>NC_035107.1:260689815-261317940 GCF_002204515.2 Aedes aegypti | reverse complement strand
TACTAGATAATTCGAACACTCGATATTTAGAGTTCAATTTGTCGAAGCATTAATCTGCCATATATTCACAGACCATACGCGTGTGATTCAAAGTAAACAAGTCAAAGATTACTTTTCAATCATATTTGTGCTTATTCTGCGCGGCGTGTGAGGTGACACGAGTCGAATGAGGTGACAATTGTCGACTCGCTCCCATTTGATTAACATTAGTCGTCTCACGTCACTCGCGGTGAGAGCGACTCGTCTCGACTCACACGCCGCGCAGAATAAGCACGATTATCTGTGATTATCTATCACTTTATGATGCGGTCCAACTTTCAATGCTGAATAGCTCGAAATTTTGATTTTCGAGATATCTAATAATAATACGTTTTTGGAAATTATTCTATCTATTTATGACTACCTAGAACATTCATTCAAATCATACTCGTATTCAAAATCTCAGAATTTGATAAATGATTCGTATTTTTTCTGTTCGTCGTTTCAATTTAAACTTTATTCTGCCTTCTATATTGCTTCAATTAAGCTTAAGGCTGAATAAAATCGCCAGAATTAGATGTTCAACAGCTGAACAACAGTGAATGCAGGCTATGAACAGCTTTTGTTCAAACAAAGGCTGAATTGAATTAGCTATAAAAGCGTTTGAGCAGCTTCAAATTGTTACCTGGGAATGGTTTAGGATCACTAATTTTATTCGTTGTATATGATTATGAATTTTTACACATATCTGACAATACTGAACATTTTATGAATTTTATGAAAATAGTTGAAAAAACAGTATACGATTTTGATCTGATTCTGACTCTTTGACAATTGAGATTACTCATTTTATTCGTTTAAATAAGAAAGAATTTGAATGTTTATGATAATTAGCGAAAAAAACAAAAAATCCAAATATTTCAATAAAAAACTATGAAAAATCTGAAATGTATCACAAAACTTTCCGAAGCAATAAAAACAATGAAATCTTTTAGGTAAGATGAATCCAAAGTGATCAATAGATGTATACTATGTTCAATTTTGTAGCATGTCAGCAATTGTGCCATTTGGGAGCACCTCTAAATGCCGAGAAAAGAGGAATGTCGTATTTCCGACGATTTTTTTTACAATTTATCTGTAATTCGGATACGAAAATGATGTACTACAAAAATGTTCAGAAAAGGCAAAGGAACCCGACCAGACGGAACAAACAAGATTATAACAGAATGTGTTCCCCTGATATGATTTTTTTATATCACCAGTTTTTATAAAACATGTACCGTTAGTAGTTAAAATAACAAAAAATCTAACACAATTTTGATCAAATTAAACTAAAATATAACAAAACATGTTATAATAATGACAAAATAATTACAGAATGTATTGGAAGGATGTTACAAAATAACAGAATTATTGCAAACTATGTTACGGTTTATGACATCGGATGTTATTTGCAACCAACTTATAAATGCGATGTCAAAAATATAACAAATGTTGTTATAAATGTGTTACTAAAAATATAACATATTGAGAACAAAGCCATCTTGATATCAAAATTTTATCAACTTCTGTTATTTTTAACTGCTGCTGATAGAAATGTGTTATAATATTGTTATGTGGTTCTGGTCGGGTGATACTACTGTTGAGTTTTTATGATAAGGCATGAGGTTAAGAATTTGGTAGAAAAAAAACTGTAGAGAAATGTATGTTTTGCAGGTACTTTAATGAACAGAAACGAGGTTTTATGAGGTCAAAACCATCTCTAATCGGCTTACAGTGTTCTCAAAAGTTGTAAAATACTAATAATATGTTCAACTAGTGGTATTCATTTTAATTTTCGTTTTTACAAATTCTCGTTAGAATTTTTTGAAGATAAAAAATAGCCAAAAAACACAAATTCGACTTGAGGCACCTCCAAATTGGATGCAAATTTGTCAAATTTGTAGTTTGTTTTAGTATTGCAATTAGGACTAGAGGGTGACTGATTGAATCCCAGACATTTAGATTTTTGTGAAATGGTGCAATGTATAGTATAGAATACAAGCACCGCTTTGAAGAGAAAATATAAAAAAACATGGACAGCCTAAAATGTACTAATAAAATAATGGTGTTTGTTCAAAGGTTTTTTTTTTAGAAATTCCATTATTTTTTCTTCTAGAGTTTTTACAGAATTCACACTAAATTCAATTGGATATAATCATTGTGAAAAATTCCACCTAATAGTGCTCAAGTTGTTGAAAGATTCCTACAGGGATGTTTCTAGGGTTCGATTAGGAATTTTCCTTGTAACATTTCCAAACATAGCCTTAGATAAGGTTTCCCCATTAAATTGCTTCAGAGATTTTTCAAAGTAATTAGCTTGAACAATGTTTTGGATACTGTTCTAGTAGTTTTTTTAAAATTGTATTTATCCTTTGACCCTGTCGCACTTCGCTCGCGAAATGAAGTGCAAAAGTATCGTGTATCGACAGAGCCGTAGCGTGGCTTCGTGGTGCCCTTGGCAAACCTCAGAAATTCTTGTGGAAATTTTCAGTTCATGTGGCTAAAAACAAATCTTCAAGATCTACTGGATGTTTAAAACCAAATTTTAGAAAAATTCTTCTAAACATCGTCGAACCATTTGTTTTAGGTAAATTTTACAATTTTTGCTCGAATGAACAGAAAGAATTAAAGTGCTTATGCTTAAAAACGAATTTGAAAGCCATGAGCCTTAAAAAATTAAGAGTGTTTCACCAAAACATACCTAATAAATGTAATTGTAAGAATGTTTCATCAAAACATATCTAATAATTGTAATTGTAAAGGAAAAATTATGAAAATTTTCGAGTAGGGTGATTTAGGTTCTTCAAAAATTTAAATATGTTTCATTTTTCTGGAAATACTAAGCGAAATAAAAAAAAATCGAAGATTTCAAGGGAATTCGCGTAGATTCAGTCAAGATTTTCTCAAGATGTTTCATTGCGAAATGAATGCATGCTTGGAGCTAAATCATACATTTTGTCACTATTCAATGAACAATAGTTTACTTAAATATATCGAAGAATTTTCAACTAATTCTTTAGGAATTGTTGTTACAAATGAAATCAAAATCTTTCTGTACAGTCAGTAACCAGAAGATGCAAATATTTACAAATATTTCAAGACCTGTTTTTAAGAACGTTGTAATAAAATTTTACTCCGCGATGGGAGAGAAATTTTGTGAAGAATCATCAAATTTAATTTCCCCATATATATTTTCGACCATATATACCTAAAACCACAAAATGGATAAGAAACTTTTTGAAAGGTGGTCGAATCTTGAAAACGATGTTGTCCAAACAGGTACAACCGTACCTGAGAGAGAGGAGACAGCTCACTGACAACTGGCTTGTTTTCTTGGCTTCTTTGATTTCTTCTTCTCATGTTTGGGTTGTGCACAATGGTTCGGAGAGCACAAGCTAGGTCAAAACTATTTCACATCCCATTTGTTATCAATAAGATCACAAAATTTAAAAAAAATCATTAGCAATTTGAGTCTAATCGCCATTAATTAAATAACCAACGATTTTTTATGCGAGAGCACAGGAAAACGACCTGAATTTTCAATCACATCCAGTTTTAGTTTGGCCAAATTTTGACGGTTTTTCACGCTCTGCCGTTTGAATGTGCGGTTTTCCAGTGACAGTTGATGACAGGTTTCCTTGACTTTTGGGAGCTCGCAATTCGAGTGTACGAAGGTACGGTGCTGCCATCTGGGAAAAGTTTGCTCGATGCGTGAAGCGTCGAAAATTTTACCCGGCAAGGTATAGGAAGCGAAATTTCAAATGCTCATATAAAATTACCTACAGTAGTTATTTAAAATCTTTTCAGTATATGTTGATATACTTTTGATGGGCTACATTTTAGGCATATAATTTTGGGTTTTATATATTTTTCTCAATATGCTACTGATTCTATAGTTGACCAATAGTCTAACCCCGTACACTTAACAGAATTTAATTAAAAAGTGTTTTGAATTTTTTAGAAGCATTTGAAAATTGGCTTCCTATGCTTTGCCATGTAAAATAATCGGAGCTTCACGCATAGGGTCAACTGTGGTAATTACCTTCGTAGACGCGAATCAAAGCTAGCTGTCTCCTCTCTCTCAGAACCAGGTCCGTCACACTCGGGCTCAGATTGTGTACCACTTCTAGTACTGCATTTGGTCCCTCGGTAGTACAAAAGGTAGGAGTAGGCTTTGCTGACGAGTGGACGTGTTTTCGTTATATGATAGCTATTTTTATTCTCGGGAGATTTCGTTAAATGGTTAGTGAATTATGTGCTAGACTGGTAAATCTTTATAGCGCCATTCCGGAATATTGGCTGAACTCAAGGTGTCTAAATCATTCGCGGTATTCACCGTGAGAGTTTAATGATTAATAGTCTGGTGCTCGAATGTTTGGTTCCCGCGCCTAGCTGCGGCTAAACCGTGAAACCACCCAGGATAAAGTTCAATAGAGTAAATATTGTGTGTACTGAAGGTGAATAAACGGTAATTTAGACGAAATTCAAAATGGCTGCCAGATTTAAAATGATCACCACATTTTTTACAGGATTCAATGAAAGCTACATCCACTACATCCTTCCTCTGTATGATGCCATTAAGTATCACGTGTACCATGGGAAATATGGGATACATCACTTGGAACAATTCCTAAGATTTATAAAAAAAATTGATTTTTCGTAGACTGTTGAGCTAGCTGGCGTACGAGAGGTCCACCAATTGAGTAAACCGAAACGACTCTCCCCTAGTTTTAACCAAGGCGGGCTCAATTATCTACACTCAAAAATATCCAAACGTCATTGCTACGTAAAAAATCACGTAGATCATTCCAAATTCATTTTACCTCCACTTCACCAGACTAAGATAAAGATCACTAAACCATTCATAACCACCAAATAGTGACTCGGTCATTTTTACTGAGGTTACCTATCGCACTTACGTGAAATCCACGTAGGTGCCTAAGTTCATTTTGACATCTGCATATTGTACGGACACTCGATGTTGAGCTCAAATCCTAAGATGGCGCCCGCTTGATTTTTGAAGAACTTCAGAAGCAGCTGCTGCTTTAAACTCTGTGTAAGATTGATTTCAAGGTAAATATGCTTTAAATACCAAAATATCTCTGCATTACTTCATATTTTATTCATATATTTATATTAGGAATTAGTGTTCTTCCAAAGCCTATTAAAAATAAGATTGGTCTTTATTACAGTTAAATGTATCGCAAAACCATCTAGGTCTTATTGAAACGCTCCGTAAAGGCTACCGGAAAGTCCACGTAGCTCTTACGTGTAGCGCCGGTGAAATGGACGAAGTTTAATAGTTCATGCGTTCATTCTGAGCTACCTATGATTTACGTAAGAGCTACGTGAAAAGTGCGATGGAAAAAAATCACGTATGTTTTCACGTAACAATGATGTTTGGATTATTTTGAGTGTAATGTGTCCTATTATGCTCACTTTGTGGAGAAAACCAGACAGGGTAGGTGAGGAAGGGCTGGCCGTTTTGTTCACAAACATCTAAGTAGTAGTCGAGAGATTAACTCCTCATTGGTTGGAGAAACAGTGTTGTCAAGAATTATTCTAATCTGGTCGCCCCTGCTCCTTGTGTGCTCTACCCCTTTCTTTCTTTTTTGACATTTTCGTCCACACTGATGGCAGCTCAGTTAGCTTCAGTTCAGCATCATCCGAGCCAGGCATTTCACATCGTGCTCCGCGGAGCACTTGGTGCTCCGCGAAGCCTTTGCAGGTGCTCCGCGACAGTTTTGAAAATTTGTATCAATGTCTTGAAGTATCTAAACATATTGTTTAAAAATACTATTTTATTTTGACAGACCATGCCATATTTAAAATTTTCAAGAGCACTTATTTTATAGATTAGTAACTGGTTAGCTGCGACCAATCGATCGAATATTCATTCAAGATAATAAGTTAACTGTTTTGTTCTCTAGATTTGTGCTTTTGAAATTTAGTTCATTCATTCATCTTCACCTTATTATGTTTTCGACGTTCTGGTGAATGATGAAACACATTTTTTACGAGTTTTATATTTATCATTATTGAACGCATATATAGGGGAACTTACGTATTTTCGGCAGTCTAAGCCGATGCAAGACTTCTCTTTAAAAATATTTCGTCGGGGAACATTTTCTCACACATTTTTTGTGGGATAGTTTTAGCAGAAAATTTGGGGTTTCTTGAATTGGATAGAAAACAACTCTTATGGTGGTAAGCTCCATGGAAGTTAATACGCCAATCGCCTATTATCTTCGATTTGACTATAGTAAAATCGAGGATAATACGCAATTGGCGTATTAACTTCGATGGAGCTTACCACCATTAAAGTGGAAGAAATCCAATTTTCCCTGACAGAATACTTAGATACTTTTAGGATGTGAAATTTTTGTCGGGATACTTATCTTCGTCGAAAACAATCTGATATTTTATACCGTGATACAAAATTAAGAATATTTCACGAGGTTATTCAAAATTTTTGAATATTTCCGAGCGTGCTGAACAACCACAACAACCTGAAACTCGTTCAGTTGTTCGAGAGCATTTCTGCAATTTTCAAGCCATGAAGTTTGAAATATTCTACGATAAACCAAATATATTTTCATTTAGATGCCTCATTTTCACAGTTTAAGTCTGAAATGAAACTACTTGCTCAATCAAATAAAACAAATCATTTTAGAAGTTCAAAATAAAATCAAAATGAAGGTATAGGTGAATTGAGCACAATTCTGTAGTACTGAACATCCGCTTATGTTGAAAACTTGATCGATTAGTCACCAACAGCAAGTGACGACTCAATCAAGTTTTTAGCTTAAACAAAAGTTCTCCTAATTCGTGTCCTTATTTTTGTTGTTGTTTTGGATTCGATTCATCCTTCCCCTAATAAAATATTGGCATACATAAATATTACTTCACAGCAATTTAGAGTCGATTTAAGCGTGTAAAAAAGTCCAAATATCAAACGGACTGGTGATGACGAACAGGTGCTCCGCGCAACAATTTTATTTCAAAAAGTGCTCCGCGAGCCGAAAAGGCTGAAAACCGCTGGTCTACAACATCGATGTTAGTGAATCGATTCGAATTTGAACTGCCGAATCGATTCACCGATTTAATCGAATCCTTTGAATCGATGTTTTTGAATCGATTCGAATCGAATAACCATAAAAATAATGAAGTTTTAAATGCGACTAAATGCATTTGTATTCGATTTCAAGATCCTGAAATTAAATCAGTTTGGAAATTCAGTAGAACAGATTAAGACCAGCTCAAAATTCAGTTCCTTTTTCATCATCTCATTAAGAAAAAATCATCCAAGTTCAACAAAATGAATCGAATCTAAAAATCGAATGAAGAAAATCGATTCACCCGATTTCAGATGCCCGAAACATCGATTCAAAAAATCGATCAATTGGGATGAAAACATCGATTTTCGAAATATCGATTCACAATCGCCCAACGCTAGACACGAGTCGAATGAGGTGACAATTGTCGACTCGCTCCCATTTGGTTTACATTAGTCGTCTCACGTCACTCGAGGTGAGAGCGGGTCGTCTCGACTCACACGCCGCGCAGAATAAGCACAATATACTTGCGATCAGTGTCATTAAATAGGAAACAAAATGGGCTTCAACGGGAATTGCTTCAATGGTGAACCTGTTGCAAAACATGGTATTGTTACAATTAAACTTATTGCATTTTAATAATATTTTAATCAGACAGTCTTCACTGTCGTGTACATGAATCAATTTTTAATGACGAATCTGAAAATGAAATGATTTAACAACTTTCAAATCACCTACTGAACTGAACTGCGAAATTGAGTGGAAACAACTCAGATTTGATTAGAACCACGTTTTCGTGTAGATTTTTCTGGTCACCGCGCCCTCGAAATGTCAGAATGCAAAAACGAGTGTTCATTTTCGTCAGTCAGTTTGGGTATTCCAAAAATGGATCGAGATTTTTTAGTTTTCCTATCGTTTTAGATTAAATAATTTTCAAAATATGTTAAAAATTTGAAGAAAAGTGAAGTAACTTCTCTATTTTTATGTCGGTGACATGAAACGGGGCCCAAACGGCTGAAAAAAACGGTTCTTTTTCTGCGAGACGACAACGGATCGATGGTGCAGTGCTCGCGCAGCAGTAGTTCACGTTCATGCAGTCCAGTGTGTAGTTCAGTCTGACATCGTATCACAACTGTTTTGCTAGACGTGTGTGTAAATAGGAGGAAGCAACGGATCAAAAATGGACATTGCTTTCCCGTGACTAATCCAAAGCAGACGGTGACAAAGGTGGTGCTTTTTTGATGTGGCAATAAAACGTAGTGTTCCGGGAATGCACTCGGAATCTAATAAGGAACAAAGTAGAACTGCTTTCAGTTCAGTGGTGATTGTTTGAAGTGGCCATCAGACAGAAAAAGGGATGCAAGCTTCCCCCATAGTACGTATCCGTCAGTAGATGAACCAGACGGAAACGACGGACACGAAGTAAAGAAAATAAGAAGAATACTACCAACACTTCTGATAAGTTTGTGCATCACCCGCAACCTGTAGACTGGGTTGAAAACTAGGTTTAGGTCGGCAGGGAGAGACGCAATAACTATCATATCTAGTAACGACAGTGCTAGAAAGAAATTAGGCTAATACAACCATGAACGGATTAAGGTGAGTGCACTCGCGTATGGATGGAGTCCAAGGTGGAATTTCTTTAAAGAAAAACAAACGTCAGACTATTGGGTTCACGCTGAGTGTGCGGAGGTAGATTTTGTTATCGATCCGCTGTTTCGATTCTGACATTCTTTGTTGCACTAGTGGGAGGTCAGGTGGCTACATGCTAGACACAAACTATTTGCTCTACATTGAATTGAAAGTTTATTTATTTAGATGATTTGAATTTATCTACTCACTTCCAATAACATAAGATTGTTTTGGGCTTTTGTTAAGGTTTTAATTTCAATTTTCTGTATCTATTAAGCAAAAGTGTAAGACCAAACTAAGGAAAAATAGTTTTTTTTCATTAATAGATTTCTAAAATCCCATTTGAATTCGGGTCTTTTTTACTCCTTTCCAATGCTGAACATGATTTTTAATGCTTTCAGTTTACCTTAACTCTTTTTTTCCTATATTTTACACAGTTTTGGCGAACTGTGCTGCCTGTTCTGCTGTCCACCATTTCCTGGAAGAATTGCTGCGAAACTTGCATTCCTTCCGCCAGAACCAACGTACAATTTGACACCGATCGACGAGAGTAAGGCCAAATATTTGCTCAGCTTCAATGAACGTGCAGAGTGGCCATATTCGGAACGTGAAAAGGAAAATGTGGAAGGATTCTTCACGCGGACATCTCGCGGAAACAAGCTGTCCTGCATTTACGTGCGATGTTCTTCGAATGCCAAATATACGGTGCTGTTTTCGCACGGAAATGCCGTTGATTTGGGCCAGATGAGCAGCTTCTATTTAGGGTTGGGTTTGAGGATCAATTGTAACATATTTAGCTACGACTATTCGGGATATGGCATGAGCACCGGAAAGCCATCTGAGAAGAATCTTTACGCAGATATTGACGCAGCGTGGCATTCACTGCGAACTCGCTTCGGAGTGAGCCCAGAGAATATCATTTTGTACGGACAGAGTATCGGAACGGTTCCGACAGTGGACCTGGCGGCGCGGTACGAAGTTGGAGCCGTCATTTTGCACTCTCCGTTGATGTCCGGCATGAGGGTAGCGTTTCCTAACACGAAACGAACGTGGTTCTTCGATGTGTTTCCAAGGTATGTTGCGAAGTAGGTTGGATTAGGAGGGATTAAACTTAACGATAACTGATTACTTTCAGCATCGATAAGGTATCGAAGATTGGTTCACCGGTTCTAGTTATTCACGGAACTGAGGATGAAGTGATAGACTTTTCTCATGGATTGAGCATTTACGAGAAGTGTCCCAAGGCTGTCGAGCCTCTTTGGGTAGAGGTGAGTCATTGTCATAGAATTTATATCGCTTATTTTTGACTCCATAACTTCTATTGTTTTACACAGGGAGCAGGCCATAATGACGTCGAACTTTACAATCAATATCTGGACCGTTTGAAAAAGTTTATTTCGGTTGAGCTCAACAACTGACAATTAAAGAACGCCCCAGGCCAACCACCGCCTTTATCTACCGCAGCAGCAGCAGCATCATCATCGTCATCAAATACTGGCACCAAAAGTCCGAAAAGATCAACAGGAGCTAAACTTAGTACTGCCGAATCGAACAGTGCGCTGGAAAAAGCGACGGCTGGTCACGATGTCAAATCGTCGAAATCTGCTGGTGGAAGCGGTGCAATTGCATCGACGAATGAGAAGTTGTTATAGCATTCGTTACCGGGGCCTAGCGCCGCTTACGGTTGTAACTGCGGTAAGGCAAGAAATGCAAGATCCCATCACGGACACACCACCATCAGCAGCACGATTCGAAAGGAGCTGGCTTCCTACGAAAATCCCCATCAACCGTTGCCGGTTACGGTGAAGCCGACCAAGAGAAATGCCAGTACGGAAAGTTTGGACCTGTTGAATATGAACGCAATGGCAAAAGAGTGCACGTGTGCAGTTTATAGCCCGAATTCAATCGATGGTAATACGTGCAAGAAGTGTAATGCTGGACCCGTTGCTCGAACCCAGCGAGCACAGAAGAAGTGCAATTCTTCCAAGTATAAAGACGCGTCAACTTCACCAAAATCCAACAGTCCATTGCGTACGCTAGAGCCGAGAAGTCCACGTAGTCCTAAAAGTCCGAAAAGCCCCAGAGCGGAAGCTTCGACGGATACAAAGTTTGATTTCCCCGGTTCCCCTAGAACTGAAAGTCATTATAAGCGTCTATCAACGTTGAGCATTAACAATGGTGGTAATAAAAATATGGCCACCAGTCCCATGAAACAGCCCACTCCAAAGATGAGTCCTAACAAATTGACTCCGGTGAAAAGCGACAGAATCCTGGAGAAATCGAACTCACTTGGGGATAGCAAACCGCAAAAGATGCTGCGAACCACTCGAAGTTTATCACCGCGGCCACCAGTCAAGCATCAACATTCAATAATGGTTTCTGATGAAAATGACATTATTTCGGTGAAGCTTTCACCAAATGAGGAATTCGATGAAAGTAGGGAAAAATGTAAGGAGGGAAATTGCGAAGAAGCTGTACCAATCCATAAAAAAGCGTATAGCGAAACAACATCTCCAAATTTGTCAGACTGTGGTAGTTTACAGCTAGACGATAGTAATGTTAAAAATCCCAACAACCGAAGCACCAGCTGTTTGATATATGTGCCATCGGACCCATGGACTCGTATGTCATCAAGGAACTCACCAGCTCCTGCCAGCAAGAAAGAGCTCAAGGCGAGGAAGCTGGAAAGTAAGTCTTTCAGTAAGCCGAATTTAGAATATTTAGAGGACTCTGACCCGTGGGTCTGGCGTTCCAATATTACATTGGATGAACGAAGCATAAAGAAAAAGGGGTCGCTACCCCACCAGACCAAATCACTTAGCAGTGCTCTCAGTCGTGACGAACTGGATTCGCGGCAGTCACGCCTATGCCAGCAACGGTCCCTGACCAAATTTGATAAGACTTTAACCATTCCGGGAATTGATTTGCATTTTGATGCTCGCAAGAAAATTACCAGACCAAAGTTGCAGCGCTCCAAATCTCCGGCATTTTACGAGGAATTCTTCCAAACGGAAAAGGAAAGGCCGCTCAACAAAAACAAATCTATATCCTCGTTGAAGATCGAAAAGAACGCCAGTAACTCGAACATCAACGGTGCCAAATGTACTTGCTACGAGGCAACCTCCCTCAATCGCCAGCAATCCAACAACAGCAATCACCATAACTGTGACCACCAATCCGGGATCCATAAATCCACAACTAGCATTACCTCTCCCACCAGTAAAAAGCAACCCTCACCGAAGCTAAGTTTTCCTCAATCTCCCAAGCCAAAGCAAAATCAGAAGAAGCAGCATCAGCAACAAACGCAACCGGAACTGGTGAAGGCCTCGCTTACCGTACTGAATCCGAATCTACTGCAGCCGCGGCACAGTTTCTCCACCCCATCGCAAAAGGACGATGAACTGCAGCTGAACATCCGGCGGTTGAGCGAACAGATGAACAAGTACAGCTCGGGCAGCTACTTTGGTCAGACTACGCCCAGCTTCATGACCGATACGATTCCGTTGGACAAAAAGAAAGCCGGTGGCAGTGGAGGGTTAACGTCTAGTGGCCCGAATGTCAATGGCGGTTCCGCCGGCGTTAGCACCGGGTCAGGTGTCGAATCGAAGAAACGGGCCTCTTCGCACTCGAAGATCAACGATCCGATACTGGAGACGCGCTGCTAAGGTGCGGGGTTGGTCTTGCAATTCGCGGTTTCGTTTCCTGCGAAGAGATTTCGTTGCGGAAGATTCGGAAGCGACATACTCGTGGTAAGTTAGCTAGTCAAAATTGTACAAAGAAGGCGATCTACTTAGGTAACACGGAAAAGATGTTTTTTCCCTTCGATATCATGTTTGCATTGTGTGTTAGTAAGATAGTTATCATCAGCTCGTTTATCATCACTCACTGTAGTAAAGAAATACAATTGTTGAACTAATGTGGATAGTGCGACGCCAATGAATGTAGATGGTTGACAATTGATGGCGGGTAGAAGAAAGAGAGAGAGAGTTGAATGTAACTAATAATCAAAAGCCTATGGAATGAAGCTTCTGTGGTGCGATGTGATTGTACAATTTTAAAATTATGATGATATGTGCATGCGAAGGTGGTGCCAACCGGGAAAGATAGGTAGATGAAGAAATGTTTTAATTTGCCAAAATAATTTTGTATAGTTCTTGATGTAAGTTACATAAACATGTAAATGACGAATATGTACCAATATAGTGTATGAAATGAATCATTAACGCGAGTCATGAATTAAGGCTTTGGGGTTTGGTGTGAGACTGTTCAAAGAGAACACAAAAATTCAAATTTAATTTGTATGGACATTTCTTGAATGGCTTGTCATGACTTTGTCACATTCTTAGTAAGGATGTTGTGCCCATAAGCGCATGTCTGTGCCACGTTTGCTGGACTTCTTATTCATATTCTACCAACCAATAACTTTAAATTCATAAATCTTGATAATCCTTACCTGACTTGACCTAACTTGAGCCTAGCATCGGCAAGTTAGAAGGAGATCGTTGAACATCTTGCCCGAGCTTCCAGTCATGCTCTGAACAGTCGGTGAACGTTGATTGTCCTTCAGTCGTTCGTGGAGATCTTGCTGCATTGAAGACGTGTTATCACAGTGGTACTCTTTATCAGCGCCATTCAAGTGTACGTCGTAGTGCTGCTTCCACCTTTCGATCACCTCGCGTCCGTCCGACAAAATGTTCCCATCATTTCAGCTCGTGGCACGAAGCTTCTGCGGGATGCGTTGAGTTGTCAATAGAACTTTCGCGCTTCTTCGCATTCCTTCTCCCCCAGGCGGCACTTTTTCTCGTGGAACAGACGGCGGCGGCGCTTTTTCTCCTGGAGTGTTCCACGTTCTATCGAGTACTTTGCTGCAGCATTACTGCCCGCGCTTCGTTCTTCTCCTCCAGAATCATTCTAAACTCCTCGTTGAACCAATAGTTCCGTCGACTCCGTCCAACGTACCCAAAAATGTTCTCGCCTGCGACGGCTAGCGAATCCTCTTCCGGCAACGTTTGTTCGAGATGCTAGGTGTATGCTGTAGTGACATCTGGCTGCTTCAGTCGCTCAAGGTTATACAGAGGCGGGCGTCGGTACCGTAGGTTGTTAACGACGGAGAGTTTTGGGCGCAGCTTTACCATTACCATGTAGCGGTAGTGGTAGGCTGAGGTTGCTGGTTGGGTGAAAATTGCGGAATGTGTTCCAAAGCGTACACGTCTAAAGGTATCCTTGCTGTTCTCGTTGATTTCGGCTAAAGCTGCTCGCGAAAGCATATCGTATCGTCGTATCATTGAAGGGCAAGAAGCATCCGTTAAATCCGCAAGGGTGCTTCAACCGATGGCTTCTGAAGAATTCTGATGAGAGAAAGATGATCCGTTTGCACTGTAACTGGTTTTCAGAGAATGTACATTTCAAATCGACGGCATGAAAACAGAATGGGAAGTGCTTCCTTCTCTATTTGTGCATTCCTTCTGGGATGCTGGACGACTGGGGTAACGTCTTTGTCACGACTGGTGTAACGCCTTTGGTGTAAGGGCCTTTGGCACCTTGAACATCTCCTTCCGAGACTTTGAAAAATATCCTGATACTATTTTAAAATCTTCTTCGCTGGCGGATTAACTTCAGCTGTAGACAGGTGTTCTTCAATAGCAGTGAAGGTTGATCAAAGTCGACAACGGGAAAAAACAACTTGTCCAAGCCACTTCAACGAATGTCCACCGAATGCTTTGAGTACTGCGCGTTGGTTACCGAGTTCAAGGATCCGAGATCCCCTTGTTTCTTCTAAATACCGCCGCGAAATGGTTCTTTTGTTTACAGAAACTGCAAGCTATTCCACCGGCCGGGCAGTCCGCAACCTTCTGGTGGTACGCTCTTCCACAATAAGCGCACTTCCTTTCACGTCTCCTGCTCATTCCAACCTTGTTTACGATGTCGGTCGTCCCGGCTGGAGCAAGTTGTGTCGTTTTAGTTCTGCCTTTGTAGCCTCTTCTGTGCGGTACTCACTGGTTGATCACGGCCACTGATGTCAGGTATGAAGTATGAATCGTTTCCTAAGGGCTACTTCACCATTTATTAATCTGGTCCATTTATTGATCTAAATTTATACCAAAAATGGACTTGTCAAAATTAAATAGACCAAATCGCACGCGCAAGCCCCGGTTGTTGTATTTTTTTTCGATCCATTTCGAATGTGATAAGCAAAAACAAACACATAGGGTTTCGTTCTACTTCGTCGTAAGCGCTACTATTCGTCGTATCAAACTTCAAATGTTCCACTACGGCGGATATTCAAACTTACCTGCAACATACATTCATTATCCAAGTGTAATTTTGTGAAAACTGTTATGATTTGTACACTTGTACACCAAAAATGCAATAAAACTACTGTATTTCGGTACATAACTTCAGTTCAATTATCCACTTTGCACTTTTTCACCGAAATCGCATGGACGAACACGATTTGAGAGAAATGCTTAGCGATCGACTGAGCCACACCACTTTCCAACACAAGTTTCTTCTCGCCCCCGTGGGTGACTTACTTCGCCGAGCACTTATTTTCACTATGGAAAACCTTCGTACTTCTTCACTGACGGATTTCATTTCAATCACACGCAGTAAAACTTCAATAAATCACCAAATTTTACGAAATTTCCTCAACCGCCGCGTATAATTGAGAATGTAAACAAAGTTCAATCCGTCGTTGTGCGCATCAATGTGTGCGCGACGCTCGACGTAAAAATACGGTTCCTTTGATTGTGTTGTTTTCGCTGTACTGTGAGCAAATGCCATAATTGTACGGTCAAAAGGAATTGTGTTAGTATGTTTGGGCTGAATTTTGATGACGAACAATTAATTTTAAAGGAAATTAGTATATTCCATCATGCTGAAGGAATGGAGGGAGATGCCTGTAGATCTATATATTCTAGTAAAATATTTCATTATAGCGTTGATATGTTGTGTTTTAACCACTCAATACATCACAGTGGGCCGTAAGTTGTGAGACAAATCTGGAAACTGATTGCGACGGAGATCAAAACGATACAACGGATTGAGAATACGGTAAGATGCATTTTCTTTGCATTATTTCCAAAAAGAGATCAAGATTTATCAAAATGTTATTGTACAATGCTAAAGCCGTTTTGAGAAAGAATTGTTTGGCATCGGCTTGTATCAGCATCATTCACTGCAATACTGGGAAAATTGAAGTTCTCACTGATCAATGCTTAATACGATGGATACTAGCACATCACCCTAGTGAATTGAATAGCAGAAATCTAAAGCTGAATCGATTGAACCTGGAGAATCTCGAAGGAGTACACGGATGAGCTGCAAAGGAATTACGATAGAATTCGCGGCGGAGCTTCGAAAGAATTCCCGGTAGAGTTTCGAAGGTATTATCGGTGGAGCTCCGGAGAGTATTCCGGATGAACTGGGAAGAAATTTCCGGGGGAGCTCCAGATTAATTTTATATGGATTGCTGGAGGAACTCCGAAGGAGTGCATAGAGGTATTCTGAAGTAATTCTTGGAAGGACTGCGGAGGAATTTCCAGATCAATTTTGGAGGAATTGCTCAAAAAACTGTGGAGGATTTCTGGAAGAACTCTTGAGTATTTTCCGGAGGAATATTCAGAGAAACTCCAGAGGAGTTCCTGAAGGAACCCCGGTAGAACTTCTGGAGAAAGTACGAAGAAATTACTGGAGGAACTCCCAAGGAATCATGAAGAAAATCTGAGGGAATTATCGGTGGAGCTCCAAAGGATTTCCCGTATGAACTCTGAAGGAATTTCTGGAGGATATTTAAACAAAATCGATAAAGGAGGAACTTCCGAGGAATTGCTGGATGAAATCCAGAGGAATTGCTGGAGGAACACCGGAGTAATTTTTGAAAGTATTGAATTCCTGGAGGGTTTCCAGGTGGAACTCTGAAATTCTAGTAGAAACTCGTGAGAAAATCCCGGAGAAACTTTGAAAGATTTCATGAAGAAACTCTTGAGGATTGCCTGGAGGAAATGTAGAGGAATTCTCAATTAAATTCTTGGAGGAACTATGGCGAAAATCCGAAGGAATTCCCGGTGGAGCTCTAAAGGAATTCCCGGAGAAGCTCCCAGTGGAGTTGGAAAGTAATTACCTGTGGATTTCCCCAAGAAATCTTTCGTGATTTTCTCCAGGAATTTCTAAATTTTATTCCTGCGGGGATTTCGTACAGAAACTCATTAAGAACCTTTGAGGATTTTCTCCAGAAATTCTATTGGGGATTTTTTTGGAGAATTTAAACCGGGAAACTCTTTGGGGATTAGTATTAGCTCCGCGGATTTGCTGCAGGAATTTCTCCGTGGATGTGCTACAGGAATCCCTTCGTGTATGTATTTCCTTTGGAAATTTCTCCATGAATTTGCTCCAGAGATTGCTCCTCAAAAGATTTTGTCCAGAAACGCCTCTGGCGATTTGCTCCTGGTATCCTCCGGATATTTTCTCCAGAAATTTCACCGAAGATTTTTTCCAAGAACTCGCCCCCAAGATTTCCTCTGGGATTTCTCCAGGAAATTTTAAGGGGATTTCCAACAGCAATTCCTTCGGGAATTTCGTCCAGGAATTCCTCTGTATAATTAAAATTTTATTTTCAGGGATTTACTCTAGAAACACCGGATTCAAATTCTTCCGGAGATTTTCTCCAGAAATTTTTACGGGGATTTTCAGAGAAGTTATCCGGAGATTTTCTCTAAGAATTGCTCCGAGGGTTTCCTCCAGAAATGCTTCCGGGGATATCGTCTAGGCGATTTTCCCCAGAAATGTCCGGAAATCCTCCGGAGATTTTTCCAAAGGATTGCTCCGGAGATTTTCTCCAGAAATTCCTCCGGAGATTTTTTCATAGAACTCATCTGGGGATTTCCGCCAAAAACTCCTCCTGGGATTTTCTCCAGAAATTCCTCAGGGGATTTCCTCATGAAATTCCTCCGGAGATTTTCTCCAGAAAATCCACCGAAGATTTTTTTTATAGAATTCCTCCGGAGATTTCCGCCAAGAATTCCTTCGGGAATTTCTCCGAAAATTTCAAATAGCAGTTCCTCCGGGCTCCAGAAAATTTCCTCCAGAAACACCTCAGGTGATTGGTCCAGGAATTCATCCGAGTATTTCCTCCAGAAACGTCCAGGATTTTCTCTGGGGATTTTATTCAGAAATTAATTTAAAAAATTCCTTTGAGGATTTTCTCCAGAAATTCTTTTAGGGATTTTTCGGAGAATTTCTCCGGAGATTTCCTCCAGGAAGTTCTTTAGAGATTTGCAACAGGAATTCCTCCGGGGATTTCCTCCAGGAATGCTCCCGGGGATATCTTCCAAGAATTTCCTTTAGGAAATATTCCAGGAATTTCCTTCAGGGATTTTTCACGTCATTTATTGAATTTGATATTGACAATCGAATAGCAAACATTTTTTTTGTGTTTGTGTGCTCATGGGAACGGTTTCACACCAAATATCTAAACCAGAACATAATGTATAGGGAAATGGACTTTCTTCACACTAGAGGACTCAAATTTTCACACTCATTGCGTCGTCTTATTCTACGGTATACTACGGTAAGCTCGGTCTCGCTTTGTGAAAATATGACTCAAACGTGGTGAGTCTTAGTTTGCGATTCAATGCGATTCATCACTTATTGAAAACACGTTAAAAAGCCCAATTTGTGAGCCCCAGAATAGAACCAATCCCAAGGTAGAGGGAAAATATTACATGTGGGTGGCACATACTTCTATGTAAATTCGATTATACGCATTACTGTTACGGCAAAGTACCTACCATCTAATAATCTAAATTTCTTTAATATGAAACTCACAAAAACAGACACATTCATCCGAAAACTCATACAAATATAACTGCCAATGATTGCAAAATAACGGAAGAATGCCCAAAAAAACTTATTTTAACCGCTCACGATGTGTGAAACGAGGAAGTACGCCTACGTTCCATTGTACATACAATCAACTTATAGTTTCTAATCACTTCTGACTCGAATTAATCTGAGAAAGGAAATGTAGGTGATCAGGTTCGTTAGCCAAAGTAGGGAATGTAGAGACCAACGAGAATAATACTCCTGCTGGATAAACCTGCTGCATCAGTGGGTCACGATCGTATCGTATTGTATAAGTTGGAGTCTCGAAAAAACTTAAATATAAACTGACACAATGAGTGAAAAGTTCCGGAGTGTAATGGGAAGCTAGAGGCGAGGGTTATTGCAATGGAAGTCTAACAGGAAACACGCTTGTGCCACGTCTTGGAAGTACGAGCAATGAGAGAGGAAACAACTTTTTCGACTCGATCACTAAATTCTATAACAATGCATTACAATTCAAGAAGTTCTAGATCCAGAACAATTAGGTCTAAGCTTACAGTTTACATTAGTTAAAGAAAATATTCAAATCGGTTTTAATCGAACTGGAAACATGGTTATAAGGCAAGATGATATCAAACACTCTGGCAAGTTTATTGTAAGGTTCTATTGTAAGGGACAGAATGAATTGAGTTGGTGGAATTTTAAACATATTCAATCAAGCGCAGTTAGAAAAAATATATGATTAAAACAAACGTCGTTCGGTGATATTCAATTTTTCAGCTGGGGTATGGTAAACTAACGAGAATTGAATTATACACAACAGTTAGAGACCCGAAACACGCAGAAGGACATTATTGTACTTGCAATCAAGAATACAACCACACACCACACAAACATTCACTCTGCAGAAGGGACATGTGAAATAAATCTTTTTTTCTTATACAAATATACAGTAAAACAAATGGAAAATGGCCATACTGTGTGATCACTAGAAAGAACTGGGACCCAGGCTGGGCTGTTTGTTGGTAATAATTCATGTCTTCTTTATTAGTGTGTTGGATTCATCTTACTGGCTAGATCTTTTCTTACGTACGTAAAAAAATTTGGCACAGAAAGCTGTCGTCTAAAATTAGCGAAAATATTTCACATTTTACTGTCTACGGCGGACTTGACAGAGTGCCGCAAAGCATCCATCCACATCCCGAAAGCTGTCGAATCCGATCACGTACCGGACGACGAGGTGATTTCCTGATGACAGATGTATATTGATGGTGCGTGTATTTCCCATAAAAATTTAGGATCCAATATTTTACAAAAATATTTACAATGTTTACTCCAAGAAATGGACTCCTATATCTAACATCAACGTACAGTTAATCTAACGACGCATATTGTGCTATTCTTATCTCTAGCAATATATTTTATAACAGTTTACACTTAGTGTACCCAACCGGTACGATCAGTAGAATGACTTAATCTCATAAAAAAAAAACTATTTTTATACTCAAAATATAATACAGTCACGTCTTTTCTTTAAGGGCTCGATTCGGGGAGGCTTGGCCTCCAGCAAACGAGGACTAGTACTCTCTATTTCTCTCTCGCGCGCGTGCTTTCCCATCACAACATGCAAATGCAGCTTCCGGCTCATCGGGAATTGGCCTTCTGCTTCTGCGACTGCATGGCAAAGTAGATGATGGTGGCTCCCATGTTTGTTCCACCCCACTTGGCGCATTCAGAGATCTGCGGAAGGAAAGAAAAAAAAAAACAAATTGTTGTTTGTGATTGCCTTTTTGACGAGGTGTGATTGTGAATATTGAAGTACAGAATGTTAGAGACGTAGATACAGTAGTTCAGAAGTATAGAAAGCTTAGTAGACACTACTACTACTAGACAGGACAGACTTTTGATTACACCATGACCCAGCACATAATTTTTTCACTTTACATTCATCGGGGATTTTTATTGTAATGGTGAGTCCAATTTGAACAAATTTAAGATTTTCCTAAAGCATTGCAATTTAGTCTCATTTATACTTGTAGTGGAAGCACCCCCAGTACCGGACACCTAAACGAGAAAATTAATAACTCTGAATTTTTCGGTTTTATGCAATCTTGTTACCTATTTGTGACAAATCATTGTTTTTTGTTTTGAACAAAAAAAAAAAAAAAACATAATATAAAACATGGAATTTTAACATTGGACTTCGATCATGTATTTGAGTATCAAATTTATACCCCTTCTATCACTAAACCGAAAAGTGCCTACCGCTTTTTTACTAGCGCTGCCTTTCCTGTACGTTGAACCTAATGTCGGAAGTAGTGCGCTGTATAGGCCATCTGATAATCTATACAGCGTACTACTTCCAACACTAGGTTCAACGTACAGGAAAGGCAGCGCTAGTAAATAAGCGGAAGGCGCTATTCGATTTAGTGCTAGAAGGGCTATACTAATCTCAAAATGTGGCCTCCTGTGAAATCAATATTTTTTATCTTATTGGATTCACCTCAAGAATAGTGTTTGTCATGATTGACAATGATTGGAGTTTGAATTACATTTACTTCAATTAAAATCCATTAAAAATCTATGTATTTTGAGACACTGATGCAAATTTTGCATATATTCGAAACTGGGAGAAAGGACCAAAACCATAGTTTGTCTACAATTAGTTTAAAAGTGTTACAAAATACATTCATACTTCCGAATTATGATTGTTTTTGATCAGGTATGTTGATCCTAATAAAATGCTTGTAGTATTCTTGAACTATGGAACTTTTTCAAAGATGTTATAGGACGGTTTCGTTTTGCAAACGATTTAACAAAGAATTGTTTTTTTTAAACTTTTTTTTCTTGGCCGCAGAACAACTCATTATCTCAAAACAAATCCATCCAGAGATTATTTGAAGGTTCGGTCACAAGGTTTTTCTCCACATTCAAAAACTCAAAAACTCTCTGGATCTTCTCTAGCCTCGATTTTTATCAATTCTTGGCCAACTGCCAAAATTCTGAAATTTCTTCGACAACCCCTTCACAATAACATATTTTTGGAAAGAAAACGCTTCATTCGCAAAAATGAAAAATTTTGGCGGCTATATTGAATTTGGTCGCCATATTGGATTTTATCAGAAAAAACAGAATTTTCATGGTGTTTACAACCACCGATTTTGAAAGTTTTTGCATAGCTGAAAAGCTGGGCTAGTTTTGCTCTGCTCTGATTTTACATATTTTATGTAGAACTAGCTCTGCTTTCCAACGATGCAAACAATTTTGAAATCGGTGATTACTAACACTATGAAAATTCAGTTTTTCTGATAAAATTTAATAAGGCCGCAAACATATTTTATTGTTGCAAATAACTAAAAGCTTCACAAACAGACGTAACACTTAAAACAAATCTTGATCAAAATCATAATAACGATGACATGTAAGCCCAACGCTAAAATCGGTTTGTTTGGCCGACGGGCCAACAGATAACGGTAGTGTGCAAACGTAAAACAAGAACAAAAACGTTGCGAGCGCTGCGGGTGGCGGATTGGCCACCCATCATATTTTCGAATCAACCGTTAAAAATGTGGTCGATGGACAATGATGAGAGTGTGACGTTTGTTTGTCTGTGCTTCTAGGTTTTCTCGTACCGAGAACTTGTTATTGTGAAGGGGTTTTTAATGAAATTTCAGAGCTATGGCAATTTAGGTGAGCCAAGAATTGTCAAACATCGAGTAGTTATCAACTAACTACTTTGATCATAACCACCGAGGGGTCATAAATATTTTGACCAACCGAATGCAGTTCCTTGCCTTACTCGACAGGAGCTTTCGAACAAGCATAAATTTGAACATTTTGAAAGACCAAGTGTAAATAGTAGGTCTTTCGTAGCGACAATTGCTTAGTTAAGACTCTTTGAGCACGTTTAGAAATTCCACTAATACTGTAAAGTTTACAAGACTTTTTTTCTCAGAAATTTCCTTTCAAACTAGCCCAGTAATCATTTTCCAAATTCTCCAAAGCAATCTTGAATTATCACGCAACGCAAACTATACCACCTAATGCTAAAATTACAACTTCCTATCAACTGGAAACTAGTCGACTACAGTATGCAGCTAGACCAATCCAAATGCCTACACGCAAAAAAAAAGTGCGGTAAAAACTACCATTTTACGGAGTTAACTTAAGCGCTCGCACCGGCAATTTTCAGCAGACCACAAATGCGCATGATTTTACATGTCTGTAGTCGAAATCAAATTGACGAAAATGATTTCTGTAAAATGTACCAGGAAGGTGGCTGGGATTTACTACAAACATAGTAATTTTCTCTGAAATTCCATGGTAGTTTTAAGACGTAGTCAGCTAAAATAGTAGTTTATACCACAGGATTTTTTCCCGTGTGAGTAGTAGTGCAATGTCAACAAAATTGTCTTTGTTTGCTGTGGGAATTGTCACAACATTGCTTTTGTGCTGTGAGAAAGTAAACATAAACATAATTGTTACATAAAATTTACTTCCTTGTTGGACTAACTATGACCGAAATGACGTCAAACGAACATCGATACGTTTTCATCTTGAGGAATCCGAATTGTGTAAGATCGATCGTGCTTTGGTATTCGTGGCACTTTGCATGTGGACCTCGAGGTATACCAAGCGAGAACACAAAACGAGGCGAATATCTCGAGATCTTGGTGCATTAAGGGGGTAGGATCCGTCATTGATTTCGGAATTTTTAAAAGCAGTTTTTTCATTCAAAATCAAGATAATTTACAGGAAAATGTGTGTTACAGTTTAGTGCCGTAGTTTTATGCCTTAGGATTACCCTCTAGAAGTTTAAAATCTTTTGGTTGTTGCATGAGTAGGTGCATTTGAGTAGAAATTTGTAAGGAGTTTTCAGTCCAAACATATAGGAAACATCGCATCATCCATCCACTGTTTTAACCAATCGAATGTGCCCAAACGAGGCCAGAATGCCAGAAACAATAGTTGATATAATAGTAAACATTTCGCATAAGGACGTTTGGCATAATGGAAGTTTCGCATAAAGCATTTCCATACAAGAACGCGTATCATTTTGAAGAAGGCATATATATCTTTTTATGCCAAATGTCAATTGTGCGAAACGTCCCCGCCCAAAATTATGCAAAATGTTCTTATGCGAAATGTCTTTAAACGACGAACACGAAATTATTGTGACACATTCAACAGGGCATTACTTTTCTACCATTGGGTAAAAATCGATCAAATTTTGCACACTTTCTCATTGATGTGTAATGTTTACATGCTGTCAAACTCGAAGTCGTGTTTTTCGATTCAACGAAAATGGAGGTGAACTGACACGAGTCGAGAGAACAAACTCTTTCCAAACACCTAGAATTTCCTGACCTGTTGCACCGGCAGTTGGGAAAAATGTTGAACATTCACCATTCAAAGGAGCTGGAAGAAAACCGGGACCGGAGAACAAAAAGACAGAGGGAAAGGTGAAGCGGGTGATTAAAGCAAATCCCAACGTCTCAAGCCGTGATTTGGCTAAAAAGATCGGCATGTCGCAGATCTACGTCCAGAATGCAAAGAAAAGAGCTGGACTACATACAAGGTACAAAACTTCCCAAACCGCGATGAGCGGCAACAATCGACGGCTAAAAATCGGGCTCGGAAGCTCTACGAGAAGATGCTGACAAAATATGGCTTCTATGTGATTAGGGTTAGAGTTTTTCACCGCCAAGAGCAAGTTCGCAGTGTTGCCACATTTATATCTGTACCGTAGGCTCAAAAATCTCTTTTATCTGTACCAGAGATTCTGAAAATCTTTACCCAAAATCTGTACCACACACAACATTAATTGTTGAAAGAAACTTTAATCCTAATTTATTTGGAAATTTCAGACAGTTTTTATTGAAATAATTTCACTCTTGAAATATTAAATTCTATGGAAATAGTATCTTTCAATAATAGTTTCGTGGAAATTAGTTCCGAATTTCAAGCATCTTTTTGATTTAGTGTTAACAAAATCGCTAATTCCAAAAATTTGTACTAATCTGTACAATTCGGTGAAAACCTGTAACCCGTACCATACAGAATGTGTACCAAAAACTATTTAAAAATCTATCTTTCCAGATAAATCTGTACTTGTGGCAACACTGAGTTCGATGTGGACGACAAATTTAAGATGAAGAAAATGTCGAAGTTCGCCTCCAAATATCTCATTTGGCAGGCCTTCTGCTCTTGCGGACTGAGGAGTGAGCCTTTCGTGACAAAGGGCACGGTAAATGGCGAGATCTACAAATCTGAGTGCCTCGAGAATCGCTTTTTGCCGTTCTTGCAGCAGCACGACGAAGCTCCGCTATTTTGGCCAGATTTGGCATCATGCCACTATTCCAAAAGTGTCTTGGAGTGGTATGAGGCCAATTCTGTTCATTTTGTTCCAAAGGACAAGAATCGGCCAAACTGTCTGGAGCTGCGCCCGGTGGAGCAGTACTGGGCAATAATGAAGTGGGAGCTTTGGAAGAGCAAGAAGACAGTCAAAGACGAGAAGGACATGTTAAGAAAATGGAAAAAAACTGAGAAACTGGTACCGGATGACACTGTAAAAACTTTGATGGAGGGCATCAAGCGAAAACGCCTTCAATTTTACACTCAAGGCTCCATCAATTAACTTTTCTTTTGATTTTTGAAGTAAATATATGTATAAAACTACCCTGAAATTTTGATTTGATTCTAAACATTATAAGAAAATTGCCATGACATTTTTGGAGTCGCAATAATTTCGTCTTCGCCCTTTATTCAAATCGAAACTAGTGGCCTCGGCAAACTTTGTCTTGCCATCAAGTAAGCTGTTGAAAGACGCTATGAAAAATCCCATACTAAGTCGTCCCCTTAATGCTACAACTAGATAACTCGAAAATAAAAATTTTGAGTTGTGCAACTTTGAAAATATGATCGTTTTACAAGGTGGTGGTTAATCACAGAGGCTACGATTGAAAAATAAACTTTAACTTGTGTATTTGGAATCATACGCTTTTGAGCTGTAGATATTTTGCAGATCAAATTGAGAACAATGTTTTGATGTGCTGAAGTCAAAAAGTGAAAGAATCATGTAAATCTGTTGACTGTTTCATGACATACAAACACCATTACATTTTTATTTATGTAGATGGGCCAAGCCAAAGAAAACATTTTAAGGGCTTAAATAGCAGTAATACGGTCATGAATTCAAATCTCGACAACCGATGATTTTTTGTAAAATGTTTTTTTCGACTTCCCTGGGAATAGAGTATCTTCATGTTTGTCACACGATATACACCCAAAAAAGTGATCAATTGACAAAGAAAAGCACTCAATAAATGTCTGTGAAATTTAGCTGAGAAGCAGTCCTGTTGGATCTTAACGCCAGAATGAAAAAGAAACAACATGTACATCAATAAAAAAACCGCATTACTTTCCTCTGATGATGGTACTAAGCACTGTCGAAATGTATGAACGAATTATATACACTCGTTTAGAAGTCATAGCAGACTGCATAGCCGAAGACCCAACCAAAAGCTAAAGCAATATTTATTATTATTCAAGGTAAAGATGCATCGAAGCCAAATCTCATATTTTCAAGAGTACAAATCTAAAGAACCAAACAGCGGTAGAACACAAATCTAGAGAACCAAACTGAAACCGTAACAGTAATAAATCAATGAAATAACATTCTCACTGATTTCTATTCCTGTGGAAAACATCAAATACATCACGTTTATCTTTTCACGTAGGTCCTCTCCCGAATCCTGCTCATCATCCGTCCTATCATAGATAGAAGAAAATATAACGAACCACTAAATCCACGAGACAGTTTAATGGCCCATAAAGTGTTCCTAATTTTACAACCCAAATGAAAAACACAAACCAATTCAAGGTCGAAGGGCTTAAGCCGCTTCAAGGTCTGTTTATACTGTTACTCAAAATGTGTGCCGTAGTGAAGACGATTAGCGTACACCCGGGGTGTAGCGCACCTTCGATACGCAATTATTCGCGTGGGTAACGACTCCTCTCTCAGTATGAAACAGCCGTTGTTGACTCTGGACAGATAACATCCGAATGTAGGATCAAAACATTTCGCCTTTCGGATCCGCTTTGAACCGGCCGGCGGTTTAGTCAATAGACCGTGGTTTATGTCCGGCTGACTTTGCAAGAAGAAGCATTGGTTTACCAAGGCAGTGCGATAAACAACGAGGGATGTAAAGTTGTGTACACACGTAGGGGCTGCGATGGCCGTAGCGCTAAACGCGCAGCTGTTCAGCAAGTCAAGCTGAGGGTTGTGGGTTCGAATTCCGCCGGAAATTTTCTTCCCTTCCCAGGGCATAGAGTATCTTCGTGCTTGAAATGCAAAAATGATCAATAGGCAAAGAAAGCTCTCAGTTAATAACTGTGGAAGTGCTTATAAGATCACCAAGCTGGGAAGCAGACTTTGTCCCAGTTGGGACGTAACGCCAAGAAGAAGAACATGTAGGGCTTATATCTGATTGTAGGGAAACTGCTACGCAATTGCAAACGCCGCCCGCTCGAAGAGAACCAGATGTGCTGGACACTACTTCGGTGAACTCGGATACCGCTGCGTAGACAATCGCAAACAGCTCCCCACGCATATGTTTCGGTTCTTGTGTTGTGAAAACAAATTTATTGGGCCAAACGGTGTGGTGTTGCTGTTGATTGCGTCCAGGCGGTGTGAGTGGGTGCGCTCTGGTTGACTGCTCGCGTGAGTAATCCAAATACCAAATTATACGCTCATAAAACGGTGATTAGTGCGGGGAAAACAAATCTATCCACGCACAGCAATCCCTCCGAGTAGGGCACGCATTTCATCAACGCGGTTCCAAGTAGATGGGTTGAAAAGTCATAATGAATCTAGGAAATTGAGAGCCGTGGACAGTGTATGACATAATTTGAAGTCCCCTGCAATAAAATGTGAGCTACCATGCGTCCACATCAAGTTTTCGGTGAACGTTGGAATGGAAGCATTCTGGATTAAAAGAACGTTTGCGATAAATTTTGGGGAATGATATGAAAGAAATGATAAGCACTTATTATTGAAATAAATCGATCCATCAGTAAACTTTTTGAAAAGGTCATTCTGAACAGAATGATGGTCCTCATCAAAGAAAATTCAAATTTTGCCAATGAATGGATTCCGACATGGACATTCGACCACTCATCAACTTTTACGTGTAACAAATTCCAAACAAATCTGAAGGCTATTCTACTAAAATATCAGAACTGCAAACCTGACAAACTTCCTGTAAAAGTAAATGTTCATCGAGGCAGCATTCCAGAACCAAGAGTTTACATTATTTTCAAATGTGATTTATCTGAGTCAACTCCGAGATCAAATTTTTGTTTGTGGATGACACAAGTCTCTCCGCCAATCTTGCAAAAATGGAAGATTTCTCCTCGGAACATCTAATCACGATAAATCATTGTAATGTTTAGAATGATACTAATTAAAAAAAAGCTGAAATGTCATACACGACGAGTTACGAATTACGTTACGCGTTACCAATTGGAGCGTCCCTCATGGAGCCATAGCTGTATGCCCATCAGTACAATCCCATGTGGGGGGTGTTTGATAAGGGCGCATCGGATCCAGGCGGGGATGTAATGATAATAACGGTTATTATCGGTGTGATATAGGAATTTTTTGGAAAGGTTGTCATAACATTGTTAGGCTGATAAGAAGGCGTCAGAGCGTCATTTGGAAATTTAGCGTCTAGAAAAAAAAAGACAAGACGACCTTGGGACAGGGAATATTTTGCTAGCGGTTATGTTGAGGGGTTTTAAGGTGAAACATCTCAGAATCCAAAGATGATCGCCACAATGGCCGACTTGTGCTCCTACTCACGTTTTCAAAGGCATTAAACTGTAGAAAGAATTGGCAAACGGTTCTGATTTTCTTATTTTAAACTTTCTGCTAGTGCACAAAGCCAAAATAAAAAGTGCCCTGTTTTTGGATGCATTCTTCACGAGATTTGTGCCTTTGCCGGCGGCAAGTTCCAATTCCTGAAGTCAATTTTAAATTTTACAATATTTGGTCTTGGTTGAATTAAAGCGAAGGTCACCTAGTCATAGCAATCCACAATATTTAATTTGAAGAAGCTTGAATAAGCTTTTTGTCAATTTTAAAGATTAAGCAATTTTCAAGACATGTTCAGCTTACTGGGAAAACTGTTCTTCTTCTTCTTCTTCTTCTTCTTCTTCTTGGCATTACGTCCTCACTTGCTTCCTGAGCTTGCTTCTCAGCATAGTGTTCATATAAGCCCTTCCGCAGTTATTAACTAAGAGTTTTCTTTGCCAAAGTTGCCATTTTCGCATTCGTATATCGTGTGACAGGTACAATGATACTCTATGCCCAGGAAAGTCAAGAAAATTTCCATTGCGAAAAGTTCCTGGACATAACGGGAATCGAACCCAAACACCTTCAGCATGGCTTTGCTTTGTAGTCGTGAACTGTAATCAGTCGGCTAAGGAAGGCCCCTGAGCAGGGATTGAATCCTGAGAAAATTCAGAGAATCTCTCACGTATCGCTCTCTGTAACTATCATAACTTGCTGCACATTATGAGAGACTGTTTATCGTATACTGCTACAAGTTTGATCAGATTGGGGGGATAGTAGTGCATGATAAAACCCCTCTAAACATGCTCCAAGCCTGGGGGGCACTATTGCTATTGGAAGTTCGTGATTTGTTTATCGTGTCAGTAAATAAAAACACCTATCCCCAACGGTAAACAAGCGAGAAAAATGGATTTCATCATAGCTCTCTCTTTGGGGCTCTCGCTCGCTGCTTCCATTTATCAGACTTGTTACACCTTGCGATACAATGACGATCGTGGACCGTAACAGATGGGATGTTTTTCTTTGCTTGCTTTGATCGTGCTTCATACTCAGATGAGAGTGAATTCTGCAATGCCTGCCCCTGAGCAAACTGTATGGTTTCGGAAAACAAATGTTTCGTTCAACACGAAAGTAATCAAGTCACTTGTATCTGCCATTCTACATTAATAACACTGATCATGGACAATTTTCGCGAGCTATCCAACATTCTTAATCCATAAGCATGTTTTAAACAAATTCACGTGAAGAATATTGCACAACAAACTCCGGCCTCACATCATGCCTGCAGTGAGACAGGGAGTGAATCAATCCGTGAGTCACTACGGTAACCTTTTGAATACAATGAAGCACCTGAATGAATTCGAATTGGCTGATGACGTTGCTTCCCTAGCTTAGCGGAGACGTTCTGATATGCAGAGTAAGTAAGATTGATGATTCCGACAAATACTTTTCATCGGCACGTTTTATCATCTACGTCAAATAACCTTTTGAATGGAAATACCATTTGGTTTCTCAATAGTCGGTAGTTCAACAGCAAATTGCGTTTTACGGGCAGCATGAAAATTTGTATACGATGCACAGTTAGCAAGTACATTTTTATATAGAAAATCTTAGATTATATTCCCCAAATTTTCTCATCTTGATCCCTGGATGCTGCAAAGAAAGCTTGGTCGGAAACATAAACTCTAAGGGTGACCAAATGTATGAGAAAACCTTTTCCAGTTTCTAATTACAATTTCCAATAGATCGAAGATATTAAGAATCTGAGATAAGATTCATGCTCTATTTATCAATATATTGTCAAAGTATGTACAGTCGACTCTCCACATCTCGATGTTCTACATCTCGATATCTCTCCCTATGTCGATGATTTCATAAGTCCCTTCAGTCTGCATACATTTTCACTCTCCTTATCTCGATATCCTCCTTATCTCGATATCTCCATATCTCGATGTGTTTCTGATGATTTTTCGTTCTCAATTTTCTCTCCGTATGTCGATATGACCAATATCGAAGGTTACTAGACCAAAGTTTTGGGATTCAAAACAAATTAGGAGTGCAAAATGACGTTTGTTTGTGTATTACTTTCTTGGCAACGGAGTGTTTTTTAATCTAGTATTCATCAAAAATTTGTTCTTTGTCTCGATCTCTCCGTATCTCGATGGTCCCTTAGATATCGAGATGTGGAGAGGCGACTGTATAACGAACGTTTATAAGCTCATAAACTAACTGTGTTACTTAGTTTATCAAAAAAAGTCCTCTGAGCTCAATATTATTGAAAAATGCATTCAAAACGTGAGTTTACCGCTTGAAACATTCGTAATTACCAGAAGACTCCACTATTGTGAAGTTCTATGATATCAACGTGAGTCGTCATCCCGTAGATGGGCTAGATCGAGCCCGAAAGGTCGACTAAAAAGGTAAATTTAAATCCTTTCTTGATCGTTTGTAAGAACAATATGTGTTATGTCTGGTCTCGAGTCGCGTTCTGTAAGTGTACATGAAGTTCATACGTTAGCACAAAACCTTAAAAAAAGTACAACGCGAGTCAATTTTTTCTTTTTTTCTTCTTGGCATTAACGTCCTCACTGGGACAGAGCCTGTTTCTCAGCTTAGTGTTCTTATGAGCACTTCCACAGTTATTAACTAAGAGCTTTCTTTGCAAAAGTTGCCATTTTCGCATTCGTATATCGTGTGGTAGGTACGATGATACTATATGCCCAGGGAAGTCAAGGAAATTAATATTACGAAAAGTTCCTGGACCGACTGGGAATCGAACCCAGACACCTTCAGCATGGCTTTGCTCTGTAGCCGCGGACTCTAACCACTCGGCTAAGGAAGGCCTCTTAGTTACATAAGACAAATTTATGAAATTGAATTCAATTTCTTGTGGTGATAGTCTATTTTGGCTGCTTTCGAAATATTTCAATAGGAATTCCTTGCAAAAATTTTTGTTAGTAAATATCTTTGTTTTTTTAATTTTCAGAAATCCTTGCTTGTTCTGGTGAAATGTTCAGAGAGAATTTGCTTTCATGTGTTTCCGAAGAAATTTTATGAAGCATTCCTGAAGATGTCCTTAGAATGATTGGTGGTTGAGAATTGCAAGAAATTCTAAGAAAAAATCTGAATAACTTTCCGTACAATCCTAGAATGACTTCAGAAAGAATATTTGCGGAAAAACTCTTGCATTAACTGCTTGTGGAATTAAAATTGATTTTTTTTTCTGACTATGCAATCTTTCAATTATGATTGGATTGAAACTTGAAGTGGATGAACTTGTGAAGGATTACCTGGAATGATTTCTGGATGTGTCCTATGAAAAATCCTAGTTGTGTTTTTCAAGGTATACTGGTAAGACTGAAGATATTTTGAGCAAATCTCTTGAAGAATTGTTAGATGAATTCATTGAAAATATTTCCAACAAATTTCTTCAAACAGTAATCCCTTTAAAGATTGTTCCAGGATATTCTCCAGAGATTTCCTCCTTCAGAATCTCCTACAATATATTCTTCTGGGATTTTCTCCACTGAGAATTCCTCCAGTGATTCCTCCACGAAATTCCAGGATCAAGGAATACTTCCAAGCACTCATACACGGATTCATACAGAAATTCCTCCAGTGAATACTCTAGAGATTTTCTACTAATATTTACTGGAGTATTTTTCCGAATTCCTTTCCAGGAATTCCTTCATAAATTCTACCAATGATTCCTTCAGGAGTTTCGATTGGATTTCCTCTTGGGGCTTTTCAGTAATTTGTTTAAAAAAAATTTCCACTTTTTCATTCAGAGATTCCTCCAACTATTCCTCCAAAGGTCCTTCTGGAAATTTCTCCAGATTTTTCTCCGGGAATGCAAGAGTTTCATTTAGGGAGTCCTTCAGGATTTCATTCAAGGATTCCATCAAGAAACCCTCAAGGATTTCTCGGAGAACTACTTGGAGAAATTTCTGGGAGAGCCCCCTGTTTGAGTCGCTTGAAGGATTCCTCCAAGAAACCCCATGGTAGTTTCTTTACGCATCCCTCCAGTGTTTCTGGAAGAATTCTTGAACGAATTAGATAAGAGGTTCCAAATGAATTCCTGTTGTAACTATTGATGGAACCCCTGAAGGAACTATTGAAGGAATCGCTGAAAAAACTCATGGAGCATTTCCGGAATAATTTCAGCCTGGAAGCCCTGGAGGAATCCTTGCAGGAACTGCTGAAAGAACGCCTGAACGAACTTCTGGAGGGATTTCTGAATGAATTTCTGGAGGAATTTCTGAAGATACTTCTGGAGGAATTTCTGAAAGAATTCCTGGAGGAACTGCTGGAGGAATTCCTGAAGGAAGTTCTATAGGAATTTCTGAAGAAACTCCTGGAGAAATTCTCGAAGGAACTTCTGGAGGAATTATTGAAGGAACTCCCTAAGCAACTCCTGGAGGGATTCCTGAACCAATTTCTGGAGGAATTTCTTAAGATACTCCTGATTGAATTTCTGAAGATACTTCTGGAGGAATTTGTGAACGAGTTCCTGGAGGAATTCCTAAAAAAAACTCCTAGAGGGATCCTGTAGGAGCCAATGGAGGAATGCCTGAAAGAACTCTTTGTGGAATATCTGAAGAAGCTCCTGGCGCAATTCCTGAAGGGAGTTCTGGAGCAACTCCTGAAGGAACACCTGGAGTAATTCATGAAGGAACTCCTGGAGGAATTGCTGAATAAACTCTTGGAGGGTTTCCTACAGAAACGCCTGGAGGAATTCCTGAAGGAACCCCTTAAGAAATTTCCGAAAATATTCCTGGAGAATTTCCTGAAGGATCTCCTGGAGAAATTCCTGGAAGAACTCCTGGCAGAATCAATGGAGAAACTCTTTGATGAATATTTGGAGGAGTTCTTGGAGGAATATTTGTAGGAATACCTGGAGGAACTCTAGGAGTAATCTCTGAAAAACTTCTGGAGGAATCCCTGAAGAAACTTCTAGAGGAATTCCTGAAAGAACTCTTGGAGGACTACATAGGAAATTTCTGAAGGAATTCTTGGATAAATTCTAAAAGGAACTCCTGGGTGATTGCCTTGAAGGAATTTCTGGAGGAATCCCTGGAGGGATTCTTGGAGGAATTCCTGAAGCAAGTTCTAGAAGAGTTCCTGAAGGATTTCCTGAAGGAACTCCTAGAGGATTTCGTGAAGGAACTTCTGGAGGGATTCCTGAATAAAAATATCCTAGAGGAATTTTTGAAGGATCTCCTGGAGGAATTTCCGAAGGAATTCCTGGTAAGAATCAATGGAGAAACTCTTTGTTGAATATTTGGTGGAATTCCTGGAAGAATATTTTTAGGAATACCTGGAAGAACTCTAGTAGTAATCTCTGAAAAACTTCTGGAGGAATCCCTGGAGAAACTTCTGGAGGAATTCCGGAAGGAACTATTGGAGGACTACATGGGAAATTCCTGAAGGAATTCTTGGATAAATTCAAAAAGGGACTCCTATGTGATTGCCTTGAAGGAATTTCTGAAGGAATTCTTGGAGGAATTCCTGAAGCAAGTTCTAGAAGAGTTCCTGAAGGAATTCCTGAAGGAACTTCTGGAGGGATTCCTGAATAAAAAAAATCCTAGAGGAATTCTTGAAGGATCTCCTGGAGCATTTTCTGAAGGAACTCTTTAGGGAATTTCTGAATATACTCATGAAGGAATTTCGGGAGCAATTCCTGAAGGAACTCCTAGAGAAATTCATGAAGCAATTCCATAAGGAACTTCTAGAAGAATTCCTAAAGGAATTCAAGAAGGAACTCTTGGAGCAATTCCTGAAGGAACACCTGGTGGAATTCTTGAAGGACTTCTGGAGGAATTTCTGCATTAACTGCATTAACATTAACTTTTATTATAATCTCCATGGAAATGTTAGAAAAAGGGTATTTTCCAATGACATTAAAAAGGGTATTTTAGCCACATTATGGAGTATTCGCGCTTGTATAAATAAAAGATAAATAGTATACATGGTAGGTTGGTACTATCAACATCGCCATTTTTAGATTTTGTTTCGTTCGTCATTTAGAATTAATGAAAAAACGTTGTGCAATGTGGAAGACACACTGATTTATTGTACAAATACGAAAGTAATATCAGTGCTTGACCCATAATGCGGGTCGTTATGCGTTATGGGGTAAAGATCTACCAGTGAACTCTAGTCCTGACTGCTTCAAACGAAGAGAACAGGATATTATAGTAATCAAAGGAACATTTTTTAGTCCTTGTTACATTTTTAAACCTTGTTGAAAGTGGCAAGGAAAAAAATGAGTCAAATACAACAAAGTTCAAGTTATTGAGAGTTGAGACGTCGAGATATTGGACGAGCGACCGGTACAGGAGTAACCGGAGAAGGAAAATGGGGAACGTGCCGCTTGAGCCAATACTCTGATACTTGAAATATCCAGTATGTCAAACGCCATTCTACGAAACCGTAGACAATCATTCTTATAACAGAAAGAAAACATTTTGTAAAGTTCTAGTACACAAGTAAAATGAAACATAATTTGTAGTTATGGTGTAACTTTATAAGTTTAAATCAAAGAATTCAAAACTGTTTTTAATGACAGATCGGGGATACCTCAACACACGACTAACTCAATGTGTGTTCGAGCTATTGCCAAAACTAGGTTGGATTTGATTGGAATTTTTCGCTCGTCTTATACATTATCCACGTGGAAATTTCATTTACATACAAACCTCCCCCTTCCCTCTCCATGGACTCGCATGGACTTTTTCGTAACTCATATCTTCCTTTATGTTGTGGGGGGCTGGGGCCACGACCACATCTCGAGTTTTTAGAATCAAATATTGCAATTTAAGTAGGAAAGTAAAATTATCTCGGCAAGGTCGTCGCTGATAAAGCCGAGCAGTGTATCGTTTGGAAAATTTGAAGATTCAACGTTTGACATTCGATCTGGAATTATGAATTTGGAAATTGTGAAGGCACATTGATTATGTGATTATGAAGTGCGTCAGATGTAGCTAGATGATTGATGAAAAACCAAATCATAATCTCAGAATAAGCTCAAAAGGCCCAAGTAAACCCACTTAGTCTAGTACCCCTCAGTTGTGGGAGGTTCAATCGAACCGTGTCAACTAATCAACTTGTCATCTTGATTTGCTACATTATCCACCCTCGTGCAACCTTTACTCACGCCTATCTAAAGGTGTTAAGTCAACATGGATTTACGGGCTTCACGTCAACTGCAACAGGCTGCGATGAGTTCGCTTGCATGTATGATGTTATAACAATGAACTCCACCCGCACACGTATGCACCATTCTATGCAACTCCCCCCTCCTGAGCGTAACTTGTCATCATCGAATGGGTACAGGTTGACAACCAGGGGCACAGAGGAGCCCGATAAGGATGTCAGTCACCATTAATGGCGTCGTTGTTTTAATCCGTGGGCTTTCAATTTACAAGAATGGTCCTCTATCTTATCGCACGCTCGCCGAGAGGTCGATGCGAAAATAAAAGCCGTATTCACCTGTAATGTCTGCCCGAGGTAGACTGCACTATACATTTTGCTCATATTGTTTTATAACCGGATATGCCACCCACGTAGGGGGGTGATTTTGATTGAATTTTTAAGTATACACCCTACACCTAATGTTAGCCACAGGATCATGAACTACGTCTGATAGAAATTAAGCAAGCGAAAGCATTTTCCACAGATTAGAAATGGACTACAGTAGAAGTTTGCTGATTTGATAGGTTCTTCATTGCCTTAGATTGGTGATCAACCATATCAAAACAATTTCCTTAGAAAATAGAAATTGATTTTCTCTTATGCGAAAAAGATGTCCCCAACCAGCAAACTCCTTCCGTACGACGAAAACCGCCACCTGGGTCACGGATACGTAACGAAACGATTAGGAATCGAAATAAAGAAATGGATAAAAACCTCTCAATTTGTCTGTGTGTGTGTTTCCGCGAGTTCGGAGCCTGTGCGCGGTTCTCAAAAGTACGTCTGCGATCCATTCAGTGCATCTTCGAGCCGTTTCAACAGTACACTTACTTGTCGTTTCCGGTTGTCCTGCGGTCGGTCACCGTACCGGCAGAATTCGGCAAAGTGCTGACTGTTGTGGAAGGCCATCTTGGTTTTGGTGGCGTACTTGATCTGTTCGAAAGGCACAGGGATGGGGAAAGAGCATTGTATAGTGGTTTGCTAAGAAGCTCGATTCAGTTGGTTTTAGGGGAATGAACGGTGAGGTGATGGGAACCAACCTGAGCCATGATGTCCTTCTCGTTGTGTGCCTTCTTGGCTTTGTCACAGAGGTTGTTGATACGGATTTGGTAACCCTGCTGCCACAGCTGGTCCAGGGAACTGTTGTAGACCTTCAACCGCTTGTGGCTGTCGGACAGTTTCACCGAGTAGATCTTGATGTTTTCGGCCGTTGGTTTGGTTACTGAAAATGAATAGACAAGAATTTAAATCGCAGCTAATTGACAATCATCTTTAAACGTGAATAGCTTCACGAGCGGAGCATGGAATCAACTAAGTTATCGTGGCAGGCAAACAACTATACCAACTGATTCGGTCAAGTTGTTTACCCACTCAATTTGCGACATCTCGTAAATGGTTCCTTCATTGACACTGATTCAGTGCAGTATAGTGGACTCGAATGTTGTTCGATATCTGAACCGCAATTTCGGCAACATCATGCTGCTTGTGATCCACGTTCAGTTCACGGCAGTATGTTGATGAATGTTAATTATAATTACGACTGTATAGCTTAATTAAAAACCGGAAGCGAAGATAGTTCAGTGTTCTCGATTCATACCTATTACTATCTGGATTATGCTTAAACTGGTCTATACCCGGATCAGCATTATCTTTCCAAAATGATACATTAGCATTATCAGTTCTTGATAAGTAAATATTTTAACCCCCAACCGATGCACTGATATCAAATAAGATATCACTTTCGTTTTGAAAACCTACTGTAAAAACAATTGCTATTATAGTAAACCTTTGCAAGGCCAAATTGGTTTAAAATGGATTTCAAAAACAAGTTCAGGCTAGTAATACATGTCGCGTTCAATATCATAAAAGCTTCACCTTCACCTTCACATTAAATGACCATCAACTCATGGAAATATTAAGTAATGTAGCAGTTGATTCTTTGGAAGTTAGATTGGCTTTTCAGTCTGGACGAAATTAAAAACTGTTATTTTATTTTGTCCAACGTTTCTGTCCGTTTGGGACCTTCCTCAGAGACTCAATTGTTACAGTTCTTTCGTCCAGTGTTACTGTAAAGAACTGTAACAATTGGGTCCCTGAGGAAGTTTAATTTTTAATTTTGTCAGACTGAAAACCCAATCTATCATTAACAAGGAACTACAGTCGAACTACCAAGGCTCTTTGGAAGGCTGTTTGAGGGAACAATCATAGCAACCATTATTTTAACTTTTTAGTATAGTACTATCAAGGTTCCTTGAAGGGAGGTTCATCAATCTAGGCAATCAGTGCTTGGGAGGTGGGGAAGCTGGAAGTGACAGCTGGCGAGCTGGCTTGTGTACACTGATTTTACTTTACCGTTTCTATGGGGTTGTTAGAGAATGTTTACTCCAACAAACATAAATACAGTGAAGTGAAAATTTTCTCCAGCATCATGGAGCCTTTTTGCGGCGAATCAAATTTTCGTCTTTAATGTAGTGGTGTCTTGAATAGTAGAAGAAGATGATTTTATGGAGAAAAATATCTTCCAAAACACGGACAGATACAGGATGGACTGTTAGGTGCTATCACGAGCTTCAAAGGTGGTTAAGGTGATTATAAAACGAAGCCAAACTTCGAATTTTCAAATGCACAAGACAGGAGAATCTGACAACAGTTTGCGTTGAAAATCAATCAAATTACTTGCTTGCTGGTGGCGACCAACGGGATAAATTTTCAACGCGGAGCGCTGTTTGGTTCTCAAGTCTTGTGCTCTTGAAAATTTGAGGTGTGGCTTCGTTCTATAATCACCTTAAGAAACATCAGTATTGTGTTCCCAATGAGTCCAAAGGAACAATCAATACGTATTTTGCGAAGCCATGTACCTAAACGACTTAGTTCCTCCAATAAATCAACTGTTGTTTTGCTTTATCCAAGAAAACCTCAGGAATAGGACCTTCCTTAGCCTATTGGTAAAGTCCGAGGCTACTAAGCAAAGCCATGCTGAAGGTGTCTGTCAATGAAATAATTATGAATATTTTGGTTATGATTATTTGTCTTTATTACAGTGGCGCTTTGCGAAGTACTTCAACACAAATTCTTCGAAAAAGTTTTGAAAAATCTTTAGAAGGGATCGCCAAAAAAGGAGAAATTCCTACAAGTAGAATACCTAGCAGTAATTCTCCGAATAAGTCCTGAATGAATAAGATTTTTCGCAGAGAATCAATAGAAAATTACTTCAGAAAATAATGAATCATCATTTTCTACAGATTCATCTAATTCTACTGGAAGTTCTAGCAAAAAGGTAATAATTTCTGTTTACTAATAATTCTGATACTGATACATATTGATTCTATAAAACTTTCAATCTAGACTAGTGTAATGACCTTGAACCTTATTCAATAAACAAATATACATTGCAGTCACGATCTGAACTTGATGTTCATCAATGTTTTGGAATATAATCCTGACACTTTAAACAATTTCTCGAGCCATACCATGACTCATTCTCCACTCCCGATTAGTATTGTTTCTCCCCCATTCGACTTCGTCGTCCGTTACATAACATGGCGCTCCAATCAATCCACCACCGACCGCTTCCAACCATGCCTGTCTATTTATATTTTCCGGCTTTGGAACAAAAACATACCGTGCGCCGCATTAATTTGTAGCTAATTTATTTTCGTCTCTAGGTCACAACGTGAGCGATCATAACCGAGACACCTAGCTAGACCAAAACAGAGAGCCGGTGGTAGGCAAAGCCCGGTAAAAAGTGAAGCCCTTCAATCAACGGCTGCTCTCGGTCTATGTCGTTCGTTAGAGAGTAACCGTTGGGTTTTGTTTTTATTTTGAAATTCCCGCTCGCTCTCTCTCGCGCGCGGATACGATATAGCGTGTTGCGCATTTACATTAGCTGCACTTGCTTGTCGTTTGGTATTTTATGTATGTAAAGCGAATGTTTGGAATATGCGGAAAAATAGGGTTTTATTTAGATATCTTATTGACTCTTTAACTTCACAACGAATTTTGATTCATTTGATAACCCCATCCAGACATGGCTGGAGTGTAAGCCTGGGCCCAGTCTTGAACAAGATTTCAAAAAGCATGAATATTGCTACTGCCGACCACGCCCATCCTTACCGTAACTTGGGATAGAGAAAGAAAATGTTGGCGTAGCATGATCTTAAAGACATAAAAATTTAATTAAAAAGTTCATTCATGTTCGTACAAACAACTTACGACAAAATACGTACAAACAACTTACTACAAACTACGATAATATCATCTACACAAATTTCCAAATTTATTTGTCTGCTTCATTTGCTATTTCAGATAGCTGTACTCAGCACTTTCCGAGCGCTGACTGTGCTGCATCGATTCAGCGAATAGTATAGTCAAAGCGGAATGCACCTCGTCGACGTGGAGCCGGCGACTATCAGTTTGAACCCTGATATTCAAATTATCTCATATATTACAACTGCCGTCACGTTCGAGAGCAAAAATGTAAACAAGCCTTCGGTTAGTACGTACTCACTATCTACCCTACATTGTATATGGCGATCGACGACGGACGGGCCAGGGCACACGTTCTCACGACGGTCGCACACATACACATTTTCACGGACAGTGACGGTGGTCAGTGGTCGTGATCGTGATCGAGTTGAGTGCTATATTGCCCTAGACGGCCGTGCTAAAATTAGAAGCGATTGTTTTAGTGCTCCACCCGTGACAAAAGCGGGGAATGTTCTGACTTTCACTTTGAGTCGGTTGGTCAGTGATGCCAGCACGAAAATGTTCAAATCGGAATTTCATGTGAATTCCTCAAAATTACTGTAAGAATTTTCATCATGATCGCTCACTTAATTTTCATACATTTGTGGTGGAGGTTTGTTGTGAAGAACTGTAGCAAATTAGTGTTAGCGTGTTTAAGTGATGAAAATTTATATTTCTGGAATCACTCTGATAATTATAAACCTTAGAAACACCAAAGATATCGATCTTCTTGATCTTTCAGAAATTTCATTCGAATTACTTAAAGTGCATATGTTGTTTTCATTAATCAACTGCAGGTTTTTTCAAGTATTCTTTCCAAAATTATAACACTATTTTTGGAATATCCTCAATATCAGGCATGGCAGAATTTGTTCTGAATTGCTTTCAAAGCACGATCAAAGCAAGCAAAGAAAATCATCACATTTGTATTAGTCCATGATCGGCAATGTTTGGCAAGTTGTAACAAGCTTCATAAATAGCAACAGCGAACGAGAGCCTCAAAGAGAGAGAGAGAGCGATGATAAAACTCATTTCTCTCACTCATTTACCATTGGGGTAGTCGTTTTACTTTACTAGCATGATAATCAATCCCAAAACATCCTACAGCAATAATACCCCCAAGTTTGGAGTTTGTTTGTAAGGCACTGTTTTCCCCCAGATATAATCAGAGCTGTAGCAGTAGACGATAAACATACTCTCATGATGTGGTACGGATCATGATTGTTACAGAGGGCGATAAATGCCAAGCTATTTGGCATTCTCACGAAATTTATTCTATTAGTTCTATCAAGAACTCCTGCATGAAAGAGATCCCTGGAAAATTTCTCTTAATTCTTAATGCATTAACAAATTTCTTCAAATAGTTTCTTTAGAGATATTGCTGAGAACACCTCCAAGAATTCGGAGGCGAACGACGTTAGTTAAAACCTCTATAATAAATAGTGATAATAACCTCCGAGAATTCTTCCACAGTTTCTATTCAAACCGATCCATGAGTGCATTCATGAGTTATCCATGCATGCAACTAGAGAATTTGTTCTCCATTCTCCACTAAACATTCTTCAGAGATTTTCCCAAAAACTTGTAGCACACTTCTTAAGAATATTAAGTGTAGTATTCCATAGAAGTTTCTCTAAATCAATTTAGAAGATTCCTCAAGAAACTTCTCCAGGGATTAGTCCGAGATTTTTTATTTCGAATTAAATCAGTTACAGTTATGTGTGCAATACGAAATGCAATATTTCAAGAAATAATTGTTGGAAGTGTTCTTAGAGGCATTTTTGGATAAATCTGGAAAATATTGGAAACTTTAAAACAATAGATAAATTTCTGTAGAAATAGCTGGATTGGTTACTGAAGCAAGCAATGTTTTGTACGTTGGACAGATTTAGTTAACAAAGGATAGATTAATGGAGGAAATAAAAATATAAAACTTGAAAGAAAATACTCGAAATCTGTGCAAGAATTGTTTGAGATGGTTCTAAGAAGTCCGTAAGTTTTTCCAGTTTAAATGTCTTGGGAACTACTGAGAAAACTTCAACTTAAGATTCGCCTCTAGTCTCAGTCGAGATTCGTCTCGAAACTTAGTCGAGAGTCATCTCGAATCTTAGTCGAGGTTCGTCTCGAATCTCAGTTGAGATTCGCCTCGAATCTCAGTCGAGATTCGTCTCGAATCTCAGTCGAAATTCGCCTCGAATCTCAGAGATTTGTCTCGAATCTCAATTAACATTCATTTCGAATATCAGTCAAGAATCGTCTCAAATCTCAATCAAAATTTGTCTGACCTCCAAGTCATGGTTTGTTTTTAATTTCAATCAAGATTAGTCTCAAATCTTAGTCTTGTAAAAAGTTGTAGATGATGAATTTGTCTAACAGTATCAGCGTTGCTCTAACCCTGAAGAAAATATGGGCAAACACTATGATGAATTGAATGAATTGCTTGCTTTTCCCATTGTTGTTCCCATACAAACTTTGAAGGGCTTGTGCAGTCCCACTTTCCATCCAAATTAGCTCAAATTTTCAGAGGACACTCTTGATTTAGAATAGACTGCGCGGTGTGGAGCAAAAACGATGTTCTAACCTCCCTTGTATCTACATTGAAGATTGTTCGTTCAATATTAACTTGTACTCAAATGAGATAAGCTTTAATAATAAATGGCTGTGAAAACAGATTTTTATTATGAGAGTAAATTGCTCTCAAATTCTATATGCGATATTGAGATATGATACTTTAAAGGTTCATTCACAAATTTCACAACGCTGAAGGGGGTGGGTGAGTGTCTTCATGATGTTACGGCTCATACAACATTTGTAGAGTATTCATACAAAAAGCTTTATGAGGGAGTGGGTGGGTGCCCAAAATGTGCCAACATATTCTTTCAAGATTTCCGTTTCCTATAATTGGAAAGACGACGTTTTGTCCTTCGGATGTTGATTCCCAGTGAGGACGTAATGTCAAGTAGAAGAAGAAGAAAAACATATTTTTCAATACGACGTTTTGTCACCAAACCAGTTGAAGCTTTAGTTAATTCTCGGAAAAAATTTTAAACAGCCTTATCTCAGAATTTTACATTTTCGATTCATTGTATTCCGCAGCCAAAATTCTACAGATTTCACTCTAAACCTGCTGGATTTTTACTATTAGATCGTTTGGTTTTTCGGATTTACAAAATGACTTAAGACAGATTGTCAACTTTCAAAACCTAATCACTACTTCCGACGCTCTGTTACATAGAGAGACAAAACGGCGTAAGCACGTATCAAAACAAAATACTACTTGAGTCGATTTTACACTGGCACAAAAACGTCGTAAGCAATTCAATAAAACGGTGTATCATTTTATAATCAATTTTGTATGGGAAATAATAGAAAATTCCAAATTTTCGTACGCGAGTTGATTGCATGCAAAATTTAAGCACTGAGCACGGTGAAAAAGTGTTAAAGGTGATTTATTTTAAAACAGTTTTAGAAGACAACGAGTGATTCTTATAATTCATTTCCTCAAAACTGTATGAAGGTTACTTACGTCGATTTAAAAAAGTAATGGAGAATTGTTTTTCTATAGCTTCAATTGAAAATTTACGTAAATCAAATGGCATAATGTTTCATTACAGTTGTTACTTGAACCGACTTTAGCGGCGTTGCAAAGTAATGAAGTGTTCTTAACGGAGTATTCTCCCACAACAGAGTGTGACTAAAGGTAAACTTATACTTTTATAAGCATTGAAAACAAAAAAATCTTAAAATCCACCAGAACTTACTCGGGCACCAGCACATAAATAAAGACTAAAAAACAAGCAATTCATTCGAACTACGTACGTACCGTGTATTTGTCCAAACAATTTTCCAATTTTCTAAAAATCAATAGCTTACAACTCAAACTAACATCAAATCCTAAAAAAGATCCCAGCTTTAGATCGAAAAGTATGCGATGATGCAAGAAAATTACCGCATATTCTGATTTTCCGTGTTGAGAATCCTAAGTAGGTATTCTTAACATAGTAGTAACGAATTTAAGCTATTGACCTTGAGCTTGGAAACCAATTAAAATTAGATCTCATTTGAATCGCTAGTCATCCACCGTGAGGACATTGATATCGTATTCTCATGTGAAATACTTTGTAATGATTTCGATTACCTCAAAGTTGTACATTTATAGAATTAGTCGACACCAAATGTAAATGAGAGGAATGCAAAGTATAATATGTCGAGAGTATTTTCCGGATGTTGTTTCATCCGCAAATTTGCGCAATCCGCCAATGCAAACATTCCACATTCGACACGGCACCACTGGCCCCCAAGACACACCCATTCTCAAAAAAACTAAGCAATTAAAACACACCAAATCAGCCACTCACATTTCTTCAGCTCGAACGCCGTTACGCCGAACCAGCTTTCGCCGGTTTCTGGATGACGCAGTTCGACGATGAAACCGGCTTCGATCACCGCACAGAAGATGCGCTCCTCGCCCCGGTCGAACCATTTGGACTCGCGCAGCTTCTGGATGGCCACCGAGCTCCCAAAGGAGCCACTTTTTGAGCGGGTCTTCTCCGCGCCGGGATGCCACAGCTTGCTAAACGAAAGGTTGAAACTGTTTCTTCGCATCAACGCATCCATCATGGACGTTTGTTTGGGTTGTTGCACTTTCTCCAGAAAATCACCTCTCAATACACAAGTCATCGAAGTCCACCGAATGTTGTAACTACTCACAGGAATTTTCTGAACGCCCTTCTGAACTGGCGCCACTCAATAACAACCTCCGCGCACTGTTAATCTGTCTGTTATGCGACAAACAAGAACTGCTCCACCAGCAGCAGCAGCAGTTCAACTCGTTCTATAGATTGCACTCTGAAATTCTTGATCACCAGTTCTCCGATATATGGTAATACAGTCAGCCAATCAACTTTTTTTTGTTGCACTCACTTGTTCCACTTGAAAGTTTTTACTGGAGCTAACAGAACCAACGGTTTTGCGTTGGCAATATGCAGAAGACGTGTGAATTACTTGCCTGCTCAACGAGCTCTGAATCGCGCGCGCTGCGACAACTGCGACTTTGGCGGCGAGGACTGGCCTCTCAATACACTAGCAAAACCAACAATGCGCCAACAGAGACGAGCCAAGCGCAAGAAGGAGGTGTGTTGGTTTTTAGTAGTCGAATCGAGTGGTGGTAGTAGCTATAGAGCTATACAGTTTGGTGTAATCGATCCCGCGCGGTTATCGGGACGGATGGTTAGTTGAGAGGGCGAAATCGCACAATGGGACCATTTCAGAAAAATACGATCGAAAGACCCCTTAAAGTCTTAGATGACATTATAGCAGGCCTGCCCAACCTTTTTGAACCGCTGGTCAAATCTCAGAAACAATACTGTGCGGCGGGCCAAATTATTTCCAACATTTTTGTTAAACAAAAAAGTGAGAACATAATTTCTTTTGGAAAATTGACAAGATAATTGCTTTTGAACATATTACTAAGAACTAGGGATTTGAATGCTATCCCGGGACAAAAAATCCTGGGATTTTGAAAATTTCAGGATTTTCCTTTTGCCGGGATATAAACTCTAACGTTCAGGGAATCCCAAAGCGACCGTAAAACTAGTTGAAGACTACTAAATTTTAAGTTAAAAAAAACATTTTTTCTAAAACTAAGTTTTCAACTAAGTTTCAAATTTATTATGTTATGATAAGCTTTTTTACCATGGAAAGTTTACTTTCTCTTCATATTTTAGTGTTATAATATTGTTGACATTTTACTTCCATTTCAACTAAAATGCTAGTTTTCGGGAAAATTTGAGAATTGCAGCTGACTGTGCGGTTTTGTTTATTTTCTATCTTCTCTCATAATAAGAGCTGGTTTTTCTGTATGTGTGTCACATTGCACATAGCAAGCAAGATTCAACTATACTTGTTTTCTATGATCGACACTCTATTAAATCTATGCAAAATTTATGATTTATGAAAATGTCATCGTATCGGACGATATTTATTTCACAATTTTTACGTTTTCAGATGTACTTTTTGCTGCCACGGTGCCAACGAAACTTTAAACATCAGGTTGCTTATTTTAGCTGTTCGGAAAACGGTGTAAATTGTATTTACACATCCGGAGTAATATGTCTTATTTAATAGAAAATTGAAATCATGTGTCCTCGGGTAATATGTTGATATCGCGGAACAACTTTATAGTCCTCCGGAATATCCGAATCATCCGTAAAAGTAGACATATCCTGAAAGTTGATCTAGAGAGCTGGATTTTTTTCAAACGATTTGCAATGATGAGCTTCAGATTAGTATACCATCGTTGTCTCGGTATGATCTCGAATGAACATTTCTCGGACCTCCGGAAAATCCAGAACATCCGTAAAAGTGGGAATATTCCGAAAACCGACCTAGAGCGCAGGGATTTTTTTCAAACGACTTGTAGTGATAAGCTTTAAATTAGTACACTATCGCTTGCTTGGTATGACCTCAAATCGAAATTGGCAGTTTTGTGGCCCTCCGGAAGATCCGGCACATCCGGGAGAGATATATCTTCAAAATTGTGATTTGAGAGCTGCGATTTTTTAAAACGGTTTTTTTTTTCATATATTAGGCTCAAGCGCCGTCAGGCATATCGGATCCGAATTAATTGGACTTGATGAAAAAAATCATATTGCTTCCTAACATACTATGTTAGTCTTGGGTAACCATAAAACTCGCGGTTTGGTCAAGGATATCTAAGCGACTTGAAGTGATAACCCTTGTGGTTATTCCATAATTGCCTCCATATTATCCATTTTTTGGTTATTTATACCGAGGTATACTAAATTAGAGTTCATCACTGCAAGTCGTTTGAACAAATTCCCAGCTTTCTAGGTCCACTTTCAGGATTTGTCCACTTTTACGGATGTTCTTATCATCCGGAGGACCAGGAAACGGCCATTTAGGATCATACCGAGAAAACGAGAGTGTAATAATCTAAAGCTAATCACTGCAAGTCGTGTGAAAAAAAAATATCCTAGATCTCTAGCTCAACTTTCGGGATATGTTCATTTTTACGGATGTTTAGGATCTTCCAGAGAACCATAAAGTGACCTTGACCGCAGTCGGTTGTTCTCGAGATTATATTATTTCCGTTTCCTGTTAAATTATTATGGTTAAACTGTTCAGAAAAGGAAGCTGATCGAAATTTTACCCGACCTGACCCAGGGGGACACCGGAATAACTTCGGCCATAGGGAATAAATTGGTTCACTTGTGCCAGCATATGAAACCAGAAGCCTTTGAATTGCATGTAGTGAAAATCGCATTTAAAAGAGTTGAGTTGAACGTTCACAATAACAACTTGAAAAAAAAAAAAACTTAGTCCGGTCGGATACGGGTTAAAGATTTTTATGATCAATCAATCAATCAAATCGCATTTGCAGGCTCAAGTGCTCTGAGGCATTGCAAAGCCAATTTCATTTTTTTTTTTTTAATTTCTTTATTAGTATCATTCCAAACATAACATTCATTATTTCTTATATCTAGGTGTTCTGTGTTATTAGACAACACTATCATCCTAATTTGGTAAAACAAATTTAGGATTTCATTAACATTTTGTTAACAACATATTACATTTCATTTGCCGTGGCAAATCAGATTTTTTACAGGTGAGTTGATTTCACCTGCTTATAAGAGAAAAAAAAAAAGTTTTTAATATACTTAACCTAACTTAACCTAATCATATAACGCATTAATCGTGGCAATAGAAGATTGTAACGATTTTTGCCTGAAATTATTGATTATTTTATTTGACATTTGTTCCAATGTTTCAACATTGGATATTCTATGTAACTCATTGGTACTATACCAGGGAGGAAGCCTCAGAATCATTTTCAAAATTTTATTTTGAATTCTCTGCAGAGCTTTCTTCCTGGTATTACAACAGCTAGTCCATATTGGTACAGCATACAACATGGCTGGCCTGAAAATTTGTTTGAATATCAAAAGCTTGTTCTTAAGACAAAGTTTTGATTTTCTATTAATAAGGGGATAGAGACATTTTACATATTTGTTACATTTGGCTTGAATGCCCTCAATGTGATTTTTGAAAGTTAAATTCTTATCTAGCATGAGTCCTAGATACTTAACTTCATCTGACCAATTTATTGGAATCCCTCTCATCGTGACAACATGTCTACTTGAAGGTTTCAAATAAAGAGCTTTTGGTTTATGTGGGAATATTATTAGTTGAGTTTTGGAAGCATTAGGAGAAATCTTCCATTTTTGCAAGTATGAAGAAAAAATATCCAAACTTTTTTGCAATCGACTACAGATGACACGCAGGCTTCGTCCTTTGGCGGAGAGGCCTGTGTCATCCGCAAACAAAGATTTTTGACATCCCTGAGGTAACTCAGGTAAGTCAGATGTGAAAATATTGTATAATATTGGTCCCAAGATGCTGCCTTGGGGAACACCAGCTCTTACAGGAAGTCTTTCAGATCTGGAGTTCTGATAATTAACCTGAAGTGTACGATTTGACAGATAACTTTGAATTATTCTAACAATGTATGTTGGAAAATTAAAATTTTTCAATTTTACAATCAAACCTTCATGCCAAACACTGTCGAATGCTTTTCTATGTCTAGAAGAGCAAGACCAGTAGAGTAGCCTTCAGATTTGTTGGAACGGATCAAATTTGTTACACGTAAAAGTTGATGAGTGGTCGAATGTCCATGGCGGAATCCGAACTGTTCATTGGCAAAAATTGAATTTTCGTTGATGTGGGCCATCATTCTGTTCAAAATAACCTTTTCAAAAAGTTTACTGATGGAGGAAAGCAAACTGATTGGACGATAGCTAGAAGCTTCTGCAGGATTTTTGTCTGGTTTTAAAATTGGAACAACCTTGGCATTTTTTCATTTGTCAGGAAAATATGCTAATTGAAAACATTTGTTAAATATATCAACTAAAAATGATAAGCTACTTTCTGGAAGTTTCTTGATTAGGATGTAGAAATAATAGTTCTCACTTCTTCCAAATCAGTCTCCCAGGCATTTTCGAAAACGTTCTCTTGATTGAGAATATTTTCGAACTCCTGAGTAACTTCATTTTCAATTGGACTAGTAAGTCCTAAATTAAAATTGTGAGCACTTTCAAACTGCATAGCAAGTTTTTGAGCTTTTTCGCAATTAGTTAGTAATAATTTGTTTTCCTCTTTCAATGCCGGTATAGGCTTCTGAGGTTTTTTCAAGATTTTAGATAATTTCCAAAAGGGCTTAGAGCCGGGGTCCAATTGAGAAATTTTATTTTCAAAATTTTTGTTTCTTAAATCTGCAAAACGTTTCTTGATTTCTTTCTGCAAATCCTGCCATATAATTTTCATAGCAGGATCACGAGTGCGTTGAAATTGCCTTCTCCTCACGTTTTTAAGACGGATCAAGAGTTTAAGATCATCGTCTATAATCACGGATTCAAATTTTACTTCACATTTTGGAATTGCAATGTTCCTGGCTTCAACAATGGAATTTGTTAAAGTTTCAAGAGCATTGTCAATATCAATTTTAGTTTCTAAAGAAATGTTAACATCAAGATTAGAGTCAACATACGTTTCATATATATTCCAGTCGGCTCGTAAATAATTGAAAGTGGAGCTGATAGGATTGAGAATCGCTTCATGCGATATTTGAAATGTAACAGGGACATGATCAGAATCAAAATCAGCATGAGTAACTAATTGGCTACAAAGATGACTAGAGTCGGTTAAGACCAAGTCAATCGTAGATGGATTTCTAGAAGAGGAAAAACATGTAGGGCTATCAGGGTATTGAATTGAGAAATATCCTGAAGAGCACTCATCAAATAAAATTCTGCCGTTGGAATTACTTTGAGAATTATTCCATGACCGATGTTTGGCATTAAAGTCACCAATGACAAAAAAATTTGACTTATTGCGAGTCAATTTTCGCAAGTCAGTTTGAAGCCAATTAACTTGCTGTCCAGAGCATTGAAAAGGCAAATAGGCAGCTATGAAAGTATATTTACCAAACTGTGTTTCAACAGAAACACCTAAAGTTTCAAAAACTTTAGTTTCAAATGACGAAAACAGTTGATGTTTTATACGCCTATGAATGATGATTGCAACTCCCCCACATGCCCCATCAAGTCGATCATTACGATAAACAAAAAAGTTAGGATCTTTTTTAAATTTGGATCCAGGTTTTAAATAAGTTTCGGTAATAACTGCTATATGCACTTTATTAGCTGTAAGAAAATTAAACAGCTCGTCCTCTTTACCATTCAGAGAACGAGCATTCCAATTTAAAATATTTAAATTATTATTTGGATCCATTAGAAAAACGTAATCCAAAAACAATTTTATTTGTAAATTTTACACCTACTTGGACTGCTTCAGTCATAGTGGTGGCTTTGAACATTGCATCAATCATTAGATTCAATTGTTCAGTTAGAAAATTAAAATCAGAGGCAGACATATCATCTGATGATTTCCCATTGGAATTTTCGGTAGACGAAGAAGCGGGGTAGGAGTTACCTGTGGCGGTAGGGTTTTTTCCATTTGATTTGAAACAAGTAGAATGGGTACTCATGGAACGAACAGGGGAAGAGTTCAAATTACCTGCTACGATATCGGCAAAGGATTTACCGTGGGTAGATACATTCGAAATTGAAAGATTCGAACGGCTACCCGACGGATTAAAATTTGTTTGTGAATGAGCATGATTATGATCTTCCTGGTGGGTATGATTCCTAATCAAGCGATCGTTAACTGAAAAATGAGCATTGTTCGATACTCTACCAGGCAAATTCCGGAAACGACCGTTATCGTAACGGATATTATCTTTCATCTGCTTGGCACGAGCCTCAACGACTCTTTTGCGTGAAATGCATTCCCAAAAGTTAGCTTTGTGAGGGCCCTTGCAATTGGCGCATTGAAATTTTCTGGTATCTTCTTTCACAGGACAGTCGTCCTTAGCGTGAGAAGAACCTCCGCAAATCATGCATTTAGCATCCATGCGACAATTTTTTGTACCATGACCCCACTTTTGGCACCGACGGCACTGAGTGGGGTTCTGGTAATTTCCTCCAGGTTTCTGGAAATGTTCCCACGTCACACGGACATCGAACATAAGTTTAGCTTTTTCTAAAGCTTTAATATTATTTAGTTCTTTTTTGTTAAAGTGAACTAAATAATATTCTTGAGAAAGCCCTTTCCGAACAATGCCAGATTGGGTTCTCTTTTTCATAATGATTACTTGGACTGGTGAAAATCCAAGTAAATCATTTATTCCATTTTTGATCTCTTCAGGTGACTTATAGTCACTTGAGAGACCTTTCAAGACGACTTTGAACAAACGTTCAGTTTTGTCGTCATAAGTAAAAAATTTGTGCTTCTTCTCTTCAAGATATCTGAGAAGAAGTTCGCGATCTTTAAGAGTTTCCGGCAAAACGCGACAGTCTCCTTTCTTTGCGATTTGGAAGGAAACCTTGATTCCCCTAATGGAGTTCAAGATCTCCTGCCTAAATCCCCCAAATTCGGAACAACTGACCACGATAGGCGGCACTCTTTGCTTCCTCACTTGAATCAAAGAGCCTGGGCTAGAGGCTGCTTCGATTTGGTGTTCGGAAAATTTGTCTAGAGCATCGAACTGATTGCTCATTTCAATACAATTATTCATTTCACCCTTGGAAGAAACTTCGCATTCCGGGGAAGCGTCCTTTCTTCCATTCTTGCCACGTGTAGTGACAGTTTTAAAACCCACTTTTTTGGAAGGAAGTAGTGAATTCAGAGATTCACCCTTCCTTTTGTTAGTTGTTGATACCATGTTTAGTTAATAAACGAGAAAGGCGTGACCTTCGAGAGGTTTTTTTTCCCTAGACGGTGTCCAAGATGGATTACCACCGCTAGCTTTCGCCAACGGGTCCAACGAAAAATCGAAGGCACGGGTCCAAACAAGGATCGTAAAGGGATCAATAGTAGAAAAAATAGTACTGAAAAGTACTGTTTAAGTAGCACTGAAAAGTACCGTTTTTAATTTTAGCACTGAAAAGTACTGTTTGTGTAGCACTGAAAAGTACTGTTTTATTGCTTTAGGTAGTTTTTAAGAAAACTTCCAAGAGCAGAGAGAATTCGTGTACGCACAGCACGAAGGTACGATGCGCACTGCAATTTCATTTTATTATAATGTTCTCGAACCATTTTCCATATGACAAGTGTTTGAATAAATAATTCTTATATGAACCAAATGAGTTGCATGTTAGACGTACGTTCACTTAAAAAAATGCATATGGATGAAATTTTGCTCCCAGTATGGTTACAACAGGCTCTGATAGCCATGCAAAGCCCACATTGTCATAGCAGTAGAGGCAAAGTTATTCAGCTAAACCATGCTGAAGGTTATGGCTTCGAATTCTATTGCTCGTGGATCATTTGTGATTCGACTTTCATGTGTATAATGTGTTTTTACACACTTAGAATGTATTTCTGTGAAATTTCACCGAAATCTCAACAGCAGATGTTTCGGTGATTTCTTATTTCAGTTTGTATTTCACCGTTTTTCTCATTTCAGTTTGTATTTCACCGGTTGATTCGGTATATGTTTACAGAGTTTTTGTTAAATGGAAAAGTGTTTTTCTTCGTATATTCAAGGATCTGCTTTTATTCCAATCACTTCGAAGCAGCACTTACTATCATTCGAACAAATGAATGACGCAGATATTGTTAGACGCTCTTACGCGACAATTGGAATTAAATCACTTAACGGTGTTTGAAAATGAAATCATTTAAACTCTGTTTTCCATCCTGCATATTTATTAAAATTTTAAACAAGCAAAGGGCATAATTATAGAAATATTAAACATTTGTCCGGGATTCGAAGAAATTTTTTGAACGAATTCAAAGAAATAAAAGTCTGGAATTGGAAGAGTCTGGTATTTGAAGAAATCTGTAGTTGCAGGAATATAATCTACAGTTAGAAGATTCAATCAAATCGATTTCTACCCCCCTTTCGGGCATCCGTAAGCCAAAACCGAAAATCTCCACTCCCACGCGACATTGTGCAACCCGAAAAGTCTCTCTATGCATACTTACGGTAACTGGTTTCCGCTTCGGTTTGATCAACGGCCGGTTCTGGCCGTTCATCTTGTAGTACTACTAATTTACAAAATTTTACTGTAGGTTCAGCTTAAATTTAAAAAAAAAATCATGTAAAATTAGAAAAAAATGATGACGTGGTTTATAAGCAGCCCAGATAATCATTAAGCAATGTTATAAGCGGTATGTGGGTCAGTGCCAATAGGCTTTATTTGACATTTTCAAGTGTTTACTTAACCCGTATAGGCCTGATTGAAACCAAAAATACTGAGAGCTTCACCGCTCAGAGAATTCTTAACGAATTGAAATGTTTTTTTTGTCAGTTCACTGGACCACATATCTAGTTTCTAAAAGTGACCAGAGGAACTCGGAAATATTCCTGTGGCCGGAGTTATTCCGGTGGGTCACTGAGTCAGGTCAGGTGAAATAGGGCTATTTTTTGGGACATGCCAAGTTACCTTTTTTTATTTGCAATAATTATCATTTAAATTTGCATAAATCATTGAGATCTAATATTCAACATTATAAATGAAGAGTTTTCAACCGTTCAAAATATACCGATGTGGCTGTTCGGACGTAATGCCCCGAGGAACCGACTATAGATTTGTTGGATACTAAACCGTTTCAATGCTCGAAAAGTAGAAATCAAACGTAATTGTGCACGTTCCCATAAGCTTGGCCAATGTGTTCAGACAATTTGGCCACTTTATCATAAGTTTGAGGCGTCCCGGGACCCGAAAATAGTAATTTGTAGGATTATTCAAATGCAAAACTCATAGTTATCTAATTCAATCGTTTCTCAAAAGGTTTAAACTGATGCAATTTTCTTAAAATTCCGTCATATAGTGGCCACATTATAACCGGTTCCGGAAATTATATGTGTCTTGAAATTTACCTTCCTCCAGGGGCACAATAACTCCGACCACAGGAATATTTCCGCGTTCCTCTGTCCATTTCCAGATAGATATGTGTGCCAGTATACTGACAAAAAATCATTTGAATCTATTAAGAATTCGCTGAGCGGTGAGGCTTTAAGAATTTTTGCTTTCACTCAGCCCTATAAGGGTTAACAGCTCACAGTGTCTAGCTTCGGGCACTGAAACAAGCTGTATATGGGATTGTACCCCGTTTGGCATTAAGCCGTTTGGCATAAAGTCATTTGGCATAATGGTCGTTTGGCATAATGGCCGTTTGGCATAATTGACTTAGAATGAATATCGGTATTTTCGAAGCTTTTACCGAGATCAACATCACCGAGCCCATAGCGAACATTTTTCGTAGGTTCTCAATAAGCGTGGTAATTGTTCAGAGATATTCCCAGCTATGAATGCCAAAAATTGTAGTGACATTAGAGAGCACAACTAATTAAAACTCGTGACGGGTGTGGTGGAAGATCTTTTCGGAATAATAATTTTCTCCACATCCCGGAACATATTTAGAAAACAACATATAATGTTCGAAAAAAGGGTAAATTTGTGCGAAATATATCAAAATCTTCAGTGCAAAAATTGATTCCAACTCAAAAGAAGAATTAATATTTGAAAGAAGGGTAATTTCTGGATAAATAATAATATACTATGGGCAATAACTTTCTTAACATGCTTTAGTTTATTCAAGAGCATATGATTGTTGAATAAAGTGGCTTTGACTCCACAACAAGTCTGTTATCATCAGCAAGATTTAATAGAAACGTTAAAACGAATGTCATCTTAAGAAATTCTTGGTTTTAGACTTATTATGCCAAACGACCATTATGCCAAACGAATTTATGCAAAATAACCATTATGCCAAACGAATTTATGCCAAACGGCTTTTTGCCAAACGACTTTATGCCGAACGACTTACCACCGTATATGGGTATATGACGTTAAACTGCAGTGCTTGTAAGCCCTGTGCCCACAAGCAGTATACAACGGCTGTCAATACTGTTAGAAGGTTAGTATGTCCATTTAATCAAAATTGACTTCGTAAAAAAAAACAAGAACGACAATGAAATTGGTCAAGATTGGCAAACATTGAGTGATATTAGAAACAGGATTGTTACTGATGTATAAGAAGAAATAACCGCCATGGCGTAATCCTTATTGCAATCTCCGGAATCCGAATGCCCCCAGAATGACAAGACTCCTTTTTATCCGATGAAGCCAAGTGAAATTTACGCATTTCTGCTCATTACGGTGATCATCTGGATTCCGAGGATTGCGATAAGAATTACGACATTTGGACACATGAATGAACTTTATTCTGAATGTTGCTAGGCGTTTCTCGGTGATATCATTCAATTCACTTAGTTTTCAGGAGTTTTTTGGCTTTCATCATAATGTAGCATAAATTGATCCAGGATTAACTGCATGCTCATATTGACTGTTTCCGTATCCAATGATTTTCTGCTTTATATACGTTGCTAAGCAGGGTCATTTATTAAGCATTGATGGAGCAGATGGGAAATGTGTTCGAAATCATCTACTAAAAGCGGTTTATGGACAAAAGGTCGAAAGATAAAACATCGAAAGGACAAAAGGTCGAAAGACAAAAAGTCGAAAGGACAAAAGGTCGAAAATGATTTGCTTGGTGGAAAATTTTTCCTTCTTTGAAAACAGATTTTCGACCTTTTGTCCCTTCTTTTTTGTTCTTCGACTTTTTGTCCTTTCGACCTTTTGTCCTTTCGACCTTTTGTCTTTCGACCTTCTGTCCTTTTGGCCTTTTGTCTTTCGACCTTTTGTCATAGATTCGAGAGCAAGAGAAAAGCTGAAGGTAAACAAAGTGTTTTTTAGCCATACAATTTTGACATCTCTCTCCTCAGGTACTCGGTACGAAAGGCATGAGTTGGCTACATATCAGCCAAATAATGCGTCAAAAGTGGCTGTTAATCAGCCGTTAATCACGATACAGTTCCTTGTAGCCCTGTCAGCCTTTTTTTTAACCGACTTCGTGCCAAGTTTTACGGCTTGTTGGTTACTTGACAGCTCCTAAGTTATTGTGGAAGGAGGATATTTATTTAATTGATTCTCTAGAATTCGCATGATGATTATAAATCGAAGCTTAACCTCCAGTTTTCAGGAGCACAAATCGTGTTTACCAATTGTCCGTTTAAGTTGAAAATTTGATCGATTGCACACTGGTCCAGGAAGCTAATTTAGGCGGACATGAGGTTTTCGTCAAGATTTATTGATTTTAGAGCCATAGCCATATGTTGACTTCCAACCGAATGATCTTGCTTAGCAATAGATTAAATACTGGTAGAGGAAAAGACGATAAATTTCTTGCAGAAGCTTCTAAGTTAGTCGAAAACAACTGAAAAACGATGTACTTTATCTTTCTACACAAATACACGTGTTACCTTTGGTTTGATGTGCTTAGGTAGCCATGACTTTTGTGAGTTGAACATGTATGAATATTCAATAAATATGGATTTACCTAATATCGTCTATTAGTAAATTCAATTTTAAACGAGATAGAAAAATATCATCTTCTCCAAATTTTGCTCACATGTACTCGAAAGGCTGCAAAATCATTTGGTGGAAAGACATATTTTTTTGAAGTGCTCTTAGTTGAGATACAAGGCATACAAAATAGCTAATTTTAAGATGAAAAACTCAAATAACATGAAATCCATAAGAAATACAACTTTGGTATGTTCAGCAAAGTTGTAGCAAATGATAAGTATAAAAACTTTGTAGAACATAGTAGGCCAATAAAACAAAAAAATAAAACACTTAAGAGCAAAAAACGATTTTTTAATAAAAATACTTAATTATCTCGGCTCTTAAGCAAATTCGAGAAAAAGTTTGTTCGGCAAAGTTGTTTCTATGATCATTCGCTACAACTTTGCTGAACATACCAACTTACGATTCGTTAAAATAAAAAATTTGGCGTATAAGTCACTTTTGCGATCACCGTAAAAAAATTTTTTGATCCGTACATTTTGTAGTACTGGAAATTCTGAACATATTCTCAGAAGAAACTAGAGCAATCAATAAATCTTGACGAAAACCTCATGTCTGCCTAAATTAGCTTCCTGGACCAGTGTGGATTGGTTACACGCTGGTGCTGAATCAAATTTTCAGCGTGATCACTGGTCTGGGTTTTTTCAGTTTTTATGCTCTTGAAATTTTGAGGTTTCACTTCGATTTATCTTCTCCTTATCCTTCTCCTTTTATGCGCACTATATTTGGTGCATCGGGCTGCAAACCTCACATTTAATTATTAACAACAAATAAGCCTAAAATTATTCGTTTTTTATTAAAAAATTGAACTAAAACACAAAGTAAAATAACATGTACACCACATCATAGAACATTTCCCTTCTTCTTCTTCTTGGCATTAACGTCTTCACTGGGACAGAGCCTGCTTCTCAGCTTAGTGTTGTTATGAGCACTTCCACATTTATTAACTGAGAGCTTTCTATGCCAAAGTTGCCATTTTCGCATTCGTATATCGTGTGGCAGGTTCGACGATACTCTATGCCCAGGGAAGTCAAGGAAATTTCCATTACGAAAAGATCCTGGACCGACCGGGAATTGAACCCAGACACCTTAAGCATGACTTTGCTTTGTAGCCGAGGACTCTAACCACTCGGCTAAGGAAGGCCCCCATAGAACATTTCCCTATTATCACCTAATGATAACGGATTCTTAATATGCAAAAGAAATAATTGAGTTTATTTTTGCAATGGGATAATTTTTCAAATTGTTTTTTTTTGTCAGCAATTGAACTTGATATTTGGTGAATTCGATTCCGTAAAATACCACGCAGTATTTCTTTTCGAATATGTTATTCTACAATTTTGCTGAAGACACAATAACTCTCTTGAAAAATCAAACACCGGCACGCTATATAGAGTTAATATTTTTACTGAACTCTCAACAACCGAACTTTAAGTAAAAATAGAAATTAGCATTATTCAACATATTATTCATAAAAAAATATATAAATACCCAAGTAACCACAAGCATTATAACATTGCACGTATTCTACTGCATATCAACACCATTGATGCAACATTGCTTTTATTCAACAAATTTCAAGAGCTGTCAAGCAATAAAGCATTAACCCTACATTACAAATGTATCAATGCACTAACATCACTTTATAAATTGTACTGCTGCATTAATATTACTTTATTAGTTGCTTCATTGCTTTATCTTCCTTTTTGCATTAATTTAACTGTAAAAGTGCCCTTTTCCACTTTTATACTACTTTAATGGTAGGCTTACGGCAATGCAGCTGCATTATATATGCAATTATATAATGCTCCATGGTTACTTGGGTAGGCCTCAAAGTTTTATCGAACCGTTCAGTTGTTGTATATTGTGAATAAAAAAACTGCAGTGCTCTATAAAAAAAAGTGTGGATAACGCCATCTAAGACGCCTCTGTCTGTCTAAAGTGGTTTTGATCGCTTTTCCCCGAAACGATCCCATTGTGCATCGTCTTTTCCTCCCCATGGGCAGTCACGGGACCGGCGGATTGATTGTTGATGTAAATACAACGCGCTGGGGTGAGTGGGGGATGAGGAGCACACGGAGCCTATCAGGAGCGCACTTGCTTCACATAAGTCCACGGCCGAACTTGTTTGAATCGGTTTGCGTGCTCGATGGACCATAATAGGTTTGCGCAGTTTGGGACGGTTCAGAACACCCGTTGGCGTCTTTGCTGCCAATGGGTGGGAAATGGGGATGAGGGGATTGCTCTTATTCGTGCAAGGGGTTGTTGATAAACTAGTTGATCTTATACTTGAGTATATCTGTTCGACCTTATCTTCTGAACACAACTGAAAAATTTGTGCGGGTGAAGGTTTCGTCAAGCCGCACGTACGCTTTTAAATATTACATAGCATTTGAACGGCCCTCAACAGATTTGATATCAATGCGGCCCGTGTTTTTGCTCAGTTTTTTTTTTCGGATGATGATTATTGCGGCAATCGTTTGGTAATGTTATCAATTAGCGTATATGTTTCCAATTTCGATTCTGATGAATATTTTCCGCAGATTGATGTAAACGTGCGGTTTAAGCTCTGGCTAGGGTAATTTCAAATGCAAAACTCAGGGACAACTGATAGAGAGCCGGTTCTTTAATTAGAATCGGCTTGCAATCATGGATTGGGTGTCAAATGTCGGACATTATCATCGGAGATTATAGCAGAGGTTTCAGTTAAGTTTGCGGTTTGGAATAGGAAGTACCTTTGGTGATCCAGGTGACCTAAGCGTTGCACCGTAGAAGATTGTTTCACTTGGCTCTTTGCATATCTGGAGTATGACGACGGGTTCAGTACAACCTTCTTTGATCTGTCTTGTTCTAACAATCTAGTGAAATGGCGTTCATTCTCTTGAAAAGATTTTACTTTAATATGACCTGAGTATATAAAATTTTCCCATACATTTATATAGACCATTACAACTGTCATATTAAAATTTATTCCATTAATATTATCTTCTGTTAACGTCTAGATCCTTGCCGAATTTTTAGTTTTTGCAACACAATTTTTTGGCATTCACAAAAAAAGATCATCTTATTGGAGTTTGCTGTATTTCATATGCCTTGAAATATTTGTATCCTAGCTGGGATAGAGTTTGCTTCTCAGCTTAATGTCCTCATAAGCACTTCCACAGTTATTTAGTACTGAGAGCTTTCTTTACCAGTTGACCATTTTTGCATTTGTATATCGTATGGCAGGCACGAAGATACTTTATGCCCTAGGAAGTTGAGAAAATTTCCAACCCGTAAAGATCCACCACCGGTAAAATTTGAACCCTCCATTCGCAGCTTGGTCCTGCTGAATAGCTGCGCGTTTACCGCTATGACTATCTGGAACCTAGTATAATGTCAACTTTATAAAACGACTTCTATGATCATTGAAGTAGTATTAGCGAAAGTCTTCCCTGCATGAGTACTGAATAAAAGTTCCGAAATCTCTTCAAATTATACTTGACGGCTTTCATTCAAGTCATTGCAAATCATTGCAAAGAAAAATCATTTGTAGCTTCTTGAAAAATTTCTACTAATTCCTGTAGATAATATTGACAAATTTGTACAGAAGTTTACAGTAGATATCTTTGGCGGATTCTTCTCATTCCTTGTTTCTGTAGGATTTCCAGACTCCAATAAGAACCTTAGGCCCTGTCCGAATTTAAGTACCAAACGCTTAAATTAAAGTATGAAACACATATTAATTCAATTTTTGAATGTTTTTCGTTGGTTTAAGTCCAAAGTTATTTTCGTTTCCAGTTTTTGAAATTTTGTCACACTCCTAGCCAAAGCTAAAATTTTAAGTGTATTTTTAAACTTCAGATAGGAACAAACCCTGTAGCGTTTCTGTTGGCTAAGTGAATGTCAAACATGATCAAAAGTGTCAAGGTTCAAATTTGGACTTATTCCAAATATTAAATTTTAAATATGATATAATTGTTATTTGAGCGGTTTGTCAAAGTAGTAGTAAGAAATCCTATAAAAAATTTGTATTTCAAATTCATGGAAATATGTTAGGTGAATTCAAGAAGGAATAGCTGCGAAATCTTGAGTAATACCTAAAAATTACTACAGCGTCACGTCAATGCCGGGCGTATTGTAGAGCTCCATCATCTTCGGTTTTGGGCAATACTTTTCAAGTTATCCCGAACGTTTGGGGTCGCCAGGTCCTCTATCCACTGCGTACTGTCAGCGTATTGTGATCTTACTCGAAGTTGCCGACCTCTATCTGGTCCCCTGCTGAATATTATTTTCGCAATTCTTTCTTACGATAATCGCAATAAGTGACCAGCCCACTGAAGTTTGCCGTATTTCACACGCTTAACAATACTAGCAGCAACTCGTGATCCATGTGTCTGTGCCAAACACCATTTTCTAGTTTCCAACCGAGTATTGCCCGCAGCAATTTACGCTCAAAAGCACCGAACGCTTTCCGCTCTGCCTTTTTTAACGACAATGCTTCGTTCCCGTAGGGAACTACCGGAAGAATCAATGTATACAGGGCAAATTTTGTTTCCGAGATATGCCAATCTATCATAAATCATTGAGCAATTTTCGCCGAAACCAGGCCACCATCGGCACTCATCGTTAGAATTCAAATTATATCTCTCCGATCACTAAAACTAAAGGGTGGTTTTTTCGATTTTCTCAATATGGTGGACCCCTAATCGCTAGCTAGCTAAACAGTTTGCGAAAATGAGCATATTTTTGGAAAATCTTAGGTATTTCTTCACGTGATATGTCTCATATATCCCTTGTAACACATAGCAAACTGAGACTGAAAAAAATGGCGGCCATTTTGAATGTGGCCGCCTTTTTTAATTTAGTTAGAAAACTCGTTTTTTCATTTTTCGTTTAGAATTCTGAGGTCACCGTCAGAAAGCTGAGAAAAAAACTGAGTAGGATACACAAAAGCTAGGTGAGTAATATTAATTACCCTATGAAATTAAAGTTTTTCTAAATAAAAAAAATAAAAATAATTTCTAAAGTGCAATCAATGGAAACATCATTATTTGCTCAACAAAGAAACAAGTTTTCAATCGTTGGTGTTTTCTTCGAGTCGAGTGAAGAGAATAAGATCATTAATTGAAGTGAAAAAATCGGGCGGCCATCTTGGATTAGCACGCCATCTTGATTTTAGGTAGCAGAATGAGTTTTTCACCTTATTAGCACTCAACGTGTTGAATTTCGAGGCTACCACTAAAACAGATCATAAATACTTTTATTCTTCTCACTACTGGCGTTACATCTCTATTGGAATCGAGCCTGCTACTCAGCCTAAACCGCTATAAAAACAGGTTATTATATAGAAATTTTCTTTTTTAATGCGTGTTTTTTTATAACATAATGATTTATTGACATATCTTTGAATTAGGAACAATGGAGAAATGAATTCAATGCATGAAAACCGTCTCAAACCATTGATTGAAATAAGCAAACATTTTTTTTAACCCTATGCATTGTTGTTTATTGAATGAAGCTTATAGATTGCGCGTTGGGACATTTGTTAGTCTTGTGGTATCTGTAGTGTTAATGTAAAACAATGCTAAAAGTGATAATGGCAATCTTAAGTTTTTTAACTTAAAAACTTATTGATTCTCTGTGCCATAAAGTGTCGTTTTAACTGCCGCCCAAATAAATGTGAAAAAAATAGCGAAATTGAACAGCAGAAAGGCAGGCTTTGTCCCAATGTGGACGTAATGCCAACACTCCGGAGTAACATTTTGAGATTCAAAAATTTGGCGACCATCTTGACATTAGACGCCATCTTGCTTTTAAGCAATTGATTTTTTTACTGCCTTGGCGCTCAAGATGTTCAATTATTAGGCATCCATTGAAAAAAAAAAAAAAACAATCATATTCTTTTATTCTTATCCTATCTCAGCTATTCAATTGATTGGTCATTTCAATGAATGCAGAGGCGTGTCCACGTTCAAAACAGTAGGTAGGATAAACGTTGACAATTTTTTTTTGTACAGTGAAGCTAAGAAAAATGTTAACCCTATGAATTCCTCGACTGGGAATTGAAAGTTACTATACTTAAGGGACGCAAACTCAAATGGCACTATTCGTTATCACATGACTAAGCTTACCAAGGCAACTTAACAAGGCAACTGAATACCTTCAAAATAGGATACTAAAGACCTGTTATCTGAAAAAGGCCGAAAAGAGACCAAACAGTAAGAAATAAAACATAACGGCCAGGAAACAAGAGTTTGATTCTTTAAACCATCAGATATTTTCTTAAGATCTGAGACATTCTTGAGAATTCCTCTCGACATTACGACAAGTATTACTGCTCGTAATATTTACAGTATGTGTTTTTTTTTTCACGAGCTTCTTTAGGAATTTCATAAGAAATTATTGCAGGTTCAGAAATTTTCTTAGGAATTTATGCACGAACATTCCTAGGGAATTTCTCCAAGAACTTAGCATAGGATACCTCAAGAATTCAGCCTGGATTTTCACAAGGAGTACAGAAATGCAATTACTACAAAGATATATGAGACATTTTCCAAGAAAGCCTCAATTCCTCCAAGATTTTATCCAGCGATTCATTCATAGATATCCCCGGAACATCGCCCTTATTCCTGGTCTTCTAAAATTCAATCAATAACTTCTCCAGAAATGCCTCCATGAGTTTCTAGGGATTCGCTATGTCCTATATGTCTTTCATGATTTATATAAGATTTTAACTAGAAATTTATCTAAAGATATCCGCTTCAGAGATTCCTTCTTATTTTTCACTAATTTTATGAGTTTTTCTCAAGTTAGATTTAAAAACTGTTTTTTTTTTCAGGAATTTCCAGAGTAATGTCAACGAATAAAGATCTCTGTAAAAACTCCTGGGCTTTCAAGGCAGTTTAAGAAGACATCATAGATAATTTGCTGAGATAATTGAAATAAAAAATCAATCAAATTTAGGGATATTATTTCCCAGGATTTTCTAAAGGAATTTCTTGAAAAACATTGGCTAGCATTTCGAAAGAAACTGTGCAGGAATTATTGGGAAACTACTGTAGCATTTACTGATATAAAATCTTAAATTTACAATTGAAGATTGCATGGGAATGTTTTGAGAAACATTTTAAGAAATATTTCAAAAACTGCGGGGGTAATATTTGGATTGAATGCTGTAAAACACTTGGATGACATGCAGGAAAAATTCATAGAAAGAAATAAATTTGTTCGAAGAACTCCTCAAGGAATTTCTTGGTCTTTGGGAGGAAACGTGGGTGAATTTTGAAGGAATCCACATGAATAAATGCAGAAATTCTTGCAGAATTCCTTGAAAATAACTCTTAAGCGATTATTTCCAAAACTCTTGAATGAATGTTTGTAGATTTCCTCGGTAGAAATTTTGTGAAAATCTTTGGAAGATCTTCTACAGTAAAAACTAGAGAATTTGGTCGAAGGATTAGTGAAAAAATATCTCTGGGAAATTCTAGGATAGTTTCGGAAAAATAATCAAAATAATACCTGAGGAAATTACTGAAGGCAGAAGGTTTGGAGTTCTCATGAATTTTCTGGAGCAATTTTGGGAGAAATTCTTCTAAGCATGCTTTAAAAAATCGCTGGCAGGATTTTTTGGAAAATTGGCAGAGAAATCTTTATAAGAATTTCACGAGAGATCGCTCTAGGAGACACTGAAAGTATTCTTAATAATATCACTATGATAATTTCTAAAGCTTTTCCTTGAGGAATCTTAGACGAAATTCTCGAAAAGCCAATTGAACTCGATATAGTCTACATAACATATACAAGGTTAGTAGTCAATATTTTTAAAAAACCATCCATTGATTCATTCAGAAATGGTATAAAAGATTGCTCCATTAGTTATTCTAACGAATAAATAAGTTTCTTGTAACAATTCTTACAGTTAGTTTCCCATGATTTTCACTAAAGATATTCATATATCGCTGAAAATTTGACAGTTTACGTAAAATTTTCTGAACTTTCAAGAAAAAATGAGAACAGCGATAGCCCCTTTGGTCCCGAGGCCTTCAAAACACGAAGAAACGGAAACTATTGAGTTTTTTCATGTAAAAAACACAATTTTTGTGAAATTTTATATTTTTCCAGAAAAGTCAAAATTTTTAGCCTTCATTTCGTCCAAAAAGATTTTAATCGGTCGAAAGGTTCAAAAGTTATAATTTTTTTAAAAATAAAAATTTTGCAAAATCGTGATTTTTCTGGTCATCCTATTTCGGAAATGGTCACCCTAATCTAAAAATCCAAAAATACGTGTATCCTTATTTCGGATAAGGAACAAAATAGCAAATTTTCACGGAATTCGGAGACCCACTAGATCGATATCACAGCGCAACAAAAATGACATTTTTGCGTGTCTGAAGGATCAAATTATGTGTCTCTAGTAGATTTGGGGTTGCTGAATCTGATGCCGTTCTCAGAAATTTCCCAGCACGTCACGTTGTAGTCTCCATACAACATTCTTCGTTTCTCTTATATGGCAAAATACAATTCTTTTCTAAACCATAAAAAAATAACTTTTCCGCATCAAAAATATTACAAACTTTGATGATAAGTATTGTTATACACATAAGGTTTGAATTCTGTGGCAAATTAAGCAAAAAAAAATTCCTTACAAGCTGGCAAACTTGCATGCAAATTGGCTGAAATAGTCAATTTTTGCATTTTCAACAACCAATATCTCAAAAACTAGACGTGCTATGATATTTCTGTAAACGGCAATGGCTTCAGCAACCCTTAATTAAGTAAATAGAGGTATTTTGAAGCTGGAGACAAAAACGTGTTTCGCAGTGTTTTCATGGAATGGCTGTATTGTTATAACGACATCGCAAGGGACCGTCGTAATAGAAAAAAGTCGTTATAGAGTATAGTTTTAACACCAAAATATTTTTCAAGGGTCCGGAAAATGTCGCTATAGAATGCTTTTGTCACTATAAAAGTTGTCGTTATAACGAGCTTCGACTGTATATTGAACAGATGATAAATAATTTAATTAATTTTTCATGCTTTCTACTGATTTTGTTTTTGTTGAATCGTGGGTAGGACATCCATTTGACTGTCCTACCCAGATTTTTTTGTGAGTAGTACATGTCCTACCTGTCCTACCCACTTCCCGCGTCACTGAATGAATGGTTTAAGACCAAATAAATGAAAGAATGAAACCTATTCCTGAACTTGAAGATATGCAGAAGAATCATTCTGGTACCAAATATGCATTATAAAACAAAATTCCTATAGGGCAAGTGTACCATTAGTGGTGCACCTAAGGGAAAACTGCTAAAACACGGTGTTAAGATCATGAAATATATGATTTTAACGTATCATTCGATAGATCTCAAATCCTTCTATCATTCAAATGTATGAAAATCACGATTCATTTGAAATTTCCCTGCAAAAAGCCTTGCACCAATTATAGGAGCACTGTTCCTTTAGTGGAGGTATATTTTAAGGATGGTTCCTTTTGTGGCGCAAACCATTGATTTCTTATGGGACCCTCCACTATGGGTACTGATGCACCACTATAGGTGCAAAGGAGCAAAAAAATTAAGCAAAATAATTGTTTTAAATAGTTTTACGGTTAAATTTCATGAATATTATTCGATTACTTGTATCATTTTTGCATCGTACATAATACAAAAATATCACATAATCATTTATTAGCGCGAAACATGCCAAAACACACTACCTCCACTATTGGAGCTACCTCCACTAAGGAAGCGTTTGCCATATAGTTATCTATTTTTATAACGAATTAGGTTGAGAAGCAGGCTCTGTTCCAGTAAGGGTGTAACGCCAGGAGAATAAGAACAAAAAAGAGTAAGTGACACGTTATCAATTTTCACTACAATTAATGGTACTCTTATTCTTTATTCGACACGAAGAAAGCACCAACGATTGAAAACTTGTTAATTTGTTGTACAAATAATGATGTTTTCATTGATTGCACTCGTCATATACGTCAAAATCGTAGAACATGATTTAGAAAATCGTTCATTTTATAGAGTAAATACCATTGCTCACCTATCATACTCAGTTTTTTCTCAGCTTTCTGATGGTGACCTCAGAATTCTTAACGAGCGGTGCATTAATGATGAAAAAATGGTTTTTCTAACGAAATTCAAAATGGCGACAAAATTCAAAATAGCCGCCATTTATTTTTCTTCCTTCCTATATACAATTCCACTAAGTTTGCTATGTGTTACAAGGGAAATATGAGATATATCAAGTGAAGAAATACCTAAGATTTATCAAATATGGTTTTTTTCGCAAACTGTTTAGCTAGCTGGCGTACGAGGGGTCCACCGTATTGAGAAAACCGAAAGGACCACCCTTTAGGTTTGGCATATCCTAGCGATCAGTGACATAAAATTGGAATTCTAACGATGAGTGCCGATGACGGCCTGGTTTAAGCGAGAATTGCTCATTAACATTCGCGGAAGCAACTGCTAGTTTAAGTAATTGATAGCTAATAGATATTATCTATTTGCCAAGGCAACTTTTGTAATGTTCATTTGACCTAAGGGTTAGGATGATTTTGTCACAGTTTCTCCGAAATATAGTGCAATCATCTATGTTCTCAACAGAAACAACTCATGCCACCTCTGGCCTTCATAAAGGGTTCGATATTGCATCCGCTGGCTTATGACTATCAATATCATATCCTTCAGTTGACTTAGTGTGGACCTATACCCAATATTTACGAGTGCTGTATTACTTTCGACCTAGTCAGTAATAAAATGAAGTTATTGAATTTTTCCGCGGGGAATCGATTTGAACTTTTCTTTCTCTAGCTCAGCATTTACATTTACTAGCATTACATTCCAACTGAGAAAAAATATGCTTTCCAGCTTAGTCGTTTTAGTCACACTTAGTTGAGCTCGGCTAATTTCCATTTTTTTCCGGGACTCTCACAGCAAATAACGGTCCCCAAAACTAACATAGAACGTTCAGAAACTAATGTGATTTTGAAAAACAAAACTAATGATCTTGGCTCCGTTATGCTTAATGGAGTTTGAGCCTGAGAAATAAACGGTTAGGCAAAGAAAAGCTTTCAGGAACTTTTTCACTATAGATCGAAAGACAATGTCCTTGGCTAGCTTTTCATACAAAAAAAAAACGCAAGATAAGAGGTTGATCTGACTCAGTTATTATATTATTATTAGCCTCTCGATATTAGAGATGGGACCTTTTAAAAAGTGACGCGAGAAATGTTCTATGACTCTACCCTGGATTGCATTGATAAGCGAATGCAAACACCTCGAGCTCTGCCTATGAATGTCATAAATCACTTCAGCGCGCTGTAATTGAGCATCCCATATTGGCAGCTATTCGTTTGGATGGATTGCCATGCACAATAGGACGAAAAATCCCAGTCGGGTGATAAATAACAACACCGAGTCGAGTGCCAAATGTTTGTGCATTGGCTGATGGCGAAAGCAGTACCTATCTTATCCACACCTGCATCTCAGCCGTGGCGCCCATCATCGAAAAACTGCCATTCTGTATACTGCCGGTGGAAGCATAACGGTCCCATGTCACAAAACTGTCCAAAACCTAACGTACTTCTGCCTAATGACCTGATACCAGTAAATAGTAAGTGTTGTACACACATTTGCATTACTGCAGTGGAACCATTATTTGTACATTTTCCCCAATAATACAATTCGATTTCATTTTTTTGGTATTAGTTTTAGAACAATAATTTTGAGTTTGCCTAAGTATTTTGAAAATATATGTGAATTGATGATTCAGTAACAAAATCTAATTTTCGATGAAAATTCACACTGGACACTTATGCATTCACCGGCAGTGTACCATTCATACAGCAATCTGTGTCAATCATGTCCGCGCTAAACAAAAGCCGATGTTTGCTTTTTAAAAATATCTCCTGCGCTGCTGCGTGGCACCTCTTCTAGCCCCATCTGCCTTGTTCTTGATGGTGGCGACGGCGCGGACATACCATTGTACTATCGTCACAAGAACTGGTTACGAGCGATGGCCGTTTTGTTCTCGTGATTCGCAGGCTGACGTAGATTTCTGCATCCTACGCAAACACCATATGAGTGCCGCCACCGCCGCTGAACGCCGCGCGAAGGTTGTGACCGATGATGAACACAGGATGGGAAACGGGAATATGGTCGAAAGTAAATTTGCCCGATAATGGTGTGCTGCTTTGTGTTGTTATGCATTTTGACCCTTTGTCTGTGTTCCCAAGCATGTGTTGCTGTTCTAAAGCTAATAACTGACGATCATAAGTAGCTATTGGTTTGTTGGTAATAAGAGGTGAAAGATCAAAATAATATCAAAATTAAGAATGGAGAAAAATTGAATAACATCTTTTCGAGTCATTGAAAGACCAAAATAATATACGGAAAACGAACGGAAATGCTATTCATTAGGCTATGCCTTACAACTGGAAAATGAAGGAAATAAGGGCATCAAGTCTATTCGTAGCTAGGATTTTTTCATGGAGGAGGCTTAAAAATTCTTGTCGTACAGAAGCAATGTTAGTCGCAATAATCACGATTTCGACAAATTTCGTAGTTTGCATAAATTAGTATTGATTTTTCGTGATTTTGCACATCAATCATATCTGTTCGTTTCAATTTTAACTACGGAAAATATTCATCTTTCGTAGAATCCCTATCAAATTCCTTTCTCACCACTTTGATCGATTATTTCTCTACAAAAAAAGCATACTTAAAAAAGTGCTCGATTAAAAAATGTTGCAAATGGGCTAAATTTTTCGAAAAGGCACCACCAAAATTTCGATTCTTTCCACAAATTCCTTAAAGCCTCTACTTTGACTTAGAGTTCCTTCCTGATGTTTCTCTTCAAATTCCTCCAACAATTTTTTTCTGAAAATCTCTTGGACATTCTTCAAGGATTACTTGAAAAAATTGCAGTAAAAATTATCCAGGTTTTTATGCTCAAAGAAAAAAATAATAAATGATTCTACCAGAAGTTATTTTAAGAATTTCTCATAACCAAATAAACAGGAAATGTTCTTAGCGATCTCTCAGAAAAATTCTGTGCACTTATCTACAGTTTTTTCACAGAAAGAAGGCAAAGTGTTTTCAGCCTTAGCAGTCTGCGATGGCAGCCTAAACAAGATTTGCCTTCTGATCCGACTGTTTGGGTTATTTTTATACCTCTTGCAAGGATTCTATGAACATTGAGACATAAAAAATTAATAGAAATTTACCAGTTTTGGGCCCTGTCTCTCAATACAATATATTTGTTAATGACGTCCAATGTTTTCACCAAAAGTTTCTTTAGATTTCTTCGAAAATCGATTTTATTCCTTCAAAAATCTCTCGAAAATAATATTATAAAATTCCTTCAAAAATGCATATTACAGAAAATATTAAATAGCTCAAGCATTCCAATACAATTTTTAGCATAACAGGTCAACTTCTCTCGAAACTCTTCCGCGAAAATACTCAAAAACTTTTCAAGCAATTCGTTAAGGAATTTCTTTAGAGAATAATACTACTGATTCCGTTTCAGAATTCTTCCGAAAAAATGCACCAATGATTCATAGTACAGTGGGATTCCGTTTTTGGCAACAAAGTTTAAATTTTCAGTTGCCAAAAACGGAACCGTGCCAAAATCGGAACCCATATATCAAATTTTATTTTTCAATTATTGGTTTTGAAAACATCATTACAATGTTAATACATCATTTTTATGGAAGCAAACGGCTTTGAGACTTCGAAAAGGTTCACTTCGAAGTATTTTTCCGAAGGGTTATACTATGCCATGAATCTATAGCCCCGTAATGTTAAATCTGGCAAACGTTTTTCTGGTGGCGTTTTCACGCCTCAACGTCTTCAATTATATTTAGAAGCTTTATGTATTTTTTGTACAAACGGGCTTTGTAAAACCAATAATCGCATAAGTGACCTTTATTCAAGAACTAGACATTTTCTTATAACTATGAAAAAACACGAAAAAAATATTTTTGTTTTCTTATAGAGACGTATTTACGAATCAAAAGCGCTGGGTATTGCAAAACGGCATTAGCTTTCTTTTTTAATTGAATGAACATTTAAAATCAGTTTAACTTTTGAACTTAAGCGTAAAATTTGAAAAATTCGGTAAGTTTAGAACTGCTCTTTCAATTTATGTTTCTGATAAAGTAAAGCATTTTATAATGAACCGTTGACTGCAATCAAAAGGGCAAACATAAAGATGAGATGATGCATAAATGTGACTTGTAATTCTGTAGAGTTTAATTTTTACTTGAAATATTTTTTCATTGAGCTTGATATATGTTTTACACCTACCTTATGAAATCAACTGAAATTTACAGGATCCTGTTATGAAACCTCAAGAACCTTATAGGAATCTTTAGATTCTCATAAGAAATATACAGAAAAATGATTGAGCTCTGAAGCATCTTGCCAAGCATCCGCAGGATCTTGCATAGAGTTCTCAGGATCTTGCTAAAGATTTTACTAGGAGTTTATATCTTTGAATTCCGCTGCGATGTTGCTGAAAATTCTCAAGTCTCCGATGAAAAAACATTTTAAGTTTATTATTATTAGGCTACCACTAGCACATCTCAAATTCCTCTGGGAACCTTTTCAAAACCCTCAAGCTTTCGCCGGAAATATTAAAAATACCACTAGAAATTCACATTATCCCGCTTAAAATTTCCAGGACGCCCTAGTGTTTATTAGGAATTACCAGATTTAGGACATAATTTTCCATAACCATTTATACACTCTAAGGATCCCTCAAGGAGCCCTCAGTGTCCACTTGGAATCTGCAGATATCCTCATAAAATCGTTAAAATTTCTGGAAAGTCCCACAAGAACCAAGAATCCCTTAAGGATTCTCCAGGGTACAGTTAAGAATCTCATAGACTCAGCTCGTAAGGAACATTTTGATGATGTTAAGACACGTATGCTTGATTACAGAATTCTGGATCGTCTCTTAACAAATCCAACGCCTTACAGAGTCTATAGAAAAAAGGAAACGTAGCTTTAAATAGTTGACGCAGAGAGATCAATATACACACCAATACCTCAGACAAATAATTAAAACACTCTCAGTCGTATTTATCGCACGCTTCAATGATATTATTGAGAATAAATTGCAGTTTGGACTGTATTCGCATTTGTAATGTTATTTAATGAAATTTATTAAAAGTTATGATGCACGACATTTTGCTGTACATATTTGTATCTATTATTGCGGTGTGTTTTTACATGCGCTATGTTTGTAAATCCATAATTATAAAGACAGTGAGTCAAAAAGATGAGACAAGATTTATGATTGTAACTCTGTGTAAGTTATAGATTATGCTCTTTTGTCGGTGCTGGTGCTTTGTTCAAACAAGCTGTTGCAAATCTGAAGAAAAGTGTTTTTTATTGTATCACCTACTGGCAGACTTAAGTGGGCTGGACACTCAATATGAATGCCTAAGAAAAAAGTCTTTAGTTGAGATACTGGTGGAGATTATTGGCCCCATGAAACGTTGTCAATGTATGACCAATGACCATTCTGAAGTAAAAAAAGCGCGTACGCGAGTCGTTAGTAGTTGGTGAGATTTGGGGAAATATCGACGAAAATGGAGCTCTGGAATGTAATCGGTGTGGAGGTGACATGCTGTTCAAATGACTAAAGCAACAGACACGATAATATTTACAAAAAAAATACAAATTTTAATGGTATTGAAAAATGTTGCCAAAAACGGATCCATTTTGTTGCCAAAATCGGGGGGTGCCAAAATCGGAGCATGCCAAAAACGGAGCATGCCAAAAACGGAATCCCACTGTAGTATTTTTCAGAGATGTTTTTCTTCAAACAGCACAAGCGATTCTTCTGGAGGTTTTCATTACCTTTTTCAAACGGATTTACTCAAGGATTTTGCAATTCAGTCATGCACTTCTCAAAAAAAAAAAAAAAAAAAATCTACAGAAATTCCAGTACAGTATTCTTAGGTTCTACAAATTACACCATAACTTTTCCGGATGTTGATCACAAGGTTCTTCTATAAATATTTTCTAAAAATGTATCATTTTTCACTCTTCCTTTTTGGTTCAATCACGACTTTAGGAATACCTCAACATTTTTTAGAGGAATTTATTTACAAATAACTCTACCAAAATTAATGGAATTTTTGATGAAGGGTTTGTTTGTTTGTATTATTTCCAATATTTACAATTCCAAACAAATATTTTAAATTATTTCAATTAGTGTGATAGATATGTTCGCGAAAACATTGGCGGTATTTTTTAAGGACATTGTCAAAGTTGTCTAATGGTAAAATTCGTAATGTAATATTTTATTGAATTTAAATCTTGGAGGAAACTTTTACATTACTTCGACATATGAAAGGATTTATAGAAGCGGAAAACAAAGGATTTAGTTGTTTGATGAAAATTATCAGAGAGGAAAAAATTGAAATTTACTTTTACTCAAAAATCATTTTTATTTTAATGCAAAACAATCTTTTGACTAAATTCAAAGAAATTATGCTTCTGACTGCTGGCTGAGGTTTCTATTGTGTGGGCTTCCAATGGTGCACTTTGCGAAAAAGGGCCACGTGATTATTGAGCTGAAATCGTATTCAGGTTAACATCTGCATTCATGAGTCCTCTCATGGCGTAGGAGTAACGCGCCCTAACTAGAGATGGGGGAGTCGTGAGTTCGATTCTCACTGAGAAGACGAGTAAATTTTTCGCAAAACTTCACATCAATTTGTCCATTTCATCCAATTGCAAACTATATGTAATGTTTAGCTTTTCAGTAGTCGTTTTACATGATTATCATAAAAGTTTACGTGTCACGTAAATTTAAGATTTTTTTGCTTGTTTTCATACTCACAAAATCTACAAACTAAGAATTCTTAAAAAAAAATGAGGAATCACTAAATTGAAATTTTATTTTGAGTCAAAAGTAGAGAGAAGAACAAAAAGCATTAATGAATTAAAACTATGGTTTGTTATCTGTTTGATTAGATACTGATTCAACTCTGTTGATATTGATTGTTTGTTGTTTTCTGAGCCAGCGCCATCAAGCGTTGCTATTCCCAACTAACCAATGCATCATATAGCAACTCTTTCAATGTTTCTAAAATATAAGCGCCCATACTTTCAAATTTTCGCTACAACAGGTTCAAATTTTTCCAGAATAATCCCTCCTCGTGGAGAATTCCCTGGGTTTCCTTATATTTTCAAGTATATATCAATTCAATTTTCTTTCAAAAATCACAAAAATCGAAAATTCATTCACATTTTGCGAAAATATCTCGATTTGAATTTGGGGGTCAATATAACCTCATGGTTCAGACAACGTGACTTCTTCTTGGCGCAGACAGCAGGTTGAAGACTAGAAACAAATGTAAAAAATAATTATTTGGTCAAGTTTAATGTGAAAATAAGACTGAGATTAAAATAATGCGATTTGTATGAACGCTTCTAGTTAGATTTTGTTTTGAGCCGATGGGAAATTTTAGCGGAATAATTTTCTTTTGTTGGCGATCTTCGTTGTGGTACTGAACAATCGGACCACTCCTAGACAAGAAGCTTAGCTGCTGTCTAAATTTCGAAACAGTGTGAAGACGCCAACAGTTGTTGTACGTTTCAAACATCAATCCTAACTGGGATAGGTTTTGCGTTGCCGAACTGGTGGAAAGAAGACTACAAATAGAGACAGCGGATGCTGATGCATTCGTTGTTGATACGTGTATTTTTACGATGGCAATACGAGAATAATGCATATCACTGACCATGCATGTGGCCAGTTGGGTCAGTAGTGTGTATGGCGACAAAACAAGGCGTGAATGCACTTTTGATCGATTGTTTTCGTTGCGGTGAAAGTTTGTTTGGGAAATTTATAATTAGTTACAACAAGCCAAACGTTCGGGGAAATGCTGTACGTTCGCAGTGAATAAATACTTCTGTATGTAGTGACCGCTGGTGGAAGCATGTCAGTCAACAGATATATTCTTCCATCCATTTTTGTCACAATATTTCAGTTTCGTTATATTAAGGCATTACGAAGTCAGCAGTCTAGAACTAGCCAAAATATGCGCAACAAAAAAATAAATCAACAAATGCATTCTACCTTTTGCTGTTGTGTTAAGTTCATGAGATGATGCACATCCATCTTATTAATAGGAAGTAGCATGTTGATAAAACGGACTTTGCTCTTTGTGGTGTGGTAGATAATAGTGTTATTTTGCTCTTTAATGCGCACTGTTGTTTCAAAACGAGAGACCCAGAATATTATTAGCGGCTTATTATTAGACTACAGGTTTATTTTTTCACATTTCAAGTGGGAATGTGCTTTATAATTTATTACTTTATAGAGTTATTTTTTTTTCATTTCATTTCATATTTTTCCAAAAATTGAAACAGGAATTCTAACAAAGATACATTAGAACCCAGTTTGCACAGGTTTTTTTTTCAGAATTTTATTCAATGCTTCCTTCGAGTTAAATCAATATAAATTGACTATGAATATCTCTTAGAACCCTACCAAAAACTTTATTGTAAAATCCAAAGCAAGTTTCTTGAGGTATTTATTTGGATTCCATAAATTTCAGTAAGGATTAAGAGTAATGTCTCAAGAAAAATCTGAAAAAAATATGACATTTAGCAGAAATTTATGATATAATTTTGAATTTATTATCAAAATGAACATGAAATAATCCCTCGAGGAATTATGAGTGTAACTCATGTAGGATTTCATGAGGCAATATTCAAAGCAAGATGTTAATAGGTACAATAAAACCTCGATTTACGAAGTATTTTTGTTTAACGAAAATCCAATTCACGTAACTTTTGTTTTAAAAAGTTCATAAAATGACTAAACACGATTCAATGCGAAGTTTTGTATTGAAATGATAGGTTTGGCGGAAACAGTCTGATTTTTTTATCTTTTGTTTAGTTTTTGTTGAGTCGCGTTTGATTTATGAAATATCAATACATGTCTGCCCTATACTTCAGAATTCTCTGCAATATACTCTCCAGGCCTACAAACGTGATCTATAAAGCTTTGATAATCTTTGCATATGCAAACAGTTTAGAGCAATGTGTTTCTTTTGTTGATAGTGTCGTATATAAGAGATGTTCTGAGTCATCCGTGAAATTTCTGTAATATAGGTCTTCAGATTGACATATTCAATAAGTGACGTAGTGACGAACATTGATGTTGTACGTGCTCTCAGTAATTCAATGAAATAAACTAAATTTAGTTATGAAATCGTAATAGAACATCAAAATCAAAATCTTAATAGGTCATCAACTCTACGAGCATAACTTGTTACATATTGACGAATTTAGAATTTAAGTTCTAAGTTAGAACAACTTCCAGAAAGATATGCCATAAGATCTACAAGTCTACTGGCAAAAATGCTTATAGTTTGATGAGTAGTATACTTCCAGTAAACTCATATTATTAAGCTGGGTTAATCGAAGTTCAACGATATTGATGCGTTCATTGTAAAATGTGTTCACTTTTCCACTCGTTCTTATAACAAGATGCATTAAAAACTTCAGTTAAATAGTAAACATGTATTTAACGGCAAATTTATGCAAAAAGATTTGCTATCGGATGAGTATTCATGAAGTAGTGGTCAAATAAAGATATTTTTTTAGTAAAATAAGCAAAAATTTGTAGAAATCTTATTTTGACTCAGGCTTGTTTTAATATTAGGCAAATTAGATTATCCACAAACTTTTCATAAATTGTATTTCAAAGAGAATGATGCCAAAAGTCTCAAGTAACAAAGTTTTGAAGACTTCACTAAATATCATATTTTATCACTTGAAAATTCGCCTTCGCCATCTCTAATTCTTAATACTTTTGGCATAAACTCTGAGGCTTCTCATTTTACCTGATTTGAGTTCAAAAGAGCACACGAATTTCTGGTTTTGAGAATTATTGAAAAATAAGTCGCACGCTACTGCACATGCTTGCAGATCCTTTGGCCTTAATATTCGATGAAATCCATGTGGGAATAAGAACATCGGCACTTATCTAAAATACTCGGTTTACTTATATGGATAGTGCAGGGTCTCAACCACGTTGAAAAGCCATCAGAATAATGCTTGTTACACCAGTAGATTGAAGGTGTTTACTCAAGAAAGTTTTTGGTTGCACTTGGACATCTATTGTACTCATTGAATAAATAAAGTTGATAATAAATGAAGGATATGTTTAAAATATTACAAGGCATAATTTCTTTCAATTGAAATAGCTATTTACTATCAGGCTCCAAAAGGCAAAACCTCGTTTCACGAACTGATTCGATTTACGAACCAATTCAATTTGTGAACCACGATGCTAGTTCGTAAATTGGGGTTACAGTGTATCATTAGTGGTACTCATAGACAAAATCGTGGAAGAATCTAGTAAAAATTAGTTTACAGAGGTATCTTTGCAACAAATATTTGTATTATAGATTATGAGTTATGCCTTCTGTTTTCAAATATTTTAAATATGGTGTTATACGTAACCGAAGGGAAAACTAGAATCAAATGTTAAAGAAATCTCTACAGGAATTCCGAAATATGATAATAAATCTTCGAGCTGTTTAGTAGAATACCTATAAGTAGATGAAAAAACCGAATTTAGTACTATACCATTTAATTCCACTAGAGTTTGTATCCTTTGACAGATACGCGTATTTCGACCTCAACTGTAAGGCCGTCTTCAGTGTCGTGTACTAGACTCGACTTGAAGAAAACCATCGTATGCACACATTATATATTAACACTAGGTATAAACCTATTTCCCTACCCATTATTTTTTTTTATTTTTAACTTAAAATTTATGAGCTTTAGGTACATTCCATCCCTCTTTTGTTGAAACTTTAAATGCTGAAAGGTACATCACGGGAACGATTAGTAGGTATCAAGTTGAATAGCCATGTATTGCCGTTGCCGTTGTCTCTGTTGAGTAGCGTCGTAGGTACCTGTTTGCAAATTTCCAGACTCTCCGCCACATCCAGTTTCCAAGGAGAAGAAACATTTCTCAAAATTTTGATATCGGCCGTCGTAATTGTATGTCCTTCTGAAAAGATATGTTCTGCCACCTTAGATTTGAAATCGTATGTCATCCCCTTGTCTATCGTCTTCTGAGCTTTTCCTATTTCCGCTAAGTGTTCCTTGAATCTAACCTCGAGAGACCGCTTTGTTTGACCAACGTAGACCTTGCTGCAGTGGGAACAGCTGATTTTGTAAACACCAGCCTTGTTTAGTGTGTTTACCGGATCCTTGGTAGAGCCTAACGAAGTTCTAAGTTGGTTGTCTCTGCTGGAAAATACCAAATCGATTCCGAAATTCCTTAGCTTTGGGCGGAGCTGTTTGCTGATGTGTACGTCGTATGGGATGGAGACTCTCTTCGTGGGTTCGGTGATGGGGGTTAGTGTCGTCAAAGCATTCCGAATTCGCTGTCTTTCCTTTTTGTCGATGATAGCTTTTATCGTCCTTTCCTTGTATCCGTTGATCCTTGCCGTCTCATAGATATATTCCAGTTCCTTGGTCTTTCCGTCTTCGCTGAGGGGTAGAGTCTGCATCCTGTGGATCATGTGGTGAAACGCTGCCATCTTATGCTGGAACGAATGATTCGATGTGTAAGGGATAACTCGCTGGGTGTTTGTAGGCTTCCTGTAGATTTCGAAGTTGTAAGTTGAACTTTCTTCCCTGGTGACAAGTAGATCCAAAAATGGTAGTTTTCCATCCTTCTCCTCCTCGTGGGTGAACTTGATATCCTTGTGTACGCTGTTGATTGTATCCAAAATTTTAGCCAGATCATTCCGCTTGATAACGCTGAAAATGTCGTCGACATATCTCCACCATTTAACCGGTAATACTCCTTGTTTCTTTAAATTTTCCTCAAAATTCGCCATGAATAGTTCGCACAAAAACGGGGAGAGAGGGTTTCCCATGGGGGCTCCTTTCGTCTGTTTGTAGAAATTTCCTCGAAATTGAAAGTAGTTTTCGTCCATGCACAATCTTGCCAACCTCATGTATGTCCTGACCTTTCCTTTCCATGCTGCATCCGTCCTTTGGGGTAGTAACCAGTCCTCGAGAAGATTTAGGGAATCCTTTACTGGAACGCTGGGGAAAAGAGCCGCTACGTCGAAAGAAACCATCATCTCGTCATCCTCGATGTGTCCTGACTCTAATAGTTTCTGGGAGAACTCCTGGGTGTTTTTAACTGACCTAGTGGGGAATGGATTCGGCATACTCTGGAATTCCTTGACTAACCATTTCGCCAGTTTATGAGTGGGGGATCCGTCGGCCGAGATGATTTCTCGCATTTCCTTTCCTGGTTTGTGAATCTTCGGTAGTCCTTTAATCCGTGGAAGAATGGGGTTTGACTCTTTCAAACGAGCCTCGCCAATAATTGCCTTGCAGTCCTTCAGGGTTTTGTCCGTGAGCTTGATGAGTCCGGGTAGTGGATCCACTCTCAAATGTCGGTAGGGGCCTTCGTTGATCTTTTTCGCCATTTGTTCGTCGTAATCCGTCTTGTCCATGATGACGACTGCGTTGCCTTTATCCGCCTTGATGTAGAATACTGGTTTATCCTTTAGTTCTTTCACGATCCTCGTCTCGTCCTTGTCTGCCTTGCTTCGTTGTCCTGTTGTAATGGCCTTTGCTACGATGTTCCTCGTTGTGTTCTGGTCCTTTATTGGTACGTTTTGGATGATTGCTGTTTCCATGTCTACGATGATTTTCTCCACATCAGGCTTCGTAGTCACCGCATATCCTAACGTACACATCAGCAAACAGCTCCGCCCAAAGCTAAGGAATTTCGGAATCGATTTGGTATTTTCCAGCAGAGACAACCAACTTAGAACTTCGTTAGGCTCTACCAAGGATCCGGTAAACACACTAAACAAGGCTGGTGTTTACAAAATCAGCTGTTCCCACTGCAGCAAGGTCTACGTTGGTCAAACAAAGCGGTCTCTCGAGGTTAGATTCAAGGAACACTTAGCGGAAATAGGAAAAGCTCAGAAGACGATAGACAAGGGGATGACATACGATTTCAAATCTAAGGTGGCAGAACATATCTTTTCAGAAGGACATACAATTACGACGGCCGATATCAAAATTTTGAGAAATGTTTCTTCTCCTTGGAAACTGGATGTGGCGGAGAGTCTGGAAATTTGCAAACAGGTACCTACGACGCTACTCAACAGAGACAACGGCAACGGCAATACATGGCTATTCAACTTGATACCTACTAATCGTTCCCGTGATGTACCTTTCAGCATTTAAAGTTTCAACAAAAGAGGGATGGAATGTACCTAAAGCTCATAAATTTTAAGTTAAAAAAAAAAATAATGGGTAGGGAAATAGGTTTATACCTAGTGTTAATATATAATGTGTGCATACGATGGTTTTCTTCAAGTCGAGTCTAGTACACGACACTGAAGACGGCCTTACAGTTGAGGTCGAAATACGCGTATCTGTCAAAGGATACAAACTCTAGTGGAATTAAATGGTATAGTACTAAATTCGGTTTTTTCATCTACTTATAGGTATTCTACTAAACAGCTCGAAGATTTATTATCATCATGGCTACCAAGCGGACGGAGCACAGTATATTCATCGACCTGAAGAGATCTATCGTAAGCACCCAAAAGGACGTGGCATTTCTGAAGAAATGTCTGAAGGAAAAGCTAACACCCGTTAGCCATAGGATTAAGATGGGCCCCCATATCCCACAACATATCAAGAAGACAGCAGAGAAAGAGTACATCACGGCATCGATTAAATCGCACTATGCGAAACTGGACAAGCTAACGACGAAGTGTTATTTTCTGCATTTAAAATTGGCTCAGGAATATCCGGAAGGATTCCCATTATTCCTGACCAAGGTTAAACGAGCGGAAGAATGCGAAGCCGACAGGAAGAACAGGCTACATCGGAAAAAACTAGCCTCCATGCGTTTCAAGACGACGGAAGTTAACTGCGTTCCTGCTCCGATTATAGAACCCATTGAAGATTTCGTAGTTAACCGTTCGACGCAGCAGTTCACAGTAGAGCAATTGACACACCTCAACAAGGGGTTAGGATATGCGGTGACTACGAAGCCTGATGTGGAGAAAATCATCGTAGACATGGAAACAGCAATCATCCAAAACGTACCAATAAAGGACCAGAACACAACGAGGAACATCGTAGCAAAGGCCATTACAACAGGACAACGAAGCAAGGCAGACAAGGACGAGACGAGGATCGTGAAAGAACTAAAGGATAAACCAGTATTCTACATCAAGGCGGATAAAGGCAACGCAGTCGTCATCATGGACAAGACGGATTACGACGAACAAATGGCGAAAAAGATCAACGAAGGCCCCTACCGACATTTGAGAGTGGATCCACTACCCGGACTCATCAAGCTCACGGACAAAACCCTGAAGGACTGCAAGGCAATTATTGGCGAGGCTCGTTTGAAAGAGTCAAACCCCATTCTTCCACGGATTAAAGGACTACCGAAGATTCACAAACCAGGAAAGGAAATGCGAGAAATCATCTCGGCCGACGGATCCCCCACTCATAAACTGGCGAAATGGTTAGTCAAGGAATTCCAGAGTATGCCGAATCCATTCCCCACTAGGTCAGTTAAAAACACCCAGGAGTTCTCCCAGAAACTATTAGAGTCAGGACACATCGAGGATGACGAGATGATGGTTTCTTTCGACGTAGCGGCTCTTTTCCCCAGCGTTCCAGTAAAGGATTCCCTAAATCTTCTCGAGGACTGGTTACTACCCCAAAGGACGGATGCAGCATGGAAAGGAAAGGTCAGGACATACATGAGGTTGGCAAGATTGTGCATGGACGAAAACTACTTTCAATTTCGAGGAAATTTCTACAAACAGACGAAAGGAGCCCCCATGGGAAACCCTCTCTCCCCGTTTTTGTGCGAACTATTCATGGCGAATTTTGAGGAAAATTTAAAGAAACAAGGAGTATTACCGGTTAAATGGTGGAGATATGTCGACGACATTTTCAGCGTTATCAAGCGGAATGATCTGGCTAAAATTTTGGATACAATCAACAGCGTACACAAGGATATCAAGTTCACCCACGAGGAGGAGAAGGATGGAAAACTACCATTTTTGGATCTACTTGTCACCAGGGAAGAAAGTTCAACTTACAACTTCGAAATCTACAGGAAGCCTACAAACACCCAGCGAGTTATCCCTTACACATCGAATCATTCGTTCCAGCATAAGATGGCAGCGTTTCACCACATGATCCACAGGATGCAGACTCTACCCCTCAGCGAAGACGGAAAGACCAAGGAACTGGAATATATCTATGAGACGGCAAGGATCAACGGATACAAGGAAAGGACGATAAAAGCTATCATCGACAAAAAGGAAAGACAGCGAATTCGGAATGCTTTGACGACACTAACCCCCATCACCGAACCCACGAAGAGAGTCTCCATCCCATACGACGTACACATCAGCAAACAGCTCCGCCCAAAGCTAAGGAATTTCGGAATCGATTTGGTATTTTCCAGCAGAGACAACCAACTTAGAACTTCGTTAGGCTCTACCAAGGATCCGGTAAACACACTAAACAAGGCTGGTGTTTACAAAATCAGCTGTTCCCACTGCAGCAAGGTCTACGTTGGTCAAACAAAGCGGTCTCTCGAGGTTAGATTCAAGGAACACTTAGCGGAAATAGGAAAAGCTCAGAAGACGATAGACAAGGGGATGACATACGATTTCAAATCTAAGGTGGCAGAACATATCTTTTCAGAAGGACATACAATTACGACGGCCGATATCAAAATTTTGAGAAATGTTTCTTCTCCTTGGAAACTGGATGTGGCGGAGAGTCTGGAAATTTGCAAACAGGTACCTACGACGCTACTCAACAGAGACAACGGCAACGGCAATACATGGCTATTCAACTTGATACCTACTAATCGTTCCCGTGATGTACCTTTCAGCATTTAAAGTTTCAACAAAAGAGGGATGGAATGTACCTAAAGCTCATAAATTTTAAGTTAAAAAAAAAATAATGGGTAGGGAAATAGGTTTATACCTAGTGTTAATATATAATGTGTGCATACGATGGTTTTCTTCAAGTCGAGTCTAGTACACGACACTGAAGACGGCCTTACAGTTGAGGTCGAAATACGCGTATCTGTCAAAGGATACAAACTCTAGTGGAATTAAATGGTATAGTACTAAATTCGGTTTTTTCATCTACTTATTCCGAAATATCCTGCTGGAAATTTTGGAAGGAGTAGTTCGAAAAGCTGACTGCATACATTTTTGAGTTATGTTTGGTAGAAATGTTAGTGGAGCCTTTCTTTGGAATCCTTGAAGAAGCTTCTTGTCACTTGTCAGCTTGACGAAGCTACTTGTGTACCTGAACATTGGGACATTGCTGGTCGTTTGGGACTCTACCAATTGAATTTTCCAACATGGAATTTTTCGAACCGCCTCTCAGAAAACAAACTTTAATAGGACGGGATTTGTACTATTCTTTTCTAACTGTGTATGAAAAAGAGGGCAAAAATTGTGAATAACAATCATTTTTGCGTTAACCCATATAGGCATGAGTAAAAGTAAAAAAAAGTAGAACTCTCAACACTCTGCAAATATTCAACGAATTTTAATTGTTTTTTGTCAGTACACTGGTACACATATCTAGTTTTTAAAAGTGTTCAAAGGATCTCTTGAATGTTCATGTGTCTTTAGATTTTTTGGTGGATCACTGGGTCATGCTCTGCTTTTGTGTGCCTGGAAATTTCAAGTCACAGATAGTTTCCAGAATGGGTTATAATGTGGCCACTGATTTATCTGAAGATCTCAGAAGACTCATAATGGCATTTTTATTAATCTGCCATGGTCATTTATGAATTACTGATAATCTAATGCCAAATTTTGTGATGCTCCTAATGATATCTGTATAAGTTTTCGGTAGATTTCATATTCGACTTTGACATAGTTTTTGAAAAAAAGATGCTGAATTTCTTGGAAAATGTTCAATTGGTTTCATTCAAACATTTAGCAAACTCAGTAGCATTTTTGCAGATTATTGGCATATTCACTGAGAATATCGTATGCTTCAACCTGAACCATATCTATGTATCCAATGAGTCTCACTAGAAATTCGTCAAGAATTTGACTAAGGACACTTAATTCACATATTCCTTGAATTTTACCGGACTCCATTGCTTTTTCGGGGGAGAAAATGGAATCAAGAATGTCATGTGTGATCCTTAGGTAAAAATAGCAGTTATTACTGTATTATAGACGCTACTCGGTTATCTAGGCTGATCGGGAAAAGGAAGTTAACATTGATGATTAACTCCTAACGTGTCCAAACAGTCTATCATAACCACAGCCATTACCCAAATTTGTCGGAATAAACTTCTTTGCAATCTTAGAAAGTAAAAGAACAACAGCGAAAATACCAGGCAGGTATTGATTAAGAGTCGCCAAAGAAGAAACAGCGCAGACTACACTGTGTAAAACGCATATTGCGAATCCATTTATGGGCTGTCCAGACACCCCTCCCTCTTTCTCCCTCGTGATCTTATGTTTATACAATAATCATAGAATTTATAAGGACCGTGGTCTTTGGCCAGACCACTCCATGTCCCTCCTCCACCCATAAATGATCACATGGCGTATGGAAAGCCCAATTATTACTGTTAAATAGAAATTCTATATAGGGTTTCGATCAACTTCATCGTTATTATTCGCCATATCACACTTGAAATGTTCCACTATAGCGTATATTCGAACTTACCTAGATTCATTTTCCAAGTATAATTTTTTAAAGCTGTTATGGTTCGTCCACTTGTTCACCAAAAATGCAACAAAACTACTAATTTTCGATAAATAACTTCAGTTAAATTATCCACTTTACATGGACGAAATCGCATAGACGAAGACATACCGAGCAAAATCTACCACATTACGATTTAAATTTCTTCCCGTCTCCCTGAGTGACTTATTTTACCAGGCACTAATTTACACAATGTAAAACCTTCGTACATCTTCACTGAAGGATTTCATTTCAATCATATGCTGTAAACCTTCTATAATTTGCGAAATATTAATAAATTCCCTCAACGACCGCATATAATTGATAGTAAACAAAGTTTTTTATTCATCCGAACTGAGAAAAAAAAAACAATGCAGTTGGAAAGGATAGGGATGACCGAAGATCTAAATAATCTAATTGGAAATTTTATGATTTATTGAAATGGTGTAATTTAACCTCTCACTATATCATGGTGAGTCGTTTGTTGTGAGACGAATCAAAACTGTAATAATTTAATTATTATAGTAATAATTTCATACCATTATTTCCATTAAATGATCAAGATTTATCAAAATCTTATTGTACATATACAATGCTGAAGCAGTCTAGGGAAAGAATAGTTTGGCATCGGTTTGTATCAACATGATTCATTGCAATACTTGGAAATTGCAGGTCCTCACTGATTAAAGCTTAATACGATGGATATTAGCACATTACCCTAAACTTCTCTAGAAACTTTTGTCTGACAGTCCAAACACGAGATATTCATCAGCACCATTTTCAACTACTGCCAATTGTTTTACACTTTGTGAGCCTTGAAACTTTGCAATGACACATGAATCACATCACAATCAATTAACCATCAATGTTGGTCCAACTGAAGAAATTATTCAATCATTGAAATCATTGATGCAACATTATCGCGAAATAATAGCAGCATATAAAAGGATTGTGCATTTACCTTGTGATCAATTATATATTAGTTATGACTGATGAAATAGATTCAATTCTTTTAATAATGGCGATGATAAGGACGACGTATCGTTGTTCCTTGAGTTACATGTCTTATCTATCTATGCATTAAAGAACATGTCATATTTTTTAAGACTATATGTGTATCATATTCATATTCTTGCATTAGCCTCTCCTAGTCAAATAACAAACAAAAATAAAACACTTTAAATCAATTTAACTCAATCAAACCGGATATCACCACGTGACTTCGCTTGATACACAACATCTTCCCTTGTTTACCTATTAAATGGTCTAAATCAGCCCATCCCACCTGTCACATTCCGTCAACCGTTTATGACGATTCACTTAAAAATAGAAATTTCTGATAATCGCAATCAAGGTCCCAAAAATTGTTGCCCTTTGAAGGACTCTACACATGTGAATGATAAAAATAAACTGTAAACCGTGATGTGTGTAATCACCGCACCACTGAAAGCAGAACCAGGAGCACGCTGATAAACTAGAAGCATGCTAATGTTATCAAGGTGTGTTGACACGGTGTGTGTGTGTGTGGTGCTCTACGGGAACGGTCCAATCCAAGTACGCTTGTGACACTGATAAATCACCCTTTGACAAGTGAGGACTGGGACGAAATAAATTTGGAAAATTCAAAGTCCTATATTTTTTCAAAAATCTTTATTTCCATTCTTTGAATAAAAATGTAGCGGTTACAATTATCAATGTGACAAAACAATTTTTTTTTTAATTTTCTAGAACAATCCTACAGATTACAGTTAGTTATTTCTTATATATAGGTGTTATTTGTTCGATAACACTATGATTCTTATTTGCTATAACAATTATTGACATTTTGTTATCAAAATATTGCCGTAGCAGTTCAGATTTTTTACAAGTGAGATGATTTCATCTGCTTATAAGAGAAAAAAATCGCGTTTTCAATTTACTTAATCTAGCTTAACCTGAATGTATAACGCATTAATCGTCGCAATAGAAGATTGTAACGATTTTTACCTGATATTATTAATTATTTTATTATACATTTGTTCCAATGTTTCATAATTTGATATTCTATGTAACTCATTGGTATTATACCAGGGAGAAAGCTTCAGAATCATTTTCAAAATTTTATTTTGAATTCTCTTCAGAGCTTTCTTCCTGGTATTACAACAGCTAGTCCATATTGGTACAGCATAAAACATGGCTGGCCTGAAAATTTGTTTGAATATCAAAAGCTTGTTTTTAAGACAAAGTTTTGATTTTCTATTAAAAAGAGGATAGAGACATTTTACATATTTGTTACATTTGGCTTGAATGCCCTCAATGTGAATTTTGAAAGTTAAATTTTTGTCTAGCATGAGCCTTTGATACTAAACTTTATCTGACCAATTTATTATTAGAGAAATCTTCCATTTTTGCAAGTATGAAGAAAAAATATCCAAACTTTTTTGATATCGACTACAGATGACACGTAGGCTTTGTCCTTTGGCGGAGAGGCCTGTGTCATTCACGTACAAAGATTTTTGACATCCTTGAGGTAATTCTGATGAGTCAGATGTGGAAATATTGTATAATATTGGTCCCAAAATGCTGCCTTGAAGAACACCAGCTCTTATAGGAAGTCCTTCAGACTTGGAGTTCTGATAATTAACCTGAAGTGTACGATTTGACAGATAACTTTGAATTATTCTAACAATGTATGTTGGATAATTAAAGTTTTTTTTTTAAATTTTACAATCAAACCTTCATGCCAAACACTGTCGAATGCTTTTTCTATGTCTAGAAGAGCAAGACCAGTAGAGAAGCCTTCAGATTTGTTGGAACGGATCAAATTTGTTACACGTAAAGATTGATGAGTGGTCGAATGTCTATGGCGGAATCCGAACTGTTGGCAAAAATAGGTAAAAATTGAATTTTCGTTGATGTGGACCATCATTCTGTTCAAAATGACATTTTCAAAAAGTTTACAGATTAAGGAAAGCAAACTGATTGGACTGATTGGCTTCTGCAAGATTTTTGTCTGATTTTAAAATTGGAACAACCTTAGCGTTTCTCCATTTGTCAGGAAAATATGCTGATTGAAAACATTTGTTAAATATATCAACTAAAAATGATAAGCTACTTTCTGGAAGTTTCTTGATGAGGATGTAGAAAATTCCATCATCGCCGGGAGCTTTCATATTTTTGAATATTTTTAATAATATTTCTCACTTCTTCCAAATCAGTCTCCCAGGCATTTTCAAAAACGTTCTCTTGATTGAGAATATTTTCGAACTCCTGAGTAACTTGATTTTCAATTGGACTAGTAAGTCCTAAATTAAAATTGTTCGCGCTTTCAAACTGCATAGCTAGTTTTTGAGCTTTTTCGCAATTAGTTAGTAATAATTTGTTTTCCTCTTTCAATGCCGGTATTGGCTTCTGAGGTTTTTTCAAGATTTTAGATAATTTCCAAAAGGGCTTAGAGCCAGGGTCCAATTGAGAAATCTTATTTTCAAAATTTTTGTTTCTTAATTGTGTAAAACGTTTCTTTATTTCTTTTTGCAAATCCTGCCATATAATTTTCATAGCAGGATGACGAATGCGTTGATATTGCCTTCTCCTCACGTTTTTAAGACGGATCAAGAGTTTTAGATCATTGCCTATAATCACGGATTAAAATTCTACGCCACAGTTTGGAATTGCAATGCTCCTGGCTTCAACAATGGAATTTGTTAAAGTTTCAAGAGCATTGTCAATATCAAATTTTGTTTGTAAAGGAATATTTACATCAAGATTAGAGTCAATAAATGTTTCATATGTATTCCAGTCGGCTCGTAAATAATTGAAAGTGGAGCTGATAGGATTTTGAATCGCTTCATGGGATATTTGAAATGTAACAGGGACATGATCAGAATCAACATCAGCATGAGTAATCAGTTGGCTACAAAGATGACTAGAGTCAGTTAAGACCAAGTCAATAGTAGATGGATTTCTAGAAGAGGAAAAACATGTAGGGCTATCAGGGTATTGAATTGAGAAATATCCTGAAGAGCACTCATCAAATAAAATTCTGCCGTTGGAATTAATTTGAGAATTATTCCATGACCGATGTTTAGCATTAAAGTCACCAATGACAAAAACAAAAATGACTTATTGCGAGTCAATTTTCGCAAGTCAGTTTGGAGCAAATTAACTTGCTGTCCAGAGCATTGAAAAGGCAAATAGGCAGCTATGAAAGTACACAGATAAAAATATTGAAATTTCATTGTAGCGTAAACGGAAGAGTATGGTAAAAGTAAATCAAATTCATCTATTGTTACAGCATCATGTTTAATTTTCAATTAAATGGTCGCCGTTAAGTCAGAGGGGACCAAGTACAAAACTTGAGAAAATTGAATTATTCTCTCATTTGATGCGAAATTACCTTACCTCCGTTACACTTTGATCAGATTTGAAGAGTGCTGCAAACTGCGAGAGATATGTAATTAATTTACTTTGAATGATCAACAAAAATCAATAAAAGTGTGCAGTCAGAATGGACCAAGTGCTTATTACAACAACAGCGAAAATGATCAGCGCGCTGAGGAATGCGAGGAAATGAAAAACATTTCTGGAGATTTGTCAGATTTTTCGACATCGAATCATTCTTATACTTATCCATCAATAAAAATTTATGAATATTACTTAATTCGATGCATTTGATTTTGATTTTGACTATTCACCTAATTTGGATGGGTGGTCAGAAATTGCAACCAATTCTGTGCAGACAGAGTGGATCAAGTGTTGAAAAGCAATAAAATGATTGATTACTGCATTTTTTGAGTCAATTTCAGAGCACGATAGAAGTTTTCGGTAGATCTATGGTGTATGTATGGCATGTCTTGAGACCCGCTTATTGAACCAGCATATTTTGGTCGGTACTCAAGATTTTCACTTGGTCCACTCTGACTGAACGCATATTAGAATTTTTCTGGTCTTCAATGCCCTGACCCTGCGAAACCTTAATTTTCAAGCTATCGTATTGTCACTGATTTTGGTATTTATGGTTTATTTAAGAATTTACAATACTGGTGTCGAAGGGTCTTGATAATTTGTTTATCTTAGAGATATGCACCCAATTTGACCATGCAAGCATTAAATGATTTTTATTTTCCAAGAAATTGTTCAGTCAGAGAGAAGCAACTCACTGAACGGTGGTCTTTAGTTCAGTCAGAGTGGACCAAGTACACATAGTCCATCAAAAAATCGTTCTATTAGAGGTTTGGATTATGATTTTTCATGATAATCGCTTCACGTTATATAGTTTACAAGTAACACAAAGATGTGTGGAAAGTTTACAAGTATCTTTGCATGTGTGGAAATATTGAACCAAAATTTCAAGGAATTCAAAAATTACAAAGCGTTAGACTTTAAGTCCATTTTTCTAAAAATATGAAAATTTATTTTATAATTTATTTTATATATATATATATATATATATATATATATAAATATATATATATATATATATATATAATATATATATATATATAATATATATATATATATATATATATATATATATATATATATAATATATATATAATATATATATATATATATATATATATATATATATATATATATATATATATATATATATATATATATATATATATATATATATATATATATATATATATATATATATATATATATATATATATATATATATATATATATATATATATATATATATATATATATATATATATATATATATATATATATATATATATATATATATATATATATATATATATATATATATATATATATATATATATATATATATATATATATATATATATATATATATATATATATATATATATATAAACGGACATCATAAGGGGTACTTGATTCGAAATTGTACCATTTCGCGAGTTTGCTAATCTTAGTCTTATCCTAGAGATCTGATTTTTTCGTCTTTTGTCAAGTTGGTCAGTATTTCAACATATATTTCTAGACTAGTATACCCCTTAAGCACATGTGCCTTAAGTATGTTTTTTTGGCCGTGAGCCGACAGTGTAGCCTGGAAGTTAATTTATATATACTTAGAGCGATTGGGAGCAGAATGGGCACATTAAACAAACGCATATTTTAGGACCATAAAATTGCAATATTATTCAGTTCCTCTCAACTGGTTACCAAGTTCGGAACACTTTCGTGAAGTTTAGAGAAAAATATATTATAAATTAGTGGAAAACGTTATGATACGCAGAACAGCTCCACCTCTTTCACATCAGCAATTAAAATATTATAGCTTCCATCACCTTGCTTATAAACCAATTTGAAGCTGAGAAAAAAATAAATCAAATTTGAGAGAACAATTGAAGCTTAATTTAGACCGTCAAACAGTTCATATACAATACAGATTTCACAAATTGCATGAACATTTGATAAGTTATGCATATTCTTGGAGAATGAGGGGGTGTCAATTTCGCCTCGTGTGTTCGTTATGCCCTCAATCACCTTACGTGCAACAAATGCGATCGCAAAATGTTATAAAATACACCTGATATCAATACGAATCAGGAGGGATGCAGACCGGCTTCTGCAGAAGCAAACAAGATCAGGAAGTACCTGGAAGAGCCCAATAGCCGTAGCAATTTATCATGACGCTGAGGGTCGTGCGTTTGAATTCCGCCGGTCTAGGATGTTTTCGAGCTAAGAAAGAGACAATTTTTGATCAATGATCAATTACAAAATAATGCTGTCAACTGTGGAAGAACTTGGTTCATAATCATGTGAGAAGCAGGCTATTTGCTATTTGGGACGTAACGCCAGAAAAAATAAGATAACATAGGCGCATATCAAGTTCGACATAAATTCTTCAGAAATCCTTTCCAATGACACTGTTTCTGTTTCGTTCCTTCTAGACTTGACCACAATTTATTCACCTTTACGAAATTGTACTACTTTGTCTGATATTCGTGATTTATGAACGGTTCCAAAGCCATGTCATGCAGTTTTCGAACTCCCAAAACAAAATCTGATTTTTAAAATTGATTATAAATGTGTATAACATTTAAAATTGACCAAGTTCTAGCAGTTTGAACGCTGATTCAAAAATTGTGACAGGCGTGTTTATTTCCCACATTTTATAAATCAAGTATTTTACGCAAAAATCTTAGAAAAATCTCTTATATTTCACATGTTTATCGTATAACCATGTTCATTTAATCTGTAAATGTTGTATGTAACTCATTCTCCTACAAATATCTTTGTATTAACCTTTTAAAACGTCGCTTCTAAATAGCCGTCTGCAGGTGTGCTTCTTACGAAATCGACTAAAAATACATCCTCATTGGCAACACACATAATTCATTGATTCATTGGTTCATACCGAAATCAAGAGTCTTTTTACTGCGATTGAATGCATTAAAATGGTTAGACACATTGTGTAGCTTATCAGCAAAAATGTTTCAATGATGTTTTGTAATAAATTTCATTATAATTTTGTCTCTTAAAATCAGCTGATTCATAAATTGTGGGTGATTCAACTGCGTGGGGTAACTGTATTTAACAAACTGTGTTTCAACTGAAACACCTAAAGTTTCAAAAACTTTAGTTTCAAATGACGAAAACAGTTGATGTTTTATATGCCTATGAATGATGATTGCAACTCCCCCACATGCCCCATCAAGTCGATCATTACGATAAACAAAAAAGTTAGGATCTCTTTTGAGTTTAGATCCAGGTTTTAAATACGTTTCAGTAATAACTGCTATATGCACGTTATTAGCTGTAAGAAAATTAAACAGCTCGTCCTCTTTACCATTCAGAGAACGAGCATTCCAATTTAAAATATTTTAATTATTATTTGGATCCATTAGAAAAACGTAATCCAATAACAATTTGATTTGTAAATTTTACACCTACTTGGACTGCTTCAGTCATAGTGCTGGCTTTGAACATTGCATCAATCATTAGATTCAATTGTTCAGTTTCAGAGGCAGACACATGACTTGAAGTAGCAAATCATGCATTTAGCATCCATGCGACAATTTTGTGTACCATGACCCCACTTTTGGCACCGACGGCACTGAGTGGGGTTCTGGTAATTTCCTCCAAGTTTCTGGAAATGTTCTCATGTCACACGGACATCGCACATAAGTTTTGCTATTTCTAATGCTTTAATATTATTTAGTTCTTTTTTGATAAAGTGAACTAAATAATATTCTTGAGAAAGCGATTTCCGAACAATGCCAGATTGGGTTCCCTTTTTCATAATGATTACTTGGACAGGGGAAAATCTAAGTAAATCATTTATTCCATTTTCTATCTCTTCAGGTGACTTATAGTCACTTGAGAGACCTATCAAGACAACTTTGAACGAACGTTCAGTTTTGTCGTCATAAGTAAAAAATTGTGCTTCTTGAAGAATGTTTGAGAAGAAGTTCGCGATCTTTAAGAGTTTCCGGCAAAACGCGACAGTCTCCTTTCTTTGCGATTTGGAAGGAAACCTTGATTCCCCTAATGGAGTTCGAGATCTCCTGTCTAAATCCCCCAAATTCGGAACAACTGACCACGATAGGCGGCACTCTTTGCTTCCTCACTTGAATCAAAGAGCCTGGGTTAGAGGCTGCTTCGATTTGGTGTTCGGAAAATTTGTCTAGAGCATCGAACTGATTGCTCATTTCGATACAATTATTCATTTCACCCTTGGAAGAAAGTTCGCTTTCCGGGGAAACGTCCATTCTTCCATTCTTGCCACGTGTAGTGACAATTTTAAGATCCACTTTTTTGGAAGGAAGTAGTGAATTCCTTTTGTTTGTTGTTGATACCATGTTTAATGAATAATCGAAAGAAGACGTGACCTTCGAGAGGTTTTTTCCCAAGACGGTGTCCAAGAAGGATTACCACCGCTAGCTTTCGCCAACGGGTCCATCGAAAAATCGAAGGCACGGGAGCAAACAAGGATCGTGAAGGGATCAATAATAGACAAATAGTACTGAAAAGTACTGTTTTAATAGCACTGAAAAGTACTGTTTTTGTAGCACTGAAAAGTACTGTTTTTGTAGCACTGAAAAGTACTGTTTTATTGCTTTAGGTAGTTTTTAAAAATCTTCCAAAAGCAGAGAGAAATCTTGTACGCACAGCACGAAGGTACGATGCGCACTTGTTCTGGCGTCGACATTGTCTGAGAAGTGCCGTCCATCAATTAGAACGTGGTCGATTTGTGATTCTGTCTGCTGAGGTGATCTCCAGGTGTATTGGTATGAAAGGCTGTGCTGGAAGTAGGTGCTACGAATGGCCATATTCTTAGAGGCGGCAAAATCAATAAGTCGTAAGTCGTTTTCGTTTAGCTTGTCACAGTCCTCACTCTTGGAGATATGCAAAGCAGAAAAGTGAGTAAATATAGAAAAATTTCAATAATGCCCGGGTTTCTACAATTATAGTCAGGTGCATACTACGCCGCGTCGGACAGCTATAACTGCTAACCAACAAGCCTAATGAGTAGCAATTAAGACAACGGACGTGGGTAATCCAACAGTGAAATCGACATCGTGCCTTCGGAACACTCCCCCCTTTTGTGGGAGTAGTGGGTATGTGTGTCACACGTCGCAACACCATGTATATCTTCTAAGTTGATCATTCATACATTTCACACTTGAGTACCATCACACATCGCACGTTAAAGAAAATTCAATTAGTACACAATTAGGCGGATAAGCTAATCAGATCATGTGCGCTTTTTAGCGTGTCGCTTGAGGGCAAATGGAAGTGCGCTTATGCTTCTACCTAGAAATAATCAACCAACAGGCGAGCTCAATGATATGAGACTGTGTCCGAGTGCCGTGCCTCTATGCACGTAAACAAACTTCGGTACTCCAGAGCGATATTGACTCAAGAAGGGAAAAGATGATAATATCGTGCATAAGCCGACACTGTTTACTAATATACTATCAACGTGTATGAGAATGAAATCGACGTCGTCGTTTTCGTTGAAGGTCTGTATAGCAAGTGTAGTGATATACAGTATTGGACAACAGAATGTAGGGCTCTTTTTCATTGCTTCCTTAAGATAAATGTTAGAAGAGCTGTAAATTTCGAATTGAATAGAAATATCAATATCAGTACGCTTCGTACCCTAGTGCTGTGCGTACCTACACAAATTCTCTCTGCTCTTGGAAGTTTTTTAAAAACTAAAATAAAAAAACGATTATTTTCAGTGCTACTAAAACAGTACTTTTCAGTACTATTTTTTCTACTATTGATCCCTTTACTATCCTTGTTTGGACCCGTGCCTTCGATATTTCGTTGGACCCATTGGCAAAATCTAGCGGTGGTAATCCTTCTTGGACACCGTCTTGAAAAAAACCTCTTTGAAGGTTACTTCTTCTTTCGTTTATTAACTAAGCATGATTAGCAACGACGAACCAAAGAGACGGTAAATCTCTGAAATCACAACTTCATTCCAAAAAAAAAGGGAATTAAACTTATCACTAAAAGTGGAAAATTGGAAGAAAGGACGTTTCTCCGGAATGCGCGTTTTCTTCCAAGGGTGAAATGGATAATGTTGATATTTTCATCGAAATGAGCAATCAGTTCGACGCTCTAGACACATTTTCCGAACATCAAATCAAAGCAGTCTCTAGCCCATATTCTTTTATTCAAGTGAGGAAGCAAAGAGCGCCGCCTATCGTAGTCAGTTGTTCCGAGTTTGGGGGACTTAGCCAGGAGATCTTGAACTCCATTACGGGAATCAAGGTCTCCTTCCAAATCGTAAAGAAAGGAGACTGTCGCGTATTGCCGGGAACTCCTAAAGATCGCGAACTTCTTCTCGAACATCTTGAAGAGAAGAGAGAGAAGCACAATTTTTTTTACTTATAACAACAAAACTGAACGTTTGTTCAAAGTCGTCTTGAAAGGAAAAATGGTTTAATTGGTTTTTCCCCAGTCCAAGTAATCATTATGAAAAAGAGAACCCAATGTGGCATTGTTCGGAAAGGGCTTTCTCAAGAATATTATTTAGTTCACTTTAATAAAAAGGATCTAAATAATATTGAAGCTTTAGAAAAAGTAAAACTTATGTTCGATGTCCGTGTGACATGGGAACATTTCCAGAAACCTGGAGGAAATTACCAGAACCCCAATTAGTGCCGTCGGTGCCAAAAGTGGGGTCGTGGAACAAAACATTGCCGCATGTATGCTAAATGCATGATTTGCGGAGGTTCTTCTCACGCTAAGAACGTCTGTTCTGTGAAGGAAGATCCCGATTAGTTCATATGCGCAAATCGCGGCGGCAATCATAAGTCTAACGTTTGGACTTGCCCTTCGCGTAGGCGAGTCGTCGAGGCTCGTGCCAGACAGATGACCGGTATTGTCCGTTACGATAACGGTTGTTCGAACAATGCTCATTTTTCAGTTAATGATCGCTTGATTAAGAATCATACCCATCAGGAAGATTAAAATCATGCTCATTCACAAACTAATTTCTTTACGTTGGGTAGTCATTCGAATCATTTAATTTGGAATGTATCTGCCCACGGAAAATCCTTTGCCGATGGAATGACCAAGTCAATGCTGTATGTAATAAAGTGTATAAGGCTCTTCATTCTCTTGTTGTTGTAAGAAGTAGCACTCCGCAACACACACGACTTCTACTTGCTAGATCATTAATTATTCCGCTGTTCGATTATGGAGATATTTTATACTCGCTTATTTCGATGAAAAATCTACGTAAACTGCAACTAGCCTTCAACACTGTTACTCGATATGTTTTTAACCTCGGAAAATTTGATCACGTATCCAGATATGCAAACTCGATACTTGGTAGAAGTTTCGCTAGCCATTTAAAACTTCGAATCTGTACGCAAACTTTCAAAATCTTAAATGATCCTCCATTGTATCTAGAAAATTTCTTTTTATATGCACGATCCATGAGAGCACCTTTATTAATTGTGCCTAGATGTCTTTCTGGTGATCTGAAAGATTCGTTTCGCCATCGTGCAATCAAAGCCTGGAATGAGTTACCGAGAATGTGTAGGTGTGAGAGAAATTATATTGCTTTCAAGAATTGTTTAAGTTTGTTTCATAACTAGTTTGTGCATCGGCATTAATGTTAAATAGTAACATATATTTGGAAAACCGTTAGTAGGTTATTTGTGTTATTATATTGTGTCAATAAATAAAATAAATAAATAAATAAATATCGCAGTAACCGTTCTACATGTTTCAAATCTAATGAAAAAAAAACTCTGCCATCACAGGAAACTTCTACTCCGCCTTTTCGTCTACCGAAAATTGTAACGGAAAGTCATCAGATAATGAACCCACTTCAAGTGATATGTCTTCCTCTGTCCAAGTTGGTGTAAAGTTTACTAATCAAACTGTTATTGGATTACGTTTTTCTTATGCATCCAAATAATTATTTAAATATTTTAAATTGGAATGCTTGTTCTTTGAATGGTGAAGAGGACGAAATGTTCAATTTTCTGACAGTTAATAACATACATATCGCAGTTATTACTAAAACCTATTTAAAACCTGGATCTTAACTCAAAAGAGATCCTAACTTGTTTGTTTATTGTAATGATCGACTCAATGGGGCATGTGGGGGAGTTGCAATCATTATTCATAGGCGTATAAAATATCAATTGTTTTCATCATTTGAAACTAAAGTTTATGAAACTTTAGGTGTTTCTGTTGAAACACAGTTTGTAAATATACTTTCATAGCTGCCTATTTGCCTTTTCAATGCTCTGGGCAGCAAATTAATTTGCTCCAAACTGACTTGCGTAAATTGACTCGCAATAAGTCAAAATATTTTGTCATTGGTGACTTTAATGCCAAACATCGGTCATGGAATAATTTTCAAAGTAATTCCAACGGCAGATTTATTTTTTATGAGCGCACTTCAGGATATTTCTCAATTCAATACCCTGATAGCCCTACATGTTTTTCCTATTCTAGAAATCAATCTACTATTGACTTGGTCTTAACCGACTCTAGTCATCTTTGTAGCCAATTAGTTACTCATGCTGATTTTGATTCTGATCATGTCCCTATTACATTTCAAATATCCCATGAAGCGATTTTCAATCCTATTAGCTCAACTTTCAATTATTTTCGAGCCGATTGGAATATCTATGAAACATATATTGACTCTTATCTCGATGTTAACATTTATTTACAAACAAAACATGATATTGACAATGCTCTCGAAACTTTAACAAATTCCATTGGTGAAGCCAGGGGCATTGCTATTCCAAAATTTGAATCCATGATTATAGACGACGATCTTAAACTCTTTATCCGTCTTAAAAACGTGAGAAGAAGGCAATTTTAACGCAATCACAATCCTGCTATGAAAAGTATATGGCAGGATCGGCATGAAGAAAATAAAAAAAAAACAATTTTCACAATCAACAAACATAAAATTTCTCAATTATATTTCTCAATATAATACAATATGTTGACATCTGAGTTACCACAGGGATGTCAAAAATCCTTGTTTGTGGATGACACAGCCTTCCAAAGCATTAAGCCTGCGGGTCATCTGTAGTAGATTGCAAAAAAAGTTTTGATATTTTTTCTTCATATTTGCAAAAATGGAAGATTTCTCCTAATGCTTCCAAAATTCAACTAATAATATTCCCACATAAGCCAAAAGACCTTTTTTTGAATCCTTCAAGTAGACATGGTCAGATGAAGTTAGGATTTTCGGGCCTAACATTTACATTAGTGGGACTATAGACGAATTCCATGCAGAATGAGTCGAAAAAAATAAAAATCGTGCTCGATAGTCTTCGATTTGGATTAAATTTTGCACATGCTTTTGGTATGGTAGAATAAGTGTTTTCCATAGAAAAATTGATCATTTTGACTCAAGTTGAACTTTTGAAAATGGCCTATGAATTTTTGCATGCAACTTATTTGAAAAATTCTAACTCCGAAACTGTTGATTTTAGAGAAAAATGTTCTATGAAGAAGTTGTAGTGAACCGTTTGGACTATAAGAAAAAAATATACACTGAAAAAATATTTTATTAATTTTCATAAAAAATTCAAAAATAAAACTTAAATTTTAAATTACACAAAAACCCCATTTTTAATATTTTTTAAATTTTCACCATATAATCTTGATAGTAAAAAGAGTTTTGGGACAAAGTTTCATGATGGAGAAATTTTTAATAAAAAAGTTTTTCTAAGAACAATTTTTGGACGATTTTCAAAATTTTGATATTTTGTCAAAATAAATACGTTCTGATGATACAGTAAGCAACTTGAAATGATTCTAAGCCATAATGATTATATGAATAATTTCTCTAGAAGTAGCCATTTGTGAATTATATCGAGTTTAATGCAAAAAAAAAATATTTAAATATTAAAATAGGCCATTTTCATTAGTTATTCGTGATTCTCCATCAAGGAAAATAAGTAAATGTAAAGAAATATGGTCTTTACTCTCGAAAACGAATTATTATTAATGGAGAAACGCGAATAACTAATGAAAATGGCCTTACTTACTTACTTATTTGGCTTTACATCAATTATCTTGATAAAGCCTCGCCAACAATATTTCGCCAATTCCCTCGGTTCATGGCCGCTTCTCTCCATCCTCGACTGTGACCCACGCTCTCCAGGTCCTGGTGTACCTGGTCAATCCACCTAGCTCGCTGCGCCCCACGCCTTCTTGTTCCGACCGGATTCGTGGCGAACACCATCTTTACAGGGTTGTTGTCCGGCATTCTTGCAACATGCCCTGCCCAGCGTATCCTTCCAGCTTTAGCTACCTTCACGATACTGGGTTCGCCGTAGAGTTGAACGAGCTCGTGGTTCATCCTTCGCCGCCACACGCCGTTCTCCTGCACGCCGCCGAAGATCGTCCTTAGCACTCGGCGTTCGAAAACCCCAATAGCTTGCAAGTCCTCCTCGAGCATAGTCCACGCCTCATGCCCATAGAGGACTACCGGTCTTATGAGCGTTTTGTACATCGTGCATTTGGTGCGGGGGTGAATCTTTCTTGACCGCAGTTTCTTCTGGAGCCCATAGTAGGCACGACTCCCGCTGATGATGCGCCTTCGTATTTCCCGACTAACATTGTTGTCAGCCGTCAACAAGGATCCGAGGTAGACGAACTCGTCCACCACCTCGAAGGTATCCCCGTCTATCGTAACACTGCTTCCTAGGCGGGTCCTGTCGCGCTCAGTTCCGCCAACCAGCATGTACTTTGTTTTCGACGCATTCACCATTAGCCCGACTCTTGTTGCTTCGCGTTTCAGGCGGGTGAACAAATCTGCCACCGTTTCAAATTTTCTCCCAATAATATCCATGTCGTCCGCGAAGCAAACAAATTGTCCGGATCTCGTGAAAATCGTGCCTCGACTGTTAAGTCCGGCTCTCCGCATGACACCTTCAAGCGCAATATTGAATAACAGGCACGAAAGTCCGTCGCCCTGTCGTAGTCCCCGCCGAGAATCGAACGAACTGGAGTGTTCGCCCGAGATCTTCACGCAGTTTTGCACACCGTCCATCGTTGCTCTGATCAATCTTGTGAGCATCCCGGGAAAGCTGTTCTCGTCCATGATTTTCCATAGCTCTATGCGGTCGATACTATCGTATGCCGCCTTGAAATCGATGAACAAATGGTGCGTAGGGACCTGGTACTCACGGCATTTCTGGAGGATTTGCCGCACGGAAAAGATCTGGTCCGTTGTCGAGCGGCCGTCGATGAAACCTGCTTGATAACTTCCCACGAACTCGTTTGCTATAGGTGATAGACGACGGAAGAGAATCTGGGATAGCACTTTATAGGCGGCGTTTAGGATGGTGATTGCACGATAATTTTCACACTCCAGTTTGTCGCCCTTTTTGTAGATAGGGCATATAACGCCTTGCTTCCACTCCTCCGGTAGCTGTTCCGTTTCCCAGATTCTGACTATCAGCCGATGCAGACAAGCGGCCAACCTGTCCGGGCCCATCTTGATGAGTTCGGCTCCGATACCATCCTTGCCAGCGGCTTTGTTGTTCTTGAGCTGTTGAATGGCATCCTTAACTTCCCCCATCGTGGGAGCTGGTTGATTTCCGCTGTCCGCTGTGCTGACGTAGCCATCGCCTTCGCTGTCCTGACCTTCTGTGCCTGTGTTCTCTGCGCCATTCAGGTGTTCATCGTAGTGCTGCTTCCACCTTTCGATCACCTCGCGTCCGTCCGTCAAGATGCTCCCATCCTTATCCCGGCACATCTCAGCTCGCGGCACGAAGCCTTTGCGGGATGTGTTGAGCTTCTGATAGAACTTCCGCGTTTCTTGAGAACGGTACAGCAACTCCATCTCTTGGCATTCCACCTCTTCCAGGCGGCGCTTTTTGTCCCGGAATAGGCGGGTTTGCAGTTTCCGCTTCAGTCTGTATCGTTCCACGTTTTGCCGCGTACCATGCTGCAGCATTGCAGCCCGCGCTGCATTCTTCTCCTCTAAAACCTCCTGGCACTCCTCGTCGAACCAATCGTTTCTTGAGCTCCGTTCCACATATCCGACAACGCTTTCGGCAGCGTCGTTAATGGCTGCTTTGACTGTCCTCCAGCAGTCCTCAAGAGGGGCCCTATCGAGCTCGCCCTCATCCGGCAACGCTGCCTCAAGATGCTGCGCGTACGCATTGGCGACATCCGGTTGTTTCAGCCGCTCGAGATTGTACCGGGGCGGGCGTCGGTACCGTACATTGTTGATGACGGATAGTTTTGGGCGCAGTTTCACCATCACCAGGTAGTGGTCGGAGTCAATGTTGGCGCCACGATAGGTTCTGACGTCGGTTATGTCGGAGAAGTGCCGTCCATCGATCAAAACGTGGTCGATTTGCGATTCTGTCTGCTGAGGTGATCTCCAGGTGTACCGATACGGGAGGCTGTGCTGGAAATAGGTGCTACGAATGGCCATGTTCTTGGAGGCGGCAAAATCTATCAGTCGTAGGCCGTTCTCGTTCGTCAGCCGGTGGGCGCTGAACTTTCCAATCGTCGGTCTGAACTCCTCCTCCTGGCCAACCTGAGCGTTCAAATCTCCTATGATGATCTTGACGTCGTGGCTTGGGCAGCGGTCGTACTCGCGTTCGAGCTGCGCGTAAAATGCGTCCTTGTCATCATCAGTGCTTCCGGAGTGTGGGCTATGCACGTTGATTATGCTGAAGTTAAAGAATCGGCCTTTGATTCTTAACTTGCACATTCGTTCATTGATCGGCCACCGCCCGATCACGCGCCTTTGCATATCACCCATCACTATAAAAGCTGTTCCCAGCTCGCGTGTGTTGCCGCAGCTCTGGTAGATGGTATGATTACCTCTAAACGTTCGCACCAATGCTCCTGTCCAGCACACCTCCTGCAGCGCTACGATGTCGAAACCGCGGGTCTTCAGTACATCGGAGAGTATGCGAGTACTTCCAATGAAGTTGAGAGATTTGCAGTTCCACGTACCGAGTTTCCAATCGCTAGTCCATTTTCGTCGCGGTGGTCTTTGCCGATTGTTCCGGTCCGTATTCTCTCGTTGACGTTCCTGTGCTGATGTGTTTTTACGGCTGGCTTGCAGGGCCTGACACCAACCCCCTAGATTTCCGGAGGACCATTCCCCCTAAATGTTCGGAGCGCATAGTGCGCAGTTTAGCTTAGAGTCCTTCTCTGGCACTCGGACGATGATCAGCCGCCCCTGACATGGGGAACAGACGCTGTTGTGAGCCGCTCCTAACATGGAGTACAGACGCTCCAGGTTTGCAAAAGCAAACCCCCCTTCCCTGTCAGCATACGACCAAAGTTCCCACCGGGGGTTGGTTACCCGATCTTCCCCAAGGTTACTCGTACCCCGGCCAGTACCACGAGGAGGTAGGGATAGGAGTTGCTGGGCAAGAGGCTAAGGACCGCACAAAGGGGTCTATTTTATTCCTGCAGGTACGCGAGGTACCAATGGTACGCCATGCCCAGCCATTTACCGCGCCGGCCTATTTTAATATTTAAACAATATTTTTTGCATTAAACTCGAAATAATTCAAAAAAGGGTACTTCTAGAGAAATTATTTATATAATCATTATGGCTTAGAATCATTTCAAGATGCTTACTGTATCATCAGAACGTATTTATTTTGACAAAAAATCAAAATTTTGAAAATCGTCCAAAAGTTGTTCTTAGAAAAACTTTTTTATTCAAAATTTCTCCATCATGAAACTTTGCCCCAAAACTCTTTTTACTATCAAGATTATATGGTGAAAATTTAAAAAATATTAAAAATGGAGTTTTTGTGTAATTTAAAATTTAAGTTTAATATTTGAATTTTGTATGAAAATAAATGAAATATTTTTCCAGTGTATATTTTTTTCTTATAGTCCAAACGGTTCACTACAACTTCTTCAAAGAACATTTTTCTCTTAAATCAACAGTTTCGGAGTTAGAATTTTTCAAATAAGTTGCATGCAAACATTTATAGGCCATTTTCAAAAGTTACGCTTGAGTCAAAATGATCAATTTTTCTATGGAAAACACTTATTCTACCATACCAAAAACATGTGCAAAATTTAATCCAAATCGAAGATGGTCGAGTTCTGTGACTGACCGATTTGACATGGAATCCGTCTATAAGAGAATTCTTAAACTTCCACGGCAAAATCAAGGGTTGATAAAACTGCGGTTGGTACTGTAACTTTAGACATTCAATGTATAGAGAGGGTTTTATTCGGAGCACGCGGCTGCACCATTCCTATTCGTTCACTTGGAAAGCATGGTCAACAACGATACCGAGCGACGAATGAATTTGAAACGCCACTGGTAGTGACCTTGCAGCCCTTTCCTCCTTCCTCAAAGGGGATGTGCTGCGCATCACCAACAACGATCTAACTGGCGATGGTAAATAACGGAATTGTAGTGGTGCGAATGTCAGGCGATAAAATACATGTATCAGGTAGTACTTTTAGTATAAGAACATCTATGACGCTATATTCTCTGGTCACTGGAGTTTGATTGACATAAACATGTGGTACCGTGATGAAGGATATTTATAACAATGCGAATCGCATTGGTAATAAAGAAGCCGCATTCCAAGACATACCTTTACCTTATCTACTACCTTCAGATCAGTCGTGATTCGATCATGATTGCTTGTTTAAGTACTGTAATCCAGAGAGAGATTTTCCGCTATTCCTTCAAAATTCCTTTAAAAAAGCAAATGTCACAAGTTTGTCTTTGTTAAACAAGTGCTTGCAGTCAAAGCTCATTACTATATTATTTTTCAGTTTTGATGATCTACGATAACATTGATCACCCTTGTTAAAGAATATTCGGTAGTACATGAAATACCTGTACCACAGACGTCACACTCTCATCATTGTCCATCGACCAGCTTTTCAACGGTTGATGGAAAAATATGGTAGGTGGCCCATCCGCCACCAGCAGCGCATGCATCGTTTTTGTTCATGTTTGACGTTTACAAACTACTGTCATCTGTTGGCGTGTCAGCCAAACACAGCGGTTTTCGCATTGGGGGGTACATGACTATGATTTTGATCGAGATTTGTTCCAAGTGTTACATCTGTTTGTCTGTGCCTATACTCATATATATCATGACTACTGAAGCCCACTATGTAAGCCAAACTCTTAGAATTCTATATTTTTCTAGTTTGTATTGAAAACAAAACATATAACAAAATAGGTTTAAAGATATGAACTTTCCTGAGCACATTCTGCATTCTTTACAGTTTATTAGCTTATTTTGTTGAATTAAACATATTCATAAACAATTTGACTACAGAATCGTTTTCAGCGAGAATAGTATGGTTCTGATTTCTACTAATAGAAAAAAAATCCGTTGCTCATATAATTCGTGGAAGACATATGAACCATGCATCTTCAATCTGGTCATTCATAATCATGGAAATCATTGATTTGAGAAGTTGATTTTTTTCGCATAGTTTTTTTTATTACTTCAACAATATAAGACGAAGCGACACCATTGAGAATGTTTGAACGAAAAATGTGTATAATAATTTATCACGAGGAATACAGATCAATCTTACCCCGCTGATCAATGATTCCCCGTTTTACGATATCTTGAATGAAAACAATTTAATATTTATTATTCTACGTTCTGCAAGACCTTTTTCACATATTTTTATATTAAATTTCCCTCAATGAAGCTTAAAAAATATCAACTTTGTTTTACTATCTATTGAACATATGGGAAAGTGGTGTTATAATATCTATGTGTCTAAGTTTCATGAGAAAAATGTAAGAGGATACTCACTTGAAAACTGTAGAATTTTTAGCGTTCCAAAATTCAAGAGATTTTTAATGTATAGGTAATCTGAAAGAACTCCATAATGGTCGAAAAATCTTTGGGAGAATTTGTGGCTCAACAAGCACGTTCCCCTCCAAATGGAAGATTTGTGCCATCGTTAAAACAAACGTTTTGAATAATTTTTGGAGTCCAAATAAAACTTCTGTCAAAGATCTTTCCAGAAATCAATTTAGCATAGCCCATGATGGATGACATAGAAGTCACCACGAATATCAATGTTTCGTTTGAACTGCTCGAAAAAAATCTTCAGCATTTATGTATATACAAAAATTTGTCCTGATTGCTTTCTTAAATATTTTTTTAAGTTCATCAAAGTCCAATTTTCTGCCAAAAAATATTCTAAGGTTTTATTAACAGTAGTATGCCATTTAGAGAAATCTGTTGAAAATCTTGTATGGAACTCGAAAGATTTATGTAAAAGACCGGCCAAGTCTTGAAACGAATCCATCCAGGAATTCTTCTAAGAATAAATCAAAGAAATTTATAAAAGATAGCTTCACATATTTCTCATGAATTCCACCAGGTTTGAAAAGGGTTTCTTTCTATTTTTCAAAGAATTTCTTAAACAATCACTCTAGGGTTTAGTTCCAGAAATCATTCTTTTAAGTACCACCAATTTCTTCAACGAGTTATCAGCAATACCTCAAGGCGTATTTTGGAATGCATCTTTGGAATCATGCTAGAACCCAGTAAACACACGATCGTATATGATAGGATATATAAGGACAAATGTGGAGGCGATACGTACATTTTGCATGCAGCCTAATAGCGCATGTACGTATATCGCTTCCACTTTTGTACTCTTATGCGCTATTGTATACGAGTTTGTGTTGACTGGGAAACTTATTCAAAACACAAAGAATTCTTTCAAGAGTTTCAACAAATAATTAACTATGAAGTTTATAGGGGTACCTCCGTGTAACTGTCTAGGATGGCACTCACAGGCGTTTTGAATTTTTTTTAGATTTTTTTTATTCATGAACTCTTTTAGATATCCTTATCGAAAAATCACTTATTTTTGTTATGAAATTTTCACAGATACTAAGCAATACTATTTTTTATATAATCAACTGAGCAATTCTACCAGAAGCTAAGATTAAAGAAGGATTCCTACAGGAATTGCTCCTGCATTTTTTAAGGGTTCGATCAGGAGTTTCACTACCCGAGTGCTTCTTAATGCCAAACTAAGGTATTCCATACCAGATCATTCTCGAGGAGGAAGGAATAACTCGCAATAACTTATGCATACCATATTTTGGTATCATACCATAATTAGGTATTGTTCAGTTGTCAATACCTCATTTTGGTATTATAATGGTATTTGAAAAAATGTTTAGAACAATTAAAAATACTTCCTTTTGGTATTCGATAGCTATTGAGGACTGTTGGAGGTATTGCACTATTATTGAAAAAAATCACTTTTATAGGAAAATCCATCATTTAATATTTAGGTATTACAATACTTGATCTAATTATCAGCTTGGTATGTGTAGAATATGCAGAAGGTATTATTTGAAGTATTTTGCCCCTTATGCAGGGCTCATTCATACCTCATTCAGGTTGTAAGTATTGGAAATTATCTTGTATAGAATACCTCAATTTGGTATTCAGTAGCACTTTTCTTCTGCTCGGGTTTCCAATACTTACAACCTGAATGAGGTATGAATGAGCCCTGCATAAGAGGTAAAATACCTCAAATAATATCTCATGCATATTCTACAAACACCAAACTGATAACTAGAACAGGTATTGTTGTACCTTAATAATATGTGATGGATTTTCATATAAAAGTGAAATTTTTCAATAGTAGCTCAATACCTCCAGGGCAGTCCTCAATAACTTTCGAATACCAAAATGAAGTATTTTTAATTGTTTGAACTTTTTTTTCTAATACCATTATAATACCAAAGTATGATATTGACAATCAAACAATACATAATTATGGTATGATACCAAAATATGGTATGGTTAGAGTATTACGAGTTATTTGTTTCTCGACTATACTCCAATTAGTACGAAAACAATTTCATGACTAATTAGAATAATCAGGATCGAGCTCTGGGCAGCAGCGATTTACCACAAGGATACAGATTTTATAAATTTCACGATTCTTCTAAACGTTTTAAATGCTTTGAGTTTGATGATTTGGTGCAATATTGAAGTTAAAATGTAAGCAGTTTATCTTCAAGAGCTTCATAAAAAAACTGTCTCCAGAACTGTTTCAGAAAATTTTGTTTGTGGCTTCATCAGTTTAGAGCTTTTCAAAACGAAGGTAACGGCATAACTTGCTTATGTTTGAATTTCGAGGAAATCCACCAAAATGCATCTTAACTTTTAAATCAATAAATCTTCGAGCAGTTCAGTGGATTTCTATAAGTAAATGAAATCCGAATTTAGTACTATTTCATTTATTTCTTCTAGAGTTTGTATCGACCTCAATTGTAGGGCCGTCTTCAGTGTAGTCAAAGGATACGAATTGTAGTGGAATGAAATGGTTTAGCTGGAAATGTATTGTGCTTTGAACGGGTTGCAAGACATTCCTTCAAATATCTCATAGAAATCGATTTTCTCTTAAAATTTCTAAGTAGAAATATCTTAGAGTGTATTTTGGAGCGAGAGTAAGTTAATGAGAGTGGAATTGCATTGCCACGCTGAAAATCTGCAATAATAATTTGTGTTATTCACCATCGCTTGAAATCTGTGTGATATTTTAAAAGCGTGATAGCTATTCTCTGTTGCTAATTTCTCTTCGTACACGGTTGAAAAAAGGAATACAGTGATTTAATTCCCAAGGAAAACAGTTAAGATATGTAAGATACTGAGAGTTCAGAGCATTTATTGGGATGTAGTTAAGTGCAATAAATTTGAAATCACACATCATTTAAGGCAAATTGAAGATGCTCATTATAAAAAAATAGTAAAATAAAATGGTTTATGTTTAGAATACGTACAGAATCGGAAAAATAACACAATAAATAAATTATGAATAGTGACAAAAGAAATTTTAAATAAAAATGATGGACGAAACATTTTGTGTGATTTTGATGAAAATGAAATAAACGTTTTCAGACACACAGTCAGCACACCGAAAACTGTATCACAGCTGTGTGGCTATCTTTAAGCGTGGTGCATGTCGAAGCTCAGATTTGCTCATTTCTCTCTGAAAGCTCACATAAGCAGCGCTGCAGCGGTCAGGGGAGATTTGAAAATATATTTTGTTATATTTTGTGAAAAGTTTCTAATTGGAATTTATAATTGAACATGAGCGACAAAGTAAGTAGCTCAAAAGCTGCAAGTAAAATCTTATTGTCCTCTTATTAGAGGAAGCTGAACTGATTGAATCCAGAATGTGCCTGTTAGTCGATTGTCTTAAAGTGCTTATCATACGATTATTTTTGTCTTGATTGAAATGAGCTGTCGTATGATCCATATTTTGGCCTTTTTATATAATTTTGAGTTTTTAACAATATGACAATATCAATAATTAAATAAAATATTGGTAAAATATTTCAAAATTGAAAAAAAAATATACTCCTTTTTTGTGTAGCATTAGTTTTGAATACGAAATCGTCAAATACAGTGAAACTTCCATGAGTCGATATTGAAGAGACCATTGACTCATGCAGCAATCCTTTGGAAAGCTGCTTCTAGGGACCATCATAGTAACCATGAAATTTTGTTTTTAGTATCGAGTCATGGAACATCGACTGTATTTGCATTGAACATCAATTTTATTTTGTACAAGTGGTCCCGGAAAACTTCACCCTGTCAATATATGTTTTTAATTCCATTGAAATTTCTTATGAGTCCAGTTCCAGCTGGTTTTCTAATTAAAATCTTGTATTCCATTTGATTCGTAGAAAACTTGTAATCAATTCGATCTGAAATTCTGAATCCGAAACTCGGAAATTCTGAAATCCAGGTGGGAATGTTTAGATTTGTATGGAAATTGTAGGGAATCCGATTGTAATCGTTAAAATTCAATAAGGACCCCCCTGGAGCACCAGGATTCCCATAAAAAGATTAATGATTTGTATTGACGATTGCACGAATTTTTAGATTCTAGTGAAATTGTTCTTTTGCTAGGTACAATATACACACTCATAAACATCAGTAGGCGTATGCTTTAAAAGTAATGACGTTTCGAAATGGTTCAAATCGTGTGGATAGATTCTAGGGAAACTTGTTTATTTTCGCGCACGTTTTCACTTCGGCTTGCGTTTCCAGAAGGTATTAGGCTTATGTTTGGACACAATATACATCGCATTGAGGTTGGTAAATGCTGGGCATGGAATACCATTGGTACCTCACATAACTACATGAATATAAAATAGACCTCTTGGTGTGCTCAGTACCTCCTATTCCAACCTCTTCATGGTACTGACCTGGGCAAGACCAAAGATCGGGTTACTAACTGGTGGAAGCTTTGGTGGTATACTGACGGGGAAGATGGGGGTTTTTCATCTGCAAATTTGAAGCGAATGTACTCCATGTTAGAAGCGGTTCACAACAGCGTCTGTTTCCTATGGCCGGCACGTTCGATCATCGTCCCGACTGCCAGGAATCAGTTCCGCTTCCAGTTACAAGTTTGTAGGAATGTTCGGATTACATTCAAACATTTGATTGTGGCTAAAACAAAATGAGTTGTTAAAGTCAGGAATCATCAAAATTTCAAGCGAAACACTCATAACGGATAAATTACGAGCAAGTGATTTTAGTTTTGATGCAAATCCTAATTATTTCACTAGGTTTTTGCACATACTTATGTCTCACTAAAGTGTTAAAAATCGATCACACAAACGAAAATCAAAACAGAGACAACAAACGTTGGTAACGAATCTGCTGTCAAACTGTTTTGCAAGTGTTGTGTGAGGTGTGAAAATCTTCACTGTGCAAAATTTTTTTGCACAGTAGTCTAATAAGGTGCAAAATGCTCAATACTGATATTACAAAAATTCCCTTCGGAATTCAGTAGATATTTACCGGAAATCAAAAGGTTTATACTAGAATTAATATGTAATGATATCCCAACAGAACTGAAAATCAATGGAATCGCAAACAATTTATAAGAACTCAAAGATTGACATCAGAATACCAAAGATTTGCACCACGATATTTTATAGATTCTTACAAAAAAGTTACCCACAAAATTCGAAAAGAGCAATGACCGAATCTCATAGATTCCCACCCGAGTTCCAAAGTTTCAACCAGATTTCCAATATTTTCACAAGACTCCCAGAACTGTTTCAAGAATTCCATAACCATAATAACAAATCCAGAATGTCTATCGGAATCCCAAAACTCTAACAGAGATTTCAGAATTCCAAAGACAATCAGATAATCTGGGATGTCAGAGTTCTCACGGTGAATTATTTAGCAACATGATGCACGTGATGACACGAAAACGTTTTCTTTAAGATGTATTGAACAAAAAAATGTACAGTAATACCTCGATATAACGTAACCTCTTTATAACGTAACTCGATATAACGTAATTTTTACCTCGATATAACGTAACTTTTTTTTTTGACCCCATTTATTCTTACAATTTTTATCAAAAACATGGTTTATGAACTGCTATAAACATTTTTCAAGATTCAAACACCAACCAATACTAAATCAAAGCAATTCAAGCATTTACTATCACTGAATACAGTCATGAATCGATATCGAAATTTTTCGACGGATTCTGAGGATGCCTCCAGATATTCCGACAATAATTGCTCCATGGGCTTATCTTAAACTGTCCTGGTATTCATGTATACACTTAAAACCTATTCTGAAAATAATTCTGACAGGGATATTCCAGAAATTCTACAAGTTGACCCTCCTGATATTCATGTGTTATTTCTCCAGGATACAAAGTGGATTCAACTATGCGTTCTACAAACAATTCCACATACCATGACCCCACAGTAATGGATCAAATAGTGTGGAGTCCAACGTATAAAATTCAATAAAACGACATGGAAAACGAAAAATTGTAATTTAAAAGCACGAATTGAATCGTTCCAAATTGGAACTTCGGTTGGTAAACTGTTTTGAGTGTAATATTTACATAGGATTGCATAAAAATTAAAAATTGTATCGGTTTCTGAAAACCATATTATGGATCAATTTTCATATTATGGATCAAATTGTGACATATTACGGATCAGTGCGCAAAATCAAGAGATTTTCAACTCAATGCATCTGTATTGCATGATTTGGCAAAAGTTAACAATGTGTAACATATTTCTGCCAAAAAAAAAGCAGTGTTAGAGCTGGAAACAAGGGTAAGATGTGATTTTTTGTGATACTGCATTGTAGTAACTGAGACATGAACTGTTTTCGCTCCACACCAAGTTTTCCACACATTTTTGTCTGCTTCAAAGCGAAATTGACAAACCTTGATGTTTTATTAGTTTTATCCTTAGTGCTTTTGACTTAAAATGTCGAATCTAACGCTTAAAATGGTAGAAATCTACATTATTAGGAAGTGATCCATAACCGTGGTAAACAATCATTTCCTGGTCCATATTATGGAGCACTAGTTAGAAGTGCTAATATTCGGTATTTAGAATCAACAATCAAGAAATTTTTTTTCGCAAAGATGAATTCATACTCAATTGAAGCGAACAAGCATGTTTTATGCTATAACATTTGAATTTTACCACCTGTGGGAGCTTATGAATGTTGACGGCACTTCATACAGAAAACGACCATATAATGACAGCTGTGGGGTACCAACTAAACATTTGTCAAATACACCCCGTTATTTAGCGGTTGAATGCTGTGCTTAACATTACAAATGGTAGAAGACAAATAGTTTAACTTGGGAAAAATATGTTTCACGTCAATGTTTATGTTTTAAGCGAGTAATCCGATGTTGAACGCCAATGTGATCCGTCACTGTGGATGATCCGTAACTGTGTGGGCATGGTATGATACCTTATTTTTTTCCGGAGTTTAGAAATTTATAAATTATTTCAGCATTTTTTCATAAATTCTTCCAGCGGCCTTTTTAAAGAACATTCTAGTTATAATTCTTGGAATGCTCTACAAATTATTTAATAAACCGTACAGGTATTCGTCCAAAAACCTGAAGAACAATTTCCTTGGCATTTCTCCACCAATTTAATTATGATTTTCTGCAGAACTTTTTACAAATATTTATGCAGAAACCATTCTATATACTACTTTAGGTTCTTCAAGGATTCTATGTGAAATGAAATCTTTCATTTATTCCAACACGAATTTCTAAAGAAAGATTCCAATGATTTCATTGGGTCCTTCAAATAATTCTTGAAGACGATAAGTCTAGAAATTTTTCTATGGATTTTTTTTATTACAAAAATATATTCAGGGATTCCAAAAACTGAGCATCCTCCTCCGGAGATCCTCCAGAAATATCTCCTAAAATACTACCGAAAATTCACAACGTATTCGTTCAGAAACTTTCGCATGAAAAATTACTCGAAGATAGTTCTTGTTTTTGACAGTTTTCTAGTGATTTCTTCATGAATTCTAAAAAAAACATTTTTCAAAGAATTCTTGGGACATTCATTTTAAAACTCTGTCCAGAAATTACAAAAAGATTTGCTTTAAGAGTTTTACCACGAGTTCCTCATAACAAAATTCTTGAAATTCCATAATTGCTTGCTAGAAATGTTCATGGATTGCTCAACATTAACATTTTTAAAGATTTCTGAAAGATCTCATTTATGAATTTATTGTATAGTTTCTCCGAGTGTTCAAGGATTCCTCCAAAGTTTTTTCCTGAATACATTTCATTAGGGAATACTGAAATAAAAAGGTAAAAGTAAAAAATAAAACAAAAAGAAAAATATAAGAAAATTTCATACGGAAAAATATTTTAAAAAAATATGTGAGATAAACTGAAAATGCCTGCTAGTTCAATAATATCAATGTAAGACCCATTTTCTCACCAAACAATACATGATGAACGAAGTTCAGAAAAAAAAATATTTTGCTTCGATATAACGTAACCTCGATATAACGTAACGAAAATAAAAATCGAGTTACGTTATATCGAGGTATTACTGTAATTTTACATGTTAAAGGACACGAAAATGTAGGAACTGTGATCAATATTTTATTTATTATCTTTATTATTGAGACTTTCAGCCGGAGGCATGATCAACATTTCCCGAATCAGACGCCAACGCATTTAAAATTCGACACAAATTCACGTCATTTGGCTTGCTTCTTTTATGTGCATTTCAGAAGACGTAAATCACATGATGTTTTGGGCGTGTGTTGTTGTTTTCATGTCCTATAACATGTGAAATTACTTTTTTTGTTCAATACATCTTAAAGAACACGTTTTTGTATCATCACGTGCATCATGTGTCATTTACCTAATCATAACTTGAATTACGTTCACAGTAATTTTCATTATTTTGTAGAGCGTTAGGCTGAAAAAGGCAAATAAAAAAAAGCTAGTTCGTGGATTTCCATGTTCACATACCATTTTCAATGTCATCTCAAAATCAAAAATCGACTTTCGATTGTATGAAAAACTACAGACGCATTTAAAATGTGTCGTTTTACAATCTCTCAACTACAATAGATAACTTAGATACTAATACTTATTTGTTTTAAAAATATATAATATTCTTTAAAACAGAAAAAACAGAAATAATAAGATTTTGTTCCAAAAACATTCAAAGTTCCCCGGTTTTACGGTACTTTTGTTGACATATTCAGTAGAAAACTTTCTGTGAATAAATATTTGAGCTGCCCAGAGGAATATCTGTAAGTAAATGAAAACCGACTACAGTACTGTTCTAAATAATTCCTACCAAAACTTGTATTCTTTGACACACACGCGTATATTAACGACTCAATAGTTGAAATACGCGTATCTGTCAAAGGATACATTCTAGTTTGAATTGAATGGTATCCCAGACAACCAGAATGTACGTATAACGAAATCACCTTCTGCGTTATGCGATGGTTATATGTGCAAAGTTTCACGTAAAGGTTGTCGCAAATAGGCCTTATACGTACCTAAGTGAAGATGATATAGGTGTATATTTTTCTGATCAAAAATAAAAAGCAATGCGAGTGTGTTGATTTTATTGCGAACTAATCTGTACTCTTCTACGACTTAATTTATGATAGCAACGTTGATTCGACAGCTGCTATCGATTGAACCGTCTTACTTTGTACGAGCATACCGAACAAAACGAAATGTACATATGAACTACACGGAAGAAAATTCGTTGCCGGATTCATTTACAAAAGGTCATGAAATTATAAAATTCTATGTTTCATGATATCACGACTACACGTAATGAAACCATGACTAATATTCAAGAATTGATGTGGCCAGGACGTTACACAAATCTAACTGTCAGTTTTTTCCATCTTAGTCAACGCATCTTCTGCGATCGGTGGTGTTCTCCAGTGACATTATGAAATAAATTGTAAACTTTAGACCATGCTCTTTGAAACTTTGCAATCTTATCGATGACATTCTGATGGCATTTCCGAGAGCTCACACATTGTTTCACGACACAATTTATCTGCCGGTGTAGTTAGATGTTAGGGGCCCAGATAGCCGTAGCGGTAAACGCGCAGCTATTCAGCAAGTCCAAGATGAGGGTCGTGGGTTTGAATCCCTCCGGTCGAGGATCTTTTCGGATTGGAAATTTTCTCGACTTCCCAGGGCATAGAGTATCTTCGTACCTGCCACACGATATACACATGCAAAAATGGTCATTGAGATAGTAAGCTCTCAGTTAATAACTGTGGAAGTGCTCATAAGAATACTAATCTGAGAAGTAGGCTCTGTCCCAGGGGGGACGTAACGCCAGAAAGAAGAAGAAGAAGTTAGATGTTCCAAAATTTGCTTGCAAGCCTACATCCTGACTATACAGTGTCGGGCAATGATCGATTTTGAGTATTTTTTTCTTGACTAGCTCGTGGACAATTTTAACTGTCCGGAAGTGATGCATTCCCCACGTCTGACAACAGAGTACCTCACACAAACCTTCGGCAGCCGAATATTCCAGTTCCACTTTCCACATCGCCACTACAATCCACCAGCATTTTGTTAGCCCAGGGACAATATGCCAATTCAATTGACGCTTGAAATAATACTTTGCAGGAACATGTGGCACGAGGCTCGAATAAAATTTGTGCATCTGAACATTTATTGAGACTTTATTTCGAAAAATAAAAAGATTTATATGTAATGTATTGGATACAACTCCAAAGGTGACAAGAAATGAGGAGGTTAGAAGCAAATGGGTGTAAATGACAAACATTTAGTTTAAGAAAAACGAGTTTAAAGTGTTCAGAACAATTTTTCAATCTATACAAATTGTATGGGAGCCAGAACTACAATTTAATCTTTTACGAATTATGTTATTTTTCGGTTCTGTTCTTGGAAGCAGTAGAACATTATAAGTACACTGCAATCAAAACCAATCAAAGTTTAACTCATACCCCTTAGCGTTTAAGTCCTTGAAATTTAAGTTTCAATTAAATCAATCATTATAACAATACTGAAAGACGTTAAAATTCAAAATATTTATACGCCTAAAATCGCTGGAATTTTGTGAGTAGGGTGTTCATCACGTCATGAGCGGTGAAATCAAAAGAAAATAAATCAATATTTTTAAGGACTGATCGAAACCCATTTAGTTTAATCTCTTCAATTAAATTCCCATTCGAAAGCCAAAATACTGAAACCTTCTGCCCAGTAACAGGAAAGTATCGGCTTCGCAGCGAAAACAAGACAGAAGCCTAATGGCTTAACCATCATACTCCATTAGGCGGATGTCTAAGTATGAAATAAGTAGCCCCCTCAAGTGGTCCCCGTGCGGTGCTGGCGTATAGGTAATGAGAGACCTCATTGAGCCCTCATTACCGGGCCCGAAGCAGATTTTCAACAAAAGCCATTTTCAAAACTACATTGTCCATTTGGCCCTCCCAGAACAGATGCTGCCTTATCACATACACCAAACGGTCGGCATCTGTTAATTTTATGGAACAACAAAAAAGTCCTAATTTGGCCACTTAGCGACCGATGCCACGGCCACCTTGACAGCATCCCTTCGGCCCCTTCCGGAAAGGAAGGAAGGAAGTTTTCTTAAGTAGTTTTGCGAAATGAACACTTTAATGAGGGCTTCAATAACAATGTCCCTTTTTTCGAATGGGCTGCTTGTTACGGGAGGTTGCGCCCTTTCATGATCGTCATTAGAATTGAGCACTTTGCCTCGGTAAGAACCTGGCTAATAGTTCTCAATCGTTATTATTAGGCTTCCGATCGGCCCATCGGCAGGGCTGCGGTGGTCATTTTGAATTTTATTGGTAAATTATAGGTCTGACACGGGGAATGGAGAAGACGGTCGAAAAATGGGAAAGTGAGAAAGTCTGATTGTAGGAGCAAGGTACTGCCCATGGGCGTAGCCAGGATTGCAATCAAGGGGGTAGCAATACATGAGCAAAATCTAAAAATAACAGGGCCAGACAGCCAAAAAGGTAACGCGGAGTTGTTCAGCAAGTCCAAGCTGAGGGTCGTGGGTTCGAATTTCACTGGTCTCTTCGCAATCGAAAATTTTTCGACTTCCCTGGGCATAGAGTATTTTCGTTCGTGCCACATGTAGGCGAATTCCGGCGCGTATTTTCTTCTCACCTGGTGGGAGCTTGGGACTCTTGCCTTTCCCAAGCAAAACACATCCATACAGCCGTATGGAAAACCACCTTTGGGACTTCCTCCGGGAGGTGGCCGAGAATCTGGTCCATTTGACCAGGAGCTCAAGCATGCATGGATAAAAATCTAATTCCTAAATCATGATTTACAAGCCATGAAATCCATAAATTGGCTTCGATATTATATCAAGAAGACAAATCATGGTTCCTTGAATCATAATCATGATTGTTCATAAGCGTAAAATCCAGAGTAACAACACTAAGCGGTGCGCTTTGCTTCAAGCCATTCGTATCGATCACCCACAATGCCCAGAACTGCATATTTGTAACATTCGACAAAAGTAGGCATTGAGTAAATTGAATACAAAGTGTGCATTTTATAGCAGTATGGAAGAAAACTAAAAATTTCTATAAATTATCAGGAGCTCAAAAGTGCTTATTTGAGGCTGATATTTTGTACAACTCATATCGCATACGAGGTGAATAGTCAGAAAATAATTCTGATAAAAATTTCATTGCTATTAAATTACGAGACTCATTTATAATCTCAATGTGACTGTTATGCGGTTATAATTACCAATGTGACAAAACAACTTGTTTTTTTTTTCAAATTTTCTAGAACAATCTCACAGATTTCTATAAGTTGATTGAAAGTATTTATCATCTGACGACTTTCCACGGTATTAACTCGAAATCGACAAAAATGTCGCATGTGACTGCTATGCAGTCTTCTTGCCCGTAGAGAGCCACCGGAAGAATCAATGTTTTACACAGGGCGAATTTTGTTTCCATTTACAAGTTGCGGGACTTAAGCGGGTTATGTAATCTGTTAAAGGCCCTATTCGCAGCCACAATTCGACTGTTTACAAGTGTTACAAGGTAAACAAACTCTTCAACAACTTCAAACACTAGCTCAGCACCAACATTACTAGGCCTACTTCTATCTCTACATGCAACCATGTACTTCGTATTGGTGGCTGCTTCAATCCGTCTAGTGTCACAAACGTGGGACACCTCATCTGCAATCCGAGCGCATGATTTCAAGCCATCCAACGTTGAATGTATCAGCCTTATTAGTTTCGCCGGAAACCATGCTCAGACATTATCTGCCACAGCTCATTTCTTTTCACTGAATCGTACGCTGCCTCGAAATCAATGAACAGATGGTGAGTCTGCAAGTTTTACTCCCGGGATTTATCTAGGATCATTCGCAAGGGAAACATCTCGTCCGTTGTCGAGCGGCCCTCCCAAAAACAGGCTAGTATTCGCGGACGAAGGACTCCTCGAGTGGCTCAGCCTGTCAAACAGGATGGGCGACAGTATTTTGTACGCCGATTTCAGCAGGATAACTCCCCTGTTATTGGCACACTCCAATCTGTGCCCTTTCTTGTAGATTAGGCATATGAGGCCATCCAACCAAGGGGCAATCCATTAATTACGTACACAGCCCCCAACCGGCAGCAATATCTTCGTCCTCCCACACCTTCAGAAATACTCGGTGGATCGATTGTTACAGCTGCTCACTTCCGTGTTTGAGAAGCTTGACCTTAACCTTCCGTCAGTCGCTCAAAAAAAAGTTACACCAGCGGTCGCATCGTGTACTGAGTACACGCGGAGCAATTTTGATTGTACATCCAAAGCTAGGAAAGATAGAATATGGATGTCTTCGGTGAATTTCTTCAGTCTAACGGTACCAATTGGTCAGTGGACAAAAAACACTTTGGAAACATCCTCATCTTTCTGTGGCCATCGGATTGTGCCCCGGGGGAACCGATGTAATGGACATTTAGCAATGCAACATTTCGAACACGAATATCTCAGGATCTAGATTTTTTAGCAAGATGGTATCTTCGGCATGTCCACTACATCGGTTCCCCCGGGGCACAATCCGATGGCCACAGGAAGTTGAGGATGTTTCCAAAGTGTTTTTTGTCCACTGACCAATTGGTACCGTTAAGCTGAAGAAATTTGCCGAAGCATTCATATTCTATCTTTCCTAGCTTTGAATTTACTATCAAAATTGCTCCGCGTGTACTCAGTACACGATGCGACCGCTCGTGTGACGGGCCTGGTAAAAAAAAAGTTACACGAGCGGTCGCACTGGTGTACTGAGTACACGCCTAAAAACTTAGGTTAAAAACACGATGTTTTCGAATACTTTTCGTTGATTTTTTCGAAAAATTTCTTCTTTTCAAGCAAGAAGAAGAGTAGATCTTTGAATATTACCAACACCCGGATCAATTTGAAGGGATTTTCAACATGTTTTTCGACTTTTCGCAAAGTGCGTGTACTCAGTACACTAGGGCGACCGACGGTGGGTTAATCTCGACCTTCCTAGCAGCCTTACAGTTCTTCAGCTCGCTGATAGCCTTTTTACTACTCTTATGTACGATGAGTCCACAACATCATCAACATCATCAACATCGTCTTCATCAATGTTCACCCTGTTTCTCGCTACATTTCAATTTTCACCGTTCAACTACAGCTGAAAGTACACATTCCACCTAGCAGCCGCCACCGTTTTATCGGAGAGCAAATTTTTATTTATTTAATTTTTTTTTATTTATTGATTTTCTTTTGTCTTTGAGGATTTGGCTCTTAGAGTCTGATTAGAGTACAAATACATACATATAGGCTTTTAGTTATTTTGACATACAAAATATAAGATAAATATAAGAAATTGCTGAACAATTGACTAACATTTTGAAAGTTGACACATACTAACATTAAATGCTGGACTGACCATTCAACAGAATGGTTTTCAGCTTGATATTAAAACTATTTTGCGGGAGAATTTTAATATCTTGTTGGAGATTATTGTAAAGTGCTGTTGCCCTATTGATCGCTGAGTTCTGTCCAAACGTCGTCGTACATCGCCTTCGGAATATCAATCGATCTCTTCCTCTGGTATTGTGATGATGCTGATCATGCAGACGGCTGAGAGTTGTGTTTGTGTGTACGGAGCAGTCTTGGGAACTGTGACCACAATTCGCCACAGTTCATCGATTCTGCCATTCCACCAAAACACAAAGCAGCAGCAGCATCAATACCATCAGGCGTTGCGCTGCCAACGGTTCACACACTGCTTGACTGTTTTTGTCTCTCCACTATGACCATTTTCGGGCAGCCATTCCAAGCTGAATGATTGAAAAAAGTGTTAAATCATTCAATCGCTAATATTTCGCTTGTGTTTTCAACTAATTGAAATCTATTAGCTCTAACAGAAAGACCACAATCATTCCGTTACGATACATATAAACAAGTTCAATTTCATACTGCCTTTATCGAGCAAAAATGCAAAACCCCGAAAACCGCAAAAATCGTGTCACCACTGTGCTCGAGTCATTTCGCATTCGGGGTTGAAAAACGTTAGGAAGAAGAAGATTACATTTTTGAAGAGCCGTGACATTTTTTTGTTTTGAACCGTCATGGTTTGCTTTGGATTCTGATGGTCGTGTAGAAAGATGTAAATGTAGAGGCGGTAAATGTTTGCTCCAGTACTTTTCTCATCCCTGGTACGGAGTCGTGCAGAATACGACACGGAGAACTATTTTTACCTAATTTTTGAGCTTACTTTACTCAAAATTAAGTATATTGATTATAGTTTCAATCCAAAATCTCTCGGTTTTCTCTTTCTCCCACACGAATGTTGTCAAAAATAGAGAGAGCTGCATCTACCCAATGGGGGTACTTTGGCCCAATAAGCCAAATTTGGGTAAATGCAACTTTTCTTATGTTTGGGTCGAAAGAACTCAATTTTGCGTTAAGTCAACCCAAAATTGAGTATATTTTTCTAATGGAACTAAAGCCAAACTACCTAGTGGGGACCTTGGAAATTTAGCCAAAATTGAGTTATTGGGCTCAACTACGGAATTGCGTTGTAACAACCCAAAATTGAGTTGAATTCCATCTCCGTGGATGTACATGTGCACAGGCAGCGCTAGCGTACAAACTTTCGACGCTCAGTAAACTGTGTTTTGCGTGAATGAAAACAGTTGATGTTCTACGGTGATAGCCGAATAAGTTTTTGATAGTCTTGTTCTGAATTTTTGCAGGGATTTTAATGCGGTTTTGGTAACTGTTCCCCACACTAATATTCCATAAGTTAAGTGACTATGGAATAAAGTGTAGTATAGGTTGCGTTTCGTTTCTAGAGGCACAAGATCAGAAACTCTCCTGACAACACAAGCAGTTTGAGCTAGTTGTGTGCACAGTTTACTAATGTGTTTATTCCACTTGAGCTGCTCATCCATTAGCACCCCCAAGTATTTGAGTACTTCCGCCCTTTCGATGCAGTTGTCACCGTACAAAACTTCAATGTTGCCCGTTTTTGGCACGTTGAACAACATGTACTTCGTTTTCGACAGTGAGCTTGTGTTGATTCATCCTCACATGCAAAGCAGTCAGGTCTTCATTGATCAACCGTTCAAGTTCCTTGCAGGAAGCCGCGGCATAGATGAGTACAATATCACCGGCATTCATAAACAACATTCCGTGTAGCGGCAAATCTTTTAAGTTGTTAATGTAGCAGTTGAACAAAGTTTATCCTAACGTACTACCTTGCACAACTCCAAACTCAATGAATTGCTCTGAGCTACTGATTCCTACATCGCACACATATTGCTTTCGATTACTGAGAAAGCTCCTGAACCATTTGCAACTTTTCCCTCTTATTCCAAGCTCATTTAGACGACGAAGTAGTATTTTTCGATCACATGTGTCGAAAGCTTTACTTAGGTCGAAGAACACGACTGCAACCTTTTGCTTCTGATCGCAGAGTGTTTGAATGGTCGAAACGACATCAAATAAAGCTGCTTGTGTATTTGACTTGGGTCGAAATCCATATTGGCGAGGGAAGAGTAGATCATAATGCTCCAGGTGGCTCATGAGTTGCTTGCTTTTTGAAGTATTTTGTCAACTACACAAGGAATTGAGATTGGTCTGAACTCTGAAAATTCAATGGAGTTCGATGATTTTGGAATTGCGATGACTTTTGAAATTTTCAAAGCTGAAGGTACTTCGGCCTGTAAAAGCGAAGAGTTCACGATGTTGGCTATGTTCAATGAGAGATGTTCACTGAATTCTTTGAAGATTTTAGTTTGGATTCCATCAAAGCCGGTGGATGCCGTTGATGGAAGCGTATTGAGAAGATGTTTTACTTCCGATGCACTAACAGTTTCGAAGTTAAGAGAACAGTTTGGGCCCAAATTAGTTGTTGAAATTTTCAACGATGTGTAGTTTCTTTTCCACGGTATCACTCTTAGACGTTATTGCATAATGTTTCTTTTTGGACCCAAGCACTTCATTAATAGCATTCCAAGTTTTTGATACACTTTCCTTGCTTTGTTCGATCTTAGTTGCATAGTACTGTTTCATTTTACTTCGCTTTAAAAGAGTCACTTTGTTGCACCACTCGCGGTACTCACCACGAACAAATTCATCAGACATATTCTTACGATGCTTTGCGTACCAGTAGTTTTTAGTCCGTATAGCTGTCAACAGATCGTGATCAACCCATGGTTTTATAGTACAATTCTCGCTTAACTTGTGATCTCGCCCTAAAAGCCATTGGTAACCGTGTGTGTTATTCGTTGTTTCTGAGCAAATTAATGAACCAGGATGAAAACTATCATCTGGGAGATAGAGGAGGATCTTCTCTTCACCGTAGCATTGTTAAATAACATGTAAATCCATTCGTTTGCTGGGTAACAGCAAGCTACACACTCGGTTACCAATGGCTTTTAGGGCTAGATCACAAGTAATGCGAGAATTTGCATTCTTTTGGGGCGTTGGTATGGGTTTTGACGAACACTTCTGTGCTTGTTGCAAACTAGAGACGAACGAGTTATAGTTGGTTTCAGCACTGAAACGACGGCATGTCCTAATCGGCTGCCGCAGCAGGGTCTCACGAAGCTTGGTGATGTCGATTTTCGGATGAAGTTTACTCACGTGCGGCATACTGGTTAGGGACCATTCAAATATTATGTAACGCAACAGGGGGAGGGAGGGGGTCTTACATAGTGTTACGGTCCATACAAAAAAAATAAAATTTCCCATACAAAAGCTGTTACGTGGGGGTGGGAAGGGGTCTTAAATTGACAAATTGTGCGTTACGTAATATTTGAATGAACCCTTATCGTAAAATCGGCTTCCACGAAGAGAGCGTCGTGATCGAATAGACTGTACTGAAGATGCTGTACCGATGTATGGATTGCATGATCGTTAGTTATGATGTGGTCCAGACACGCTTCATATCGAGTAAGAGATTTGTCGCAGAAATCAAAACCGTTCGACAGGATCGTGTTTGTGTATTTTTGCATAGAAATATTGGATCGAGGTAGGTTGAAATTGAAATCTCCGGCGACGATCATGGAGCTTGAACCTCGTTGGACAAGGAAGTCCTCTAAAACATCTAGAAATCCTTCAATAGCTGTAGCTGATGTCTGCGGTGGTCTATATATACGATTCTACCCCATTACCCCGAATCCCATTACCCCGAATATCATTAACCCGAACGCCATTACCCCGAATTCCAAAACCCCGAACGACCCATCACCCCGAATGACATTACCCCGAATTCCTATATCATAGGGAAATGTCATCAATATCATCATGTCAAGATAATTGTAAATTCGGGGAAATAGCATTCGGGGTGATGGAATTCGGGGTAAAGGAACATTCGGGGTAATGGAATTCGGGGTGATGGCATTCGAGGAAATGGCATTCGGGGTAATGGGGTAGAATCATATATACACGCCAACACAATCTTCTGCGGAAATCCTATTTTAACGGCCACAATACTATTGTATTCGTCGCAAAATGATTCTGCAAGTTTTGCGTTGATCTCTTCTTCTTTTCTGGCGTTACGTCCCCACTGGGACAGAGCCTGCTTCTCAGCTTAGTGTTCTTATGAGCACTTCCACAGTTATCAACTGAGAGCTTACTATGCCAATGACCATTTTTGCATGCGTATATCGTGTGGCAGGTACGAAGATACTCTATGCCCTGGGAAGTTGAGAAAATTTCCAACCCGAAAAGATCCTCCACCGGTGGGATTCGAACCCACGAACCTCAGCTTGGTCTTGCTGAATAGCTGCGCGTTTACCGCTACGGCTATTTGGGCCCCTGCGTTGATCTCATTGTGCACAAATACCGCGGAACCTCCACCGCATCTGGATGATCGTGATGCGAAAAAGCAGTGATAGTTCTTGAGTGACATAGATGTTTCGATTTCGTTGCGAGACCATGTTTCCGTGATGAGAAGAACATCCATTCGGCAAGGAGCTTCGTCCAACAGTACTTCCAGTTCGGTAAGTTTCTCCCGTAAGCTTCTGGCATTGAAGTAAAGTAATTTGAGACTGTTTGTTTTGATGACATTGAGACTATCAATAGCAGTTATCGTTCGTGTGATTGAGGATGGTTGAGATGGTAGATGCTGTGTATCATCATTTCGTGTATTCATTTAGGGTTTCGGTGGAAACAAATTTCTCTCACTTTACCCTTTCCCAATTTTCGTATCAACAATCTACCATCTCTGAACCACGCAAATTTTATGTTGCCTTTGTGCTTCAAGTTTCGTGCTAACTTGAACAGATACCGATTCCGCTTCGTCAAAACTTCGTGGATGTAGATGTTGACGTTGCGAATATTTTCGGCAGACATGTTCAATATTGATGTAGTTAGGTCTCGTTTACTTCTCTTCTTTACTATGATTTCGTCTCTTTTTTCCTTATGGTGAAATCTGACATGAATTGATGGAGGCACTTGAGACTTCTGGGACACATTGGGGGGCGCCCTGTAGATTTCCTCAACCTCATCTTCCCGTAGATCAACACCTATCTCTCCACAAACCGTGTTCACAATTTTGAAGAGATTTTCTCCTGCTGTCGGTGGAATGTTCGACACTTCCAGTGTTTTACTTAGTTTTTCTTGCTCTTGTTTGTCGATCTTCTATTCAGCCATTCAACTTTCCTTCGCAGCTCGTCGTTTTGTTCTCGAAGTTGCTGTTGCTCATTCATCAAAGTTTCTGTTGCAGTGCGCAGTTCATCAAGCGTACTTTGAATACCACACACTTCCGAAATAACTTCTTTCTGCCATGTCAACTTCTTTTCCCTTCTCGATCATTGCACATGGCGGGCACTGGTAGGGTATTATATTTATTACAGTAGATTCTGCATCTCTTGTTGCCCTGGTACCGGTCACACCTATACGGCTACTGGCGACATTTTTCACGTCTTTCACTCTCCTGCACTCTTCATCGAACCAGTCGTTTCGTCTTTGTTTTTTTTTTAATTTTTTTATTAGTATCATTCCAAACATTACATTCATTTCTTATATCTAGGTGTTCTGTGTTATTATTTATTTATTTATTTATTTATTTATTTATTTCGTCAATCAAATTGTAGACTACATGTTTGCTTAATACTATGTTGTATTATATCTAAGAAAATTAAAATATTGCCTAAGCTTCGTTCGCGACATGGTCAAATCAATTTCTGTGTAATGCTGGTTATAAAGAGACATCATTTGATTTATTGGGCCGAACTTGGCATAATTAGTTCGATGATTGTTTGATGCGAACAAATTCCGATTCCTCAACTGTCTGGCGGGCGTGTAGAAATTCAAACTAGATAAGAGATTGGTGGAATCAATACGATGCGATACTATATCATTGACAAATGAAATCATGGCTAATTCGCGACGCTCCTTTAAAGTTTGGATGTCAATAAGCATGCATCGAGCCTCGTATGATGGCAGTGGAAACGTTGTCCAGCCTAATTTGCGTAAGGCATATAAAAGAAATTGCTTCTGTACTGATTCGATTCTATCCTCATGTGTTTTCATATGTGGGGACCACACAATACTACAATATTCTAAAACTGATCTTACATAAGCAATGTACAAGGTTTTAATCGTATATGGATCCCGAAAATTGAAGCTAAAACGCTTAATAAAGCTTAACATATTGGTTGCTTTGTGGACAATAGTATTATAATGGTCAGTAAATGTAAGTTTAGAATCTAATATAACACCTAAATCTCTAATCTTATCGCACCTTTGAACGTCTTGATTTTCTAAAAATACAGTAATCTGTGGTGTATTACGTTTTCTGCTATATGTGATTAGATTACATTTTTTGACGTTTAATTTAAGTAAGCTTTTACTACACCATTTATCAAATATACTTATTTCATTCAGATAAATGTCGCTCTCTTTTTTGCTATTGATTTCCATAAAAAGTTTCATATCGTCAGCATAAATAAGAATTTTAACATGTTTTATCACATATGAAATATCATTAACAAACAATATGAATAACAATGGGCCTAAATGTGAACCTTGGGGAACTCCTGATGTAACATGAACAGGTTTGGATAGTTTTCCCTCAAATCTTACTATTTGTTGGCGATCTGTTAAATACGATTCAATCCAGTTGAGGAGTTTCATTGCAATTCCCATTTTATTTAGCTTGAAAATCAACATAGGAATATCTAATCTGTCAAATGCTTTACTAAAGTCGGTGTAAAGTGATTCGACGTGGTTATCTCTATCCATTGCATTTAAAGTGTAATTAACAAATTCCAAAAGGTTCGTTGTAGTAGAACGACCTTTAAAGAAACCATGTTGTACATTCGTTATCCTATGTTTTATTTGGCTAAATACTTTTTTATTAATGATTGATTCAAATAGTTTTGGAATGGATGAAATAATAGCAATTCCACGATAATTTCGAATATCAGATTTTTTACCAGACTTGTAAATGGGTATAAGAAATGACCTTTTCCATTCTTTTGGAAATCTGCCCTTCTCAAGTGACATGTTGAACAGCCAAAATAATGGTGCTGTAAATTCATTGGCTAAGTTTTTCAGTAAAGCAGATGGGATTCCGTCAGGCCCTGATCCTTTGGTGGAATCTAAATTCTTCAGTCCTGTTAAAATATCTTGTACCTGTATTTGACTAACGCCGACATCGGTTGTAAAATCAGGAAAACTTGAAAAGTGTTCAAAATCACGGTCATTATCCGAGAAGTTTGTATAAGTCTCTTGGAAAAAATCAGCAAAGAGATTGCAAATATCATTTTGATTATCTGCTACTTTATTATCCAATGTCATTTTAGATGGAAAGTTGTTAGACTTCATCTTAGTTTTAACATAATTGAAGAAATTCCTAGGGCAAGATTTTAAATCATTTTCAATTTTTGCGTTGTACTCTTCAAGTGCAGTGGATATGGCCTGATTAAGTTGGTTGACAATATACAAATAATTTTCTAAACTTTCTTGAGTTTTTTGTTGTCTGTAAATTTTATGAGCCTTTTGCTTACGATTTTTCAAATTTTTTATTTGCTTATTAATCCAAACAGGATTTTTTGACCCATTCCTACGACGTCTCCGCAAGAGTGGAACTTCTATCTGAATAATTTCCGACAAAATTGAATAAAAACCCGTAACTGCATACTCCAAATCTTCCTGATTTTTCAAAACGGATTGCCAATCTATTCTATTCAATTTCTGTTTGATGCCGTTATAATTGGCATTTTTATAATCAAAGAAATTCTCAAAGTCATAGTAGTCGGAATTATGATAATTATGAACAAAGATTGAGTACTCGATAGCTGTATGAAACGCTTCATTTTTCCATAGTGGAGAAAGAGATTCGTTCACACAGAAATCTTCCATTATGTTTGAGAATAAGAAGTCCAAATAACAGTTTTGTCGGTTTTTCACATGATTGATTTGATTTAAACCTAAAAATGCAGCTCTTTCAAAAATAAGTTGTAATGATTCGTTTTCACCAACAACCGGCAGCAGAACATTTTCGTTTTCGGAATCACGAATAAAATCAGCATTACGCTGATTAAAGTCGCCATAGATATGCACTTTGATTTCTGGAGAAAACTGCGACAAAATTTCTTCAGCGGTTTGAAAGAAAATTTCATATGATAATTTGCAAGCATGGTCTGGCGGAAAATACACAGAAGCAAATATATGTGTTTCACCGGCGATATGTGCTTTAACCCATACGTGTTCAAACTCTTTATATTTTGATGAAACAATTAATTCTGAATTGAATTTCGAAGATATTGCAATGAGAACTCCCCCACCAGACATTCTTTGGGTAAGAACCAGATCGCGATCATCTCTAAATACATTAAAATCGTTACCAAAAACTTCTTCACTCTTAATTTTTTCGTTCCAACTAGTTTCAGTACCCAAAACAACCAAGAAGGATGAAGTTACTATTCTTTTATAAATTTCGTTCATTTTTGATGCACTCCTCATGCGATTGAAATTTTGGCAATATACCAAAATTTCGGTAGCTTCTGAAGAAGTTTTTGGAAACACACCCCTTTGCACAGCATTACTTGAAATTCCAGATCCTTCATTAGACACATCGTTATTATTTAAAATATTACCTAGAACAATTTGTTGAATATTACCCACTATTGGATCGTCATGGTCTACGTCTGGAGACTGCGTCAGGTTGAGCGTAAACGGCTGAGAGGTCATCAGGTCCTGGTGAGCATCGGTTTCTGCACAATTATTGTCGTCATAATTTGCTTCCTCTGGAGAGAGCGTCAGTTCTGGCGAAAACACGTGTGTCTACACGGGCACTCTACGTAGGATGATGGAGTTGAAAAAGTTCCTTGTGGCATGTTTCGTGAAGTTGTGGGGGCGCTTGGTTGGTAGGGATTCATGGTTTCCCTTTTTTCAAATTGTATCGTTGGTTGGTAGTTTAGCGGTGGACGTGAAAACTGATTTTTTGCTGCTGCAAGTAGCTCACGATCGGGTGGAAGGTGTAAAGAGTTTGCATTATTAGCATTGGCATTCCTGCGATTGCCGAAAACAGTACGGCGGGAGTTCATAGAATTTAAGCGGAGAGGAGTATTGACAGAACTGTTGTTGTAAACGTTGTTCACATTACCACCCAAACTGTTGGTTGTAGCTTTGCGTGTCACGTTCCGCTTACGTCGCCTTCTGGCCTTCTCGGCCTGCTTTTGCTGATTCAATCGGTGGAGTTGGCGTTTGTCGTATTCCGCCCAATTCGCTTTCCACACTTTCCTCGTGCCTAAAAGTCGCCAGCCAGAGTTGTCTTCTTTGTTTTTATTTGATTCAGAATTTAAACTGGGCGGTGAACCTGCGGTACCGGAACTCAAACCAGAGTTTACATCAGCAGTTTCAGCCAACTCTTGTAATAGGCTTGGCGGTGACTCATCTTCCGCAAATCGGTCTCTGCAAATGCTAGCATTGTGTTCGTTGCAATGAGCAGCCATCTCAATGGTTAGGCTACTCAAAGACTGAACCTCGGTACAGATCTTTTTTAATTCATCAGTCAGATCTACCGTCAAAGCCTCTACAAAATCTTCAATATGTTGTTTTGAAGATTTCATTGAAATATCTAATAGACCAGTCAAATGGTTTTTTAGTGCAATCAAATCGTTGCTGGGCATATCATTCCTATATTCTGATGAATGCTTTTCGGCCACACGCGATAATACCGATACAGCATTTGACACGCTCGCCGATGTGCTATTATTAATGCACAACACCGATTCCTTCAGTTGATGCTCAATTTGGTCAAATAAATCCCCCATTGCACTAAGTTTTTTAAGATCGGCGGCTACTCGAAGATTGGCGTCAGTTTGTGCTCTAATTGAATCGATTAGCTGCTGCTGTTGATGGAGCACTTTGCGGGTGTCAATTCCAGTTTTCAAATTATGCTGGCAATCGCCGCATAGAGGTACCATATATGATAAAACAAAACTCTCCTGATGGCGTTGCACACCAATGCATGCCGCGTGGTAATTTTTAAAGCAGAACTCGCACTTCCATAGGAAGCGATCGTCACTGATATTGCATGATTTAACACTGCACTGCATTTTTACCGGTCGCGCGCGATGTTTGTAAACAGCAAAGAAGGAAAAAAAAAATAATTTAAAATAACTACGGAGCGCTTAAAAATGCGTCTACACCCGACGACTGACTCAACAGGCAACACTATCATCCTAATTTGGTAAAACAAATTTTAGATTTAATTAACATTTTGTTAACAACATATTACATTTCATTTGCAGTAGCAGTTCAGTTTTTTTTACAGGTGAGTTGATTTCACCTGCTTATAAGAGAAAAAAAAAAAGTTTTTAATATACTTAACCTAACTTAACCTAAACATATAACTCATTAATCGTGGCAATAGAAGATTGCAACGATTTTTGCCTGAAATTATTAATTATTTTATTTGACATTTGTTCCAATGTTTCAACATTGGATATTCTATGTAACTCATTAGTACTATACCAGGGAGGAAGCCTCAGAATCATTTTCAAAATTTTATTTTGAATTCTCTGCAGAGCTTTCTTCCTGGTATTACAACAGCTAGTCCATATTGGTACAGCATACAACATGGCTGGCCTGAAAATTTGTTTGAATATCAAAAGCTTGTTCTTAAGACAAAGTTTTGATTTTCTATTAATAAGGGGATAGAGACATTTTACATATTTATTACATTTGGCTTGAATGCCCTCAATGTGATTTTTGAAAGTTAAAGTTTCGTCTTCGTCATTGACCAGAGCCAATCACGTTCCGCGCCTTTATTGTCAGTTCTTTATAGATAAGGTTCCATAGGCTGTGGACATCTCAAGAAGCTTTGATTCTTCTAACCTGCTTGTCTAGCTGCTAGCGGTACTGTGCAGCTACCTCATCCATCGACAAACGTTGGATATTGAAGTGCATCTTTCTGTGATTTCTGAAACTCGTGACGCTGGATATCCACGCCCGAAATTTAACAATAACGAAAGAATGATCCGAGTCGATAACCTAAAAAAGTACTCAATGTTAATAACTGAAAGTTGTCGATAAATAATTATTGAATGATCTTGAAAAATTCCCAGAAGATGTGAATCCCATTTCAGTGTAGTACTTGAAGGTGCTGCAATTCCTGATCTAATCCTTGAGATCAGGAGTTCTGAAGGAATCACTTGTTGAGCATTGTGCATTTTGAAGATAAAATATCACACATGGAACATTTTCAGAATGATTCTAATGACAAAACTCTCAAAAACTCATTCGAACAATTCGGAGTACTTCCTTTTTTGCATTTGTATATCGTGTGGCAGGTATGATTATACTCTATGCCCAGGGAAGTTAAGGAAATTTCCATTACGAAAAGATCCTAAACCGACCGAGAATCGAACCCAGACACCTCCATCATGACTTTTTGTAGTCGCGGACTCTAACCACTTGGCTAAGGAAGGCCCCTTATTCCTTAAATTATTCAAAAAAAAAATCAAACATAAGATTAGTTGTTGCAACAAAACAGTTCATTTTGAGACTTATTCCATTGGTCAAGAGGAGTACGGGATACTGCCTACGCCCATGGGCTCAGCTTACATGGGTGTGAAATGCTGTATCGACCGTTCGGCTGCGTAAGGTTCGATATTTTCAACACGCTTGTTCTTGCTGTGTTGATCGAAGACACCCCATTCGCAACAATGGGCCAACTAACCCAAACCGATGATGGTGTATAATTGCAGTCATTATGAATATATTTTAATTTCCAAAGTTTCGAGTACGGGATAGAAGTATTGGCTGGTTAGAGAAAAATGAATTCATTAGGTTTGTCTGTCGGCTGGCGTTATTATATTGTAATCGTAACCAGAAATTAGCTGCCTTGTTGGAAATTTATCGCCCGTTTGGAGAAAATGTGTAGGCTTGAGGTCCATGTGCGCGGTTTGTGAAATTATAGACAACGCACGGAGCATAAAGTTACGTACTGCAAAGCATTGAAAATAAAGTGCGAGACAAAGGTACGGTGATCTTGTGCCACTTCCTTGAAATTAAAATTTCCTCAATCTGGTGAGGATGGTTACCTGGCGCATGGTTTTTAATTGTGGCATTTGTAATTTGATAACAATTGTGCGTTTGGGGAAATTTACGGTTGCAAATTGTACTGCAATCAAGTGTAATTTGATAATGAGGACGAGATTTGCATAAAATAGACGGTTGATGCAGCTGGTTCCGCACACGTTGGGAGCGGCAGATGTCTAATTGCTGAAAATTGGCTATTTCACGAATATCTGCCTTTATTTCCTGCCACAACAATGATTACCAGCATCGTAATATTATACCGCGTTGCACCGCCAAAGAACGAAACCTGCTTTTCTTCATACTTTCAAAAATGGAATATTCCTCCTTATACTTTCAACTCAACTTATAATATTCCCACATAAATCAAAAGCTCTTTATTTGGAACCTTCAAATAGAAATGTTGGCACGATAAGAGGGGTTCTAGTTCATAAGTTAGATGAAGTTAAGTAAAAAAAGGAAAAGATAAAAAAAATAACTCTCAAAATCACATTATGGACATTCAAGTCAAATATCTTCTTCTTCTTCTTCTTATTCTTCTTGGCATTACGTCCTCACTGGGACAGAGCCTGCTTCTCAGCTATTAACTGAGAGCTTTCTTTGCCAAAGTTGCCATGTTCGCATTCGTATATCGTGTGACAGGTACGATGATTCTCTATGCCCAGAGAAGTCAAGGAAATTTCCATTACGTAAAGATCCTGGACCGACCGGGAATCGAACTCAGACACCTTCAGCATGGCTTTACTTTGTAGCCGCGGACTTTAACCACTCGGCTAACGAAGACCCCTAAATTTAGTCAAATGTCACAAATATGTAAAATGTCTTTATCCACTCATTAACAGAAAAATATAAATTTTGTCTTATGAACAAGCATTTTAACCATCAAATAAATTGCTCGCAAAATGTTGAGCATGCCTTGATAAAGCACGGACTGTTGAAAAATTGACCAATGTTTCTAATTACCGACCCAGAAGATATCCAGAAGTTATGATGATTTCTGTGTTACGATAATCATTCCAGAACGGTGTAAAAGAACTTTTCCAAACATGGATCATCAATACCACCTGCATAATATTTGCTCTTTTCACAATCATGATCCTCTACGTCTACCGCAGAACAAGCAAAAATATGTTCAAATAACCAGCCCCATCCAGTCAGTGACGGTTAAAATATGAGCCCAGATTATATACATTTAGGACTCCCATTTTGGCGAGCCTTAAAAACGCCGCCATACCGACATAGTTAGTAGGTTTATCCTCGTTTGTCTCGCCGTTGCCGCCGCGGAATAATTCTTCAAGCTCATAATTTTCAAAATTAAAAAGGTGCAAAAATACAAATTTGCGTCTAATGTAATTACAAATTTCGGCACCGTTAGCAGTTGGGGTGCATTTTGATGGAGTTTTTGGAACCACACCGCCTGCCAGAACCACCGCGCGTCATGTCCGATCGCCGATGCACAGAGGTTCAGTTTTTTTTAAAGCTGACAAAAATACACTTTCAAAAATTGCTTAATTGACTTCCCCACTTATTAACCGAGAGCTTTCTTTGCCAAAGTTGCCATTTTCGCATTAGTATATCGTGTGACAGGTTCGATGACTCTATTCTCCATTAGAAAAAGATCCTGGACTTTGCTTTGTAGCCTCGGACTCTAACCACTCGGCTAAGGAAAGTCCCCCATTTCTATTGACTTTGTTTGTCTAAAATTTTTTTTTTAAGTTGAGCCTCAAAATAAATGGAAAACAGAAATTTTGCTGAAATTTTTTCTAAATATCAAAGAATTGTGACTATGTTCAAAATCTGATTTGTTATTTTAAATGACGTGCGAAAACACTTCTTAAGGTACCAAAATAGTAATATATTAGGCATGCATCCCTTTTGCCACAAATTTTAAAATTTGGACCACTGTCCCGATGGGCGGTGGTCAGTTGGATGGATGCGGTGTCGATGAAGGTTGTTTATTATGGTGACCGAGGTCTGCATCTCCGCGCGCGCACGTTCAATGATGGTCATCAGCGAGATAATAATGGACTGGGTGGGGGTTTCCTTTCGTTTTTCAAAACTTCTGGACAGTGCGTGTGAGCGTCGCGCTCTGAATTGTTCTTTCCCCCCGAAGGGCCATTCTCGCTGCGGACAGATCTTCAACGAGATCTCGTTACCAAGTGCACACTGCCGATCGTGGTCACCCAGCAGGCCCAGGAGGAGTGGGTAATTATTGGGACCTCGATTAAAGGGGGCTAAATTGTTGCAATCGTTTAGAGACGTTGCAATACCGTAGAGTAAGGAAACTTTGCATGTTACCAGCGTTTTCCTCTCTCTGACTATCTCGTTTTGAAGTTGGGCACAGAGTATCATCGTACCTGCCACACGATATACGAATGCGAAAATGGCAACTTTGGCAAAGAAAGCTCTCAGTTAATAACTTTAGAAGTGTTCATTGAACACCAAGCTGAAAAGCAGGCTTTGTCTCAGTGAGGACGTTAATGCCAAGAAGAAGAAGAAAAAGAAAAAGAAGATCTTATCATAAACACTTAGTTTACCGGTAATTAGTTTCAGAAGAAATTTTTGTTCAATAGATGTCTTACCAAAAAAGGGATCGTGGCTGCTGCAAAATCCCTTGAATCCCAAATCCACAGACAAACAGACGTAACACTTAGAACAAATCGCAATCAAAATCATAGTCGCGAGAACATGTATGCCCAATGCTAAAATCACTGTGTTTGGCCGATGGGCCAACAGGTGGCGGTAGTGTGCAAACGTCAAACACGAACAAAAACGATGCGAGCGCTGCATATATTTGAATCGACCGTTAAAAAGGGTGTCGATGGACTTCGTTAAGAGTGTGACGTCTGTTTGTCTGTGCTAAATCTATAGTATATTTCCTATCAGAAAAAATAACATTATAATGGCGTCTTACTTCTAAAGGAAGGTGACTTTCTTGATCCCGAGGTAAGCTTCTTCTTCTTTTTCTTCTTCTCCTTCGTCATGGCATTCCGTCTTCGCCTGCAATTACAGTGGGCCAGTGTGTGTTTTAAATAAAAAGAAGACTATGTGATTTAGAAATAACCAAAAAATGCAGTACTAAATGATTATTTGTGATAAATTTTCGGTGTCCGGACTAAGAAGCGAATTATTTAAATGATTCCCACACGGATATCAAATGAAAACAGAGCTCAATTCAGATCCTTAGGGGCTGTCGAGTCTAGATTACTTACACTTATTTTGCAACATTTGAGTGGATAAAATGTGTTACATTCGTTTATGGTGGTAACATCCAGAGTACTACTATGAATCGTTGCATTGTGAATCAATTAAATTAAGAATGCCGAATTACAGCTTATATTAACCGAGATTTGCACAGCAGGGTAGTCGGCAAAATTTAATGAGATCTCAGGAAATACAAGCCAACTATCAGTTAATCAGGCTTCATTCACTAAGCTACTTGGCAATGTCTTAGCTGAATCTTGGTTGAAATTGAAAATCTGAGAGTTGAGCTCGTAAAAATAATCTTAGTATGCAGGCGCTAACACAACGCGATTGAATTACATTTTTTACTTTCTTCTTATTTTTCTATTATTACATTCGTGAGAAATTCTCCGTGAAGAGTCTTTGTAGGGCATTCGCAGCCGTTATTTAGTGCATCTAACGGACGCCTTTAAATTGGCTGGGAAGCGTTCCGTAACGTATATTCCGTTTCGAACCGTTACCCAGCAAAATAAAATGAGGCCATTGGGCACATTTAGTTTGCTGCAAGCGCCCTATGAGCCTCTGTACGTACGATAAATTCCTTTGTTCTTTCGACTTTTACTGTGTGCCGTGTATTGTGCTGTCTCGCTCTCTCTCACGGGTCTCTTGAAAACAGCGCGCACAGTAAAAGTCAAACGTGTTATAGCATGCACAGTAGAGTGATGCAAATTTTGAAATGTTTGCTCCCCTATACTTAAACGATTTTAATTATGGTAAATAGCATCCTCCCAAAGTTTGAAGTGATTCGGAAGAAATTTGACTGTGCACACGCCAATTGAAGTTTATATGGAGATTACTATGGAAAACACCAATATTTTGTGTTCATCCCTCTAACACGTCATCATAATATTTTATGGAAAAGTGAACACACTCATCTTATGTGAAAACTTTCCAGCTACAACTTTTCCAAAGACCACTTTTTGATTGGACGTCACGATAAATTGTTATTCCTCATCATAAAGTGGGTTTACATGTAGCATGCTTCACCAACTGTTCGGCAGGCAACAGTGGTGCTTCTGGCGGGAAGCATAGATCAAAGTAATCCAGGCTACTATGTTCTACAGCAAAAAAGCAGTGTTGCTCTGAAAGTAATTGAATGATCATCTCAGCACGATTTGGACTTTGTTATCAATAATAAAAAATAATCCTTACGTCCCATCGAAATGTGGTCTTCGGCAAAGTTGTAGCTGGGATGTTTTCACATAGGATGAGTGTGTTCACTTTTACCTAAAATATTATGATGACGTGTTAGAGGGCTGAACACAAAATATTGGCGTTTTCCATAGTAATCTCCATATAAACTTCAAATAGCGTGTGCACAACCAAATTTCTTCCGAATCACTTCAAATTTTGGGAGGATCATTTTCATCATGATTGACATCGTTTAAGCATAGGGGAGCAAAAACTTCAAAATTTGCATCAGTCTAATGCACAGGCTCATACACAGAGTTGTGAAAAGATACATTTTTGAATGGTTGTCGTTCTTTGTCTTCGAAAATAGTTCCTAGGGTAGGTGTACCAGTTATGGGCATAGTGGTTCCCTATTTCGCCATACGTAATTACTTTAATGTCTTCAAATATTGAAAATTTTTGTGTGTTGTAGAAGTTAGATTTAAGATATATCTTGATGATAAAACATAAAAAATGCATTTTATGGCTTTCTTGTAGCAATTTTTATGGTCAGTATGGTTGCACGTAAGGTAAAAAGGTGTAATACGCCTCCCTTAAGGAAATATTGCTCTATCGCAGCAGCAAATGCATCACTTCTAAAGTTTTTTATGTCAAGGTGTTCCTTATTTAGCTGGTCATGCTCTGCGCGCAACTTTCTCTTTCCAGGTTGCTTCAAAAAAGCGTCTAAGAGTTTTTTTGTAAACGGTCCCAATGTTTACGTTTCAAAACAACCCGGGCAATATGCCCCTCCCATAGAAAAAAGGTCCACAGCGTTGAAGAAATGTTTCCAAAGAGAATTCCACCACTTGCTAAGCTTAAAGGGGTTTATTAGCAGTCATCTTCCGGTAAAAGTTTTTGTAATAAGTATAATAGTAAAGGATGGGCTTTATTTACGACGAGGCTTGCTTATCGGACGCATAATTTTACGCCAAGAACCTGTTTTTCGATATTTTTAGATTATTCATTGATTGTTTATACCGTAAAACGGGGTAACTTTGATAATGCGGGTAACTTTGATAGTGCGGGACCCCCAACATATTAAACGAAATAACGAAGTTTCTGTCAATCAGTTAAGAAAAACGAATGCAAAACTAAAGAATATTAGAATGACACTTCATGTCAAAGCTATTTTCGTTGGAATCAAGTGCATTTGACGATTTTTATGCAAATATTAAAAATTTACAAGATTTTAGCATCTTTGCAACGCTTACAAACAATCTGTTCTACGACCACTATTTGATAAAGTCATAATGAGTTCGTCACTTACCCATGTCAGCCTAGTTATAGTAGAACATGAATTCGGTCTCAAATCTCTTAGCGAAAACCATTTTTACAAACTGGGAGCATTTTTGTAATCTAAGTCAGAAATTTCCATATAGCGTTAAACGCCTAGAGGTATGCAACGCCTTATAAATGTTCCGTAATTCATTCAATCTTGTTCGATTTATACTCCATTATCAAAGTTACCCCAAAACAGAAAACCGACTTTCGATTATATGAAAAATTATATATCCATTCAGAATAAATCTTTTGGCAATCTATCAAGTGCAATCGATAGCTAGGATGTCAGTACTTGTTTTAAAAACATAAATTGTAATTCTTTGAAACAGCATGCATAAATATTCAAGTTTTCCTCGAAAAAACTATCAAAGTTACCCCGTTTTACGGTACTTCTCAATGAACATATATGCGCAACATCATTTTCATATTAACGTGTAAAAGAAGCCTCAATCCCGTGAAAATGAAGAGGGGCGTATTACACCGAGCTACCCTACCATTTTTCCGATACGTAAGTATTATCAGTGGATACTTTCCGGTAAGTGGATCCATTCTTAATCGTTTATCTGATTGCAGAGTTTTGGACGACTGCAGCTGATTTAAGCGCATCCCAAATGATCACAAACATATAGATTTTTTTGTTAAACTATGGAATAAATGTACGTTGTATATTACTAAACCTCTTCTGCTTTTCTTCATTATACATAATTGTTTAATCCAAAACCAAAAAAACATATAAACCTTCTAACATATGTATATTCTCTGACAGTCAGGCAGCTTTATCTGCTTTGAAATCGTATACGTGCACGTCAAAACTTGTATGGGAATGCTTCCTCTTGCTCTAACAACTTTGTTTTAATAATACGGTAAATTATTTTACCCAGTAAATCTTTACTGGGTTTTTGGAAATTGTGGAATCGATTGCAATGAAAAGGCCATTTTGTGAAGTTTCAACATTCTCCATAAAAATGGAACTCAGGACTGGAAACAGTCGATGGTGATTACAAATTGGAATAAAACTGCTATGGCTCGACAGTCATAACGCCGCATGCTTCGAATACACAAATGTTATTATTTTTGTCTAGAAAAGACCTGTGCACACACACAGGACTGATTACAGGGCATTGTTCAGCCAAATATCACCTAATACTGATGGGAAAGGTTGAAGATGAGATTTGTCGTTTTTGTCATGAGAGTTGTGAAACCTCTGAACATTTGTTATGTAGTTGTGATGCTCTTTTTCAAAGAAGAATAATTTTTTTGTCAAGGGAGATATACAGCCCTTTGAAATATGGTCTCTGCCTCCCGGTAAGGTTGTGCGTTTCATACGTCACATTGGGATAATATCTAACTCATGCGTTGATAATTACTTTTATAGTAATTTATCACTTTGACAAGGTACATTAAAATGGGTTGTGAGTCACAAAAGATATATTAGAGGTCAAAAGTGGAAAATACCCATGATTTGAAGATTGATACGAATACTCTTCAATGAGTAAATCGACTTTACTCTTTCAATGAGTTAAGCCACTTCACGAGTAGTTTTGGATCCGTTGAATCTGTTGCATGCTCCTTGTGGGCGAGCGACGGAATCTGGATCCATTGTGTCCGGTTTGCGTTTCCCGGAAGAAAAAACGAAATGAGCTGGTAAAAAAAAAAACTAACGCGTTAGTAGTGTTGCATCCGTTTAATCTGTTGCATGCTCCTTGGGGGTGGTCCATTAATTACGTAAGAGTTTATGGGGGGAGGGGGGGGGTTTGAGATTTCTTACGCGCCATACAATTTATTTTTGATTTTCATACAAAAAATCTTACCATGGGGGGAGGGGGGGGGGGGTTGAAAAACCCCGAAAAATGTCTTACGTAATAAATGGACAGCCCCTTGTGGGCGAGCGACGGAATCCGGATCCATTGTGTCCAGTTTGCGCTGTGCGGAAGAAAAAACGAAGTGTGCCGGTGAAAAAAACCAAACGCGTCAGTAGTGTTGGATCCGTTGAATCTGTTGCATGTTCCTTTGTGGACGAGCGACGGAATCCGGATCCATTGTGTCCGGTTCGCGTTGCGTAGAAGAAAAAACTAAGTGTGACGGTGAAAAAAAAACGCGTCAGTAGACTTTGATACGTTGTACCTATTTTATGCTACTGTCGAGCGAGCAACGAAATCAGTATATTGTCCGGTTTGCGTAGTAACCGCACTATCAGTGTTGGTCATTCGTGTATATGCTCACGTATTCATTTCTTATTATATATTTATCGTTTACCAAAACGAATCCTTTCCCATATCCAAACTCCCAGTGTTTTCTTCTGGAAGTGCAAAGGACTCCTCGGCTTCAGCAAGTAACACGTCACCATTTCCCTCCCATTCCCAAATTGACCTGCATTCGGACGCAGCCAGCGCCGGTATTGTTTATTATAATAATGAGAGCACCAGTACTTACACATTGAGGATGCTACTGATCTCGAGTAGTGTCTGTTGGTTCCCTGTGTAAGTACAGCTGTTCTTGCAATAACGGAGTAGCATTTGCAGGCGGTCAATCATGCTCATGTTCATGCTCATGCTCAATGAGTTAAGCCACTTCACGAGTTTTGTAGGAATTATAAAGTCGATTTGAGCGTGTAAAAACGGAGTGTAGATATAGAGCAAGTGCTCCACGCATCAATTTTGTTTCAAAAAGTGCTGAAAGCCCCTGATCTAAAGTTTCAAAGTTCAAATTTGCACCCTGTAGTACCCCCCCCCAGAGCTAAATGAAATAAAATAACCTACAATTGAGAACAATAAATAATAAATGTTTGGATCAAATAAAATGAACTATAAAATACATTATTGAACCAGTTTTGAACTTATTGAATTGTTTGGCAGTTTACCTACATTTTTTTATTGTGTATCGATTGCCAATCGATAAGTCCAACCCTGTGTTGGTAGCGAACGAGTCTTGATGCTGCGACATTAAAAGTTTTTAGAACTGAACGAAGACTGGGAAAGCTTCCAACCGCTTCGCGGAACGAAGAAAAAAGATTATTCACTAGCGTAAATTCGAGGAGTAAAGTTGTGCGCGTATCATGTTAAGAGTTTCGTCCGGAAAAAAATGGAGTCTCATGATTCCGGAGACCATCCGGATTCCGAAGATTACGACACACCCTCACGGAGAAATCAGACTACCCAAAAATTTAGTTCTTCAAACTCAAATTTCGGTAAACTGCATTTAGTTTTTACTCACGGTTGGGTTGTTTCCCTCTCTTGCAACAGCGATGGTGTCAAAAACATAGAGAGACCCACCGACCCAGCGTCGAAGTTCAATGGAATAGCCTAATTTGGGTTCTTTCGAGTTACGTTACCTAACTTTAAGTTGTTTTACCCATTACGGAGACTCCTAAAGCTAACGCTGAGTAGATTTTTTTTGCACTGATTGTTTTATCGCTATTGTCAAACAAAAACTACCTAGTTATATGTTAGCTAACCCAAATTTGAGTTATTCCACGGAAGAACTGAATTGAGTCGAATATAGTCTAAATTAGATTGATTTGTCGCTTCATGCACGATTAAAATTAAATTAAGATTACACTAAGGGAGCGGTGTAGGCGAATTCCGGCGCGTATTTTTTTCGAAGAAAATAAATTTTTCTTGCTGGTGAGTAATGGAAGAAAATTTCTTCTCTTCGAAGAAATTGTTCGCCGGAATTCACCTATTGGTGTAGTGGTTAGAACACTTGCCTCTCACATCGAGGCCCTGGGATCGAATCCCATCCCCGAGGTAGTCACTTATGACGTCGAAGTGATACTGACGATTTCCTTCGGAAGAAAAGTAAAGCCGTTGGTCCCGAGGTGAATTGACTAGATAAAAAATAATTATATTGCAGTAATTTGAGCACGCAAAATTGACCAAAATAGTAGCAAAAACACGCTAATTGTGTTATCGTAAAAAAACCAGATTTTATCAATCATTTAAGGACCCTATTGATAACTGGTTGTCTGGGAGTATTTGTTTTTAACCACGCCGAAAACTCCGCCGAACAGGGTAAGTACTGGTGTGGGTGTGACTGTCTACGCTGCTGCCGGTAAAATACCCTTCGGCGCTCCCCTCTTATCCGCATTATACCGTAAAGCGTTGAACACTTCAGAACTCAAACCACTTAAACCACGCGGTGTCCCATTGTCCAAAGGTGCACGATCATTCTTTTTATTCCTGTCCGCACCGCGAAGCTTTTCCATCGAATTGCGTCCAGCTAGACGTCATGGCACCAGTGAACCGACTGCAACGGAGGAGCTGTCATCGATCCAATTCTTCGCGATCATCCTTTCACCGCACAGTAGCACAGATAAAAAAAATGATTGCAAAAATTCCACATTCTCAATATTTTACTAGTTTTAGACATGAAAAGTGTTTTATAACACGATTTAGAGTTGAAGACTCTATTTCGTCATAAGTTTTTGATCCTCATAGAACAAAATTTTAACAGAACTGTAGTTTTACCAGGCGAATTCCAGGTTAAATGAGTAATCTACCAAGAATAAAAATTATGCTTTTGAGAAACTGGACCTCTGTGCACCGTGGTGATCACAGTCATTGTCAGTTTTCCCTCGATTCATGGGTCATGTTACTTTTTATTGCTTTCATTTGTGTCATCTCATGTCACAGTGCGTCAGTTCTGGTCGCTGGAGAATCGGTCTCACGTCCGCACAAAGAAGGGGATGCGTTTGCGTTTTGCATCTCCCCGCTTCTTGTTAGAGACGACCACCCACCACGAAGGCAAAGAAACATTTACATTCGGTCGCGGTCAGTTGATAGGTTCCTTTGTGTGAAATCGCTTGTGGGAAATTCAATTTGTTTTCTATTCCTGCGAGTCAAACGTCACATGCTTCAAATTAAATAAGCTCTGTAATTGTATGGAAAAAGTCCACCTTGCGGATCAGTATCGTGACCCGAAAAAGCTGAGTAATAGAAATTTTTTTATATTGATTTATATAAAAGAACCCAAGAATAGCAGTATTGTTTGCAAATATAAAGTAAAACGAGCAACTTTGTCGACTTTTCTTCGCGTGATCAGACATATTTGCTTAATTCAAAAGTAACTAATTTTATTAAGCCAAAAATGGCCCACCTACACCCTTGTAACGCTTTTTGTATCAATATTCTAGAAAAAAATCACGTTTTACTTGTAAGTGCTTCGCTTCTACTCAGAAATACATACCATCAACTGATTCGTTTCGTGATCGGATCAAACTTTGAAGAACCGACATTTATGTACCAGCTGCTAGTGAGATGTTTACCTCATTACAGATAAATAAGTGCACCTCATCATCAGATTTTGGAGCAACCCATCACAAAAAAAACATCACACATTTGAACAACGGATCCAAACAAGGTTTCCTTGGAAATCCTCAACAGCAGCGTTGGTTGAAAGACAGAATCCATTGCGGATTGTTATTTCAGTTTGGAAATTTTTCATGACATGATTTCCATTTGGCTTCCATTGTGGCAGAAAGAACGCCGACACAATTGAATCGAAACAAATTACATTCGAAAGCTTTCACACGGAGGATAACATCTGCTAGAATGTTTCTGCCTTGTTGTAGCAGCGTTACAACGGTCCACACAGTCCATTAATCATTGCACCAATTCGGCATTGCGTACGGCAGTTTTTGCTGAATGCACAATATTTTGACAATTAATAGCGTGAAATTTACTTTCGAGGTGAGATTTGACAAACTCGAATATTAAATTCAATAATTTACTGCCCATTTAAAAGCGACGATCCGACATTTCTGGCACGCTACCGCATTAGTCGCAAACGACAAACGGTCGGAAGCGCAACAAATTGCAAACATGACTTTAAAATTTCGTTTCACGTCCTATGGTATAATAGGGTGGTTAAAAATTCAAAAGAGTTTGAAAATCCAATCTCTTATATTTTTATTCTTTATCCTTATGATAGAAATAGTGTTCTGAGAAATTTTCACCTTTCTTGTGGTGAAATAAAGGTGACCAAAAGATAATGTTGGTTTATATGTAATTTTTTATGAAGATATTTTGAAAATTGTTCCAAACTGAACTGAGCTTATTTTGTTATTGACTTTGCAGAAGTTTGTAGCTAAATAATAGCAAACAAGTTCATGAATATCTCTTCTCCGATCCGTCGGATTGAGCTGATTCTTCCAGGAACATCACTTATTATTTTCCGAAGAATTTATGATACCTATGAGAGATTGAATTTTCAAACATATTTTGAATTTTAAACCGCCCTAATGTTATTTCTAGATAGGAGCAAACACATGTAAGTTGCATTACACCGAATCGAATGTCACAATCCCTCGGAGGTTGCGGCTTCGGTTGATTGGTTCATACACACACGAGAGGAACACATTTTGATTACCACTAGGGGTTGCTTGGCGTTAGTTGATCTTTTATGATTCGGAGAACCTTCCGGGATGGATGCACGACGTGTGCAATTGCGAGAGCAAACATGGGTTTTGAGGCATGTTTTTTCACGCAACTTCCGGAAGGGGCTTTGTCGTCCTCGAGGCATTGAATGTGGTGATACATTTGTATAAATATTTACCCTCTGCAATTGATACGGTTCATTACGAGGATCGAATTGGAACTGAATTGATGATTCCTGTTTACAGGGGCTGAAAGATGTTTTGTGGATGGATTTGTAGATGATGTACATGTGGTTCGGGGGAAAGAGGGAAATTGACTTCACATGTCTCCTATGGAAATTGGCAGTAAGATGCAGCTTCTTTTAGAAATTTTATAATTGAGGAGAAGAGAAGCAAAAAATGTAAATGATAGAAACCTAATTAGTAAAAAAAAGCTGTAAATAGTAGGAGCTGCAAACGTTTTTAGATGCTATTTTTAATTTGGCTCTTTAGGTTTAGCGTCCATAGTACAAGAGCTTCAGAATAGCCTCTTCTTTTCATAAATTCAACTCAAAAATAGACATGGACACCGTATTCAGCCATATAGCTGCACTGACAAGCATGCTCCAATTGCACAACCGAGAAACAAAAAGCTTCAATGGCTGAAGCGTGAGTCGAACTTACACCCCATGACACGATGCACTCCGCAGTATCTGTCGACACTAACCACTCGATCGTGGAACTCCCAAACTGTTTTGTCCTAAATTAATTAAATTACACAAAAAAGGCGAGTTTTTCAACTAATCTCTGATAATAATATATTTTGATACCCTACAAAAATTGACCATCTGGTCCGTTGTCGAGCGAAAACCAGCCTGAATTCACCAACGAAGGACTCCTCGGACGGTAACAGTCTGTTAAACAGGATACGTGATAATTTTTTGTACGCCGAATTCAGCGGATTACTTCTCTGTAATTGGCGTACTCCAGTCTGTGTCCCTTTCTTGTAGTTTGGGCGTATGAGGTCATCCAGCTAACCAGTAGGCATTTCTTCGTTCCAGTGCACAGTGGTCCACGAATCAGTTCTACGCGGAAAGATGCATTTTGAGCTTTAGAATGAAACATTAGACGAAAACAGTCTTCTACAAACTTGTTTTCATTAGTAAGGTCCTTTGTTTGGTGTTTTAAAAATTAGGGTGGACCACATTTTCATAGAAATTGTGTAACTAACTTTCTTATTTGTAGAAATTATATTATACATGCTCCAGCAAAGTTGTAGACCATTCAATTTCAAGCAACTTTGTCAAAAAAAGTTTTTTTTATCTCTTAAACTGATCGATTTAAAACTTTTTTCCTACGGTGACACAGGGTGGTCCGAACAAAACTGGTTTTCTGGCTCTAGAGTTTCCAATTCAAATTTCTCATCAAAATAGTCTATGAATCACTTTTAGAGCTTTAAAAAATGCGTAATTTGGTGAGTGAAGAAACTCGCTATCTCTTTTCGTTTGGGAGTTATTGTTGATTTTCTCTCAAAAACATGCCCACTTTGATTGTGAATATCTCTGATTGGGGCAAACATAAGATGTGTTATTTTTGTAACTCTAATAACATGCTTTCAAAAAATAGCTCTAAATCTAATTAAAGCTCTAAATTTAAGAGATACAAAAAAACTTTTTTCGGTAAAATTGCTTGAAATTGAATGGTCTACAACTTTGCTGAAGCATGTGTAATATAATTTATACAAATAAGAAAGTAAGTTACACTATTTCTATGAAAACGTGGTTCACCCTAATTTTGAATACTACCAACAAAGGACCTTACTAATGAAAACAACTTTGTAGAAGATGTTTTTGTCTTATGTTTCATTCTAAAGCTCAAAAATGCATCTTTCCGCGTAAAACTGATTCCTGGACCATAGTGCAGTGTTGATAGACTCACACTCAAATATCAATCAATACGCTCTCACGTGAGAGCAAACTCATTAGAGATCTGCTTCGCAAATCTTACGCTTGAGATTTTGATGCAAAATCACTCAATCAACTCAAACCGTAAAAAATGATTCACTCGCAAAACCCGTCAAAAACTTCTGAATCCCGAATGTTGTTGTGTACGTTAGAAAGGATTACTTTAATTTTAACAGACTAACAAAAAAATATTGCCGTTTGTGAATAAACTGTGGAGACAATAAGTCAAAAAGGTGAGCCAATTCATCCATGATTTTATGACTGCTGAGTTGTGTGATTGCGTGAAAAATTTCAAGCGTGAGTTATGAGAAATCGAGTTTTTCACAACACTGACTTCATCCTCCCATACCTTCAGAAGTACTCGGTGGATCAATTGGTAAAACTTCCGTGGTTGAGAAACTCGATTGGAATTTTGTCCTTCCCTTATAGATCTTCAACTCAACTAACAGCCTTTTTAACCTCTCCTATGGTCAGTGGGTCCACAGCTTGACCGTCATTTTACTGGCCATTTTACGAGGAATACCGCCGGAAGTCAATGTTTGTAATTGGAGATCGTCACTCCCGGTTTCCCCAGGGTCGGCGATGTAGCCGTTACACCTGCGCCGTTGTGCACGCGCTGTTTGAAAGTCAATTGTTTTGAGTCTCCAATAAGTGAGAAAGGAGCTTTCGTAAGGGATTTCTGTCCACCAGTCATTAACTCGGTAACGAAATTCTGGATGGTTTGCCCTTTCAAAACAAAAGTTTGCCCGGATGTGTTCGATGTGAATGAACGGATGTGTGGTATTTTTTATTGTTTCACCTTTGAATTCTTATCAGGAATGCAACTAGCGACTAACAGGCATCTCAATGATGCAATCCTGTCTAGGTGTCAAATTGCAATTCAGATTACGAATACAGGGCTGGATTTACATACTTCTGTAGGGGCACAGGTCAATTCATAGTCTTGTAGAGGCCTTCATCCCAGATTTTTTTTAGTTTATTGAATAGTGTTTTTTGCGCTCGTACATGTCACCAACACTACATAAAGGCAACTTCACCGGTGGTCCATTTTTTGGTCCAAATTTTTTTTTAACAAAAATGGACCTGTCAATATTAAATAGACCAGTAAAAATAGATCAAACCGCTCGCGCATGCACCGGTTGTTGTATTTTTTCAATCCATTCCACATTCGAAACAAAACAACAAAAACAAATAAATAGTATTGGACCAGCAAAATTCAAAAGTTTATTGCCAGAGGCCAGAATTTTCCACCTGATACCTGCTGCGGGAGAACTTCGGAGCAATTCCTGGTTGAACTTGAGAAGAAAAGAATTCCTGTGCAAACTCCGGAGGTATTCGAGGAGGAACTCTGAAGGAACTTTGGAGCAACTCTAGGACTCTTAAGGAATTCCCAGAGGAACTTTGATGGATTTCTTGTAGGATCTAGGAAAATTCTGCGAAATTTTATCGCGATCTGTCAAGTAGTTTTCAAGATGCATACGAAACAAGAAGAGCTACGCCAGCAAATCTTGGGCGCGGTGATCGATAATCCTGATCAGTCGCACAGATGGAATGGCAAAAGGCTTGGAATCCACCACTCCACCGTGTCCCGCGTTGTGAAGATGTTCCAGAAGCGGCCAAAAACCGAAAACGGAATACCTAGAGAAGGCGCTGAAGATAAGGCAATACTTCAAGAATAACCCAAACCTTTCCACACGAGACGTGGCCAAAAAGGTCAATTAGTCGAAGTGGTTCATCCAGCATACCATGAAGCGGGCAGGGCTACCTGATTTCAAGGACAGGACAGCGCCAAACCGGACTGACAAGCAAAACACGGTGGCCAAATTGCGTGCGCGGAAGCTGTACCGTGAGTAGACACTCACAAGGCCAGCCAGGCTGTCTCGTCATGGACGACGAGAAATACATCAAGGCGGACACCAAACAAATCCCTGGTCTCAAGTTTTATGTCGGTACGTCCTACATGGAGGTTCCGGAAAAGTTCCGGAAGAGAAAGATGGACAAATTCGCGAAGAAGTGCCTGTTGTAGCAAGAAGTTGAAGAAAAAAAAAGTTGAAAAACATTCAAAACCGATGAAACTTTGAAGAAAAACTAAGAGAAATAGTGTAGGAAAGATGGGCGGTGGAGCTCCAAAGAAAATCCATGTGGAACTCTGAAGAAATTCTTGGGGGACCTCAGAAAAATTCCCGAGGGAATTCCGAAGGATTTCCTGAAATAACTGAAGAAACTATGGATGACTCCCGGAGGAACTCTGCAGAAATTTCTGGAGGAACCACGAAGAGATCCTGCAGGATCCATGGAGGAAATCCAAAGGAATTACCGGTGGGGCTCTCAAGAAATTTCTGGCAAAAGTTTTGAAAGAATTCATCAATAATCACCATGTTTATCGCTACAGTTCCATTTTCACCGTTCAACAACTGCTGAAATTGTTCCTTCCACTTGGCAGCAACCACCGTTTTATCGGTCAGCAAATTTCTCTTTCGATCATTGCGCATGGCGGGCACTTGTACGGTATGTGTCGCATGCCGTTGACCGCTGCATTAAATCTCCGCATATCATTCCGGTTCATGCTATCTTGCGCTTCAGCTACCACACTTTCTTCGTGCTGCCTTTTCTTTCTGGGGGATTTTTTTTCTGGAAAATTCAGAAATGGTGCACCTACATATCAATTTGCGAGGAAAAATAGTTAAGGGGTAATTTGGACTTTAAGGCTAGAGTTATAAAGGGGTTTTCCTGGATCAAATCTCAAAAATCGATCATTTTTCTCTTAGTCACTGATAATTCAAAAAAAAAAAAAAATCTCGCAGATGTAATGTAAATTATTTGAATAATTAGAGGTCTTTAATGCACTGGATTGCAATAAAACAGCATTTCTAACTCCATTCATTAAATCGCGCAAGCTCGCTGCATCGTAACTAAGACAAGTGGGGATAAATTCAAGCTGTGGAGTATTGCCGACGGTCGGAAAAGATGCACAGAACAGACCTTCAGATGTCATTTTTCGAATAAATCTGAAACTTTAATGTTTTCCAGTATGCCTCTTGTCCAATGTCTGCATCAAACTTCACTCTCTTTTTCTTGGCATGTACTTGGCATTTCTTATTAAGACAGAGTCTGTTTTTAAGCTAAGTGTTCTATGAATACTTCCACGTGAGCTCTCTCTGCCAAAGTCAATAATTTTACATTAGTATACTGTGTGTATATATCTCTCAAGTGATCTAGACATTCTACCAAAAAAAAACTGTTCCTGCAATACTTCTTTTATGATATTTTTAAGTTGTTTTTAATGCTTGATCAAATAATAAACCTCCACGGAGCCCTTCGAAAAAAATATCCATGTCATCATACAGGAATTTCAGGAAAACATGTTCCCAGCGATTTACTTCTCAGTTACTCCTCATAAAGTATGTTGAAACTGCTGCACATGTCTATCTTACATCTCTAAGCATTGTTTCAAGGATTCTATTCAAAACGCTTATATAGCTATGCATGGATTCCTGAAGATTCCCAAAGATTCGTCCTCAGAAAATTTCTCCTCAAATTATTCCAATGATTGGTCATTTATTCAGCTCGGTAAGTCATCATGCAAAATTTTGACAGACAAATTTCTTCAGCAAATTCTTCAGGAAATCTTTAAACATAAATCATCATCTGCAGATATATTCAAGATTGTCTTATATCTCACGTTTATGAATCTATGACAAAACTTTGAATGATATATAATTTCGACCTTTTGTTTATAAACCACTTCCAATAACCTCTCCCAAAATAATTTCAGAAATTACACCACAGGGTTTATCAGTTCAGTTCGCTTTCGAGCGTCGAGGTCTCTCAAGGGGCTCCGCAGCTTGTACGCTTAAGCGCCTATCTAGCGAATAGGAAGCACGTGGTTTCTTAACGCAGTTTCATTTTCAATTTGTGCATTTGACACGTGTTTCGTCGTGTACATATAAACTTCAAAACGTCAAAACCTTGTAACAGCATACCCCATAAATATTTTTCTTGAAATTCTTGAAATTGTGCTTTGATGGTAGATTAACAACTGTCTGAAGAGTGAATGAAATACATTCATACACCACGGCATTACAAGTGAGCAGTGCTTCGGAGAGCCCAAGCAAGATGGTTCGTGTTCGGGACGCCGAGAAGTTTAACGGTTCGTGTTGTGGGAGTGCGAAAAGATATCCGTGTTATGTCGAGGATGGATTACCAACTGGTGAGCTCGTTTCATACTTATAATGACACATCTTTCCATGATAGCGTAAATTTTGAGACATGGAACAAATTGTTAACACTGCGGAACACGTTTTTTTTTTATCTCAAGCACCAAAATACCGCTATTTACTTTATTAAGGATTGCTGAATCCATTGTCGTTTTCAAAAATACCACAGCACGTCTAGTTTTTGAGATACAGACTGTTGAAAATGCAATATTTGACTGTATCATTGATCTTGCATGTAAGTTTCCAAGCTTGTATGGCAATTTATTTGCTTAATTTGCCACAGAATACAAACTTTATGTGTATAACAATACTTATCAATAAAATTCATAGTACTATCGATGCTCAAAAATATTTGTTTGAACGTTCACCATGTATTGTACTTTGCCAAATAAGAAAAACGAAGAATTTTGTATGGAGACTGAAAATACCTTGAGAAAATCGATTCAATCTAAATTTAATCGTGCTTTTCCAACCAAATTATATTCGACATTGAAGTTAAAGTCCTATTTTGCATGTTTGGTGGATTAGTTAACAAAAAAGATTGATAAATCATACTCTAAATTCCATCAATGAAAAGTGTTTTACACAACAATGATCTGTCGCTAAAAATTGTGACGTGCTAGAATATTTCTGAGAACGGCATCAGATACAGTACCTAAAATCTACCTGAGAAATATAATTTGATGCTTGAGACACACAAAAATGCCATTTTTGGTACGCTGTTTAGTCATTATCAGATTGGAAATCACTAAAAAAAACTTAAAAAAAAACAGACGTAATTCGCCTTTGCAAATTGTTTTGATTTTTGAACCCCCAAAATCTATTATGCTTACCTTTGATAATGGGCATACCGATACACAAGGGAAAATCGGGAATTAAAATCACATCAAGATAAGGAGATACCGTGATATGGAGATATGAACGGGCCGAAAAAAACATCGACATAGGGAGAGATATCGAGATGTAGAACATTGAGATGTGGAGAGTCGACCGTTGGAATATCACGGTTATTGGTTGTAATATTTCATATTTTTCCGTTTAACACAATCTCACCCCCTAGACTCATTGTCACCCCCATCGACGGTATTCAAATATTTTAGCAAATATGTACTAAATAATACTAATATTGCTGTCTAAGCTTAATGCTAGTGAACAAAACTATATTAGTATTCTGCGTTGAATATGCCAATGGTATTCAACTGAAATTTTGCTAATGTGTAATAATTAATTATCGCTGAACTTTTGAACTATAACCTTGTAATGTGTCCAAATATCCTATGAATATAATACCGATCATCATCACACCATGTTTTCATGTAATGTCATGTCTGTGCATTTGCCTCTGGCACCCTCCAATACCTTCGGAAAACTGTTGGGGATATTGTTCGTTCCAAAAAGCCCACACGGTGGGTTCCCCCCATAAATCATAACCCTAATAAACGGGCCAAATGAGCAAACATTTGTTTCTATTCCAGTGATTTGAATTTGAATCTAGTTTTCGGTTCCCGGCGCGTTTCCTTCCACTCACACGCAAGACCCCCTCCGAAAACTAAGTCCGAAATGGCTCTCTGTCTCTCTGTTTTCGGAGCGGAAACAAAAGACAATAAAAAGGTGAACACCCAAACGAACGAGGCCCGACTTCGGCCCCCTTCGTGCAATAGCGAACGTGAAAATAAATAAAAGCTTGAGCTTATGTTTAATTTGCGTGTTTAGCATAAATTCATCATCTAATTTATTAGCGGTATAATCGCTTTGCTGTGTTTTGCGCTTTTTGTTTGCGTGGTTTGGAGTTTTATTTTGACGGGGGACGTTTTTCTAACACATTTAGACAGAGAGAGAGAGAGACTTAAAATGGCCGTGTCGGAAAAGAAACTAAGGAGAATTTCCAGCTCAAACGTAAATCATTTAGAAGTTAACTTTTCCTAATTAAATATTGTGGTTATTGTTGGCTTTTCTATGCGTTATGACCAAACTATTAGACTTTGGACTGGACTCTAGACTAAAGTTCAGCTTCTCAACAAAAATTTAAAAAAAAAATCGGAGGGTACGGTTTTCTAAAAATCGGCTGCATATACAATCTAACGTAGATTCATTATGATTTTATCACTCAGTGTATTTTTTCAAATCTTTCCAACAGAGTGTTTCGATGTAGGGAAGACGGGGTAAGAGCGCCCGCCGGGGTAAGACGGACCACCTTCAGTTTGGCATGAAAATGGCGGTTTTCTCAAAAGTTCACCAAGAACTTTCCATAAACACAAGATTTTTGACATTCCGAACCATTTAGGATGATATTTACATGAAATTATTCATAACAAATATCAAAAACAAAGATTCTGCTCGTCAATATTGAATTTGATCTTAATTTAACAGATGCTCACTTAAGCATTTCGGAAGGGATTATTTTGTAAAAACATAACAAATTACCCGTCGATGCATCAACAGAATTGTGAAATATGCTTCAGTGAAGTGAAATATAAAATTGTAAATATTTAGCTTTGAAATGAGGCCATAGTTGTGAAAATTGCGCAAGCGGGGTAAAACCGACCACTGATGATGGGGTAAAACCGCCACCCATAATTTATACCTAATACAATGTCTAAACCATTTTCAAAGTTGTAACAACGTTTTACATTACTATTCACGTAAAATGAAATCGATTTTGTTATAAATACAAGCCAAATTCGCGTATTTTTCCAAAATATGGGTGTCTTGAGGTGAATATAGGTATATATCTGAGTTTTATTGATCAATTAACTCTGAAAATGTTTCAATATCCCCGTTAATCAATATAGAATTCATAAAACATAATACTTTTTAGAATCACAGTGAACTGATATATATTTTCGCAAAATCGTGTACGAAAATCGTGGTGGTCGCTTTTACCCCATGGGTGGGCGGTTTTACCCCGTCGCTAAAAATAATCGTGATAAGACATCCCTTTTTCAAGCTTCAAGAAATAAATATTTTTTTACAAATACAACACCTGTGATATTTTTTGATCATACCTAAGGCATCAAAAAACGACATGCTGCGCAGAAAAATAATTTATTGATTTTTGATTTTGACATATGAATTAAATTGCATAGGCGGGCGGTCTTACCCCGTCTTCCCCTATAATTGATCGTTTGGGTTTTGAGTAAAAAAATCTAAATTATAAAATATTTTTATTTGATAGACTGATAATAAAACGTAGTCAAGGAAAAAAAACTATAATGTTGATTGGAAATGTCAAATCGAAAAACTACCAACACATGCGCAAAGTTTCTTTCACAGTGAAAAAGAGTCGGTCTAAAAATGCTATCGATATTTACGTTTTCAGCTGGAAATGCTCTCAGGCAATTGCAGATAAAATTCGAGCAAATTGTGTGAAGAATAAGGAGCACCGCACTCGAGAACATTCAACCGCTGAAATGTGGTTAGCACACAAAAACAGTTGGTAGCCGGTGAGGCCATTTAGTTCCATTCAGGTCCAAGATTGACAGATCCATCAGATATCGTTGAAGTGAGATGATAGACCACACCGCATGGCTTCGCCCATGCCCGGATCAGTGAACCCTACGTAGGTCACTAACGACCGTTGAAATTTAATCACCGCTCTCATTGTTCGCAACGTTCAACCGTTTACCTAACGTGGTCTCAATATTTACCGAATCATCACCGTTTCTAAAACGGGAAAAATGTTATCATGCCATGGGTGAAGAGTAAGATCATAAGATTATCCAAAAACAGTTAATAAAATAACTTAAAACAAGCAATAGTCTTCCTTACTTGATATTCCGTACGTCGATATAGAAAAAAAACTTTTAGGGATAAGAGTAACAAAACCAAAAATTAACACTTCAAAATTAAATATTTCCTTGAAAAAAAAAAAGGAAAATAATCACTTAAATTAAAAAAAAAAATAAATGTACGTTCATTAGCTATTTAGTGTGACTAATTATACTTCTTACAATATTTTAAATACAGTCAAATCTCCATAATTCGATATTGAAGGTACCATCGAGTTAGGGAGGTATCGAGTTACAAAACACAAAACCAGTGCAACTGCGACCCAAGGGACCGTCGAGTTAGCCATGAAAACCAACTTTTACTATGGTTCTCTAACTCGATATCGAGGTACGGAATATCGAGTAAGGTAGAGTTAACTGTATTTCAGTGATAATTTTAATTTTGTAAGTGTTAATTTGTAACTTTTGCTTATATACATTTTTTATAGGAAAATCAATTGGTTTTTCATTGCAAGTACTCAATTTACAATTATGTCCAATTATTTGATTGGCAACTCTTTAATTAAACGCCGAGTGCTCACCTTCTTTAGAAGCTTGTTGATTTGGCTGCCCTCTAAAAACTCACCACACCAGCACTGAGCAATTGGGCTCGGATGATTGGACCGTCAAACAGCGTTCAATTTTCGACCAATTTGTCGTTTTCACTGACATCGATCCATCAGAATTGTGCTGGGGACTTTAGAATGCGGAACTAAGTTGGAGCTTTGAATCAGAATAGGGAAATGTTTGTGATGCTGCTTTGGAAATAAATAGATGAGTGGAATCCAATTAATCGCCTCCTGTGGCAATCTACATTATTGTATAGCAATATTACGTTCTTAATGAGCGATGGGAAATTTGGAGCTTTCATGCCTATGGAGGGGTTCCGTTGGAGTGCTGAAAGAAGAAACTCACAGCATGGGTAATTGTTGAATTAGAAGACATATTTGAATAACAGTAAAGCTATTATTGACCGATTGGGTTCTCAAGCTTGACGACTTTGGACGAATTGAAGAGCAAAGTACCTACATGGACAAGAGGAGAATGTTAGAAGAGTTATTTTGGATGGGTTCATTAGAAATGAGAGCATAACGAATCTATTTAGAAAATAACTTGAGATTCTTGAATGCATTCTTCCTAGAACTACTGTTAGAAGATAGATTTTTTGTTTTTCAATTTTTGCAGTGTTGTTCAAGGAGCTCTTAAATATTTTTTGAAAGCGTTCTACCGATCTGCTTTGATAAATTCGTGACAGGTACCCTGCAAGGGTCTTCCTTAGCCGAGTGGTTAGAGTCCGAGGCTACAAAGCAAAGCCATGCTGAAGGTGTCTGGGTTCGATTCTCGGTCTGTCCAGGATCTTTTCGTAATGGAAATTCCCTTGACTTCCCTGAACATAGAGTATCATCGTACCTGCCAATCTTAGTCAATAACTGTGGAAGTGCTCATTGAACACCAAGCTGAGAGCAGGCTTTGTCACAGTGAGGACGTAATGCCAAGAAGAAGAAGAATAAGAAGAAGCAACAAAGCGAAACAACAAATCGAAGCAGCTCTTAGCCCAGGCTTATCAATTCAAGTGAGGAAACAAAGAATGCCGCACATCGTTGTCAGTATTTCCAAATTTGCTGGATTTAGGCAGGATTTATCAATTTACATGAGGTAAATCAAGGTTTTCTTCCCAATCGAGAAGAAAGAACGCTACCGCATTTTTTTATTTATTTATTTATTTATTTATTTATTCAGTATTATTCATGTAACATAAGGCTACGGTCTTTTTTATCGTTACACCTAGTGATTCAATTGCTTCAATTATGCTTTCATATTTATTGAGCTATCCCACAATTTTAAGAATTTATAATGTTAAATACTGCATAAGGTCTCTTTTAAAGCTAGATATGGACACACTAGATTTAGTACTAAGGGGTAATTGGTTCCAATACCCAACGCCTCGTGCAAACAGCGATTGGCTATAATAGGCAGACTGATGTTGAGGTATAAGAAAATTTCTATTTCTGTCACTTCGCATTGGTTGTAACTTAACAAACAAATAATCTGTTTTTTTCAACTTCATTAATTTAAACAGTGTAACGCATCTATACCTATAAAAATTAGAAAAATTACAACCAATTAATTCTTTTTGTAAATGAGATACTCTGGAAAATCTTGTTAGGTTAAAAATATACCGAACGCATGCGTTCAAAGCAAGTCGCAACTTATCGACTGAAGACCATGAAGCATTTGAATAAATAAAATCACCATAGATAAAATGAGGGAAGATTAAAGCCTTAAATAGTTTCAGTTTGGTCGATTTATCGAAATGTTTGGTTGTCATAGACAATGTTTTCAAACTACCATAAATTTTTCTACATTGAGCACATATTTGATCATCCCAATTTAAATTCGAATTGAATATTATGCCCAGATTATTCACACTTTTAACATACCGTAATCCGGGGTAACATTGATCAGCAGGGTAACATTGATCGGGATGACTCATCTTGTTAAACGTTCAAATAAAAATTTATTGATGAAACATTTTCGAACCATGAATGGTGCCTCTCTTTCGTATATTCGTTTTTGCCAAAATTGCGTTTAGTTCATGCGCAAATTTGTCAACTTTTTGAAACAATGATTTCTATCATTATCACTGACACTACCGAAAATTCATGTCTCACATGAGTTCTGCAGACGATGTGATCAAGGAAAATGCGGATATTACTAAAAATGGCATCGCCGAAAACGATTCCGTTGTCAAATCTTTTATAAGTTTATTCAATTAGGCAACATTAACTAATTACTATTACGAATGTAGAATTTCCTGAGGAAATTGCCTACTTTTAGGCGTATTACGCGGTTCAAGGTGTTTTTAATTTTGAAATAACTCAAAAAGTAAATGGCTTGTAAGAGTTTGGTCTTCATATTCGGCTTCAGGGGCCCTGATTTTAGTAAGTAACGACAATTCCAATATTAGCGAACGTTGTTTACTTGCGTGATCAATGTTACCCCATATCAGCTGAATCAAAAAATCACTTAAAACATTTATTTAAACATAATTAAATCTTTCGAAAAACATAATAAAGTACATAGCTAGGAACGGTGGGTGCCAGTACTTGTTTTAAAAATATGAAACTTGTAACCTTTGTATTGTGAAATGAAAAATTTAAGAAAAACTAAAAAAATGATCAATGTTACCCCGGATTACGGTAATTTAATTTTTCACCATTAAGATATAAATCATTCATAGTATTCAAGCTTCTTCCCCTGCTTATCAAAATAGCTTTAGTTTTCGACGAATTTATAGGCAGCAGATTCCGTGTGGACCAATGATAAAGATTGTGAAGATCATGATTTATTTTATTGGCTAAATTGCAGAAATTCGAACTGTCGCGTTTGCATAAATAGATTTGGACATCATCTGCGAACAGATGTATGGAGTAATATTTCAATGTCGACGGCAAGTCATTAATAAATAATGAGAACAAAAGGGGCCCTAGAATTGACCCTTGGGGCACACCAGATTCTATATTTCTGAAGCTTGACAATTTTCCGTTATGAAATACTGCATGTGTACGACCAGCCAAATAAGAATGCATCAATTTGTTTGCCTCTACAGAAAATCGGAAATATTCGCTTAGCTTCAGCAAAAGCCTTCGATGAGATACGCGGTCAAATGCTTTCGCGAAATCTATAAGCAATAGAATTGCTATGCCCCTTTTGTCTATCACTGAAGAAATGTCGTCATGAACTTTAAGAAGTGCAGTATTTGTACCATGATTCTGACGAAATCCTGATTGCAAGGGATGAAGGATATTCATGGTACTAATAAAAGAAGATATTTGAACTTTTAATATTTTTTCTAATACTTTGGAAAGCGCACACAGAATACTGATAGGTCCGAGGTTATTAATTTCATCATTTTTAGCTTTTTTCCGGATAGGAATTATTTTACCCGTTTTCCATCCACGAGGAATTTGATGAAGAAATTATGATATTAAATAAATGCTTAATATATGGTTAAATAAGGGGCAACATAATCTTAATGAATATAATAGGAATATCATCTAAACCGGTAGCATTCGACTTGATCTCATGTACAGCATTAATAATTTCAAATTCTTCAACCGGTCGGAAAGAAAACCCATGTGATCTAGTCTGATAGTGAATAAAAGGTCTAGGAGCATCATCGACTTTGAAATTTTCAGAAAAATATTTGTTGATATCATTCTCATTGTAGCTCAAACTACAATCGAATGAACGAGGCTTGGAAATTTCTAGTTTTTTTTATATTGGCCCAGAGATGCTTACTAGGTAAGTTTGATTGAAATTTTCTGCGGTCATAACGGCGCTTGGCATCCCTTATCAACAAATTAACTCTATTTCTAAGATTTTTGAAATGCCCAAACTCTTGTTCACTACGACTTTGTTTCCAGTTAGAATAGGCAATATCTCTGGCTATAATTGCAATTTCAATTTCACGATTGAACCACGGGTTGACTTTTTCAATTCTTTTTCTAATGGGTATAAAGTTGTCATGCAAAAATTTCAAATTATTGTTGAGAGCCTCGATGAGAATATCGGAATCTGTTATACACACTTAGAATAGAACACAGAATTCGGTAAAATAAACCACAGATTCATGCTGTAAATGCGGAAAAATTACAGAATTCTGTGGAACTTGAACATAACTTTCAGTGAAGATAGAAATTGTTTCTGCTTTCACCAAAAATCTGTGAAATCGTTTGTCTGTCAGATTAACAACCGCTGATTGAGTCAAAATTGATGCTTTTTCAAGCGAAGAAAGCTAAATAAAGCTAAAATCAAAGTGTATTTTCAAAATTGAAAATAGTTTGGACTTCCAAAGAAAGTAAATGTGATTGATGTTTTTGTGAGGGTCTGAGGGTTCTCTGTCTAAATAAAAATGAGGAGTGTAAAAATGCAATCTTATTGTTTTAATTTGCAACACCGTTAAATTCGCGGTGTTTGGCACCGGGGTGGCTAACTTCGGTTGCGTTGTTCATTATAGTTAGAGTGATGTAGGCGCTGCTTCGTGATGATTGGGATAATATCATATTACGAAAAATCCGAATAGAAACATTAGAGACGAATGCCCCTTGTGGGTAAAGTCTCTATAAACAAAAAAAAAAAAAAAAAAATAGAAACATTTGCACATTTCACAAAACTTCTGTAAGAATACACCGAATCAATCGGTGAATTGCCAATTGAATAACAAATAAATAACCGTAAATCTGTGGAATTTCACCGAAAAGCTCAGTGAAACCTCCTGAAACAACTAACAATTCCACAGAAAATCTGTACAAAATCACCGGACTATTCGGTGCTTTTGACAGATGAACTTTTTCAAGATTTACAGATCGTTCGGTGAAGTAAAAAATCACCGAACGGTTCACCGAAAAATCTGCTGTTGAGATTTCGGTGAAATTTCACAAAAATCTGTGATAAATTCTAAGTGTGTACTTAACAATTGATTCCACTCCATTCTTTGAAATGCAACACTTAAGAGATTGGCGTTAAAATTTTTATAGTCTCGGTAAACTATGGGCTCTTGTCTAGGTTTGTTAAAATTTAGGGAAGCAAAAATCAGATCATGCTTAGAAACAAATAGCATTGAAACTTGATTGACATTAGAAACTACGTCAGAAGAATCCGAGTAGAGAACATCCACTAGAATAGAAGAAAGTTGGTTCTTTGTTCACACACGTGTAAGACATTGTAGAGATAGTGTCATTTAATCTTCGCGATCTAGGAGTACTCTTTAGAAGATCAGTATTGAAGTCTCCTATGAAGAAAGTCCGATTATATTTAACCGTTAGCTCTTCAAAATGCTCTTTCAGAGTATCTGAGCAATCAACTTCTGGTGGATTATAGTACACACCTAACAAAAATGGATCACCAGCACCACTTACTTCAACTAACAAAAACTCTGTTACGTTTGATAAATTCGATGTAGATTTCTTAATAACTTTACAAGATAAATTTGGCCTAAAATATATACAAATACCACCTCCGTTTCGATTGCGATCGTTCCGTAGCAAGTTGAAACCTTCCATGGATATCATTGTATTAGTTATAACATCACTAAGCCAGGTCTCCGTCATACAGACTACGTCTATTTTGCTACCAAAGAAGTTACTTTTCAACTCATCAAATTTACTGAATCGTCGAGCACAAAGATTTTGGACGTTGACGTGACATATATTTATCTTGTCATTGCTCAGAACAGCATGGAACAGTGCCTTAGGAATCAACGTGGATGCAGAGGCGTTGTTTACAATGTTATCAACCATAATCAAATATCAAGCATTTCGTTAAACCTAAAAGAGACCTATGCAGTGAATTCAACAATAATAAATTGGTTTTAATGATGAGAAAGCTTAACCTACAACTAATAATAATATCTAACATTAAATTTCTGAACATGAAAGTCATGAACTAGTTATTGCAATCAAATTGACTTAGTACTAAAAAGAATGAACAGCAAAGATAAGTTAAATTCAAATTAGGTAGCTGAATCATTTTCAAATGAGCAAAAAGTAAACAAAAGCAAAAAAAATCAAATGAACAACAGTAGCAGTATCAACAGTAGCAGTAACCATCACAGCAAACAACAACAACAACAGCAGCAGCAACACAATCCTTGATTCATCCGATATCCACACGCCATCCAAAAATGATCATCATTAGCCTTCAACTTTTGTCGTGGTCGTCATAGTCATCATCGTCATCATCATTATACGCAGTCCATGTTATCGTCGTCACAGTCGTTTTCGTCGTGGTCGTTGTAGTTAATAGCGTCATAGTCATCGTCATCATCATCGTGGTCATCAATAGACTCGTGATCGATATCAGCATTGCACATTGTATTGACTTTTAGGAAGGAAGAATTCACGGATATCTAAGGAACGGAAACATAGGAAAGCACGGTAGGAAATTATGATTTATCAAGGAAAGGTAAATTATATGAAAAAAAAAATGTGTAGCTTTCAGGAGGGAATGGATGCAAACGGAAAAACAAGGAAAGGATTCATGGAAATAATGTAAGGAGAAGAGAAACTTATTGGATAGGTTAATTGACTGATGCGAAGAGCTGCTCCAGCGTGTAGTACGGTACAGCATCATCACCGTTCTTCACTCCGATGAAAACGATTCCATTTCTGGTGAAAGCTTGCTGAATACGACCCTGCTTTTTAAGCTTGATCGCTTGAGTTCTAATTTCACGATCTTCTCGCGCAAGATTTTCATTGATGTATACCCGATTCTGATTGTTGAAGCCAACATGACATAAATTCAGTGTTCTCATCCGAAGATACCTTGCGTAGAACTCATCACGCACACCACGCAATGAGAATTGGCATAGAATAGGAGGGGCAGAACCAATGAGAATATATATCAAGGTGTGGAATAAGAAGCAATGGCTATGTATTAGTAAACAGAAAAAACGTAAACAAAAATAACTACGTCACTAATTTGCACGGCTTCTTATGGGAGCTCACTCGCTTGTAGTTGTGAAACATTTTGCACCGTACACGGATGTCACGCACACTAAATGTCTTTTCCACACCTCGGTATATATTCTCATTGGGGCAGAACCAGCTTTGATGGGTAACTTGGAGAGACGTTTCAGGTATACCATCGGTACTTCAGATGAGTTATACGATAGAGCCTTAGAGATGTTGAGAAAGATTTCCAGAAGATTCTCATCGGAGGTGTAGGGGATACCAGACACAATCAACTCGTTGATTGTACCAGAGCGATGAACGTTCCTTCTTGTGAGCTCCAAGTCGTCACGCACAACGGTAACCAAATTGGAAACGTTTTTAATTTCAGCTTTAAATTCCGTCCTCAGAACAGACAGCTGTTGCTCGATGTTACCGATTTTCTGCTCCAAATCCTCCTTGCAGGAATCAATTTTCGCCTCAATGTCTGATTTAGAATCCGCAAACATTTTACGAATCTTGTTCCAGAGATCGTTGAGAGATTCCACATCCTGATCACTTCTGGATTGTTTGTTTACGTCGCCTTTCGTAAACAACGAAGAAGATGAGGTAGATGTGGATCGTGTCAGTGGCTTGTTGGATTCTTGGTTTGACATTTCGTTTTGTTTGACGTCCACCAATGTTGACGGCTGATAAACGTTCCTGAAGGGCAATCCAAATACTATATGGGGTATAGCACATATAGTTTTCTTTTTTCCGAAGATATTTTGATTCAGAACTGCAGAATGTCAACTTCAATGTATAACACTGACACTAGTAGCTCATTAGCAGCACTCAGCATGAAATTAGTTGAACTTAGCACAGCGATTAAGGTCAATTTGACTGCAACCACTAAGCGCTTTACTACACAGCACACATCCCTTCAGAAACCTTTCGCATTTTGCCAGAAATTCTTAGAAACAGCTAACTTCTTTTCAAACGACTTGAAGCGAAGAGACAATTACTTCACTTATGATGATATAATTTAATTTTAGGTCTTTTTTAAGCATTATATTTAGCTTTTTTCAGCATAACTGAACTAAACATGGTTAAGGCTTTGAAAAAAGTAAAATAGGTTTTCTGTCCACCTCTGGCTCATGACGGCTTACCATTTTTTTTTTTCCTTTGTGGGGACATGATACCACTACGACCATTAAGTTGATGTATTGTGGTGTTATCCTCTTTGTTTTTGCCGTATTGCAGAAATATGTTACCATATGCAGTAACTATCTCCACAGCTATTGGCGTGCATCTCAATCAAGTACTACGTTTCGGATAAAATGTAGTATCTGTTTTGGATGATAGTACTGAATTTCATTAGGCTCTAGCAAGCTTTAATCTAAATATCTACAACGCTTGTGGTATAGTGCAACACACTTGCACAACAAATGTTCAGTGCTTTCGCTCTCTAATTTGCAGAAACGACACATATCTTCTGGCAATTTACCTATAATTTTAAGGTAACGTTTGCTGGGGCAGTGGCCTGTTAATAAGCCAGTATAAGTACTTAGATCGTGTTTATTGAGGTTTAACAACCTCAGCGTTCGATAGGCGTCTGGTTCGATGAATCGTTTGGACTGACGAGAGTCTATTGCGTTCTTCCAGATTAGTTTAATTTTTGCCTTCATCCAGCTCTTTAATTGCATTTTCAGAGCACAAGAGGCCATTCCGAAGAAGGCTGCTGAAGGTTTTTAGTGAGTTGCTCTGCTATAGGACGCGGGGAATGCATCACATCCGAACAGTTTAAATCTCGACGGCGATTGTCAAGGAAAATCTTCGCTCAAATTGCCGTGTTCTGCACAATCAGGATGAAAGCTTGCAAGTATATTTTGGAACATCTAACAGCTCCGGCAGATTGATTATGTCGTGATACAATGTGGGAACTCATGGAAATTTCGCCAAGAATGTCATGGATGTGATGGCAAGGTACCAAAGAGCATTGTCTTCAAGTTAAACTTTTTCAAAAACAAAACTTTTTTCACTAGAAAACATCACCGATCGCTATGACGAAAGTGACAGTTAGATTTGTGTAACGCCCTGAGCATAAAATTTTTTGCATAATAGTCACGATATCATGAAACATAAAGTTTTATGAATTCATGACTTTTTGTTCATGTTTTTTCCGTGCATGATAGGTATCTCATAAACAGGTGAGTTCTATTCATCTGTAAATACTTCGCATTACTACGGGAAACGCCAGAAAAAAGAAGAATAAAGTCAACAAAATATTAACAACTAGTGGTCCTGGCAAACATTGTCTTACCATCAAGTAGACTGTTGTAAAACGTCATATAATCCCCCATATAAAATGACACATTGATTTTCTCCATATTTCGGATACTTTTCCAAACTATTTCCTCGCACTATGACGTCGCATCCTTTATCGAGTGCAACTGTAAAACACTTACTTCAATCCGTTCATCCTGTTTCAAGCCATTCCGTGACATACAAACACAGTTCCATTGTAGATAAAATATAGATAGATAAATAACACAGCGTAACAAAAATGACATTTTTGCGTGTTTCAAGAATCAAATTATGTATCTCTAGTAGATTTGGGTCTGCTGAATCTAACGCCGTTTTCAGATATGTTCCAGCACGTCACAATTTTTAGCTACAGGTCGCCAAAGTTGTATAAAACACTGGTTTTATTGATGTTCACATCAAATTTAAACAATGAAATACCAAACATGCCAAATAGGACTTCAACTTTCATTTCAGATATAATTAAATTGAAATTGCTCGATTAAATTGAGGTTAAACCGATTTTCTCAACATGCTTGCAGTCTCCATACGAAATTCTTCGTTTCTCTTATATGGCAAAATACAATACTTTTCTAAGTTAACAAAAACATAATTTTGAGCTTCGGAAGTATTATGAACTTTGTTGATAAGTATTGTTATATAAATAAAGTTTGAGTTCTGAGGCAAATAAAGCAAATAAATTGCCATACAAGCTGCCGAACTTGCATGCAAGTTGGTTGAAATAGTCAAATTCAGCATTTTCAACAGCCAATATCTCAAAAACTAGACGTGCTATGATATTTCTGAAAATGGCAATGGATTCAGTAGCCCTTAATTAAGTTGATAGCGGTATTTTGGTGCTTGAGACAAAAACGTGTTCCGCAGTGTAATTTAATCTCGTAACAAATAAGGGTGATAGTATTGCCTTACATAGAATATCTAGATATGGGAAACGAAGATTATTGTTGAAATATTACTAGTAAATGAATGAAAAAACAATTGTTTCCAAACGCGTTCTTGGTTATTGCGACAAATTATTGGAATTTGTCTGTAGTCAAAAAACAAATACATTTGCGATTATACTTTAATAGTGATTTTTTGTGTTATATTATAATACTGAGTCCAACGTTATTTTGTTGAATCAACTTCTAGGTCTACATCCAACCGAAAGCAGCAGCTCAACTCACCAACATTTTTGCTGTGTCATTCCGCAGAAAACACGCCGACAGAAAGTCTACCATGAAGATACAGTTTCGACTGGCAGTAACCATTCAACCTAGGAGATAGCTTCAATCAAACTGTTAGTGGAATCGTACCATTTTAAATAGTTTGCATTTGTAGCGGGCATCCAGAAATGTATCTTGGGAGCGCCCGTATTCCGATAGACTAAAATAGAATCCATTAGGACCTCAACCAATAGACTGAGCGGCTGCCGACATCTTTGGTACCGCCAATACTGCCGCCGTGGATTTCTGATTAAGATCGTAACGACTTTGTTCGTGATGAACGCAAGACCGCCGCTGGCATCCAGGATAGATGGGGATGGCAAATTGGTATCAAATTCTACCATTGAAATATAATGGTCACATGTAATTTAATGTTTTTTTTATTATTGAAACTAGGGTCACAATAAAAAATAAAAACTCAAGAATTACATATTTCAACAACTACCGAAAATCTAGAAATTACATTACTTTTGAGTTGGAAATGGTAGTGAAATTAAGTGAAATTTGAGAAAAAAAAATACGAGTCTTCCCGATGAGAATCGAACTCATGACTGCCAATTAACTAGACAGTGCACGTTACCGCTACGCCACGAGAGCACTCATGAACGCAAAATGTAATGGAAAATGAATTGTTTTGCCATTGATTTGCTATTGGTGTGATATTCAGTGCCATAAATAAATGAAATAATTATGGTTAAACTTTATTTGATTGCAAAATTTGCTCCTATTTTATCATCAGTTTGTTATTAACCTCTACCCGGGATGGACCTGCTCCTAATCGAGATGATCGCGATCACGACTCTTTCCTATTGGAGGTCAATCGGTAGTTAAAAGTTTTTTAGAATGCGCACAGAGCTGACCGTGATGGACATTTATAGAACTGATCCGGTGTTGATTTTGAAAAGCGTTGATTGAGCAGATGATACGACGGCTCCCGCCAGGGGAATTCGTTGCAAGTCCGCGGCGGCTCCATTATGTCTGATGCCGCTTTTTGTTTTTCAAGAGAAGCGAAAAATGTAAAAATATATAAGTGAATGGAGGCGAAAGAAGCCGCAGTGCAGAATCGTTAATAATGAATTATTAATTAGTTCGGCTGTTTCCAAATTAGACAGCTTTAATAAACAACCAGAATATACAGCGCTGCATATCGCTGGCAATTGCACCGTAGTACTGGTGTGAAGATGCATCAGCGAGCGGATCCGTTGCAGTCAGGGATGCCAGATGATTTTTTTTCTTATGTCTTCCAGTTGCACGAAAAAATGTATTCAACTTCAATTTTCTCAAATTTCACTTCAGGCGATTATAAGGCACAAACAATCCCTCCAATGTTTTCTGGACAGTTTTTTATATTTCATGAATTGAAATTCTTTCTGAATTGAAATTCTTCCTTAAAATCCATACTGATTTGAAGTAAAAAATAATATTCAAGAAGAATCACTGAATGTAGGAATAAGTACATGATCCCTATGGGGATTCCCTAGAGTAGTTATTAAGAGCATTCCTGAAAAAAATCTCGGAAAATTTTTGCAACAATTATTGTAATTATTACAAAGGAATTCTTGAGCTGAATTTCCTAGATAAACATTCAAAAGAACCTATGGATTTTTTATAGTTGAATCTGTGAAAGGATTGCTAGATAAACTAACAGAAATTTGCGAGAGAGCTATTGTATTCAACAACTGATTTAATTTCAAATAAAAAATATATATATAAAAAATCTTCTTATTTGAAATTTTATTCCGCTTTATCTAAATGTTTTCCAATGAAAGACATCTCTTGCAACTTGGCATCCCTGGCTGCAGCAAGCATCGTGCACAGGGCTGCCATTATGCCAGATTTATCTGGCACTGCCAGACTTTTAATCAATGAAAAGACAAAAAGACAAACTGATGGATTTGCCAGACTTTTTCAAATCCAGCCAGACTTTGGAGCAGTAAAAAAAATTTAAGGAATATTCTAATAAACAAAACTGTGGTGCTTAAAACACATACAGCAGCGTATAAAACAGCCAATGGAAATACTCGTGTTGCAGACACAACATCAATATGCATCTTGTTAAACTTTACTTCACTTATTTTTCATTACAATATGATGATATTTCGGCATTTAAATCTCATTTTTTGCACATACTTTACAAAATGACGGTTAGTAGTTTAAATTATGTCCAGAACAACTCCAGAGGAGCGCAGTTCTAATTCAGCAGATAACGATTTAAGACGCAAGGCTCTTCTATCATTTTTACACGATTGTGTTTGCCAGATTTTGCAAGACTTTTCATTTTGAACTCGCCAGACATTTTCCAAAATGTACTGGCAACCCTGATCGTGCAGCTGACCGTTCCGCCACCATCATCATCATCATCACCATCAGGTCAGTCTTAATCGTTCTGCCCCTGTTGATATTTATATGATGTGCTGCGGTCATCGTCGTCGTCGTCAAGTGCAGCGAAACCGAAAAACAACATTTTTCAAAAGATCATCAGATTTCGACCCAAGCAACGCCCGCCTTCCCTCCCCCTGGAACTCCATATGGATATCCTCGTTCGGTCGTCTTTATTTATTCTCCGGGGCTTGCAAGCGAAACAAACGAGCCCGGCACCGCTCATAATCGTGATCATAAAATCATAATTTGAATTTTATCGCGTGAAGACGAATGTTTACCGCCGAAGTGAGCTCCGGAATTGCGGAGCACTTGAAACGTGTAAAATTAATTGGATGGGACGGAAATATTTTGGGGCCATTTCGGTGGGCATTTGATGTGCAGGAGATTACAACCCTACAACGAGGGAAAGGGTGTGTGCAGGTCATAAAGCTTTACGATGTTTCAACACGATGATCATTAGGATAGGTTATTTCTAGAACAACAAGGATGCACTAGTTTAGATGAATTTGAAGTGAGCATTTAGAGTGAGATTCTATGTAATGATTTGATAATGCAAATGCGAAATGTTTAGGTTAAGTTAGGTTAAGTAAATTGAAAACATGTGTTTTTCTCTTATAAGCAGGTGAATTTCAACTCACCTGTAAAAAATCTGAACTGCTACGGCAAGTGAAATGTAATATGTTGTTAACAAAATGTTAATAAAATCTCAAATTTGTTTTACCAAATAAGGATGATAGTGTTGTCCATTATCACAGAACACCTAGATATAAGAAATGAATGTAATGTTTGAAATGATACTTATAAAGAAATAAAAAAAAAGCAATGCGAATGCGAAATTTTTTTAAAACTGTTCTGTTTAAAACTATGGATAGTGTACATTCCATAATTGGTTAGCAGATTTTCCATCTTTGCGATAATGATAATCTAGGGGTGACAAAAATGTTCAGGTGGAATAGTTCCATAATTCTCGAGAAAGATTTTTCTTCGTGTCTCTTTATTCCTATTTTTCATTTACTTCGAATAGGTTTTTAAACCAAGCATTTGATTTTCAAATAAATTTCCAGACCGGTCATGTTGTATACTGGACTATCTGTTGTAATACCAGGAACAAAGCTCTAAAGAGGATTCCGAATAACATTTTGAAAATGATCCTGCGGCTAGTACAGCGAAGATTCGCTAGTTGGAACACGACTACCTTCCAACTAGCGACTCCGATCCCCTAGTTGGGATGATTTATACCTGGTGAAAATGCATCAGACTCACGCATCACGAAACGCACACGACCTTTTGTCCTTTCGACGTTTTGTCTTTCGACCTTCTGTCCATAAACCTATGAATGATGATGGCAACTCTACCACATGCCCCATCCAGTCGATCATATTTAACGATAAACAAAATAATGGATCTGTTTTGAGTTTGGATCCAGGTGTCAAATAAATTTCACTAATAACTGCTATATGATTGTACATGTTAATATTGTAACGGGAAGTAACGACCATTGACTTAATGAGAAAAATGATTTCATCGCAGTAATCCACGGCATGTCAGTGAAAAATAATACCTCCACTATTGGTACACTGTTCCTTTAGTTGCGGTATATTCTTAATTTGTGTTCCTATAGTTGCGGTATCCGTTGTTTTCTTATTGAATCCTCCACTATAGGAACACTTTACCGCAACTATTGGTACAAGTAAGAAAAGCTTTAGCAATTTTAGTGATATTTCATCAGTTTCAAAGCAATTTGAACACCGGAACAACTGTTCCGTATATCAACAAGCCAATACGTCGATTGGCAGTGTCGGTTATGTGACTAATGTAATAAAATCAGTGAAAACGGCACTACCGCAACTATAGGAACACCCACAACTAAGGGAACACTTACCCTAAACTTGTGAATGAAATTGACTATTATTGTTGATGGTTATGACTGTTAAGCAAGCGTTCGTTAACTGAAAAACGAGAATTGTGGAAGATTCTGCGAGGGGAGTTCCGGCTACGAAAAACGTTGTCGTTTATCTGCCTGGTTCTGGTACGAGCCTCAACGATTCGTTTGCGCGAAGGGTAATCCCAAAAGTTACACTGATGGTTGCCCCGCCATTTGCGTACATAATCATTTTGGTATCTTCCTCCGCAAGACAGACGTCCATAGTGTGAATAGAACCTCCGCAAATACAATTTTTGGTACCATGGCCCCACTTTTGGCACTGGAATCCCCGTCCCTAGTGTTGTGCTAGGGCAGCGAAAGAGTTTAGAAGCGCGTTGTAGCTCCTTCAGATAATCGTTCTTCCATTAAAACCAGAATTGTTGTGTTTTCTCTTGCAGCCGCTGAAATCTGTCAAGCTGGTTGATCGGAATTTATCGAAGATCTGCATCCGATATAGCGTACATGGAGGAGCCTACCGAAAAGTGCCCTGGAGTCAGTGCAGAGAGATCCGATGTGTCCTCCGTTAGTGCCCCCAGTGGCCTCGATTTCATACAAGATTCCTCTTGAGCCAAGGCAGTTGACATCTCCTTGTAGCTGAATAGCGAATCTCGAAGTTGCCGTTGTAGATGACGTTTAGCGATTTTGATCGCAGACTCCCACAATCCACCGAAATTACAGTTAACTCTCCCTTACTCGATATTCCGTATCTCGATATCGAGTTAGAGAACTATAGTAAAAGTTGGTTTTCATGGCTAACTCGATGGTCCTTTGGATCACAGTTGCACTGGTTTTGTGTTCTGTAACTCGATATTTCCCTAACTAGATGGTCCCTTCAATATCGAGTTAGGGAGAGTTGACTGTATGTGCCTTCGGTGGAATTAGATGCCACAATATATTGCGGTTTGCATTTGAGCTGCAAAGCTTGACTAAACCTAAGACAAGACGTGTCAGGTCAAAGTGCAAAAACGAAACCAATTGCCTGTCAAAAAAGACCACTTCTCATTGGTCATTTTGGCAAAGGCCTACTTTCATATCGTTAAGTTGGATTGCAACAGGGCACTTTGTTGGTAGTGCGGCCGTGTTGCTAGTTCATAAATTAGAGTTTTCATCAGAAGTTTGGAAATTTTTCATGAAATCTTTTTGTTTCAAAACTATTTATATTAGATGTTAAGTGTACCGCATGTGCTCCTGCAATACTAAAGTAAGTAAAAAAATACGTAATCAAGAGCAAAATAATGGAAATTGTGTCAATTTTCATAAAAAATATCACCGGTTTTGAATATAAACCTGAATTTTAATAGCGATACCATCCTCTGAGTGAAGCGGGCAAGAGACAATTACAATATGAGCTTTTGTATTTGAGTTTGATTTAAAGATTTATTTATAAAAAATACTGGTAGCACTGGATTTTGTATCGTCAAGGTCATCGACTGAAAAACAACTGGACAGTCTTAGTTAAGCTGTCACGTCCTGTCCTAGGACTAAACATCCTCCAAATGCGGTAACACAAAGCAATCAAAGGACACCTAGCAACGATAGTCTTAATCACCGCCGACCCAGCAAGACAAACGTATCTTTGACATCGCATTTCTTGTGGAAAATCTTACCCCGTTTGGTGTTCCCGCATTTGATATTTGCATTTCAAACGCACACAGCAATACCTTCCTCGGCGGGATTGTCTCGAATGTGGTTTAGATCCGACTGGTTTCGTAGGCGAAGGTAGATTTCGTGAAGCTCATTCCGAGCTCCGATGAAGTTTTTACCATTACCGGAATGTATGTGGGCCGTCTTTCTTCTTCTGGTAATGAACCTGCGGAGTGTAGATATGAAGAATGCTGTCGATAAGTCCCCTACGAGCTCGAGATGGATTGCCTTTGTTGCAAAGCACACAAATACGCAAATATATGCCTTCACCAGGGAAGCTTTCCGATGAGGTGGTCGCAAGTATTCAGGTCTACAGTAATCTGCACCGGTGTGGAAAAATGCTCGACTAGGTGTCATCCGTGAAGCTGGAAGTTGGCCCATAGGTTGTCGCATCGGAATTAAAGTGCGTACAGTTGATCGGGACGAGACGACTTTGCCAGTGGAAAGTTCCTTGTTTTCCTAATGGTAGGATTCCGATTGAACTAGACGGATTAGCAAAAGTTTCGCTCTTTCCAGTTCTTCTACTGATAGGGTTCGCTCCAGGCGTAGAGGTTAACCGAGATGACGTGATTGGCAACTACGTTGGAAGCGTAACATCCATGCAGTCACGCGTATTAGTTTGGTGAAGTGCGAGTATAGAGAGAATATGGGATTTAGTTTACTAGAGCGTTGTCACCGTTTCCCTCTCAATTTGATCCTTGGGTACTGATACCAACTCGCCTTGTTTTGGCCAATTTTCATCAGGGGTTCCTAACCATTCCGAACCGTGCTGCCATAGTTTGCTTGGTAGGAAGTCCTTGACGTGTCTCTTGAGACCCAATCTGCCGGATTATGGGTTCCAGGGACATGGTTCCATTGGGCGTCGTGTGTAGTTGATTGGATTTCGCTTACCCACGCTTACAGCCACGAAGGTTTTCCATTGGTACGATGGGGCTCTTAACCAATTCAGAACAACGGTGGAGTCAGACCAAAAGTATACCGAGTTGAATTCCATTTCCAGTGCTTAAGTGACTTTCGTGAATAAGCGAGCAGTGAGCTGTGTGGCGCACAATTCCAACCTGGGGATACTGAGTCGCTTCAAGGGAGCAACCCGAGATTTAGCCGATACCAGTTGAATCTTCTCTACCCAGACAACCAAAATGTACGTATAACGAAATCACCTGGAGGCTCTATATGTGCAAAATTTCACTTATAAGATGTTGCGAAACGGCCTTCTACGTACAAAAGTGGAGGCGATATGCGTGCATAATAACTCTGATCCTCAAGATCGGTAGTCGAGAAGCTTGACTTCGGGGCTATATCACATATGTAATTGCTTGGCATCAAATGAGAATGTTGTTTGAAACACAACTGCGTCGATGACATTTGCTAGATGTTTTCTTCAATCACCATCCATCATTGAAAAAGCAAAGCTACTATGTTCAATTTTTAAACATGTCAGCCATTGCGCCATTTGGCAGCAGCTCTAAATGCAGGGGAATGAGGAATGTCGTATTTCCGACAATTTTTTACAATTTATCTGTAATTCGGAGACAAAAATGATGTACTACAATAATGTTCAGAAATGACATAGGAATGATACTACGATTGAACTTTTACGGTTAGGCATGAGGTTAAGAATCTCGTAGAACAAAAACAGTAGAGAAATGTATGTTTTACAGGTACTTTAATGAACAGAAATCAATTTTATGAGGTCAAAACCATCTCTTATCGGCATACAGTGTTCTCAAAAGTTGTAAAGTACTAATAATACGTTCAACCAGTGGTATTTATTTATTTATTTATTTATTTATTTCGTCAAGCATAGGTAGACTACATACAATAATTACAATACTTTCTTACATGCTATGGATTACTTCTATTGTTCTTTAGTTGTGTTTTAAGCTGCTCTTTGGACATAGTAATGCCAATGAATTCGCAATGTACATTATACTGACGCATCATACGGTTTATTGGTCCGTTTTGAGCATAATGCGTTCTGCATGATTTTTCTGAAAATAATTTTCTTGTTCTTAAATGCCGAGAGGGTGTGTAGAAGTTTAGTTGAGAAAGAAGTGCAGCGGAGTCTACACGGTTCGAAATAATGTTGTTTATAAAGAGAATCATTGTGAATTCCCGGCGTTGCTTAAGTGTTTCCAAGTTGATGAGCATGCAGCGTGCTTCATACGACGGAAGTGGCAGCACAGTCCAATTCAATTTCCGAAGGGCGTATAAAAGGAATTGCTTCTGTACTGATTCTATGCGTTCTTCGTGTACGACATGATACGGGTTCCATACTAGGTGACAGTATTCCAGAATTGGTCTTACATATGTAGTATACAATAGTTTAATAGTATATGGGTCTTGAAAATTGTTGCTGAACCTCTTAATGAAGCCAAGCATACTGTTTGCTTTGTTTATTATGGAATTATAATGTTCTACAAAAGTGAGTTTAGAGTCTAGGATTACGCCCAAATCCCTTACAATTTTACACTTCTGCACTACTTGATTTCCTAAAAATACTTCAATTGGTGGTGTTACATATTTTCGACTAAATGCTATTGAATTACATTTTTTGATATTGAGCTGAAGTAAACTTTTTTGGCACCAAGTGAAGAATAAGTTAATGTCATTCTGGAATTGTTTTGCTTCGCTAGAATTACTTACTTCCATGAAGAGCTTCATGTCGTCTGCATATATAAAAATTTTTATTTTTCTAAGTAAAAAGGAAATGTCGTTTACCTACAAAATAAAAAGAAGTGGGCCTAAATGAGAACCTTGAGGTACTCCAGAGGTTACAGAAATGGGTGCTGATAATTTATTTTGAAAGCGCACAATTTGTTTCCTATGTGATAGATATGACTGGATCCAACTCAAGAGTCCTGGCTCCATTCCTATTTTCTGCAATTTGAAGATTATTAATGGTATGTCGATTCGGTCAAATGCCTTACTGAAGTCAGTGTAGAGGGCTTCTACGTGCTTGCCATTGTCCATTGCGTTGAGAATAAAAGATACAAATTCTAGCAGATTGGAAGATGTTGAGCGGCCTTTAAAAAAGCCATGCTGCCTACAAGTAATTTGGTTTTTTACTTGCTGGAAAATTTTGTCGTTTACGAGAGATTCGAAGAGTTTGGGAATACATGAGATAATGGCAATTCCGCGATAGTTCCTTATGTCAGATTTTGTACCTGATTTGAAAACAGGCACCAAATATGAGGATTTCCAAGCTACTGGGAATTTTCCATTATTTAGAGACATGTTGAAAAGGCGTTCTAAGGGAAGGGTAAGTTCTTCTGAGAGATTTTTGAAGAACACGGGTGCAATGCCATCCGGTCCAGCTCCCTTAGTTGCGTCCAGGTTTTTTAGTGCCGATAAGATTTCTTGCTGTGATAGTTTTTCAATAGATATACTATTAGAAATTTCTGGGAAAAAAGAAAAGAAATTGCGGTCGCGGTCTTCTTCAGAGTAGGTGGTATACACTTCTTGAAAGAAATCTGCAAAGAGGTTGCAGATATCGGAAGAGTTTTCACCTACGTTTCCGTCAAAATGCATTCGCGAAGGGAAATTGCTACTTTTTAATTGTGTGTTTACATAATTAAAAAAGTTTTTAGGACATGATTTGACTTCGGATTCGACCTTACGATTATATTCTTCATGTGCGGGATTAATGGCTGAGTTGAGTTGGTTACATGTGTCATGATAATTTTGTAAGTTGGTGGCAGTATTTTCTTTTTTGTATAATTTGTGCGCTTTCTGTTTCTTGTTCTTTAGGTTTTTCAGATGTGGGCTAAACCACACCGGTAATTTGTTATTTTGTATTCGTCTTTTTCTTCTTGTTGGCACAGTTTCATTAATTATTTGTTGAATAATTGAATGGAACTTGTCTACTTCGGTGTCGACATTTCCATCAATACTTATGATATGTTGCCAATTAATTGTACATAGTCTACGTTTGGCTTCTTTGTAATTTGCTTTATTGTATTCCGGCACTTCCTCGTACTCCCAGTCGCTGGGGAGAGAAGTTTTATGTATGAAGATTGAATATTCAATTGCTGTGTGAAATACTTCATTTTTCCATAGAGGTGATAATGATGTATACACACAGAAATCTTCAGTGCAATTTGTAAATAAGAGGTCCAAGTAAGAATTTTGCTGGTTTTTTACGTGATTAATTTGATTTAGGCCAAAATATGATGTTTTGTCGAATAAAAATTGTAAAGTACTGTCTTCGCCTACGACTGGGAGTAAAAGTGATTCATTTTCATTGTCTGTAATGAAGTCGGCATTGCGTTGGTTGAAGTCGCCATAAATATGCAGTTTTACTTCAGGTTCCATATTTGAAATAATAGTTTCGACAATTTTGAAAAATAATTCAAAAGAATGTTTGTTAGCGTGTTCAGGTGGAAAATACACGGATGAAAAAATATGCGTTTCTCCATTAATTAGAGCTTTAGCCCAAACATTTTCGAATTCTTTGTGTTTGAAAGTTTCAATTTCTTCAGAAGTAAAGTCTGCATTAATGGCTATGAGAACTCCACCACCGGACTTCTTATTACAGTGTTGCAAATTTCGGCCGTGCTGAAATACATTAAAATTGTTTCCAAAAATTTCTTCGCTTCTTACGCTTTCGTCCCAGCTAGTTTCGGTTCCAAGAATTATATTGAAAGAAGAAGATAAAAGTTTTTGATGAATTTCTTTCATTTTGGCTGAGCTTTTCATGCGATTGAAATTTTGGCAATATACCAGAATTTCAGTCGCATTCTGTTGAGAAGACAAAGAAATTTTTGGATTATTTGTAATACTTACATTACTTTGTGCGTCAAGTAGCGTGTGTAGGGTGGATGTTGTGGAGACGTCAGTGATGTCTGCTTCCAAGGAATGCGTCTTTATTTTCGAAAATTTTGTAAGCCGGCTGAGTAAAATTTATTAGCACTCTCCCTGGTAAGCTGCAGTCGCTGTATGCGCTCGCTGGATAAGAATGCCCGGTACGACTTCAAGTCTTCTAAGGCGTCACTTCGCGAAATTCCGAGTTCTTCGTGAACGTCCAAGAAAATTTCGCGCAAAAGATTAGTGTCCGCTGGTAGTCCTTCTGCTGCTAATGTCAAAGATGCGCTAGTTTTGGTAAGTCCACGAATACATGTTGAAGGGGTCTGGTCATGCAAGAATGAAAGATAGGTCCGCACTATGTCCATGATTTTCGGGTCCCGTAGACGTGCTTTCAGGAAGCGTTGGTCCCCGGCTGCAGATTCTTCCGTGAGTCTGACTATAGGTGGACGCATGGGGTCAAAAAGTGGAGGGTTTTCAAGCCTGGCAGGTTTTTCAGGGCGATAAGGGTTGATGGTTTCCCCTTTTGGGAAATTTATGAATTTCGGTCCATTGTCCTTCTTTGGCGGCTGAGAAAATTGTACACGTGCCGCTGCCAAAAGTTCTTTGTCCAATGGTAATGACGAATTTCCACGCACAGAATTCATGTGCGTTGAAGTGATTTCTGTGTTGTTAGTAGTACTTTTGTCGATATTGTGGTTGTTGTCGTTGATGTTGCTGATGGTACTGTTATTTCTGCTATTGCTATTGTTGTTGATGTTACTGATGCTTCTGTTGTTGTTGTTGTAGTTGTAGTTGTTGCTGTTGTTGTTGTTGTTTTTGTTGTTGTTGATGTTTCGGTGGTTTGTTATTGTTGTTGTTGATGTTTCGGTGGTTTTGATTCCTGGCGTAAATTTCCTGGCGTTGTTTCCTCCTTCGTCTGGCCTTCTTTTCCTTCTTTTCTTGTGTTTATTTTTATTTTCATTTTTCCAAATTCTCGGTAGAATTTTTTGAATGTAAAAAATAGCCAAAAAACACAATTTCGACTTGAGGCACCTCCTAATCTTCTCCAAATTGGATGAACATTTGTCTGTTAGTTTGTTTTAGTATTGCAACTAGGACTTGGGGGTGACTGGTTGAATCCCAGAAATTTTTATTTTTGTGAAACTGTCTAGTGCATATATTATGTGATGAATAATAACATACAATGCGAGTGTATAAATATTCTACCGAACTAACCTGCAATATTATGCGACTTAACTTATGATAACAAATGATGATTTGACAGCTGTTATGGATTGATCCGACTTACTTTGTTCGTGTGTACGGGACGAAACAAAATGTACAAATGAACTCTGAAAAGAAGTGTTTTATGCGAGGAAACTCATCAATCTGACGAGTTTATCCACGGTGTTTAGCGAACTTTCATGCGATTTCTGGTTGTCTGGGTACACCATTTCCATCCACTGACTGAGCGTAGATGCAGCAGCCAGTTGCTATTTTTGAAGCATCAACAGAGCAATGCAATTGCACCGAAGCTGCATTTGGTAAGAAGATGAATCGGTCGACCTTGCAGGCTGCAAGTTGGTCAATCTGTGGACGAAATTCTTTCCATAGTTCTTGGAGATCGTTGGGAACCTCGTCGTCCCATCCAGTGGGTATCAGCCAAAGTCGTTACATTATGACCTTGGCAGTGATGACGACTACCTTACCGGATCGTAGAGTTATGCTATGCAGGATTGGATTTTTCGCTTTGTCAGAGGACCGTTGTCCTCCCAGAGTTGTCTCCAGAGTTGTCCTCGTTGATGTGGATATCAAGCTCTAAGCAGTCAGATTCTGGTTCCCAGGTAATGCCCAGAGTTTTGACCGTTTCGTTGGGGCCAAATTTTACAGTTGATTGCGTGCCGATTTGTTCCTTGGAATTCCTAGAAAAGCCTCCAGGCGGTTCGATGTCCACCTAGGACACGGTTATATGAAAAATTTAAATTCTCGCTCCAGTCCACTTTTTGGATTGCATTAACAACAGTGCAAAATTTCAGCTCGATTGGAGAAACTATATTTTAGCACCAGCCGTTCAAAGTTTGTATGGGATTTACTATGGGAAAACTTACTTTTACAAAGAAAAATCGCCAGAGATCGCCCATTGTCCTCTAAATTCTGAGCACAGATCTTGATAGGTATTTCTATGATAAACAACATTGCCCAAGACCGCAAAGCAATCCGATGCATGTGAAAAAAGTTATTAAGCATAGACTATTCGGAAATTTTGCCTGAATTTGTTATTATTGTTATTCCTTTACGTGTTAATCAACGTCGCTTTGCCAATAGGTTTTCATTGAATAACTTTTTTCACAAGTGTCGGATTGTTTCGCGGTCTTCGGAAATATTCTTCATCGTAAATACCTCGAGGTCTATGTTCAGAATTATTATAGAGGACAATGGACGACCTCTGGCGGTTTTTTTTTGTAAAAGTAAGTTTTCCCATAGTCAATCCCATACAAACTTTGAACGGCTGGCGCTAAAATATAGTTTCTCCGATCGAGCTGAAATTTTGCACAGTTGTTATGGGACCTAAGTGCAATCCAAAAAGTGGACTGGAGCGAGAATCTAAATTTTGTCCCACACTAATGTTATTTAGTTTTAGTTATAAGTTAACCCATTTCATTCCGCAAATTGACTGCTTATTCCACCGTATCGTCAACGCCGATAAAGTCATCGATATAATAGCATTTCGAAACCAAGGCAGCACGATAATGATGTCCTTTGTCCTCAGCGAGTCTAAGGAGTTTTTGGTCGCTAACTTCAAAGAAGGTGCCAGTCCCTAGGTAACGGTACGAAGTCGAATCTCCACAAAATTCGTTAAAGTTGTCTATCCTCAGGCTTACCGTCATCTGTCGGTAATTTTTTGTTCGATCTCTCCTACCAAAGCCACTGAATATTTCCAAAATCGGATAACAATTTGCAAAAGTTCGTCCTGGGCGACAAGGCCGACGAGGAGGGTATTCAAGGAGCAACCGGTACTAGTTTTTGCCAATCCGTCGAATACTACCCTCAGTTTTGTAGTGGTGCTGGAAGTCTCCAAGGTAGGTAGAAACTCCGTTTTGCTTGTGTCTGAAATCAGTCCCATATGCTGCAGTTCTTAGTATTCTCGCATGAACTTGTGATAGGCGGTCTTCATCTCTTCATTTCCATTTAATCTTCTCTCGAGTAAGTTTAAACGATGCAAATCTGACGACCTGGATTCATCCAACATTTGGTCGATCATCGGTTCCTTTAGCATTCTGATGACGTATCGTCTTTCCTCATCCCTTGTGGTTGTATAGTTTTCTTCGCAGTCTTCCTCTTCAACAGATAGTAATTTCCGGTCCACCAGTCTCGGTTCCTCGATTTCCCAAAAACGCTCTATCAATTGATCTAATGATTCTACTGTGGCACAGTTGGTAACAATTATTCAAAATGTGGCTGAAGTGATGCAGTTCCAGCGATAACCCATCCAAATACGGTTTCTACGACGAGAGGAAAGTTAGGCTCCAGGGATATTGGAGGCTTTAGACCAAAAAATGAGTTGATCTTCAGAACCGCCAACGATACATTCTCCCGAATAGTCCATGAATATGTTACAGCACTCTTGATGGGTTGCTTCGCTGTGATCTTGTTCAGTACAAGGAATTCCATAGTCATGACGTAGTCCGTTAGTCGAGAACGCACCTCTACTGTTATGCTTTGCGAACATTTCGCCACGCCAGTTCCAACACCATGTACGTTGGTTTTCACCTTCTGTCCCCTCACACGCAACAGTTGAGTGAATCTCTCGGTCATCAAATTGGACATCGTCCCACAGTCGAGTAATGCACGAGCCAATAGTTCATTTCCATGATGGTCGACGACCTTCACGACCGCTGTCATTAAGAACGTGTCAAAATCTGACGCTGTTACATTGACTATTGTCGAGAAGACCCACAATTTCAAAGTGATGTCATCCAGGTTCCTGCAACTGTTTCAAGATCTTCGTATTCTTTTTTAAGGCATCGATGAGGCCATGCAGGGGGCCCAGATAGCCGTAGCGGTAAACGTGCAGCTATTCAGCAAGACCAAGCTGAGGGTCGTGGGTTCGAATCCCACCGGTCGAGGATCTTTTCGGGTTGGAAATTTTCTCGACTTCCCAGGGCATAGAGTATCTTCGTACCTGCCACACAATATACACATGCAAAAATGGTCATTGGCATAGTAAGCTCTCAGTTAATAACTGAGGATTTTTTTATTATCGTACAAATTGGGCCGAAGGGTCTCAGATTTTCATGAAACTTTTTCCACAGGCAGGGCTCATGGATATATGAATAAAAAAAATTGAGAAAAATTCAGAGTCGCCTATTTTTCCGGAAAACTCAGGTGGAAATTTTTTGTTTTCGCTTGACACTACTTACTTTGAAAAATCATAACTCAAGAACGAAGCATCGTAGAAACAAAGTTTTTATATGAAAATTTAAGCAAATTTTCTCAGAAATCAAAAAAAAATATGAACTGGAAAAAGTTTTCCACAAAATTTTCCTCCGTTAGGGAAATTCATAAAGGAAAGCTGGAAAATCTATGCCCGAACTCGTGGAAAATTTTTATTAAATTATTTTTGAGAAGGAAACTTTATAAATTTCAATTCTGGTAACTTTTAGGATGTACTTTTTTTTGTTCCTGAGTTATGGTCAATTTTGTGAAAAATGACTATATTAGTCTTTTCTTTGAAAACCCATATTTCAATCGAAGCATCAGAAAAACAAGATTTTTTTTATCAAAGCAATTGCAAATTTTCTAAAAGATCTGAAAGAAACGATATGGGATTGGTTTAAATGAAGTATAAGTCGGATTGGATTATATTTTTCATGAAACATTACACCGTTAAGCAAAGCTGAAAAAACTGTTTCTTTTCCATTCCTAGGGATTCTTTCTTTTCTATGGAACAAATAAGATTCTTTTTATATTTTTCTTTCATTTTATTTATTCAATAACATAACATACATAACTTACATTTTATCTTAAAACTATCTATTTTTCAACCGGGAAGATTGCCTTTGGTTGCTACCACCAGAAGATTTTCGTTTTTTGTAGTATTAAGAACAAAGCATGCTGTATTTTCTTGGTTTTCATGTGCATCTGAGAATTCACTCGCAAAAATGCTTCGTTCGTGTTTTGGAATAAATGAATGATATTTTTTTGTTCCAGGAATTGGAACAAGGTTAGAAAATCTCTCCTGAAGTAATTTGTCAGCCTCTGAATAGTCATTTTCAGTTGCATAGATGAATTCCCAATCTTTTTTAAATTGGTCTTTCACCTTTTGCGACACAGCCCAGTCAAAAAATTGTTTGGCGTTATTAATTTCCGCTGACTTTCTAATACTAACATCTCTAGCCATTCGCTTAATATTGCCACCGATACCATCACGTGGACCTTTTCCATGTGAGGTTGGGAAAAAGTGCCATTCTCCTCTACTTTTAAAATCATTTTCATGGTTGCATACATTTTTGAAATTTGATTTATTTTTGTACTGCTCTCCGCAACCATCAGAAAGATAAATGATTTTTTCAAGCTCAGGAAATTTATTTTTCAATCTTGAAATTAGTTTTGTTTGAAAAGCATAAACAGATGTCGTGTTATGCTTTTTTATGTCAGCAATTACAACAAAATTTAAAACTTTGATCGAAGATTTGTCTTTGTAATAAATTACAAATGGATGTATTGTTACTTGAGGTGTCGTACAAAGTAATGGCTTTGAATGGAATCTTGTATCACGCACGCGAAATCCATCTGGCACATTATTTCTTTGTTTTCAACTAGTGATTCCTTTTAAGCTCTTATAAATTTATTTTGTTTATCTACTTTGAATTGATGCACAAGAAACTTCTCTGTGAGATTTTTCAAGTTTTCTATGAAATCATTTACATTTTCCTCTTTGTTGATAATGTCACAACCAGGAGAAATAATCCAAAAACAATACTTAACTTCTTCAACGTTGTTTTCATCTAAGCGATTGGCAACAAAATCTAATTTCTTTAATTTACAATCCTCACAGGACCTCAAGTAACAATCTTCTGTACTATCTGGACATATCATTTGACTAGTCAAAAAGGGTTTTTTCTTCTGTTTTGGAGCGTCTTGCTGGGTAGTGCTTCGTAAAGCCCAAGCAGGACAGTTCGGTTTTGCGTCGTCCGATAGATTTAGCTCACGGTTTCACGCATGTTTTCGTCGCCGGAGATTTTTTTTTCTGTTTTGGAGCGTCTTGCTGGTTAGTGCTTCGTGAAGCCCAAGCAGGACAGTTTTTATAATCAGAAATGGAATAGTGAAAAGTGAAAAATGAAAAAGTGATTTGTTTGATTTGTGTCCTCAGTACTGTTGGTTTTTGGCTGCCCTAAGTTCACCGAACCATCCGGAAGTGACATGCAGCACATAAATTTAGAGAATCAATCCGGTGAGTTTGTTCCAGTATGATACTTTTTCTTTTGTGAGCCTTCCGGATCGTTTTTGTCCGCGTCGTGGAACTTCTGATCGTTTCTTGAACGGAAAATGTTATTGTCGGAGTTTGATAATTATGTTCAGATTGCGCATTCTGTCCGGGCGGGTGTTACGCAACTAATAATAGGTTGTGGATGCTTTTTAACCGTTCGATGACCCTGGAGGGATCGATTCTGCTTTTCGTATAATTTTGAGCAGAAAAACCGACTGTGTTATCCTAGGGTGTTTAGTTCGAACGCGCTTCCTTTCGTTTTTCGATTATCTAAAAATACAGTACCACCCAGTACAGTTTTTCAATGGGCACAGTACAGTTTTTCAATAGGCGTGATTTTTTTTTTTACGCGTATCGTTATTTTATACAATCCGATGACCCTGGAGGGATCGGTTTTGCTTTTTACTGGTTATTGAACAAAAATATTACTGCACAATCGACAAGCATTTCGCGAAATACTATTTATACTATAAATAAGCTATTGTTTTCTCTTTTGATTGCCGGCATTCAAAACATTAATTTGAAAACGCTTAAACAACAAATATTTATGGTCTATCGCCAGCTAGGCGAATCCTGACAATATACCTTCCCCAACCTCCAACTCCGTAGCACTTATGAGGGTGTCGCTGAGTCGGTGGCCTCTCATTAAGTAAGTGCTACATCAACATTTCCTTCCCCTATCCCAAGTTACGGTAAAGATGGACGTGGCCGGGAATAGCGATATTCATGCTTTTAGTATTCTTGTTTATGATTTGAACAAGGTATACTCCCCTGCCTTGTTCTTGAAAGTAGTCAGGATGAGATTATTAAAAAGAAACATGAATGTTGCTAGTATCCAATCTACGAGGTATACCGTTACTACGCTAACGCTAACGCTATATCATTTGACTAGTCAAAAAGGTATTAAGCTTTTTTTTCTGTATTATGAACTTCAAAGCAATTAGTTTTTTTTAAATGCATCAACCATGTATTTCATATTCTCATGTATCATGCAAACACAAACATTCATGGCCGATGAATCCTTTGTATAAACACATTGTTTTGGTTTAAGTTTCCAGAACGATGTGAATGAGACAGATTCCTGTTCACTCTTACAGGTTTGCAAATATTGTTTATATAAAGTATCCAAAGGGTCAAGCAAAAGGCGTTTTTGAACATTTTGGCGCACTCCATTGGGTAACTTAATAGATATGGTATCTTTCAAGCCAGGAAATGGCCGACTGATATCATCCCTTAGGTAAAAATTTGAAACTATGACTTGGACATCTGATCCATGCGAGGGTCGTCCTACTTTTGAAAAATCCCTAAATTGTATTTTTTTGATTCAGTTATAACGTGTTGAGACACGTCAAAATGAGCTTTAACTTTGGCATATGACCAATGCCTAGGAAGTTATTTTAGAAGTTCAATTTGCTTGTCAGGTTCGGCTTTTGTAACAGCTGAGTTCAAATTTAATAAAACGGAATTAAAATCCTCTGTAACATCGACAATATTAGGCGGAAACCAAGTCTTTATTTTACTCAAAATTTGATTGAACATTTCGTCCATAGAAGCATTGCGATAGTTACTACTAGAAGCATCCAAACGTGAAGATTTTACTTGAAAAGAAATTTCCAAGAATTTAGCAAGCTCTTGTATTTTTTGTACATTATTTATAGAACCAACTGACTCACCCGAGGAAGGAGTTTCCTTTGGCGACGCCAACGAAGATAGTGGTGAAACTTGTTCCTCAAACGCCATTGCTTCTGGAAGATCCGTTACGAGAGCCTTCTGGTCACCGGTAATGGAGCACTTCACGCAAATTTTCATCTTTTCCGTAATCCACCGAACTCCATTCGAATAAAGCTTACTGATGAGGCCTTGGCTGATCGGTCGTAGATTTGTCCTTACTGATTTGTGGCCGTCCAGTCCGAAGGGGTTACAGCATAAAGAATTGTATTCGTAATATTGAACTTTGTCCATTTCAACAGCTTCGGGAAACCTTTTTTCACTTTACAAAAAATAATAACGAGGAATATACAGCTGATAGACAACACTTGCACTTTCTCACTGCTCTTTGTTAGTTTTTGGTAAACTTATGATTCTCAAGCCATTTCAACGCTTTAAACTTGAATTGGTAAATACCTATTTGTCATATTGTCTACCCATTTATTTAACTGTCAATTTTGTAGTTACCTATCAGGAAAAAATTGCCTACATTCTGATTGAAGAAAACTTTGTTTCCATGTAGTTTCGTTCTTAAGAAATTTTGTTTATGAACTTATAAATTTGTAAATATATGGTTCAAACAGCTCATCCTAGCAATATTTGATCATGTTTTAGGAACGAAAAATGAGCGTATTGAAAAATATTGTAGGATTGGATCTTATTGATCGCTCTTTTCAAATATACTTTGTTTGAAAGCTGGAATAGCTAATCGGGTTTTCATTATTTGTTTTCATAAACAGTGAAAAATGTACTGGGAAACTGATTCCATTTCAAAAATTTCATATTTTTGAGATAATTTGAATCCGGTTCGACAAGTCATGATGAGTCTTGAGTCATGATTTTTAAACGAAAAGGGATGTATGGCAAATCTTTGCATTTTTTCACAAAATTGACCATAGATCAGGAACTAAAGAAAAGTACATCCTAAAAGTTACCAGAATTGAAGTTTATAAAGTTTCTTTCTTAAAAATCTTCTTCTTCTTTCTTCTTTCTGGCATTACGTCCCCACTGGGACAGAGCCTGCTTCTCAGCTTAGTGTTCTTATGAGCACTTCCACAGTTATTAACTGAGAGCCTTTTTTTTTCCCTCATCTGTAGAGCCTTTTAACCACTGCTTCCATTATTTAGGAATATTGTGGTATGACCCATATTTTATTTGGTGCTCATCAAATATCCTTTCACAATTGAGATGTGATAGACATTGGTTGATGTGTCACACTGTCCCAACTGGGCACAACTCGTTTTATAAAGTCTATTACCCTATTAGGACTACCTTGCCAAATTTCCAAGGGCTCTAATAACCCTTTTCCAAATGTTAACGTTCTTTGATTAAGCAATGCTCCGCAGTTGCAGAGTAAATGCTCAGCAGTTTCGTCTTCAGCTTGACAAAAACGACACTCAGAGGATTGTATTTTTCCTATATTTTTAAGATGATACCTACTTGGGCAGTGACCGGTCATCAGGCCAGTTATTACCCTAAGATTTCCTTTATTAAGATTCAGTATAGCCCGGGCTTTAGCTAGACTGGGTTTTATGAATCTTTTCGCTTGCTTGGATGTATCCGTGGCGTTCCAATTGGATTCTACCATGGACATTTCCCAATTTTTCAGTTTCATCCTGAGAGTGCACTCAGGAATACCACAGAACGGTTCAGGGCCGACAAAGCTCGAAGCTGCACCCTGTCTTGCTAGATTGTCGGCAATTTCATTCCCCTCAATTCCACAATGGCCGGGCACCCAGTACAATGTAACTTCGTTCCTACTGGCCAATTGCTTCAAAGAAAGAATGCATTCCCACACTAACTTTGATCTACATGTGAATGCCTTTAGAGCATTCAAAGCTGCTTGACTGTCTGAGAAAATACAGATCTTTGCAAACCTATAGTTTCTTTTGAGACAAACATTTGTACAGTCAATGATGGCTTGTATTTCAGCTTGGAACACAGTGGGACTGCGCCCCATAGCGATTACCTTGCTGATACCAGGGCCGAAAACTCCAGCTCCGGTATTGTCGCCCATCTTTGACCCGTCGGTATAAAACACAATAGAACCTGCACGTAAACTTGGCCCACCAGAATCCCAAGTATAGCGGCTTGGTTTAACCACTTTAAAGGGAACATCATAGTTGGTCTTCGTTGTCATCCAATCTTCTATTGTTTTGTTATCTGAATTCAAATTGAATTCCTTGATGATTTTCATGTGACCAATCAAATCACCATCTAGTATTTTATTATAACGAATAAACTGCAAGGCATTTTTTGCAGCTTGCAGTTTAATGAATTGATGCAAAGGCAGTATATTAAGAAGGGCATCCAAGGCAACCGATGGTGTACTTTTCATTGCCCCTGTCATTGATATACAAGCAAGTCTCTGCAACTTAGTCAGCTTCTTCTGAGCGGTTACCTCATTTGTCTTGGGCCACCATACCAGTGAAGCATAACTAATTTTTGGTCGGACTATTGCTGAATAAATCCAGTTTACCATATTAGGTCGCAGTCCCCAAGTTTTTCCTAGGGCTTTATTGCAGACCCATAGGGCATTAGTACCCTTACTTATGACCTTGCTCAGATGAGAGTTCCAGTTCAATTTCTTGTCCAAAGTAACACCAAGGTGTTTAACTTCTTCCGAAAATTGAATTTGAATTCCATTCAAAGAAGGCTGTATAAGCTTTACCTTTTTCCTTCTGGTAAAAGGCACGATAGTAGTTTTTGAAGGGTTTACGTTTAACCCCTCTTTCCTACACCATTTGAGAGTAATGTTTAACGCAGTTTGCAACCGATCGGAAATCGTGTTATCAAACTTTCCACGAACTAAGATGGCCACATCGTCGGCATATCCAATTACCTCAAAACCTTGATCTATTAAATTTCTAAGGAGTTCGTCTACTACAAGAGACCACAGTAAGGGCGATAACACTCCTCCTTGAGGACATCCCTTCGTAGATCTTATAGATATTTGCGCACCTCCTAGATCAGCAGAAATTGTGCGACCCTTGAGCATGGTCATAACCCATTCGATAACACTTTTATCCAAGCCCCTTGCTTCCATGGCTGAACTCATAGAGCTATAGGATGCATTATCGAATGCTCCTTCAATATCGAGAAAAGCAACCACGGCTATTTCTTTGGCTTCAAGAGATTTCTCGATTTTATTTACCAACGACTGCAGCGCCGTAATGGTAGATTTACCTGATTGATACGCAAATTGGTATTTACAAAGAGGCATTTCTATTAAACTTGTTGACTTGATGAAGTCATCAATTATTTTTTCCATTGTCTTTAAAAGAACAGAGGAAAGGCTTATAGGTCTAAAGGCTTTGGGAGTTGTTTTATCCTTTCTTCCAGCTTTTGGAATGAAGACAACTCGAACCTTTTGCCACGCTTTTGGAATATATGAAAGCGCAACACTTGCTTTGAATATTTCGGTTAAGAGCGGACAAAGCGTCTCTTTTCCTTGTTGCAGTAAGGCTGGGAAAATATCATCTTTCCCGGCAGATTTGAAAGGCTGAAAAGAACTCAATGCCCATTCGACCCTCGAAGGCGTGAAGATTTCACAAGCTTTCTGATAGGCATTTATCGACCATACATGTCTTGCCTCATCTGAGACCTGTTCTTCATCCGAATATGGGATCGATTCAGGGAAATGAGTTCTCATCATTACTTCCAGTGTTTCAGAAGAGTCAACAGTATAACTGCCGTCTTCTTTTTTAAGGCAACCTAGACCATTTGAATGGTCTTTTGAAAGGACTTTGTGCAGCCTTGCAGCTGCAGGAGCGTTGTTAATGGTTTCACATACCCGTCTCCAGTCCTTACGTTTGGCGTGCCTTAGTTCTCTGTTGTATTCTGTTAGGGCTTTTTTGTATTCAACCCAATCTAAAGTGTTCTTTGCTCTATTGAACAACCGCCTGGATTTCTTCCTCAATCCTGCCAGCTTGTCATTCCACCAAGGCACATCCCTGTTAGATGACCTTTGTTGAATAGGACAGCTAGCATGATAAGATGAGACCATTTGGTCAATGATCCCATCAGAGGCATTTTCCAGTTGTGAAACAGTCGTGAACTGTTCACCGTTATACGAATTCTTATTCGTTAAATGAAAACGATAGAGATCCCAATTGGTTTTCTTCGGGTTTCTATAGCTTTCTGTTATTTCTGATCCAGCTTTAAAGTCGAACCGGATTTGTTTATGATCTGACAATGATTCTTCATCAGAAACATGCCAGTTCACAATCTTCTCCGATAACAAGTCGCTACAGATCGTGAGATCAAGAACCTCTTGTCGGATAGAGTTTACAAAAGTAGGAGAATCACCTCTATTACATATGTCTATGTTGTTAGACGACATGTAGTTTAAAAGATCTTCTCCTCTTTTATTAATATCGGTGCTGCTCCAAATTGTATGATGGGCATTTGCATCGCACCCTATTATAAATTGGGCATTAATTTTCTTACAGTAGTTGACAAAATGAACGACAGAGCATGGAGGCACATCTTCAACATCTCCAGGAAAGTAAGCAGAAGCAATACATACCTCCGTTTTCCCACGGATAGTTGGCACCTCTACTTTGATCGCAACAATGTCTCTACGGATAAATTCTGTAATTGGGACAAATTTTGTGTCCCTATTTACAAGAATAGCCGTCCGTGGTTTGGACTGAGTTTCGTCGTACAAAACTCTACAACTGCTCGAAGGGCAACCAAGTACCCTTCCATTATTTACCCAGGGCTCTTGAATTAGTCCCACATTGATATTTTCCTTGGTGAACCTTCTGCTGAGCACTGCTGATGCGCCCTTTGCATGATGAAGGTTCACCTGGATAATTTTGATTCGATTCATATTACATTAACATGCTCCCACTCGTATCAAGCCTCTGATTTGAGGCTAAATATGAGTAGCCGATTATTTCGGAGAAGTACAAGGTCAACTGCGCCATTGCTCCGGGTAGCACAGTAAGGGCATAATACTGTGGAGGGTGCCCTGGTACTCCACAGGCACCGTTCACGGTTAGGTTTCTTTTGACCCCCCTAACCATTCATTCCTAGGCACGGTATGCTTTTAGCCGCATGACACCATGAATTAGGGGCCACCTGTATGATGGACTTATACCACCGGAACAGGCAATCCGTAGTGTTATTTCTAGCCTTGTTGCAATCGGCTACCGACACTACACGGCTATCTAGGCTATTCGAATATAGAAGCTGATATTGAGGATCAACTTCCATTGAGGCCGAATAGCCGGCAGGTACGAAGATACTCTATGCCCTGGGAGATCGAGAAAATTTCCAACCCGAAAAGTTTCTCGACCGGTGGGATTCGAACCCACGACCCTCAGCTTGGTCTTGCTGAATAGCTGTGCGTTTACCGCTACGGCTATCTGGGCCCCTTAAAAAAATTTCCGCGAGTTCGGGCATAGATTTTCCAGCTTTTCTTTATGAATTTCCCTAACGGTGGAAAATTGTGCGGAAAACTTTTTCCAGTTCATATTTTTTTTTTATATCTGAGAAAATTTGCTTAAATTTTCATATAAAAACTTTGTTTCTACAATGTTTCGTTCTTGAGTTATGATTTTTCAAAGAAAAGTCTTATATGGCACATCTGGACATTTTTCACAAAATTGGCCATAGCTCAAAAACGAAAAAAAGTGCATTCCAAAAATTTCAGTGATTAAAGCTGATAAAATTACCTTCTCGAAAATATTTTTTTGAAAATTTTCCACGAGTTCGGGCATAGTTTTTCCAGCTTTTCTCTACAAAATTTCCCAACGGTAGAAAATTTTGTGGAAAACTTTTTCCAGTTCATATTTTTTTTTGGATTTTTGAGAAAATTTGCTTAAATTTCCATATAAAAACTTTGTTTCTACGATGCTTCGTTCTTGAGTTATGGTTTTTCAAAGTAAGTAGTGTCAAGGGAAAACAAAAAATTTCCACCTGAGTTTTCCGGATAAATAGGCGACCCTGAATTTTTCTCAATTTTTTTTATTCATATATCCATGAGCACTGCCTGTGCAAAAAGTTTCATGAAAATCTGAGAGCCTTCGGCCCAAACCCGCACGGTAATAAAAAAAAATCCCCAACTGTGGAAGTGCTCATGAGAACACTAAGCTGAGAAGCAGGCTCTGTCCCAGTGGGGACGTAACGCCAGAAAGAAGAAGAAGGCCATGCAAAGCGCTTGCTGATTCCTTCTTCATTTTAGGGTGATCCAACATCGTATGTAGATAGCGCTTCTTCAGCAAATAGGTAGGGTAGAAGCACCGGTTTTGGCTATACGCCAGTTGTAGCCATAATGGATTATCCACCGTTTTACACAGCCAATCAGCATGAAACCTTTTGTGTTCAGTAGATCACATTCACATGATAAAGCTACATTCATTTAATCGTCCAAATTGATTCAAAACATAAGAAAATCAATTCATTTTCCGTATAATTTAAACTTCCATACACCTTATTTAGCCAGGGCAATCCTAATTTGGCCACTCTCATGAGAAATCAACGCGATTGGCCAATTTAGGAACCGAAGTTAAATCTCTGGCCGAAACTGGTTCCGTTGGCCTATATTGACCAACGGGATTTTCAAGGCGAAACAATGGTTTTAGCTCAGTTTTGATAATTTTCACACATATTATGGATTGAAAGCTTGCATTTGACATATCTGTAGTATAAAAACGGCTTCCCATTTAATTTTATTGACATTTTCTCTTAGGCTGGCCCAAACCGGTGCTTTTACCCTATGTGAATACAGCCATGCTACCGCATAATTCAGTGACTCCATAAGCTGAGCCGCCTAGCCTCTACCGTCGCCTGCAAGTTGTGATAATTCCGTACACGAGTTGATGAATGTAATGCACGTGTCATGGAACGTTAGCGATTGGTTGTAGTACCCGCTGAATTCTGGAAGAATTGTCGGCAATTTGACTCCTGCTAGATGCGATGCATTCGGTAGAGACGGCTGAAGCAGTGTTGCCACATTTTTATCTGTACCGAAGGCACAAAAATCTTTTTTATCTGTACCAGAGATTCTAAAAATCTGTACCCAAAATCTGTACCATACCCAGCATAAAATTTGCAAAGAAACCCTAAAAATCCTAAATAATTTGGAAATTTAGCGTAGTTTATATTGAAATAATGTCACCCATTATATACTTATTTTTAAGTTCTATGGAAACAGTATATCTCAACAATAGTTTTGTGAAAATATGTTCCGAATTTCACGCATCTCTTCAATTTTGTGTTACGAAAATCACCAATTCCAAAAATCTGTACCAATCTGTACTTTTTCGTGAAAATCCGTAATCTGTACCGTACAGAATCTGTACCAAAAACTATCAGAAAATCTGTACCTTTCCAGATAAATCTGTACTTGTGGCAACACTGGGCTGAAGTGTTGATCGTTGATTTTGCACATCCGGTATTTTCAACAGCAGCACTCCTTTTACACGGAAAAACTTCGATTCAAATTCCTCGTGCGAAGCCACGCGTTGCTTGAACCGATTCTTCATGGCATTCGATGTCAGTCTAATCATTCTCAAACAAGCTCCACAATTTGTCCATGCTTTCGAGTCGAAGGGTAATTTCGTAATCGGTCTAACGCAGCTAGGATGTTGGTACGCTTCTGCTCGAGAATCTTTTCGAATCTTCTTTTTGATCATATTGTCCGAAGTTTCGATTAAAACAAAGATTTAGTAGAGAAGCAAGGAGACGTAGGTTGGTTGGAACGTTACTCACCTCGTACAAGGTGGAATAATGCCTTGTATTTTTCGGGGCCTTTCTTAGCCGAGTTGTTAAATCCGCAGCTACAAAGCAAAGCCATGCTGAAGGTGTCTGGGCTCGATTCCCAGTCGGTCCAGGATCTTTTCGTAACGGAAACTTCTTTGACTTCCGTGGGCATGGAATATCATCGTACCTGCCACACGATATACGAATGCGAAAATGGCAATATTGGCAAAAAAAGCTCTCAGTTAACAACTGTGGAAGTGCTCAGAAGAACACTAAGCTGAGAAGCCGGCTTTGTCTCAGTGAGGACGTAATGCCGAGAAGACGAAGAAGAAGAAACCCAGTGATACCTCGAAACGTAGCGGATGGCCATAGTTGAAAGTTTCCCTTTAAATTTAGGCCCGGTAGTGACGCAAACCATGATTAGGTCTATTGAAACCACACTAACCTTGTAAAGGGCAAAGATATGCCTTGATATTATGAAATCAGCAACTGCGACAATCTCCAAAACCCAGATAGCATAGATATCGATGCGACGTTCCACGATGTTCAGTTCTTCGGTCGGCGACCAAGAGCACTTGGGTGGGATGTGCTTGGGTACAAGATGGCGGTCGATTCAGAGTGGAGTGGTCACACAATGGGTTTTCAAGCGTTTGTGGGGTCCAAACGCCGAATTCTGCAGAATTGGACAGAAATTTTGTGTTACGTCTAGTGGTGAGCGTTAAGGGGAAATCGTACTCGTTTGTCCGTTGGGTCCAGTATATCCGTCTGTATATCATATGATCACTTTAATCACCAAAACGCGATTTGTCGTTAAAGAATGTGGAATTTATTGCACAACCATTTATTCGGTGAAAAAGAAGTGAACTTTGAGAAACTCTTCTCCTTGGAAACTGGATATGGCGGAGGGTCTGGAAATTTGCAAACAGGTACCTACGACGCTACTCAACAGAGACAACGGCAACGGCAATACATGGCTATTCTTCTTGGTACCTACTAATCGTGATGTACCTTTCAGCATTTAAAGTTTCAACAAAAGAGGGATGGAATGTACCTAAAAGCTCATAAATTTTAAGTAAAAAAAATAGTAATGGGTAGGGAATTACGTTTATACCTAGTTTGTATCTGTCAAAGGATGCAAACTCTAGTGGAATTAAACGGTATAGTACTAAATTCGTTTTTTCATCTACTTATAGGTATTCTACTAAACAGATCGAAGATTTATTATCATTTGAGAAACTAATTTATTGAATACGTCTTCCCTATGGCGGCTTTGGAAAGAATGGTAGTCGGGCCTATTTAAATGGGAAATGTAATGGGCTCTAGTATTGACTATCGTTGGCGCGCAAAAGGAAAGCTCGTCTAAAAACTTAGCTGAACATTACTTAATTTAAACGAACTGGTTGGAGTCCCAACTACAATAAAACAGTGCACCAAACCTCTTGATTTCCTTAATAGATTTCAAGATCTCTTGCCTAAATCCTCCAAATTCGGAACAACTGACTACGATAGGCGATACTCTTTGTTTTCTCACTTGAACAAACAAACAAGGATCGAAAAGGGATCAAAAGCAGAAAAATGTATTGAAAAGTACTGTTTTTTGTAGCACTGATACCTACTGTTTTTTTGCTTTCGATAATTTTAAGAACTGACGAGAGCTGAAAAATTTCGTGTACGCACAGCACGAAGGTAGGATGCACACTTCAATGCGTTTTTGTTTCATAGATTACAATAAACAACGTTCGTATTCTTCATGATTAGATCAATCAGATCAAATAAATTTTAAAGAATCCTCGAATTCCAAGGATCCTTAAGACCTATCACACACAACAAACGTTTTAGCTTTCTTGAGAGATACATGTTTACTTTACTGTTCAGGAGTTTTTTTTTGTTAATTTCAGTCCAAAAAACACATTTTTTTGTTTGTTGAGTTAATGCAACACTTCTAGGTTCCAACTCAGAATCAGGGTGAATTATATTTTCCGTGTACCTTTGGAAATATCAGATAGGAACAACCAGTGTTAAAAGGAAACCTCCAGTTGTTTTTGTCGGCTAAGTGAATGACAAAGATGATCCAAAGTGTGAAGGTAGAAATATCAGCTCATTTTATTCGAATGAAAGTATAATTATGAAGTACCGCCGTTCGGGGTGACATTGGGCCTAGGGGGTGACTTTGACCGCCTCTCTCAATGCATCTCCTGGTTAGTAGGAACGTCAATAAGCTAATCTATGATCATCTATTGGCTATTTATAACGTATTCTTGAAACTTGACACATTGTTTTTATTATTCTGGCATTAGCTTGCTGTAAAAATGTTGGCCCAAAGTCACCCTTATGGACCAATGACACCCCGCACGACGGTAGCCGTTATTTGAACGGGAAAATTTGTCAAAGTAGTTGCAAAAATAACTCTTTCTCGTGTTATTAAATGAAAGCAAGATCTGGTGGAAGAAAAATTAGGGATTTCACAGTCGTTTTTAATGAAAATGAATACAAGGTACTTCACATTTTATAGTAACAAAAAATGAAAATAAGGTACTTCACGTTTTATTGCAACAAAACCTTCGTTAAATCAATTTTATTCTGGGTAATTTCTTTGTTTCATTTTCAAAATAATTGAACCAACTTCCCCTAGGAAATAACGATCACAGAAACAATGTTCTTCGAGCCTTTATTCTATGCCGTCCATGAATGTTCCAATCCAGTGTCTTCCCTTCTAAAAAGAACATGGATGCATGCAATAGGTACAAGTTTGTAAATAAATAAACGCAACCGAGCGTCGACAGTCGTGGCAACTGTGGAGGTAGTGGGAGCCAAACGATGATGGACGCAGGCCCGGATTTGGGGGGGTGCCGAGGGGGCAAATGCCCCGGGCCCCCCGACCAAGGGGGCCCCCCGAAGAGTGAAAAAAATAAATCCAATTCAATAAATAATTTTTACATTATTGATTTTAAATTTAAATTACAATTCCAATACGATTTCTAACAGAAATATCCTGCCATGAGATTATGTTATTTGATAGTTAGTAGCTAACTCCATATGATTTTTTTCTGAGCTATTGAATTTATGAAATTAGAAAACTTCAAAACTCTTCTCGGGTTAATATACAGCAAATTGACACAGCTTTCTGGAACGATACTCTCAAAATAATTGTGCCATATGTCCTGGAATGATCTTGATAGGATGAAGATACTCGTTAATTCATACATTCTCTTGATTTTACCATCAAGATACTGAAACTATCTATCAAACACGTCTAAAATTATACTAGAATTTCCATATATTTCTGTTCTCTTTTCCATTTGCGACAGATTTTTTTTATTTTGTATTACTATTTTCATGGCTTTGTTTGAATATTGAGATTTTTGCTAAGAGCTTCAAATTTACCATAAATTTGACCAAAATCTACAGAACTTAAATAATTACAGAAATTATAGCATCATCTGTAATTTGTCGAAGCGTGCATAGTTCTTCCTAACTTTTGTGAATATCGGGAACATTAGAATTTTAAAGTAAGGGACTAAGACATGAGCCTTGGGGAAAGCTCATACAATCTGGAAGTTGTTAGTTGATCCAGAGTCAAGCCTATGTGCTTTCTGAAAGCATTTGCTCCTTGTCCGCAAATACTAGTTAAATATCTGATTAAAGTTAGACAATCGTGTGTTCCTTTCCTGTTATGAAAATCAAATTGAATATTTCAAAGCATACTGTTCAATACAGTCGCGGTGGGATAATTTTTTTAACAATAAATGTAGGAAATCAATAAATTTCTACACAATAAAATAAAATAGTTAAACGATTTGCTTATTGCTCCAATAATGGCTGTCGTTGAAGTTCATTTATTGGAAATATCTGCAGTTAAATTGAAAAAAAAAAAAATATGAATATAATATTTGGTATTGTTATCCAAGTCTCGATTAGTCATATAGTCTTGATTTCATCTGGAACATTTTCAATTTTGGACATGATTGAGAACGATTTAGTCAAAAATCAATCTAATCATGTGCTATCTGCGACTTCAAGTATATTATACAGATGATTTTCCGGATATTTTATTTTCATAATACAGTCGAATTTCGTTCGTTGCACTATCTTTAGGTGGGCTTCGTTTTAATTGGGCTCCCGTTAGGTGGGCTTCCCATTCATTTTGTGCCAAGGGCCCCCGTCAAGAGATCTGACCCGGGCCCCCCAAAGTCCAAATCCGGCACTGGATGGACGTGTTCTACTCGATAAGACTGGTCCGGGAACGACGTCCCGGAGGCTTTAATAACTGCCTATTATTTGAATAAAACACTCAACTAAAACAACAAAAAATTACACACGTATACACTATACATGGGGGCACATGGCCTGCGTCGAGCGGAAAAGTTCGGAACGTTTGCCTTCATCAGCCAACCAGCAAACCAATGCATAATATTACTTCATAAATGTTGCATGCAAAATTGGCGAATCATGCCACATCTGAGGGTTCACCCCGCTGTTCGACTCCGGTAACTACATACTTACTGTTTGCCCTGTCTGGCGAGGGATGGACGGTTTGGGGCATTACTTTGAATCAATTTGCCAGGTTCGAGTGTGACGCTACTTGATTCGATGTGCACTGATGGAGACATTCAGTCTACAAGGGAAGGATCTGTAGATGGATGATGCCGAGAATGTCATTTTATTCATGTTATTATATCCATGAAATAGAATGAACCTACGGAAAAGGTTGTGCCGTTTCGATTCAATTTCCAGGCCGCTTTAAATTCCGATGACTCTACTTTGTATGGAAAACATCCCACATAAATGTTTCAAAAATTCCAAGTGTTGTTACCTATTGAAGCGATTTATAAATTATTTGACGCTAACAATGCATTAAAGTTCAAGCTTTATGACAATAGAATAAATCAATTTTCATACGGCATATTCCCATAAGCTTTGAAGCAAAAAGCCCTTAAATTCAAACAAACTTAAACTATTTTTCATGCACATAGCGAAGAAACGTCGTTACGCGTAATTTCCGTCTCTAAAGGTAGCAAATGAGACAATTGCACTTGAATTACCAAGATTATCAATTTGCATACGGTGGCACCGACAGCGAAGACGTACGTCGCCAATCGAAACTTCCCCTGCTCTTCTGAGTTGGCGGCAAATAACTGACGAAAATGACGATTGTGATGACGGTGATACATAGTGGTCGAGATTAAAAAAAAAAAAACAGGGAAAAATCGTCATTCTCAATATTTTAAGATTTTAGCTGTTAAAATTGCTCTGGACCATGATTTAGGGTTGAAGACTCTATTTTGAAAATATTCATAGTTTGTTGGTTCTCACAGAACGAAATTCCTATATTTTTTTTAACCTGGACCTCTGTGTGACGACGGCGATTGAGGCAGCAATCCTTACTCTGATGGGACAGACCTATAGGTCTGTCGGTTGTTACAATTTTTCAAGAGGGTACCCGGTTTGTATCTTCACCGTTTTTTAGGCCTCCATTCTGCATCGAAGGTGTTTGATTCGCACTTATCGGAGGTCTGCCACGGCAGGCATACCTATAATTGCAACAGCAAAACATACAATTTGTTTCTAAAATTGTTCAATTTGTTTGCTCGATTCTTTTAGGTTTTGCAAAGATGTGAACGGGCATGGGATGTACGGATTAAAATTCACCTGGCTCATAAGATCCTGGCCAGGTTCGTAGTTTCGGTTGCAACCTACGTCGATACAAAGTATCGTTGATTATTTCGAGGATGCTCACCACAGTGGCTCATGTACAGTACTGGACAGAATAAAGTACGCATTGGCCGTTTTTCCATACAAAATGATCAAGTTTGGAGTCTTATATCTCGGTTTCTAGTTGTCCGATCGACCTGAAATTTTCACTGCAGCTTGAAAGTAACCTCAAATTTGCTAGGCTAGAAATTCATAGTTTTTCATTAATAAACTTTTAAGTTATCGCAAATCTCAAATTTTGATAAAAATGACAAAATTTTAAAGTAAAAATAATTTTAAAATGAAAATATTTAAAGCAATATGTTCTTCTGCAAAAATGTACAATTTGATAAGACACACAAGTTTGCAGAACATCATTTTTCGGAAAAACTGATTGTTTTCAAAATATTTTTAAAATTAAGTTTTGCAATTTTTTGCAAATTGAGAGATTTTTAATAATTTAAAAGATTGTGTTTCAAATGCAGTGATATTTTAATTGAGTAAAATCCATGTTATATCTAGGCTGTGGTGAAAATTTCAGATCAATCTCGTCTTCTTTCGTTTATTCACTAAACATGGTTACAACTACAAACAAAACGAAGGGTGAATCTCTGAATTCACAACTTCCTTCCAAAAAAATGGGATTTAAAACTGTCATTACACGTGGCAAGAATGGAAGAAAGGACGTTTCTCCGGAATGCGAACTTTCTTGCAATTGAATAATGTTGATAATTGCATCGAAATGAATAATCAGTTCGATAATCTAGACAAATTTTCCGAACACCAAATCGAAGCAGTCTTTAGCCCAGGCTCTTTGATTTAAGTGAGGGAGCAAAGAGTGCCGCCTATCGTGATCAGTTGTTCCGAATTTGGGGGATTTAGGCAGGAGATCTTGAACTTCATTAGGGGAATCAAGGTTTCTTTCCAAATAGCAAAGAAAGGAGACTGTCGCGTTTTGCCGGAAACTCTTAAAGATCGCGAACTTTTTCTCAGATATCTTGAAGAGAAGAAGCACATTTTTTTTACTTATGACGACAAAACTGAACGTTTGTTCAAAGTCGTCATGAAAGGTCTCTCAAGTGACTATAAGTCTCCCGAAGAGATCAAAAATGGAATAAATCAGTGATTCCCAAAGTGGGCGAAATCGCCCCCCTGGGGATGGGTGGTCGAAAAATCCAGAAAGGGGGCGAAAAACCTAACTTGGGAGCATTTGAAAATAATTATTCATAACCTTTGGAGGACACACATCTGAAGGTTAATCAATTCTAAACTTAAATATTTCCAGGACTATTTTACCTTAGATCGTTATATCTAATCATGGTAATTTTAAAATTATTATAAACAGCATTACATGATTGTCAAACACAAAATATTTGGGTTATTCATTGAGCTTTTTAAATATCATGTGAGTGTTAAGAATGGTCAGCATTTGAGATTTTCACGAGATTTTGCAGATGCCCAATATATATAAGGATCTTTTTTGTATGTGAACTTTAAGGTTTGGAAATTAATATTTCTGGCATCCAGCTTTTTACAAAAAAAAAATCTACAGTACCATTTGTGATGTTTTTAATCATTTTATGAACAACTTTTGGTAAATTTAGCCTACAAAAAACGCGTTCCAGCGATGCCGAAGACAAAAAAAACTCTATTTATAAATAGATTTGAAGAACGTAAGAAAAATTAAAGTTTTCCTTGGTGTTAGAAAAACACCCTTTTGATAAACTAAATTGATAAATGAGTTGAAAAAAAATCTGGATTTTCATATAATTTTCTGGGTTTTTGGATTGCATAAAGAAAAGCGTTGGAAACGCCAGGCATTTATTACTCACAATTTCTGAAAATTATTCCAGTAATTTTAGAAATAGCAGATAAATCACAATTCACGGGGTGAGATCTTTCAAAAACAAACAATTGCGAACAGAATCATTGCAGTTCACCCAAATATGACATATTCATGCAAAAATAAATGCGTTCACTTGGAAAACATTGCATTTGGAGAACTTCGCTCTCAACTACGTCACAAGGCGCCTATGAATACATTACATTTGTTAAGTTGAAACTGGACCAAACTTTTACCAACTAAATCGGTAGCCTGTAATGTATGCAAGATATTTTTGAAATCGATATTATAATTTACAGCCCAGGTTACATAATAGTTATTGCATTATGATTCTTTGGATATGCGAGTCGAAGACATTTTTTGTCCTTATTGAAATATTTGAATCACATATCAGGGTGGCGATTCCAGATTAATATTGGCCTCAAGGGGGCGAAAGTTGAAAAAGTTTGGGAAGCACTGGAATAAATGATTTACTTGGATTTTCCCCAGTCCAAGTTATCATTATGAAAAAGAGAACCCAATCCGGGATTGTTCGGAAAGGGCTTTCTCAATAATATTATTTAGTTCACTCTAATAAAAAAGATCTAAATAATATTAAAGCTTTAGAAAAAGCTAGAGTTATGTTCGATGTCCGTGTGACATGGGAACATTTCCAGAAACCTGGAGGAAATTACCAGAATCCCACTCAGTGCCGTCGGTTCCAAAAGTGAGGTACCAATATTGCCGCATGGATGCTAAATGCATGATTTGCGTAGGTTCTTCTCACGCCAAAGACGTCTGTCCAGTGAAGGAAGATACCGATAAGTTCATGTGCGCCAATTGCGGGGGCAATTATAAGTCCAATTTTTGGGCTTCCCTTTGCGCAGGCTCGTGCCAGGCAGATCATAGATAATATTCGTTACGATAACGGTCATTTCCGGAATTTGCCTGGTAGAGTATCGAACAATTCTCATTTTTCAGTTAACGTTCGCTTGATCAAGAATCATACCCATCAGGAAGATCATAATCATGCTCATTCACAAACAAATTTTAATCCGTCGGGTAGCCGATCGAATCTTTAAATTTCGAATGTATCTACCCACGGAAAATCCTTTGCCGATATCGTAGCAGGTAATTTGAACTCCTCCCCTATTCGTACTATGAGTACCCATTCTACTTGTTTCAAATCAAATGGAAAAAACCCTACCGCCACAGATAACTCCTACTCCGCTTCTTCGTCTACCGAAAATTCTAACGGAAAATCATCAAATGTACCCACTTCAAGTGATATGTCTGCCTCTGATTTTCATTTTTATAATTGAACAATTGAATCTAATGATTGATGCAATGTTCAAAGCCCCCACTATAAATGAAGCAGTCCAAGTTGGTATAAAATTTACTAATCAAATTGTTATTGGATTACGTTTCTCTAATGGATCCAAAAAATAATTTAAATATTTTAAAATGGAATGCCTGTTCCTTGAATGGTAAAGAAGACGAGTTTAATTTTCTTACAGCTAATAACGTGCATATAGCAGTTATTATCGAAACTTATTTAAAACCTGGATCCAAACTTAAAAAAGATCCTAACTTTTTTGTTTATTGTTACGATCGACTTGATGGGGCATGTGGGGGAGTTGCAATCATCATTCATAAGCGTATAAAACATCAACTGTTTTCGTCATTTGAAACTAAAGTTTTTGAAACTTTAGGTGTTTCTGTTGAAACACAGTCTGGTAAATATACTTTCATAGCTGCCTATTTGCCTTTTCAATGCTCTGGACAGCAAGTTAATTTGCTCCAAACTGACTTGCGAACATTTTTTGTCATTGGTGACTTTAATGCCAAACATCGGTCATGGAATAATTCTCAAAGTAATTCCAACGGCAGAATTTTATTTGATGAGTGCTCTTCAGGATATTTCTCAATTCAATACCCTGATAGCCCTACATGTTTTTCCTCTTCTAGAAATCCATCTATGGTTGATTTGGTCTTAACCGACTCTTATCATCTCTGTAGCCAATTAGTTACTGATTGCTGATGCTGATTTTGATTCTGATCATGTCCCTGTTACGTTTCCAATATCCTATGAAGCGTTTCTCAATCCTATCAGCTCCACTTTCAATTATTTACGAGCCGACTGGAATATATATGAAACATAAATTGACTTTAATCTTGATGTTAATATTTCTTTTCAAACAAAACTTGAAATTGACTATGCTCTTGAAACTTTAACAAACTCCATTGTTGAAGCCAGGAGCATTGCAATTCCAAAATGTGAAGTAAAATACGAATCCGTTATTATAGACGATGATCTTAAACTCTTGATCCGTCTCAAAAACGTGAGGAGAAGGCAATTTCAACGCACTCGCGATCCTGTTATGAAAATTATATGGCAGGATTTGCAGAAAGAAATCAAGAAACGTTTTGCAGATTTAAGAAACAAAAATTTTGAAAATAAAATTTCTCAATTGGACCCCGGCTCTAAGCTCTTTTGGAAATTATCCAAAATCTTGAAAAAACCTCAGAAGCCAATACCGGTATTGAAAGAGGAAAACAAATTATTACTAACTAATTGCGAAAAAGCTCAAAAACTTGCTATGCAGTTTGAAAGCGTGCTCAATTTTCATTTAGGACTTACTAGTCCAGACTTACTAGTCCAGACTTACTAGTCCAGACTTACTAGTCCAAATCTAGTTATTTAGGACTTCAAAAATATTCTCATCCAAGAGTACGTTTTCGAAAATCCCTAGGAGACTGATTTGAAAGAAGTGAGAACAATTATTATAAAAATAAAAAAAAGCTCCTGGCGATGATGGAATTTTCTACATCCTCATCAAGAAACTTCCAAAAAGTAGCTTATCATTCTTAGTTGATATATTTTACAAAGTTTCCAGTTGGCATGTTTTCCTGATAAATGGAAAAATTATAGGGTTGTACCAATTTTAAAACCAGACAAAAATCCTGCAGAAGCTTCTAGCTACCGTCCAATCAGTTTGCTTTCTTCCATCAGTAAACTTTTTGAAAAGGTTATTTTGAACAGAATGATGGTCCACATCAACGAAAATTCAAATTTTGCCAATGAACAGTTCGAATTCGCCATGGACATTCGACCACTCATTAACTTTTACGTGTAACAAGTTTGATCCGTTCCAATAAATCTGAGGGTTATTTTACTGGTCTTGCTCTTCTAGACGTAGAAAAAGCATTCGACAGTATTTGGCATGAAGGTTTGATCGTAAAATTGAAAAACTTTAATATTCCAACATACATTGTTAGAATAATTCAAAGTTATCTGTCAAATCGTACACTTCAGGTTAATTATCAGAACTCCAGGTCTGAAACACTTCCTGTAAGAGCTGGTGTTCATCAAGGCAGCATTTTTGGACCAATATTATACAATATTTTCATAACTGACTTACCTGAGTTACCTCAGGGATGTCAAAAATCTTTGTTTGCGGATGACACAGGCCTTTCTGCCAAAAGACGAAGCCTGCGTGTCATCAGTAGTCGATTGCAAAAAAGTTTGGATATATTTTCTTCATACTTGCAAAAATGGAAGATTTCTCCTAATGCTTCCAAAACTCAACTAATAATATTCCCACATAAACCAAAAGCTCTTTATTTGAAACCTTCAAGTAGACATGTTGTCACGATGAGAGGGGTTCCAATAAATTGATCAGATGAAGTTAAGTATCTAGGGCTCATGCTAGATAAGAATTTAACTTTCAAAAATCACATTGAGGGCATTCAAGCCATATGTAACAAATATGTAAAATGTCTCGATCCCCTTATTAACAGAAAATCAAAACTTTGTCTTAAGAACAAGCTTTTGCTATTCAAACATTTTTTTTAGGTCAACCATGTTGTATGCTGTACCAATATGGACTAGCTGTTGTAATACCAGGAAGAAAGCTCTGCAGAGAATTTAAAATAAAATTTTGAAAATGATTTTGAAGCTTCCTCCCTGGTATAGTATCAATAAGTTACGTAGAATATCCAATATTGAAACATTGGATTAAATGTCAAATAAAATAATTATTAATTTCAGTCAAAATTCGTAACAATCTTCTATTGCCACGATTAATGCGTTATATATTTAGGTGAAATAAATTTAAAGCGTTTTTTTTCTCTTATAAGCAGGTGAAATCAACTCACCTGTAAAAAATATGAACTGCTGCGGCAAATGAAATGTAATAGGTTGTTAACTAAATGATGTTAGTAAAATCCTAAATTTGTTTTACCAAATTAGGATGAAAGTGTTGTCTTTAACAGAACACCTAGATACAAGAAATGAATGAATATTCGGAATGATACCAATAAAAAAAATCAAAACAAAGGATCTTGCTGGCATCACTCTTGATGTGCCCTTTGGCACTCTTATTAGTTGGGCTAGGATCTTTCGATACTTTAGGCGATGGCAGTCATTTGAACAGAGTTGCATTCAGATTTTTGGGGTTTTTATGAAGGTTTATCAGAGCACACTGTGAACTGCACCTCATCCTGAACAATACTGCAACTCGTAGAGGTGAGACAGGGTCGATCCTTCAGTTTAGTGTTCTTATTGGCAAAGAAAATTTTCACAATTATAATAAAATCAAGATAGGCCAATAAGCTTCTTAACAGGTTACGTTTTGGTATTTAAATTAGTTCTTGTGCGCTTGGAAATTCAAAGTTTGGCTTCGTTTTATCATCACCTTAATAAACATTGAATATATAAAGCCATTCCCAAGTTCTATCTAGCGTATACACTGTACGCTACCACTAGTTGTGATTTTTTGGAAATCTCTTAAAAAGTTACATAAATCTGGCTTTTCTGGGCCAACACACCGTGTGTATTATTTCCACACATACTGCAAAATCAATTTTGGGCTGATTTTGAAACACAGATTGTTAAAAAAACGTCTAGTATCATAATAAATCTACGAGCTGTTTAGTAGAACACAGAAAAAAAAATTTAATTTTCAATGTGATGTAAACTGAAGTCTACTGTAAAAATGAATCAAATTCGTGTGTTGTTACAGCATCATGTAAATTTAAATGAATATACATTCAATTTTCAACTAAAAATGGTTGAATATTACATGATCGTGTAAATTTGAAGTGAATTCGATTGAAAAATAATGGATTGGTCGTTGAAATTTAGGTTTATTTTGAGGCTCCAAATATGTGCATGAAAATAAACTTAAATTTGCAACATATTTTTAGCTGTGTAATACCTATAAGTAGATTAAAAAACCGAATTTAGTACTATTCAATTTAATTCCACTAGAGTTTGTATCCTTTGACGCGTAGATACGCGTATTTCTACCTCAACTGTAAGGCCGTCTTCAGTGTCGTGTACTAGCAATTCGAGTCTAGTACGTATCTGTCAAAGGATACACACTCTAGTGGAATGAAATGGAATAGTACTAAATTCGGTTTTTTTTTTCATTTACGTCTAATGACCCCAATTTCGCATACACATGCTATTACAACATAAATTGGTAATAAACATTGAAAAATCACACTTTCACAGAATTTTACAACACCGCATATTAAATTATTCGAACGTTGAAACAAGAAAAAACTGAAAGTGCCCATTTTTTTTTCTGCGAACTATCATAATGGTCAGTTTACGGCCGGAAAACGAAATTCACCCACTCGGTCCGATATCGGTTCTGGTCGGCCGATTATGGAACGATTTACCGGTTTTACCCCAAAGGAGGAGACCTCGATCGCGCTCTAAATGATGTTTGGTTAATCAAAATGAGTTGTTTTTGCGGTTTTCTCCCAACAAGACCCAAGGAGAAGCAACCCAACAAGAAAGCCAGCCGTGATCGAAAATCAATTGACGTCGCCATCCATCCGTACCCATTTTTTTCACACACTTGCCCGAGAAATCGGCCGATCTGCCCTGAAAGCAGAGGATAATAAATGTACAAATAATACAATTTCTTTCGAGATGCACACAAAAACTACCACTCCGCCGAGGCGTCGGTAAAATCGGCTTTTGATCGGAATATTTCATGCCCCTAACCGACCGTGGCCGAATCAACAAAAGATCATGAGAATCGAATCGTACATTTAATCGGCGATTGACGGCGGTAAAGGCCGGCTATTAAATCGATCGAAGTGCAATAAAACCAACGAACATTTTTGTTGGGCTTTTGTTCTGCGCTGGGTGAGAGATCATCAACCATCAACGGGCAAAAGAAATCAACAATCAGTGAGATGTTTTTTTTTCAGTTTGATTTTTTTTCGAGAAGAATAGGAAGTGTTGTATGGACCGACAAGTGTTATGGAGTGTTTCTTCAAAAATTTGGATCATAAATCATTTTCGCACCTCTGCTGCCGTTTGGATTTGAGCGGGTGCTTAGAGTGGATTCAAAATAATGGTGTTATTGGGTATTATTGGAAACGCAGTTCAATCCAGGCACGGAATAGTTTTTTTTATAACTTTCTAGATTTGATATAACTTAACAGTCATTGTCAACCTTTTGAAGACTAGGGAATTAATTGAAGAAAGGCATAAAACAAATTTTCAAAGTGTCATGAGCATAGGGTAGGGTCTTGTGTACCGTTTTGACTCATATTCCGAACACTTAAAGCCAGCAGTGATTTTAAATCCATTTGATTTTACTTCAAATTATGGAACAACATTTTACTTCAAATGCCGAACACTGTGCATATTCTGACTCATATTCCGAAAACCTTGATTCAAATTCCGAACAGCTCGAATAAATCATATTCAAACAGATAATTTTGTTAATAAATGCATCTGAGCTAGTTTTTTCTGACCTTGAACTAGAGAATCATTCTTCTTTTTTTCTGGCAGTACAGTGAGGACTGTGATAAAGCCTGCTTCCCAGCTTAGTGTTGCTATGAGCACTTCCACAGTTACAGAGAGCTTTCTTTGCCAAAGTTTCCATTTTTCGCATTCGTAAATTGTGTGACAAGTACGATTATACGATGTATTGCAGCACTCAGTTGAGCACTAAAAAGTTTAGCATCACCTCAAAACAGGTGGATGCATATTTCTACATCTCGAGATCCTTATCATTTGCAAAGAAGCGATCTGGAGCAAAGTTGTCCAGCGGATCAAGAACATCCGTAAGGAAAACAGTTTGGTTTGTAATTTTGCCGCTAGGTGGCGCTCGTGAGCCAATTCAATAAAGCATTTCAAGAATACTCTATCTTGTGATCCACAAAGAAGAGAAATATAAAGTTCGAGTCTTCAGCAAAGTTGTTCGGAAGTTCAAGGGCGCAAAACTAGTTCTATATCGTGATCCACATGAGATGGAAAGCTCGAGTCTTCGACAAAATTTGTGATTAGAAAGTCATGGACATCCGGAAAGTAAACAAATTGGTTCTAAATCTTGCAACTTGGTGCCGTTAGTGAGCATATAAAATTAGCATCAATCACATGATCCAGATAAGATATATCTATAGAAAGTTCAAGTATTCGTCAAAGTTGTTTGGAAAGTCAAAGACTTCCGGTACAGTTTAGTTTTGCCGCTAGGTTGTGCAAGTAAGCATTTAAAAATGAGCATTTGAAGTACTCCCACTTTTTACGCGCAGCTCAAACACGAGTACGACAGCTGCCCAAGCCACGACGTCAAAACCATCATAGGAGATCTAAAAGCTCAGGTTGGCCAGGAGGAGGAGTTCAGACCGACTATTGAAAAGTTCAGCGCCCACCGGCTGACGAACGAAAACGGCTTACGACTAATTGACTTTGCCGCCTCCAAGAATATGGCCATTCGTAGCACCTTCTTTCAGTACAGCCTTCCATACCGAACCGATTCACCTGGAGATCACCATAGCAGACAGAATCACAAATCGACGTTCTGGTTGATGGACGGCACTTCTCCGACATTATCGACGTCAGGACCTATCGTGGCGCTAACATCGGCTCTGACCACTATCTGGTGATGGTGAAATTAAGCCCAGAATTCTCCATCGTTAACAACGTATGGTACCGATGGCCGCCCCGGTATGACCTAGAGCGGCTTAATCAACCGGATGTCGCAACTGTGTACGCGCAGCACCTCGAGGATGCATTACCGGAAGAGGGTGAGCTGGATGAAGCCCCTCTTGAAAACTGCTGGAGAATACATGTTTTTAATTATGAATCGTGGTTTACGGCTAACCAGCCGAGTGGAAGTTTAACAACTACCGAAAAGCTAAACATTACATATAATTTGCGATTGGATTAGATGGACAAATTGATGTGAAGATTTGCGAAAAAGTTACACATCTTCTCAGTGAGAATCGAACTCACGACTCCCCGATCTCTGGTTGGGGCACGTTATTACTACGCCATGAGAGGACTCATGAACGCAGAAGTTAACCTGAATTCGATTTCAGCTCAATAATCACGTGGTCCTTTTTCGCAAAGTGCACCTCTTTCGGAAGAATTAGATGCCCATCCAAATACAACGCTTTCTATATATATATCCAATACGCTCTCGGGCTAGGCTAGTAGCTAGGCTAGGCTAGGTAGTTGCTGGCGAATATTGAAAGCAGTCATCAACAATGCAGCTGAGAGCAACGACGAGTACGTGGGACGGAGTGAACGGAACAATTGGATCTGAAAATTTTTAATGAAATTTTGTTTTTATTTGATAACACGAAAGATCATGTTACTACAACTACTTTAGCAATTTTTTCCCGCTCAAATAACGGCTACCGTCGTTGGGGGTGACAATGGGTCAAAAAGGGATATGTGCGATTTATTTTTTGAATAACTATTGCAATTTAACTCCAATAAACTTCAAATTTGGTGTGTATGTACTTCGATGGTACATTAACAACTGTTCAAAAAATTAAAGACAAATATTTATTCACAGCGGCACCACAAGTGAATGAAAAATGACCCAATCTCACCCCATAGAGGGGGTGACCAGCCCTGTCGTCCTGCTTAGTCACGCTTAGTCGACGACTAAGAAGCTTTTCTCAGATTTTTCTTAGATTTTTTCACCAGAAGACAAAAAAAATAATGTGCGAAATCAACAACAATCTTACGCTCCATGAGAAATCAATCGAAATTTCCAACCTGTACCTACTAACGCTCTGGAGTAATTTTACCCTATTTGATATAGAACTTCATATATAACAGGGGCATATTACCGCCCTGTAGAAAATCAATTGAAATTTGGGAGCTGTATCAACGCCCTAGAGTAATTTCACTATATCTATTGACCTGTAGAACATCGATTGAAAATTTCGCCCTAGAATAATTTGACCTTATTCCAGTCCAAGCAGTATCAACGCCCTGGAGTCATTTCACTTGTCCCATATAGATCCATAGCATTCTAACGCCCTGTATGACATCAATTATAAATTCAAGCTTTATCAACGCCTTGGAGTAACTTGACCTTACTTTAAGAAATCCAAGTCTCTTGAATGTTAAAAGCATTATCAACGCCCTGGAGTAATTTGGACTCATGCAATCTAAATTAGCGGCATCTCAATGCCCTGAGAGACAAATGTCAAGATGTATAAACGCCCTCGACTGAATTGACCTTGTCTTACGTAGATCAATGCCCTGCACCTATCGAAACCTCCAATCTGTATCGACGCCCTAGAGTAATTTGAATTTGTCTCATATAGATCAGCTGCATCTTAACGCCCTGTAGGACATTATTTAAAAAAAATCAAGCTGCATAAACGCCCTGGGTTCAATTGAGTTCACCCCAAGTAAATCAAGTGCATCTTGATACCCTGTATGACATCAATAGAAACTCCCAGCTCTATCAACGCCCTGGAGTAATTTGACCAAATCCCATATCGATCAAATACATCTCAACGCCCTGTAGGACATCAATTGAAAATTCAAGCTTTATTAGCGCCCTGGAGTAATGGGACCTCATTTTACGTAGACCAAGTGCATCTTTACGCCCTGTATTGAATATTCCAAGATTTAATAATGCCCTGGAGTGATTTGATCTTGGTCCATGTAAATAAGTTGCATTTTAACGCCCTGTGAGACAAATGTCAAGATGTATAAACGCCCTCCACTAATTTTACTTTGTCTTACGCCCAGACAACCAGAAATCGCATGAAAGTTCACGTTAAACTCGTTTATTTATACTAATTACATCAAACCCGCAAAACACCGTGGATAAACTCGTCAAATTGATGGGTTTCCTCGCACAAAACACTTTTCTTCTGAGTTCATTTGTACATTTTGTTTCGTCCCGTACACTCGTACAAAGTAAGTCGAGTCAATCCGTAGCAGCTGTCAAATCAACATTTGTTATCATAAGTTCAGTCGCATAAGATAACACGTTAGTTCGGGAGAATATTTATACAATCGCATTGTATGTTATTAATCATCATATAATATATGCACGCATATCGCCTCCACTTTTGTACGTAGAAGGCCTTTTCGCGACATCTTATAAGTGAAATTTTGCACGTACAAAGCCTCCAGGTGATTTCGTTATGCGTACATTTTGGTTGTCTGGGCGTAGATCAGGTGCACCTCAATGCCCTGTACCGTTTGAAAATTCCAATCAATATTGACGCCCTGGAGTAATTTGACCTTGTCTCTCGAAGATCTTAGATCAGGTGCATATTAACGCCCTGTAGGACATCAATTGAGAATTCCATTCTGTATCAACGCCCTGGAGTAATTTGCCCTCATTCTATGTAGATCAGGTACATCTCAACGCCCTGTAGCACATATATTAAAAATTCCAAGCTTTAGCAACGCCCTGGAGTAATTTGGCCTTATTTCACGTACAGTCGCCTCTCCACATCTTGATATCGAAGGGACCATCGAGATAGGGAGAGCTCGAGACAAAAAACAACTTTTTGATGAATACTAGATTAAAAAACACTCCGTTGCCAAGAAAGTAATACACAAACAGACGTCATTTTGCGCTCCTAATTTGTTTTGAATCCCAAAAAATTGGTCTAGTAACCTTCGATATTGGTCATATCGACATACGGAGAGAAAATTTAAAACGAAAAATCAACAGAAACACATCGAGATATGAAGATATCGAGATAATGAGGATATCGAGATATGGAGAGTGAAAATGTATGCAGACTGAAGGGACTTATGAAATCATCGACATATGGAGATATATCGAGATGTAGAACATCGAGATGTGGAGAGTCGACTGTAGTTCAAAACCATCTTAACGCTTTGTATAACATCAATCGATCAAGCTATATCAACGTTTTGAAGTTATTTGACTTTATTCCATATTAATCTTTGCGAGATCTGGAGAACATTTACGCCCCGTTGAAAATCAATAGAAATTTCTTGGCAGTATCAACGCCCTGGAGTAATTTGACTTAATCCTATGAAGATCAGGTGCATTTTAACGTTCTGATTGATGTCATCGTAATTGTCAAGATATATCAAGCCTCAGGATATGTTTTCTTCTTTTCTCACGTGTATTAGGTACATCTTAAGGTTCTCTAAGACATCAATTGGAAATTCTAGCCTTTTCAATGCCCTTGAATAATTCAAGCTTATTTTATGTAGGTCAGGTGCATCTTAACACCTTTTAGGACATAAATTGAATATATCAAACTGTATCACCTCCCTAGAATAATTTGACCTTATTCTATATAGATCAGGTGCAACTTAACGATCTGTAGGGCATGAATTGAAAATTTCAAGCTTTATCAATGGCCTGGAGTAATTTGACCTTAGTCCACATTGATCAGATGCATCTTAATGCCCTGTATGGCATCAATCGAAATTATCAAGCAGTGTAGTAATTGATTTTGTTTCATGATCATATTAACGCTTTTTAGAACATCAATGCTTGTTAAAGTGTTAAATAAGCAATATCAACATCCTGGAGTAATTTGACCTTATCCTATGAAGATCTGGTACATCTCAACGCCCTGTATGACATTAATTGAAAATCCCAAGCTCTATAAATATCCTGCAATAATTTAACCTTAGTTCACATTAATGAGTTGAATCGTAACGCCCTGTTAAAATCAATCAAACTTTTTAATCTGTATCAACACCCTGAAGTGATTATACCTTGTTTCACGTAGATAAGCTCCATCTTAAGGTGAAACATCTCGGAATCCAAAGATGACCGCCACAATGGCTGACTTGTGCCCCTACTCACGTTTCCAAAAGCACTAAACTGGAGAAATAGATGGCAAACGTTTCTGATCTTCTTATTTTAAGCTTTCTGTTAGGGCACAAAGCCAAAATAAAAAGTGCGCTGCTGTTGGGTGCTTTCTTCACGAGATTTGTGCCCTTGAAGTTGTAATGTAATCTTAGAAGTTGATTCCAAACTGTATGACAGTTTCCCAAATAACCCTTTTCCTAGAATGCCATTATTCGATAAAAGCACTTAAGGGGCCCAAGACTAGAGTTTGCATTCCCGGAAACATTTCCAGGGAATTGAGATTTCCCGGGATTCCTATTTCCCGGGAAATGATTTTCTGTTTCCCGGGATTCCAGATTTTCCCGGGATTTCTATATTTCCCGGGTAGCTCTATAAAAAAAAAGAATTTATTGCTATTTGCATTTGAGATGCAAATCTCGACTAAACGTCCTTCGAATGCGGTAATTTGTCTTTGGTAACACAAAACAATCAAAGGACACCTAGCAACGATTATACAAATCACCGCCGCCGTAGTAAGAAAAATCTATCCTTGACATCGCATTGCTTGTGAAAAATCTTACCGCATTTGGTGTTCCCGCATTTGATATTTGCATTTCAAACGCACACAGCAATACTATCTATTTTCAAACAAAAACCATCGCATAATTTACATTTCATATACAGTTGACCTTCCATAACTCGATATTCAAGGGACCATCGACTTATAGAATTATCGAGTTATAGAATGTACCGACTCAAAAAATTCCAAAATCAAAGGAACAAATTTTTGTATTTCCAATACATACAGTTGTGTTCAGAATAATAGTAGTGAAAGCCGATTTTCATACAAAATGCTCAACTTCGGCATACTGTAACTTTGTTTCCATATGAGTAATCGGCATGAAATTTTGGCAGTGAACTACAAATATACTCAATTTCATTATCACAAGATTTGAAAATTTTCACACTACCGGCTTAAAGGTAGTGTGAAAATTTTCAAATTTCGTGATAATGAAATTTAGTATATTTGTAGTTCACTGCCAAAATTTCATGCTGATTGCTCATATGGAAACAAAATTATAGCATGCCAAAGTTGAGCATTTTATATGAAAAACACTACTATTATTCTGAACACAACTGTATATGATCAGTTCTGTAAGAAAGCAATATTATTTTGTTGATAGTATCATACTAACTAGTTTTTGGTAACTTTTTTCGAAATGCTCGAAAAATCACGTTATTTTTACTGACAATTTTTTTTTTATTATTTTAATGTTTTTCAACTTTTATTACAACTTGCAAGTTTTTATTCACATCCAAACAAGAATTGGTCTAATAGGAATAGGAAGGATTTAAAAATGGATATCGAGTTATGGAGGGAAAATAACCTCTCACGTGACATCGACTAGTGGAGATATCGAGTTATAGAAATATCGACTTATGGAGAGCACGATGTATGGACATTTGCAGGGACCGAAAAATCCATCGAGTTGTGGAGAGGCGACTGTAATTATAACCAATGAACTCACTACATCACTAGTTATATTTCGATGCTGATTATTTTTGTTTTATTTTTTTTTTCGTAATAAAATAGTTGTTAATAAAATGGATATCGTTTTTGACGAAAAATTTATTTAACATCTACACAGATAACACTGAATCAACAATTTCACGCCACAATACTCGGTTCGTGGCCGCATCTCTCCATCCTCGGTTCTGCCCCACGCTCGCCAAATCGATACGCACTTGATCCGCCCACCTAGCTCGCTGCGCTCCACGCCTTCTTGTACCAACCGGATCCGAAGCGAATACCATCTTTGCAGGGTTGCTATCCGGCATTCTTGCAACATGCCCTGCCCATCGTATCCTTCCAGCTTTGGCCACCTTCTGAATACTGGGTTCGCCGTAGTGTTGGGCGAGCTCGTGATTCATCCTTCGCCGCCACACACCGTTCTCCTGCACACCGCCGAAGATCGTCCTAAGCACCCGACGTTCGAAGACTCCAAGTGCTTGCAGGTCCTCCTCGAGCATCGTCCACGTTTCATGCCCGTAGAGGACTACCGGCCTTATGAGCGTTTTGTACATGGTACATTTGGTGCGGGCGTGAATCTTTTTTGACCGCAGCTTCTTCTGGAGGCCATAGTAGGCCCGACTTCCACTGATGATGCGCCTCCGTATTTCACGGCTAACGTTATTGTCAGCCGTCAGCAAGGATCCAAGGTAGACGAACTCGTCGACCACCTCGAACGTATCCCCGTCTATCGTAACACTGCTACCTAGGCGAGCCCTGTCGCGCTCGGTCCCATCAGCTAGCATGTACTTTGTCTTGGCCGCATTCACCACCAGTCCAACTTTTGCTGCCTCGCGTTTCAGGCGGGTGTACAGGTCTGCCACCTTTTCAAATGTTCGGCCGACGATGTCCATATCATCCGCGAAGCAAACAAATTGACTGGATCTCGTAAAAATCGTACCCCGGCCAGGGATTGAATCCTGAGAAAATTGAGAAAATCTCTCACGTATCGCTCTCTGTAACTATCATAACATGCTGCACATTATGAGAGACTGTTTATCGTATACTGCTACAAGTTTGATCAGATTGGGGGGATAGTAGTGCATGATAAAACCCATCTAAACATGCTCCAAGCCTGGGGGACACTGTTGTTATTGGAAGTTCAAGGATTGTTTATCGTGCCAGTAAAGAAAAACACCTATCCCCAACGGTAAACAAGCGAGAAAAACGGATTTTATCATCGCTCTCTCGTTGGGGCTCTCGCTCGCTGCTTCCATTTATCAGACTTGTTACACCTTGCGATACAATGACGATCGTGGACCGCAACAGATGGAATGTTTTTCTTTACTTGCTTTGATCGTGCTTCATTCTCAAATGAGAGCGAATTCTGCAACGCCTGACCCCGGCTGTTAAGCCCGGCTCTCCGCATTACACCTTCTAGGGCAATATTGAACAACAGGCACGAAAGTCCATCACCTTGTCGTAGTCCCTGGTGGGATCCAAACGAACTGGAGTGTTCGCCTGAAACCTTCACACAATTTTGCACACCTTCCATCGTCGCTCTTATCAGTCTCGTGAGCTTCCCGGGAAAGCTGTTCTCGTCCATGATTTTCCATAGCTCTACGCGGTCGATACTGTCGTATGCCGCCTTGAAATCGATGAAAAGGTGATGCGTTGGGACCTGGTATTCACGACATTTTTGGAGGATTTGCCGTACAGTAAAGATCTGGTCCGTTGTCGATCGGCTGTCAACGAAGCCGGCTTGATAACTTCCCACGAACTCGTTTTGACGAAAGAGTATAGGCTATATAAAATAAAGGAATTTTCGAAGGATCTTTTATATGAATTGAAAAGCCTTATAAAGGGTTTATGAATGTTACAGTCACAATTTTCAATATAAAGACCCTAGTTGGATTTTATTCTTAACTTCAATTTATCAAGAATAAATTCCACGTGAACATTTGTTTAATGCTTTGTTGTTTTGAAACCTAGCGTTTGAAATGAAGCTCACATTGTTTTAAAGAAACATGAATAATTTAGTTACAAAGAAGAGAAATATCCAACAAATTTACTGGCACAAAATAATGTAGGGTCGATGTACCATGTACATAGTGACATTTGAAGCCGCATAGCTAAGAACAAATATTTGAATAAAATCGAAATATACACCCTCATTCTTGTTTACGGCGGATCCAACTTTCGATCGAATCCTATTCGTTCGAATCCATTGCCCATTTGATTTTGCTGGCGTAGACGAGAATGCGAAAGGGTTTTCGATCGAAAGCGCATTCGTACGTAAACAAGAATAGGGGTGATAAACCCACATTCATTTACGTCATCTGAAAGCATTTTATCTCAATTTTGTAAAAAAAAAAACATAAAAAATACGAAAACTCAAATTTTTGTATTTATTGTTGCTTGTGCTACTATCCAGCTTTTTACGCTAGCTTGCCATAAAATTTGAATTACCCCTTTTTGACGTTCCTTGTCTACACTATAATGTTTTTATGGTTAAATCTAAGCAAGCTTTGCGTTGCTGAAAAATTTTCATGTTGATGCAAACAAACGTCAAAAAAATCCCTCATTCAGGTAACAAAAATCTGAAAGTTTTATTCCGAATTTTCTGCGTTTAATACAGTTTAATACTATTTTTTGCCATTTTAGATATATGATAAGCAGCCATGGACTGGTGCCTGTTAATTCTCGATAGGTTATTTTGAGAACTAAACAACGTGAATGAATGTTACGAACTTTACAACGAATTTAGTTTGTTTGGCAGTGATCAAATACTAATATTTTTTTTAGATTTTTCTGCAAGGCGGTCAACCAGTCAGTGATTTTCGATAGCGATTGATATAGATTCGTTTTGAACCGTTAGCGATCGCCATCGCTGATCAAAGATCTATAAAGAATTATGAAGACTGGTTGGTCGGGTTTGAATGAATTTATGGAGTTCGGAGCTATTCTCGTTTATAGAACAGACCTTCAACCCTACCTTCCCCGGCAGTTACTGAGCCTTTTTTGAATATAAAGGAATGAAACATTTTTTTTAACACTCAAGTGATCCAATAGGTAGATAGACTGTATTCCACATTTGGTTTACACGGCGAGTCACCTCACTCGGGTCTGGAATAGTCACCTCGCTATACGAGACCGAGTTTCTCATCCCACTCGCAGAATGAACCCAAAAGTAACAGCATGTGTGAATGACATAGACCTGGACGGAGATCTATATTAGAACATCTCAGACCACTTTGAAAATATCAATGTAACTTTTAATGTATCTCCTCTTCCGTGAAGTTTCCGAAAGGTTATCAAAAATATAACGGCCGTGGTTGGATTATGTTTGTTGATTGTGTTAATCAGAGTATAATTAGGTCAGGAACGCTTTTCTCGTGTCGATGCCTAAAATAAATAGAAAGAAGTTCGTAAAAACTAGGTGAGTTTTGTAATATAAAAAACACAGCTGCAAAACAAACCCAGTGAAAATATTTAACATTGCAATCAACAATCGAAGAGCATGGCCTACTAAGACCTAACTATAAAATCGGTTGCCAACAAATGTCATAGTCAAATCACCCCCTACAGTTTTATAGCTAGCGTAAAAAGCTGGATAGGAACACAAATACAAGTCAAAACCGTATTTTTTCAAAAAACTTTTACATTTTTCCTTTTGGATCAAAAGCTTTCGGTTGATATTAAAAAATGTTTTGTTTAAATAATTATTTTGTTTTATGATAAATATTTTCTCTTAGTAGTGCTACTATAAAAACAATAAGTTTGTAATAGATGCAAGGGAGCTTAAACTATAAGCAAAACTATATTTCGATCATTTTTATTAACAAGATCGATTTGTGTATCAATGGTACTTAGATAAATAGTTAGATAATAGCAACGATTTATAGCAAAACGGCCATAAACAGCCACTAGTGCGACTATAGGGGACTGTCTACTAATGGAACTAATATGATATGATATGATTTGATAAAGAAAATTCTACCAAATTGACTTTATTTTCACATCTTTTAGAATTTCCCAGGATCCCGGGTATTCCCGGGAAATGATAATTTTATTTCCCGTTTCCCGGGAAATTTGCAAACTTTACCCAAGACCACTCTCGAAGTTTGAGGAAATATGGTTTAGTTTAAAGCTGAAAAAATCTTCAACTTATATGTTCTTAAGACAGTCAGTTTATACCCTTGTTTATTTTGAACCAATAATTTTCATGTGATGGTGATAAACTTCATAATCAAGTATGCATTAAGAGCAGCATTTTTGTGTTTTTAAATTTGATGAAATTAGTTTGAAAACCATCTGTAATTCACTTATATATCTAACGGAAAACTACAATAGTTACAACCATAGCGAAATATATTGAAATCCAGGAAAAATGTTGACTTTTTTCCATTTTATTATCACCTTAACAGCGATGTTTTATTTTTAATTAAGGCCATATATTTGGCTGAAAGTAGAACACCTCTTCTTTATGTAAAAAATAGTTCAAACGTTTAAGATGTCCTGCTTTTGAAAAATCAAGAAAATCTTAATAAACTTAATTAATTGATTCTTTGTTTTTAAGAAAAAATATCATACATTTCTCTAAGTATGCTCCATATATTACTTTACTTACGAACATAATCAAACATTCGAAACATCGAATGTCAGGTATGAATTTATTCATGTTTAACCTTAAAACTTGTCTTTGCATCTTAGTCAAGTCTACATTTCTTTCTGGTCTGACATGACAGAGAATACGCATAATATTTTGTTAAAAGATGTTCCGAGTTATTGCGTCGTATTTTGCTTGAATTTTATAAAACTAGAGGAGACGCATTTTGTTTGACTCAAATTGCTGGACCCTAGCTTAACAGTTAGCAAATTTAAGAGGAGTTATAAAAAAGGGGAAATTTGTAGTCTTATTAAGAATAATGTTGGCGACCATTTGAATTTGGCTCCATCTTGAATTTTAAATAAAAAAACGTGATTCACCGTTAGCGCTTCGTTTTGAATTTTGAGATCAGCTACAAAAAGCATAAAAAAAAACTGAGTAAGAGCAGCTGTAAAAACTGTACAATAATATTTACCGAATGAACGATTTTCTAATCAAATGCACACATTATATTTTGTACAATGCCATTTTGTTCTTAGTCAATTTATCAAACAAAAAGAAATACAATATCAAATAATAAAATATCATACAATTCAGTTGTATTATCAAAATTATGCTTTTGAAGAGCTTTATACAGTACCAGAAACATAAATGGTCGTTACTCGAAAACTGTGGAATCAATTTGCTCAAATTTTTCACAATTTTGTTTAAAAAGCGGAATACAATAACAATATATTGTTTTAAAAGCGAAATGCTGAGAAAAATTTTGAAATTTGAGGCAGACACAAAAACGTTTACAAATAAACGGTTCTATGTGGTTTTTGGATTGGCGCTAGATGATTCGTTTTACACTGAGTGATAGGTATTAGTTGTATGACTCTAGTAAATAGTCAATAGCATATACAGTAGTCAATGTTAAAGTAGATTCAATTGATACAAGGAAAAAAAAAAACTTTCATTTTTTAAATCAACAAATTTTTCAACTAAATAATGTTTAAGCCCATGTACTTTCTCTCCTTTGTTCCATATTTTAATAGAAATGGAACACAAACTAAATACGTGCAAATACATATTGGTTTTCATTTGTTAGAAATGTATATTGAGGTATTTGTGATATTTGTAATTGTTATATATTAAAATGTTTTAGGGTTTTCGGATTTCCGTTAATGATCTGTAGAGACTAAAAGTCGAGAACCCATAGCAACATATCCTACATCACAGTTGATCCCTATATATTAAAATATTGGTGATATTTCTTATGATACGACTTTATCAATGCCTGGGAATAGAAGCGCCTTCTGGGTTATAGCAACGCCCCCTCAAAAAGGGACGACTAAGAAGCTCAAATTTTACGACGACAGGGCTGGGGGTGACATTGGGTCACTATAATTAATATAACTTGTTTTTGAGAATATGATTTCAAACCCATTCACAACTGAAAAATATTGACAAAAAAATGATGCAAACAAGACAAAAAGATATCTAAGATGTTTCACAAGTATGATAAACCCACTTATAAGAAAGATTATACTGAAAATTGAAGAGCTATGAGAAAAAATCTGTAAACCCAACATTTATCGTCAAGTTTACATAAATTTTCCCTCAACTTATCTTCAAAGTCTCATCCCCATTGCTATAAAGCCCATTCAGTTTCCCAAAGGTGTACTGAAACAGTGATTAGTTTAAACCTTCGCAAATAGTTAAATTTCGGTGCGACATTCGACGATCAATAAATTTCAGGCAGAAGTTGACGTCATAATCCCAGTATTTCAGCGATCCAACTCATTTGTACTTCCGTGAGATGTTTCTTTAATATGAAAACACTGATAAATAATCAAATTTAGAAAAAAACACCCTTTTGATAAAAATTTACGATGTTGCTGCGCACGAAACACAGTTGCTGGTTTGAGAAGTTGTCAAAATGCGTTGTATTGTTATTCAATGCACGGAATACTCAAGTAGACTTGTTTGATGTTTCAGAGATGCTGTATTTAGAAAGAATAAACACATCTTAATGAAAAAAGAGAACACCCGGCACCGTAAAATGTCAAAAAAGTGGACTTGGAATTTCATTTACTATCGTTCTTGCTTGACCCAATCTCACCCCCATTTTCAATGTTTTAGACATCGTACCGAAAAAAATGATTTTTTTGTGGGAAAATCAAACAGATTCCGGAAAATACCTGTGATGTGTAATAAAAAGACTTTCAATATTCTACTAATACAACGATAGAGGCTACAGTACATGCGTGATACTTTGTACAGGAGAAATTTTATGTTGTAAATTTTATCTAGTTTCAACATGCAAGTTTATTGATGTAGTACACAAAAACTACTATTTCTAAAAATGTATATTGTTATAAATTATGTGTAATAATATGTTCCCTAACATATGAATTATAAATTTTAGTAATATCAGCGTTATTAGCTGAAATATTTCACAAAACATATTTTTCCGTTTTGACCCAATCTCACCCCCTAGACCCATTGTCACCCCCATCGACGGTATATCGTATTTAAACTTTAATTTAAAGATTGGGTCCATAAATGAACCTTGACACTTTTGATCATGTTTGACGTTCGCGTAGTCGACAAAAACACCACAGGGGTTTTAGTTTTAACACTGGGTTTGTTCCTATCTGACATTTCGGAAGGGACACGGAAAACAAAATATAATCAAAATTTGAGTTTAAGCCAAGGAGTGTGACAAAATTTAAAGAAACATGTAAAAATGTTGTTTGGACTTAAACCAACGGAAAATATTAAAAAATTGAGTAAACATGTGCTTTTGGCCTAAACTTAAGCATTTGGCACTTAAATTGGGACAGGGCTTTAGGACCCAATTGGTTCGACGAGGAATGTAGGTATGTTCTGGAGCAGAAGAATACAGCACGAGTGGTCATGCTGCAGCAAGGGACCCGGAACGTTATAGACTTAAACGGAAACACGTCGCCTGGAGGAGACGTAGTGCGAGGAGATGGAACAGCTGTGCCGGTCTCAAGAAACACGTAAGTTTTATCAGAAGCTCAACGCATCTCACAACGGCTTCGTGCCGCGAGCCGAGATGTGCAGGGATAAGGATGGATTCATTTTGACGGACGAGCGTGAGGTGATCGAAAGGTGGAAGCAGCACTTCGACGAACACCTGAATGACACTGAGAGCACAGGCAATGAAGGACGGGACAACAGAGGAAACGCCTTCGTCAGTACTGCGGAGGATGGAAACAAACCAGTCCTTACTTTGAGGGAGGTTAAGGATGCCATTTGTCTGCTCAAGAACAATAAAGCTGCTGGTAAGGATAGTATCGGAGCTGAACTCATTACGATGGGCTCGGAGAGACTGACCATTTGTCTGCACCGGCTGATAGGCCCAATCTGGGAAATGGAACAGCTACCGGAGGAGTGGAAGGAAGGGGTAATATCCCGAGGAGGAAAAAATAACTCGCAATAACTCATGCATACCATATTTTGGTATCATACCGTAATAAGGTTGTAATGAATAAGATGGTTATAGATTATTTTTTTAATAATACTGAATTCGGAGTGGAAAACTATTTTGTAAAACTAATCTGATCTGACGGCTGACAATAACGTTAGCTGTGAAATACGGAGCCGCATCATCAGTGGATGTCGGGCCTACTATGGCCTCCACAAGAAGCTGCGATCAAAAAAGATTCACACCCGCACTAAATGTACCATGTACAAAACGCTCATAAGGCCGGTAGTCCTCTACGGGAATGAAACGTGGACGATGCTTGAGGATGATGACCTAGAAGCACTTGGAGTCTTCGAACATCGGGTGCTTAGGACGGTCATTGGCAGTGTGCAGGAAAACGGTGTGTGGCGGCGAAGGATGAACCACGAGCTAGCCCAACTCAACGGCGAAGGTGGCCAAAGCTGGAAGGATACGATGGGTAGGGCATGTTGAAAGAATGCCGGACAGCAACCCTGCAAAGATGGTGTTCGCGTCGGATCCGGTTGGTACAAGAAGGCGTGGAGCGCAACGAGCTAGGTGGGCGGATCAAGTGCGTACCGATTTGGCGAGTATGGGGCAGAACCGAGGATGAGGAGATGCGGCCACGAAGCGAGTGTTGAGGTGTGAATTTGTTTATTCAGTGTTATCTGTTTAGATGTTAACTAATTAAATGTGTAGAGAGGCAACTGCGTTCAGGTCTGTCATCTAAGGGGATCTTAGATTTAGGTTTTGATTTCTTAAATATTGCTACAGGGAAAGTTTGCTTTGTAAAGTATGATATAATAAATCAATGGAAAGGAAAAAACAAACTCTACTCTGTTTTGAACTACACGTCGTTCCAACCCTGTAACCCCAATTTTGCTGTAAAAGGCCTTGCAAAGTATACTCACATCACACTACGAAAATTCAGTTGACATGCTTGAAATGAGGATATACCATTATTTACTTTTGGTAAAACATTCTCGTTTGCAGCACACTTCATGTGGCTGTACATTTCAAATAATTGTTGATGGTAGGTACACTAACCCTTCTTCCTTACCTTTCAAACAGGTGCAACTAATCATCCATCCGTTTCATGCATGTGCTGTAAAGTTTTCAATAAGCTGTTTTCCTATAGGTATCCTCCTCCCTCGCAACTGAAGCGACTCACTAGACGTGGTCATGCAATCCTCGTTACATTAGTTACCTACCCATGGAGACGGCGGTGGAGCGCGATGTGGGTGCGGCAAATCGTTTTGTACTGGTTTAAAGCCATGGCTGGATATTTGTGAAGGCACTGCACTCCTTTGGGTACAAGCACCGCTGAAGTTGTGGGTTCCAATACCCACATACTTATTTGGAGTGCAGCAATTTCAACCTCTTTTTAGGGTCCAATTGTTTGACGAAAATATGAACCATCGCATGCCGTATCGTTTATGCCATCTATAGTTGTTTCTTGAGCAAATTGAATTTATAAATAACCAACTGCTCTTGGAAATTTGACTAAAGCTTTCTTTGCATGCAGTACACACACTGAAGCTTCCATTTACGCTAACTTCTGTTATCCAAGTATTCATTCGAATGTAGGACTTGAAATCTATATACGTAATCCGCGACATTTCTTCAATTATTCCATTTCCATATTGGCTATCATTTTTTTTATGACAATTTTGAAAAATTTCCACATATTCACCTATTTGCAAAGCGGAAAAAATGATCACATGGTTTATGGATGACCCATTAAATTGAGGTTTCAGTGTAGTATTTTTTCGGTTGAAAGCGCAATGTTCGAAAGAAGTGATTTGCATGTTGCACGATACTCTTTCATCTTGGTACCTACCTGAACTTGCACAAAAAAATGGTCTGATTTGGATTCGGAATTGCTCTATTCCTCAGACTGCTTCGTTATCGCACGGCCATGAATCTGTTCGCCCGACGACGAGTGGATCGAGAAACCGGTGGAGGTCGTGTAATCACTTTTCTAAAATATACAGTTTATTTAGCTCAAATACGGTTCCATTAGATCTACCGCCTCCGTTGGCTAATGGATTCTCGGGATAGACGAGAATTGCTCCTGAGGCGGCAAGAGGTTCATTTGAAATCGGCAAATCGGCATTTGTCTGGTTTGGATTGATGGCTTTTCTGACAGGGACTCCGAAAGGGGGTCGCGGTGGCATCAGCTGTCAATTTGACGTCTGTTTGTTTATGGTGCAGGCAGAATATTTCGCTTCTGGGGTGCTGATTCTCGTCGTTGACAGTAACGAAAGGCAATTCCCGTAAGAATAATGGCGAACTGAATGGGTTTTCGATATAGGTGTTGGTGTTTCGATCGATCTGGCGCACAACCACCAACCGGTTCCGTGTGCTAACCGAGTTTGTTCGGGGGTTTCACGGTTGGTCGACATTGGTGGAGATGGTGCGTGGCCGATAATTAAGAGTAATGATCGATAATTTGACGTGGGATCGGGTTTCTGGTAAACTTTGTTGTAGATCAGCTTGTTTGGTATGGTTCAACATAGATGGGAAAAGATCAAAGAACCGGTTAAGTGCTTACTTAAGGTTAGTTTAACATATGTAGGTTTTGCCACTAATGTTTGTTCTGCGAGATTGGTTCATTAACCCGGTTAGGATAATTTTAAATTATGATCGGTTTGGAACACCTGCAGATCATATGCGTCACGCATATCGAATCATTAGCAAAATGACGGCATGGACGAATAATAATCAACCCATCATCAATTCAACAGTTCGGGCCCAGATAGCCTTAGTGGAAAAAGCGCAGCTATTCAGCAGGAAGCAGGCTCTTTCCCCGTTGGGACGTTACACCAGTAAAATAAGAAGATCAATTCAACATAGCGTCCAGTGTGGTGTTTGTTATTTTGAGGGACAGACCTGGTGTAGTGGTTGGACGTCGTGGACTTGGGATTCTAAAGGTAGATAAGGGATTATTATTATACTTTGAAAGCCTATAGTGACGGCTTTCTCCGAAAGGGAAGTGAAGCTACTTCGGAGTTCAACTTGAAACAGGCCATCAGTCAAAGATCTTGAAATCAATGTTTATGAAAACCTACCGAAGCTCCCAGAATGACTTAGCTGATCTACTGGGTAAATTCTCCTAATCTTGTCTGTAACAGCACTAGTTGGGCACTTCCACGATCCATTTTGGCATGTGTGGTTTTCATGACCGAATTGTCTCAAACTTTGCAATACGATGCACTCCAAAACGACTTGTTTTGGCCAAATATTTGTTATGTTGCCTTAAAAAATACCCTGTCGAAATTAATCTAAAGTACCATGAAAAGAATACATCTCTCTACATGGGAACATACCTACAAAATATCCAACTAGCGATTCGTCAAAATGCTTCCATATTTCACTAGAAATTATAAGCTCTGCTCTGCTCTGGTTTGATGAGGAGTGCCAGAATGTGACGGATGAGAAGAATGTTGCCAGAAGCCGGATGTTAATGTCTGGTACCCGGCAGAATAGAGAGCGGTACAAGAAAGCTAGAGCAGCCGAGAAACGAATTCACCGCAGAAAGAAAAGGCAGTATCATAACTATATCATAACTGAGGCGCAAAACAGCATGGAACAAAATGATCTTGGTGGTTGCCAGGTGGAAAGAATACTTCGAGCAATTGTTGAATGGAGAGAACACGAGCGCGTCTGCGAACAGATTAATCATCAGCAACGATGGACAAGCTGTGGAGCCCACGACGCTAGATGAGGTTAGAAGAACGATCAAGGAGTTGAAGAGCTGTAAGGCTGCTGGAAGAGACGAGCTCCCGCACGGCAGTGAGCTGCTGCACGAAATACTGTACCGTACTCTGTTAAGGATATGGGAGGAAGAAGAATTGCCTGCTAGCTGGCTGGAGGCCCTCATATGCCCTCTATATAAGAAGGGACACAGATTGGAGTGCGCCAACTACCGAGGAATAACGTTCCTCAATTCGGCGTACAAAATAATGTCGCGTGTTCCATTCAACAGATTGAGACCGCTGGAGGAGTCCTTCGTCGGCGAATGCCAAGCTGGTTTTTGTGAGGGCCGACCAACGACGGATCAAATGTTTACCTTGCGACAAATCCTTGGTAAGTTCCGGGAATACAACATGCAGACTTACCATCTATTCATTGATTTCAAAGCGGCGTACGGTTCAGTAAAGAGAAATGAGTTATGGCAGATAATAATAAAACACGGTTTAAGGGCTTTTTACGGGCTCCGTAACCAGCTTAAGTCCCGTAGCCTGCAGACGAAAACAAAATTCGCGCTATATAGGACACTTATCCATCCGGTTGCTCTATACGGCCATGAATCCTGGAGGTTAAAAGAGATCGAAAGCGGTTGGAGTTTTTGAGCGTAAAGTGCAGCGAACAATACTCGGCGGTAAACAAGAAAATGGCATCTGACGGCGCCGCATGAATCATGAGTTGTACAAAGTACATAAAGAAGTGGATATTATCAAGCTCATAAAACACGACAGGCTGCGTTGGGCTGGTCACGTGGTATGAATGCCGGAAGAACAACAAGCAAAAATAGAATTCAGTAGAGAACCCTGACGAGGCCGTCGGCTTCGTGGTTGGCCGCGCACACGTTGGCTTTTTGCAGTTGAAGAGAACTTAAGGGCACTTAACGTTCAGGGCGATTGGAAGCGAATGGGTCAGGACCGAGCCCAGTGGAGAAGAATTATCCATTCGGCATAGATTCAACGTATTGTAGCCCATCAACTCAACTCAACTGTAAGCTCTGCAAGATGTTTTGAGTCTATACAGAGACTTTCCAATGTGTTTTTAGGAGCCAACAATTGTCAACTCTCCCTTACTCGATATTCCGTATCTCGATATCGAGTTAACCCGTGTAGGCCTGAGTCAAAGAAAAATTACGACAAATCCCACCGCTTAACGGATTTAAATTATTTTTTGTCAGTATACTCGTACACTTGTCTTTTTTTTATTTTTTCTAAAAGTGATCAAAGGATCCCTGGAATGTTCCTGCGGCCGGAGTTATTGCGATGGGTCACTGGGACAGGTCGGGTGGCAAGGGTTCTGTGCTTCTATGCTCCTGAAGGTAGGCAAATTTCAAGTCACAGATAATTTACAGAATTGGCTATAACGTGGCCACTATATCAAGGAGTTTTAAGAAAAACGCATTAGCGTAAACCTTCTGATAACACTGCGGAACACGTTTTTGTCTCCAGCATCAAAATACCTCTATTTACTTGATTAAGGGTTGCTGAATCCATTGCCGTTTACAGAAATATCATAGCACGTCTATGAATGCAAAAATTGACTATTTCCGCCAACTTGCATGCAAGTTTGCCAGCTTGTAAGGCAATTTATTTGCTTAATTTGCCATAGAATTCAAAGTTTATGTGTAAAACAATACTTATCATCAAAGTTTATAATATTTTTGAAGCGGAAAAGCTATTTTTATGATTTAGAAAAGTATTGTATTTTGCCATATAAGAAGAATTTTGTATGGAGACTGCAAGCATGTTGAAAAAGATCCGCTCAATCTGAATTTAATCGTAAAATTTCAACCAAAATATATCTAAAACGAAAGTTTAAGTCCTATTTTGCATGTTTGGTGGATAAGATCACAAAAAAGTTTGACAAAATATACTTCAAATTTTAGGTAAACATCAAGGAAACCAATGTTTCATACAACTTTGGCGACCTGTAGCTAAAAATTGTGACGTGCTGGGAAATTTCTGAGAACGGCATCAGATTCAGCAACCCCAAATCTACTAGAGACACATAATTTGATCCTTGAGACACGCAAAAATGTCATTTTTTTGCGCTGTGTAATCGATTAAGTTGAATAATAATGTCAACTGCATTTGATAGATCCTACAAATGACCATTTTCGGGTCCCCGGGATGCCTCAAATTTATGATTAAGTGCACAATTTGTATCTTAACATCTGTGTCGGGCTTATGGGAACCATTTTAGTAAACTATTATGTTCAATCTATGCTTTTAGAGACTTTAAACGGTTTAGTACCTAACAAATCTAGAGCCGGTTCTTCAGGGCTTTGAGTCCGAGTGGCCGCATCTAGTACACTCTAAAGGGTGCAAAACTATTCTTTTATAATGTTGAATATCAGATCTTAATGATTTATGCAAATTAAAATGATTACCATCTATATAAATAAAAATGGAATGGTGTTTGTGTGTCACGAAATGACTTACGAACGGGTCAACGGATTTGAATGATTCTTTCTCCGTTTTGCTCGTTAAGGGTTCCGATGTGTTTGTATGTATAAAAATCCCAAGATATTCACCGGAAATGTTGGATAAACGAGCGCGAACGAAACTGTCATTTTGTATGGGGCGATCAATAGCGTTTTTCAACAGCCTACTTGATGGCAAGACGAAGTTTGCCGGGGCCACTAGTTGTAAATAAATAAAGATAACTTGGCATGTCCCAAAAAATCGCTTTTTTTCTACCCGACTTGACCCAGTAACCCACCATAATAACTCCGGCAACAGGAGTATTCCCGAGTTCCTCTGGCCCCTTCTAGAAACTAGAGATAGGGGCCAGTATACTATCAAACAGTATTTGAATCCATTTAGTATTCGCTGAGTGGTAAGGGTTTTAGTATTTTTGCTTTCACTCAGGCCTATACGGGTTAAAGAACTATAGTGAAAGTTTGTTTTTATGGCTAACTCGATGGTCGATTCGATCACATTTGCACTGATTTTATGTTTTGTATCTTGATACATCCCTATATCGATGGTCCGTTCAATGTCGAGTTTTGGAGAGTTGACTGTATCTACAAAAACCTTGTGAGATATCCATTTGGGGTAGATTCGCTGTATCAGATATCGGTCGAAAATTTATTCCTAATGGCTTTGCGGACCCCCTGGAAACTCGTCTCGGGATTTAGGGACAAAGTGTCGAAAGACAAAACGTCGAATGTCAAAACGGCAAATGGACAAAACGTCAAAAGGATAAAACGTCGAACGCAATCAGTTTTCAACAGCGATCTAAAGGTTTTTTTTGTTTGCATCCTGTTCAATTCAATATGCAATGAATAACGTTTGGCACACAGCGAATAAGCTATTCTTTCAGAAGAGAATTATAGAATTTTTATATTTCGACGCTTTGGCATTTGACGTTTTGTCACCCACATTTTATGGGCCCCAAAAAACTTTCACGAATAATTAGAATCAATGAAATAGTACATACTTTTCATATGATTTAAAAGACACATTTTCTTAGGTAAATCCGGAATAATTTACGAAATTTTGGGAAATAAACTCCAATACGTAAAATTACTAGAACAAAATATTCAAACATTCAGAATGGGATTTTGTTGACTTTACGAGAAACAAGAAGGTCAAGAATGATTTAAAAACGATTTGGATAAACAAGTTGAGTGCCATCCTTTTGCTTAAATTCTTAACGATTTTCTAACATGACTTTTCCAACTAAAACGAAAGCTTTCTTAAAGAAGTTTAAGACTTGGATTGAATGCAATTTAAATATCCGTAGATGAGATAATAGGACTTAACTATTTAATTATTTATTTTGAAAATTACTCTATCTATCACATTGCAGACCCGGTAGCGTTTAAGTGGCTTGAATTAATGAACGTTAGAGACTAGAGTTCTTGAAAATATGGACCAAAAAACGAACAGGAACCAATGAGACCAAAAATGGATCAAAGAAGAAACAAAAAACAAAATGTATCCTAAAATGAGCTAGAAGAAAAAATAATCAGGCCAGACATTTCTCTTTTTTTTCTTTGTAATTCTTCATTACGACATTTCGACAGTATTACTCCTCGTATTACTGTATGTATTTTTTCATGATTTTTTGTGGAATTTTTCTAAGGAATTTCTCCAAGAATTTTGTTTCGGATGTCTCAAGAATATAACCTGGATTTTTACCCTCTAATACCCATCCCCGCCTTTAGACGGGGTACACTTTGGAATTTTGTGTATTTTTTCGTAGCTCGGAAATCAAAATGATTTTATTTTTGGCTTAAACCTTGACTCATCACACGCATATGAGAAAAGTTTTTTATGACTTTTGAAACTTTTTTGTATTTTCGAAAATTGTTTGAAAAATTGTATTCTTATATAACCTACAAATGCCTAGGGTTTATTATAGGGTTTATGGTATTAAAATAATTCCAAACCTGTGTTTCCGTTAATTACACGGAAAATAAAAATAATTTCAGAAAAATATTTGAAATTTATTATTTTTAAAAGTACCGTGAAAACTTGAATTTTTTTTTAATTGTCAAAAATCAGTAACTAGAAGAGGCTTCAAGAAAAAAATGAAAAAGGATAGGGATGTTCAAAAATAAAAATTATAAAAATCAAAAACCAAAATTCATAGATTTGGGAATAAAAATAAATCATTGCCCAAAACGTGTTTAGAACGATTTTAGATAACTAAAAATGATATTTAGATCGAAAATAAAAATTTGGGTATTAGAGGGTTAATAAGGATAACAATAGAAATTACCCAAAAATTTCTCCAAAGAGATTAGATATCTTTCAAGGAAGGCCCAAATCCTCTATGATTGTATCAGGTGATTCTTCCATCGAGGAACAACTGTAGAATACGGATGAAGGATTAGTGAAAAAAAATATCTGGAGGAATTCCTGGTATGATCTTTACAAAAAAAACTTTATATAATCCCTGAGGAAATAACTGGAGCTGAATCGATGGAGTTCTCAAGGTTTTATTGGAGAAAGTCTTCTAAACATCCTTTGCAAAATCGCTGGAAAAATTTCTGGGATTATTGTTAGAGGAATCTCCAGAATAAAATTCTATAGGAATCCTAGTATGAGTCGCTGAAAGGATTTCTGATGAAATCTCTGACAAAATCACTAGAAGATTTCGTGAAGTTTTTCCATGAGACATGCGAGAGGAAATTCTTGAATAACCTGCTAAAAAGCTGAAAAAAGAATTTTGCATCAGGATTCCCTGCAATCCTTATGAGATAAAAAGAGACTCTAGAGAGCAATTTCATTAAAATAGAGATCTTCAAGATCTTCCGTTAAAAATGGAGACTATTCAAAGACTTTCAATAAAATAGAGACAGTCTATAGAAAAAGACCTGCTACCAGCCCTACAGCAATTTCATCAATTCAAAACTGGTAAATAAATTTATATGTTTAACAACATGAATATGAACCATGCATAATTTGAATTAAGGTACCTAAAAAAAGAGAACGAATTTTGAATTTGACCTGTAAACATATATAATCTACTAAGATGTATTAAATATAAAAAACACACTAACTGCACGGCCACGACACCCACAAAAACGAAAAGTTCAGTGGAGACTGCAAGTGCATTGAAAAAAAAAAGATTCAATTTATATTTTATCGTACAATTCCAACCCTAATTATGTGTTGAATAAAATATACGTTCTATTTCGCATGCTGGGAGGAATAGATCACTAAAAAATTTGATAAATCATACCTTAAAATTCATGTACGCATCATTAAAACCAGTATCAGCAAGCAAGAATATTGTGACTGTGGTAACAAAACTCGACTTGCTTCCACTTGAGATCAACTCGTCTCGACTCGCAGAACAAACGTCAAAAAGTGTATAAATGACAAATTGCAACCCACGACGGTAATTGGAGTAAATATAAAGCTTTGTTCCAATAGTATTTAGATTCTACCAAATGTCCTTCGGACTAAATTACCGTTTGACCACCGTTTGTACTTTTGACTAAATGTCATTTGATGAAATATCTTCCGACCAAATATCATAGATTCATTTCATATAACTATGGCGACCTGCAGTTCAAAATTGTCACAGGCTGCAATATTACTGAGAATTATTGACTTGGCATTAGATTCAGCAATCCGAAATCAACTAGAGACACATAATTCAATTCTTTTTATTTAACTTAATTGGTGTTACATCAATAAGTTTGATGAAACAGCGTTAACGATGTTACGCTAATTTACTCGGTTCATGGCTGTTTTCCTTTCAACTTCGATTTTGGCCCACGTTCTCCAGATCTAGTTGCACCTGATCAAGCCACCTCGTTCGCTGTGCTCCCCGCCTTCTTGTACCAACCGGATTCGACGCGAACACCATCTTTGCAGGGTTGTTGTCCGGTAGTCTTGCAGCATGCCCTGCCCGACGTACCCTTTCGGCTTTCGACACCTTCTGGATACAGGGTTCGCCGTAGAGTCTAGCGAGCTCGTGGTTTATTCTCCGTCACCACACACAGTTATCTTGGGCACTGGCCTATCCGCTGGCTTTATTTGCGTTCCGTACATGGTACATTTGGTGCGGGGGTGAATCTTTATGAATCAGTATGAACTTTGTTTTTGACACATTCATTACCAAACCGACCCTTCAATGTGGGAACAGGTTGGTTTTCTTCATCCGCCGTACTGACATTGTCACTTCTTCCGCTGTCATGACCCTCTGCGCCTGTGTTCTCCGTACCATTAAGGTGTTCATCGAAGTGCTGCTTCCACCTTTCAATCATCTCGCGTCCGTCCGTCAAGATGCTTCCATCTTTATTTCTACACATTTCGGCTAGCGGCTCGAAGCCTTTTCGGGATGCGTTAAGCTTCTTGTAGAACTTTCGCGTTTCTTGTGAACGATGCAACTGCTCCGCGTCTTCTAGGCGGCGCTTTTTATCCTGGGATAGACGGGTTTGCTGCTGTGGTTACTTTTTATATCCTTTCACGTTTAGTCGCCTTCCTTGCTGCAACATTGCAGCCCACGCTGCATACTTTTCCTCCAAAATCTGTCTGTATTATTCGTCGAACTAATCGTTACATGTTCTCCTTTCCACATACCCGTCGATACTCTCGGCTGCGTTCTTGATGGCTGCTTTAATGGTACTCCAGCAGTCCTCAAGAGGGGCTTCGTCAAGCTCGCCCTCTTCCGGCGACGATACCTCAAGATGCTGTGCGTATGCGGTGGCGACGTTCGGTTGTGTCAGTCGCGCTTGGTTATATCGAGGCGGGCGTCGATACCGTACATTGTTGATGGCTGATAGTTTTGGGTGCAGTTTTACTATTACTCGAAAGCGATCAGAGTCATTGTTAGCGCCACGATAGGTTCTGACGTGAGTTACTTCAGAGAAGTGCCGATTTGTGATTCCGTCTGCTGTGGTGATCTCCAAGTGCACCGATACGGGAGGCTGTGCTGAAAGTAGGTGTTACGAATGGCCATGTTCTTAGAGGCGGCAAAATCTTTCAGTCGTAGATCGTTCTCGTTCGTTAGCTGGTGAGCGCTGAACTTTCCAATCGTCGGTCTGAGCTCCTCCTTCTGGCCAACCTAAACCTTAAGACAGGCAAAACAATAATTTGTGTTACGCAATGGTTCTGTACCGTATGGCTCATATAAAAAGCGAAAATTTTACGAACATGAGTTTAACACTCGCAAGCGTTATTTGTATTCCGTCGTGCGGGGTGACATTGGTCCATAAGGGTGACTTTGGGCCAATATTTTTACAGCAAGCTAATGTCAGAATAATGTAAACAATGTACTAAGCTTCAAGAAAACGTTATGAATAGCCAATAGATTATCATAGATTAGTTTTTTGCCGTTCCTACTAATCATGAGATGCATCGAAAGAGGCGGTCAAAGTCACCCCCTAGGCCCGATGTCACCCCGCATGGCGGTTCATTTTTTCTTTTCTGTTTTTATTTATTATTGATGGTTTTATGCATTTATGGACCATACTGTACTTTGAACAATTCCTAGTTGCTACTCCGTGATTGACCCGAACTTGATGTTACACAAAGATCCAATGAATTTGGATTGACAATACGCACTAATCCAAAGCTCTACATGCAGTTGTTTGATCAAAATGATTTGTGGTATATGCTTAAGGTTCATGTGGGCTACCACCAATAAAAAGTTTATTTTTGTCATATTGAGACATACGTAACGCTGCGATCATGAGCATTATTTCCCATAAGAGATCAAGATTTATCAAAATCTTCTATCCCAAGTAGAAGGACGTGTAGTGGAAGAACTGATTGACATCGATTTGCAATAGCATCATTCATTGCAAAACAGAGAAAACAAAAGGTCCTGAATGATCAAAGTTTAATTCGCAGCTCTTCCCCTAAATAAAATCCAAGCTAATTTGAACTTTCATAGGACCAATAACTACTTGAGCACCTCTTTGTTTCATTGGTAAAGGTTTTTTTTCTGAAGAGTTTTCTAAAACTGCAGTCGCTTTCTTCTTCACTGAAAACAGCTATTCGTTGTTTTTCCAAAATCCATTTCGTTAAACAAGGTTTCATACACACCTTTTACGCTGTTTTGAATCTTTATGCGGAACATTTGTACTTGACAGAGTCTCGTGACTTAGCAACTTTACGAAATATTTTTGAAATGTACGTTTTACAATCCGTAGATCAGGTATCAGAAGGCCGGCTCCAGAGGCACGTTCCCCGCCATTTGGGAGATTTGTGCCATCGCCATATTTGAGCCTATTTCATCATCTACCCGATGGGAGAGGAAAGGGAAGGGAAATATGGGAGGAAATAGGAGTGGGGTCCCTTGAAGAGGGAAAATCGCATAAGCGAATTGAGAGCATGTAGCTCCATACCACAATGGGTTCGAACAGCGCCCTAAAAAGGACACTGCAAAACGCATGAGCGTAAAGAGAGCCTATAGCTCATTGCCACAGCGGGTTAAGAATAACAGAATGTCCTGAAGATTCAGGTTTCTGAAATCAGTTTCACTTAATAAGTGTTAACCAAGTAATTGGAATCGCAATTACGCGAAGATTGGATAGTTGCATATCAGGTGATAAGAAGTTCCATAATCGGAATCACAACTATCACACACAAATGTATCAACACACTGAATATTTGCCATGTGATAGTTGAGTCGGCAGTGACCAGTCAAGGTTGTTACCAAGAGACTGCAATTCAACTTTGACAGATTTGTTAATTACTTAGCCACCTTTGGGATGGCTCAGTAATGTACAATTTTTTTGACGACATGACTTAAAATTATTACAATATTGCTGGTGCTGAGTTGCCGCCCAAGAATTTTTGAAGCTTCACCCAGCACTTCGAAATTGGAATAGCTGCCTGAGGGCCAATGAAGTCATGCGATGCTCCATTGCGAGCTAATTCATAAGCCAATTCATTCCCAGCAATGGAAGAATAGCAAGGACCCATATAAGTTTTACAGAGTTCACTGAATTCAGTTCCTCAAATTGAGTTCGACGTGCGATAACAAGCTTTGACCTTGAGTTGGCCTAAGCAAGAGCTTTAAAAGCAGCCTGACTATCTGACATATTCCTTTACAAATAGCCAGACGACAACTCGTCCCGCGAAGGGAGTTGTGAGGAACAAAGTGACAAGCAATTGTGGAATTCACTCGAAGCAAGGACAATTGTGTCCCAATTCACCAGAAGTGGAAACATTCAAATCACTAGGATTTCCAATGGACGGAGAGAATTCATAGAATTTGGTCACAACCAATTCCCAGTTTGTGGAGTATATGTTCATATAGAGATGTAGCGATGATCAGATAATGATTCATCATCTGATACATGCCAATTCGTCAACTCGTGACTGTTTCTGTTCAAGCAGAGCATTATGTCTCACACTTCTTCTCTAGCAGATACCATGAAAGTTGGGTGATTCCCTAAAATAAGTAATCCAAGATTTGAACTACTTAAGCATTCCATCAGACTGGAGCTTCTCAAATTGATATCTGAGCTGATCAAGATGATGTGATGAGTATCAGCATCACTACCCACAAATCAGCAGAAGGCCTTTTCATAGGCAGTGAACGACAACTCGTTTGAAATCATCCATTGGGGATGGTTCATCATGTGGTAAATACACCACACAACGAAAGACGTATTTCCTATTGAGGTCACCAACAGAAATATCAATTGTGAAAGCACATACATCTCTGGTTGTTAACTCAGAATTGAGTTTAGCAACGATAGCGCTATTCACGAGGACGCATGCACGAGGTATAGCACGCGAGTTTGCCATTTCATGTTTATGAAAGTAACAAAAACTGGGTCCACAAGGTTACCTAGATAAAAGTACACAAAAGTATGGGTTTTGCGCCATTTGAACTGTACCATTTGCATGAGTCTACATAGATTGATCGTTGCTGATATTTTATGCTGAAGATTGGTCTAACTAAGCTATCCTAACCGTAGCCACTACCCAAACTAGGCAGGATTAAGCTTTTCGCAATCTCAGAACGAAAAAGACCAGCAGCGAAAAAAAACAGATCAGTAACTCTTAAAAGTCGCCAAAGGCGAAAAGCACAGACTACACTGTGTAATACGCATAATGCGAAACCATAGAGGTGAAAATTTAAACTAAATTACAACGTATTAATAATCCCACCCTTATTTATCCTCAGGCTTGAGACTGAAGAAGGGCAGCCGATTATCTCGGAGAAACACAAGGTCACCTACACCATTGCTCCGGGTAGCACAGGAAGGGCCTAATACTGTAGAGGGCGCCCAGGTACTCCACAGGCTCCGTTTGCGGTTAGGTTTTATTTAGACCCTCCTAACCATTCATTCTTAGGCACGGTAAGCTTAAAGCCGCATGAATTAGGGGTCACCTGTTAGGTGGACTTTTAGCACCGGAACAGGCAGTCCGTAGTGTTAATTCTTAGCCAATTGAAACAACCGCTACCGACTACACGGCTATCTAGGCTGATCGGGAAAAGGAAGCTAACATTAATGATTAACTCCTGACGTGCCCAAACAGCTTCTTCACTGAAAACAGCTATTCGTTGTTTTTCCAAAATCCATTTCGTTAAACAAGGTTTCATATACACCTTTTACGCTGTTTTGAATCTTTATGCGGAACATTTGTACTTGACAGAGTCTCGTGACTTAGCAACTTTACGAAATATTTTTGAAATGTACGTTTTACAATCCGTAGATGAACGTTTTTCATGTTTTTGCGTTTGTTTACCACTAACACTACTCGTACTAAAAGAAACTTGAAAAAAAAATGTCGAAATTGATCATTTGCTCCACGAAATCACCCGTTGTTTCCTACAACCAACCGGTTTGGTAAAAAATACTAAGATCGATCGCTAAAAATCATATCTTTTCAAAATGAACGAACTCATTTTAATGATTTCATAAAAACTTTAAAAAATCGAAATATTGTTTACGAATGATCCGTACATTGCGTGTCAATGTTCGTTCTCACTACTAAATAAACAAATTTCAATTTCAAAATTTTATTTACGATATAACATTTCTTTGTTATGACTTGGAGATTGAGTTTCATGACGACACTGGTCACATACATACCATGAATATGGTTTGTCTTCTAATTATAACGGAAATCAAGAAATGCTTTAAGCGCTTATAAATATGTTTTTTTTTTGTCGCACAATTTGTAGTTTTTGAGAAATCAATATTAATCCCAAAAGGAACTAAGCCTCATGAACCACAATATGTTATCGTAGACTTTATGCCGCTTGAATTGTTTACTATGACCACTGTGCAATCGTTAAATAATTATCGAGTCACGTTCCGTCAATTATAGCATTGCTTGTAAAGTATAACAAAATAAGCCCAAACTGAACACAAACGATTCAAATAATCCAAATGCATTTTGCAACATGCACACAAATTATTCTTTTTTTTCAGTCCCAAACCATTCAAAAGCGAACTAGTGCAAAGCGAAAATCGTACTCGATCGACGGAGAGCAAAGTGGGCGTAGGCGCTTCAATTCTCAAAAACCGAAACATGAAGGTTCTCAAAAAGGGCGAATCTATTGTTAGGATAATTTTCCAACTTTTAGCCGGAAGGATTGGTCATTGTTTGGCAATGTTTTGTATCATTTCGAGAAATGAATTGCACATTTCTAAAGGATTTTTTTTTCTCGAAATTCTCTCGAATTGGTTACTTCTACCCATTAACAACTTGTGGTCAATACCAAACCTCCTACCGTTCCGATTCAGCCTAATTACGATGATGAGCCCCTCTCGCTATCTAGTTACAATCAATTGAATCCCATTAGGAGCTAATTACCGTCCAAAACGTGCCCAGCACGAGTCCGGAATGGGTTTGCCCCATGATTCAGCATCCAGCAGCATTGCACTACGACGGTAGCCCCCGCCATTTAATCCCTGACCAGTTGAAGAACAACAACTCCAGCCAGTCCAGGCCGTACAAGCTGCTAATTGCTCTTCATCGCGGGAGCCTAATAATTACATCACTTTACGAATTACCTATCCCAATTTAAAGGCTCCCAGCAATACCGAACCGCGCGCGCACCTTTCCCTTCCGATCGGTAACGAGAGCAACGTCGCACAGAGGAGTAACTGGACCGAAATGCTGGTCATAAGTCGATTTTTTCTATTTCAAATCACCCTTTTTTAAGTTACTTGAAAGTATGTTTTATTACATTGTGAAGTAATAAATGTTCAATATTTCCACTAAAATATATACGAAACTTAGTAGCTTCGTACAGAGAAAGGGCTATATCTTTTATATAAAGTCTAAAAAAATTGCAGCCATTTATTTTTATTCTGGCCGCTATTTTTAATTTTATCAGAAAAATTGTTTCAAAACCACTAGCATCGCGATTTTCAAAACCTGAGGTCTGAGAAGAAAACGGAGTATGAGCAACTATTATACGAGCAATAGTATTCACCCTATGAACATATAACTTCCGGTTGTAGGACAAAAGGTCGAAGGACAGAAGGTCGAATGACAAAAGGTCGAAGGACAAAAGGTCGAATGGACAAAAGGTCGAAGGGACAAAAGGTCGAATGGACAAAAGGTCGAATGGACAAAAGGTCGAATGGACAAAAGGTCGAATGGACAAAAGGTCGAATGGACAAAAGGTCGAATGGACAAAAGGTCGAATGGAAAAAAAGGTCGAATGGACAAAAGGTCGAATGGACAAAAGGTCGAATGAACAAAAGGTCGAATAGACGAAAGGTCCCAATTGTACCGTTGAAAGGATTATCGTACACTCAGTTCTTCTTCTTCTCGGCATGACCTCCTCCTGGGACAGAGCCTGCTTCTCAGCTTAGTGTTCTTATGAGCACTTCCACAGTTATTAACTGAGAGCTTTCTTTGCCAAAGTTGCCATTCTTCGCATTCGTATATCGTGTGGCAGGTACGATTATACTCTATGCCCAGGGAAGTCAGGGATATTTCCATTACGAAAAGATCCTGGACCGACTGGGAATTGAACCCAGACACCTTCAGCATGGCTTTGCTTTGTAGCCGCGGATTCTAACCACTCGGCTAAGGAAGGGCCTGTACACTCAGTTGCTAACATTTTAACCACAAATTCCTCCCTTCTCATCTGAAGTTTTTCCTTCTTTTAAATGATAGCTGTTCTTCAGAACTATCGTTTGAAGCAATAATTTGTATTAATGCTATTATTTTCCAAACAAAAGATTCATTTTCTGAATGTCGTTTGTTATTATTTTGATACTTCAAAGCATAAATTAATTATTATTAGCTTTTTATTTCATACATTTTCAATAGAGATTTGTCCTTCTTTTAAAACATTAGCTGTTCTTTTGGAGTTATACATTATAGTGATTTTATACTGTTGTAGACACTTGTATCGACGATTATTCCTTCTTTTATACATCGGCTGTTCTTCATGGATTTCACTTTTACATCTTGCCTGTATTTTTTTTAATTGAAATGTTGCCTTCTTATAAATATCGGCTGTTCTTCATGCTTTACAGTGTTTATGAGCATTTCAATTGCATTTCTAACAAAGGATTTTCCTTCTTTTGAAATTTTGCTGTTTTAGGGCTATGTATTAGAGTTTTATCTGACTGTTGGTTTCGATTTAAAAATTGAAATTAGCTTCCGGGAAAAATAATCATCTTTTTTGTGGAATTAGGTCCCAACTTGGGTAGAGTCTGCTTCTCAGCTACTCTAGCATTTACTGAGAGCTTTTCTGATAATTTGATCATTTTTGCATTTGTGCATCATACAGAAAACACATACATTACTCTTGGACTCAGACTCATTTCTCTTCCGAACCACCTGATGGGTTTAATACGAGGAGAGGCTATTTCATATAGCACTTCAACATATGCAGCAGAAAAAGCCTAGGAAAACTGCTACTCCTAGCCGCCTTGAACATTGTTACAGGGAACCAGCCTCGACAGAGCGAACCCTCTGCTCTGCAGTTGACTCATGGCGGCACGCAAGAGGTGCTATAATTCCAATATAATCTGAATGACAGTCACAGTTACTGCATTCCAGCACTCGGCATCCCAACACATTGCACATCGAGTGGCATGCACTTCGATGCACTTAGAGTTACATAATTACCAGGAGAACATAAATGAACTAACGAGTCTCCAACCAAACCGCCTTTCAACGCATCAGAATCGTAGTGTGCTGCGCTAGCCGGAGGTTAACGAAAATTCTGAAAGCGCGCGCTAGGGGAGATTCAACACATGCACTGCTCGGTGCTACGCTCGCCATCGGTATCCAAGTAGTAAAACAACTGCTCAGTAACGAAGAGTCTCTACAGCTATTTTTACCTTATTATGCAGGTGTCTAGATGGTCTACATGATACGGTCGAAGACTTGCGATTCGGAAGCTACAATTTCGATTCTCGTTTTAAAATTTTGTCTTCACTTCAATTATTGTGCTGTTTTTGAACAACGCGTGTGACGAAGCGCATGAGACGCATTGAGAAATTACCCTAAAAAAAGCGAAGAACACCAACATTGGTCTCAAAATGTGTGCACTGTACATGTGAATATGAAAGGGTTGTGGCTCTTGCACATAAGGCTACAGCACGTACACAGTAACTCTGGATGCACTACGTCCTGAAAAGTCTAACAAAATTTCACCCCAAAAAAATCGTTGACCAGCTTAAATTGAACCTCCCTCAGTATGGTCTTTCTGAAAATATGCACGTATTTCCACGTCTATTTGAACTGTAGTGCTTGTGATAACTTGCTTTTTTATCTAAATAGTATAGCCTTTTGTTCTTCCTAAATTGTTGTCCATTCGACCATTTTTGTCATTCGACCTTTTGTCCATTCGACCTTTTTTGTCATTCGACCTTTTGTCCATTCGACCTTTTTTTTCCATTCGACCTTTTGTCCATTCGACCTTTTGTCCATTCGACCTTTTGTCCATTCGACCTTTTGTCCATTCGACCTTTTGTCCCTTCGACCTTTTGTCCATTCGACCTTTTGTCCATTCGACCTTCTGTCATTCGACCTTTTGTCATTCGACCTTTTGTCCTTCGACCTTTTGTCATAGATTCATAACTTCCTTATACATGTTCTACGATTTTGTCGTATTTGGCGATTGCAAACAATGTAAACATCTTTTTTATACAACAAAATAACAAATTTTCAAACGCATGTTCATTCCAAGAGTCGAGTGAAGAATGGGGTTATCATTTTAAGTAAAAATAATAATAGAAAAATGTAATGCACACTCCGAAAAAATCGTGCAATTTTACGTTTTTTGGATGCACATAAAAGAAGCGAACCAAATGACGTGAATTTGTGTCACATTTTAAATACGATGGTGTCTGATTCGGGAAATGTCAATCAGTCGGAGTGATTTTCATTATTTTTAAGAGCGTGGTAAAATGGGGCCTTCCTTATCCGAGTGGCTAGAGTCCGCGACTACAAAGCAAAGCCATGCTGAAGGTGTCTGGATTCGAATCCAAGTCGGTCCATGATCTTTTCGTAATGGAAATTTACATGACTTCCCTGGGCATAGAGTATCATCGTACCTGCCACAGGATATATGAATGCGAGAATGGCAATTAAGGCAAAGAAAGCCCTCAGTTAAAAACTGTGGAAGTGCTCATAAGAACACTAAGCTGATAAACAGGCTCTGTCCCAGTGGGAACGTTAATGCCAGGAAGAAGTAATAGTAAAAGATTTGTGGTTTTGAAAGTGCTCAAAACAATAAAATCTAAACTACAGCTTATAAATCTCGCGTAACTTTTCTAAAGGTCACTCCTCTGTGCGCTGGTGTGGAGTGGAAAATGGGTGATCGATCTCCAGAGGCGATGGAGAGATTCCACCGCCAGTCAGTGTGGGCGGGTGGTGTGGTCCGATCCGACAAAGCGCGTATTAGGGCAAAATGGTCCAAAATGCCACTTTAAGGATTTGTGTCGTTTTCTCCTAATGAGATCCACATTTTAACGCCATTCGAAGTCTTAACAGTAACTTTACAATATTTGCTTGCTACCATCATGAAAACATTTCCCAAATTTGAGTTTTTTAACGGGTTTAAATCGTGTAGAAAAGTTGGTTGAAAAATGAAGGTGGTTCAAAATGACCAAATGGATGGGGTAGAATGCCATTTAGTATGGAGAACTACTAGTTAGCAACCATGTTTCTCCATGAGTTTGCTCTGTGGTATGGAAACGCTTATTCCTTTATGAAATCATCGGAAAACCTTAATGTTTAGGCAAAAAAGGCAAAAATGTTGAATTTCACCGGAAAATTGAGGAAAAATCTATAAGTTTATGTCCAAGGGTTGTGGCGGCAACTCTCAGCTAAACATATTTTAACTTCGTTTGGCAAAGAATACAAATTGAAACGATCTAGGAATGATTTAATGACGTGGGCCATTTTACCCCATCAGTGCGTCTTGGACCATGTTCCCCTATTTGATCTTCGGGCGGCCCGCTTCGGGTCCGTCTAATAACCGAGAACTTCTGAAAGCTAACACGATTAAACAATACGCGCACTCATCGTTGAATGATTTTCTTTTTTTTTTCTGCTGCGTGTATCGCTTTGGATGTTAGTGCGGATCGACGCGCGATGTTAGCTGGAGAAGCCGTTCAATAAAACACACAAAGTAATGCACTTCGAAAGGGTCAGTTAGGAGGGAAGGTGGGGTAGGGTGATGATGAGATGATTTTGATTGGTAATGCTATTATGGATTCGTTTGATGTTTTTATCCGCGTGCCGCATTTTACTTAGTTGAATCACTGTCATTTACACACATGGCACGAGACTGTTTTTTTAATATAGTAAAGTAGGGTAAAAGTTTATTCTTGAGATTTTTAACTCAATGCAAAACAAATGCTATAAATGTCATGGCTGTTTAGATGCTGTTCAGGTAATAGATTTTAACTGTAAATAGTGAGGGAATTCACCCTAAAAAGTGCGAATATAAAAATTTTGGCTTTTTATTGGTTTTAGACGCAAAAGTTGTAATTTTTTTTATCGAAATATCACAAATGCTTAAAAGATTTTTAATGTAAGGGCATTTCTAATTTATCGTAAGGACGGTTCAAGCAAAGTGTATTTGTTTTTGCATTAATGTTTGAGAACCATTTTGGGCCCATATAGGGACGTTGGAATCAGCGGAGCAAAAGTTCGACCCATATATGGTCGGCGTTAAGACAGTGCGGAACAAGTGACATTTTTCATATTTTGAGAAAAATGGGTTTAGTGACTAACGCTTTGCAATTTTTTTTAACTCGTTAAGGTTTTGGTACAATATTTTCATACATCTTTGTGTTACTTTCTAACAATATAATGTGACGTTATTATCAACGAAAAACAAAATCTAAACCTCTACTAGAACGATTTTTTGATGTTCTAAGTGCACTTGGTCCACTCTGACTGAACTAAAGAGCAACGCTCAGTGATTTGGTGCGCTCTGACTGAACAATTTCTTGGAAAATAAGAATCCATATTTTTAATTCTGAAATCAGTGACATTCCGATAGCTTGAAAACATAAATTTTGTTGAGTCAGAGCATTGAAGATCAGTAATATTCAAAAATGCGTTCAATTAGAGCGGACCAAGTTACAATCTTGAGTACCGACCAAAATCTACTGATCCAGTAAGTGGGTTAGGATATTCCATAAAGACACCCAAAACTTCTATCGGACTCTGGAATCGACATCAAATATACAATAAATTATTCTTTACTTTGCTTTTTGACACTCAGTCTACTCTGTCTGCACATAAATTGTTCCAATTTCTGACCAGCTATCCAAACATGGTAAATGGCCAGAAATCAAAAACAGATTAATCAAATTATGTAATGTATCGGAATTTCTATTGATGGATGGGAAGAATAATCATTCCATGCCAAAACATCTGACGAATAATTTGGAATGTCTTGCATTTACCCAAATTCCTCAGTGCATAGATCGTTTGTTTTTGTTATGGTAAAACACACTCGATCCACACTGACTGCATATTTTTATTGATTTGTTTAACTTTTTCACATATCCTCGCAGTTTACAACATTCATCAAATCTGATCAAAGTGAAATGAAGGTAAAGTAATTTTGCATCTAATGACGGAATAATCCAATTTTCCACAACCAATGGAGGGGTTTGAGTACCAAAACCCCCATCAGAGCAATTTTTTATGAAATTCGACACTACAATATACAAACACTGTAGGTTGTATTAACAGTCCTCTTTTCTTAATTGTGGTTTTATTAATACGAAAACAAAACTCCATAGTAACGGAACATTCTCACTTCTACTGATAAAATTACAGCATGCTTAAGGCCGTCATTCGTTTTGGCAGCAATGATGACTTTGCATACTGACTTGAAAAAGTATCACTGTACGCGCTAACATGCATAAAGTTTGCTGATACTCTTTCAGCTGTGTCAGTGCAATACCAACTGATTTTTTTTGATTCGAAGTCGTGAGATGAATTAGCAACAATCATCAACGACGCGTACAAATTTCAATGATGGCCTACTTCGCCTTAAACAATATATTTTTGAAACATATATATTGACGGATTTCACGCCAACTCGACACGCGATTGGCAGCATGAAACTTTCTGGATGTCAAAAGTATGTGAAACTAAGATACTTTGCATGTTTTGTTTTTTTCAAAATCGATCTAAACTAACATTTGGAAAGGGTCAAAGTTTTGTTTTTACTTTTTTTATAAACCCGTATAACTCAAAAACGGTAAGACCTACAAAAAAGTGTTTTGTGGGGGACTGTCATTAAATTTTCCAAGCTTTATAAAAAAAATGTGAAAATAAAAAACATTTTCTGCACTGAAACAAAAAAAAAATGATTCAAAACTTTAAAGTCGATTAAAAAAAACGGCCGCTTCAGATTTTGATCATCCTTAAGCAAAAAGTTTCGTAAATAAATTTACTGAAAGTCGTCCATACATTGCAAATTGGGCATATTTTAGAGAAAAAAGTTTTTCAATCATCGAATTTTTTAAGTCCAAAATAAATTTTTTATTTCAATTTTATTTCGCTTTAAAATGTCTAGTATGATCATATTTTCAAGTGATTAATGAGTTTTAATCACAAAATAGATTATACTTGTTTTATTGGGAGTAGTTAAAAGAAATAAAACGAAATTATACAGAGTTTTTTTGAATTAAATTAAATTGATCTCGCACCATACCGCTTATGAGAAAATCAACCCCGTCTAACAATCCGACGGTTTTTTTTTATGGTTGGAAAGATATCACAATAATATTTTATTTCTTATTTGGTCAAAGCCAATCTTAACAGGTGTCTGGAAAGATCAATATCATGCTCATGAAAAAAGTCGTGGTTTGTTTTTATTTTTATTATTGCTATATATCCTAAAACGTAGTATCTGCACATGAATATTTACATTATTTTTGGGCTTTACTGAATAAATTGAATATTTTTGGTTCATCCTCTGAATTGGTATACCGTTTGGCTGCAATTTGTGTATCACTAATAGGCATAAAACAATGATATTTTTGGGTACCAGGGACAGTTTTAACCTTATCAAACAATTCCACCAATTTCTCTGACATTTTAACATATTGTTCATTAGATATATAACAGAAAGTCAATTTGGTGATACATGTATCAGTTTGTTTCACTGCCCAGTCGAATAGTTCTCGCGGAGTTGCGATTGTGTTTCCATAGTATTTTGCAAAACTTGTTCTTTTTGCCATTCGCTTGAGAGTGCCACCAATAGTGTCACAGGGGCCTTTGCCGTGGGATGTGGCAAAAAAAGTGCCACTCTGCTTCCAATCCATGTATTTTCTTGAAATTACATAAGCTGACATTTTTTTTATTTTTATAATGAGCTGCAGCTCCATCTGACTTAAAAATAACTTTTGATTTGTTTAACAAAATTTATCAATTTTTAAATCAATAGCTGAGCTGCTACTGTGTCATGGGTCTGATATTATAATAAAACTAAAATTTTCCAATTTATTATCTTTTTATGGTAAATCTAGAATTGGTGTATCGTTGCTTGGGAATTATTCCAGTGATATCCTTGAGCAGCGTTATAATTTTCAGAAAAGTCGCTAATTAACAGTATTTAACCTTGTTTTAAGGAGCCTTTTTTGTTCCGTAGAAAAGCAGACTGTTATTTGCAAATAAAATCATGAGTTATGAGCTTATCAACTTTTTTAGGTAGATAACAATACAAACATATTCATTATTTCTTATTCATCTGGATTTTACGCGGGTACGTTTAGTAAGTTTTTTTTTACAAAACTTTTTCTAGAAGAGAATTCAATGGGGTATGGATAAGGTTGTTACTTTTCAATGTTTGCAATACTGTTGTAATACCTTTCAAACCATAAAAATCCATCGGATTGTTAGACAATGTTGATTTTCTCATAGGCAAAGGCGAAGTTTATTGATTGCCTTCATTTAAAAAACATAATCACTGTATAATTCCGTTTTTTACCTATTCTCAATAAAAAATACAATCTATTTTCTGATTCAAACTCATTTATCACTTGAAAACACGATCATATTTGACAGTTTAAAACAATGTCCTTGAAAAAATAAATTTCAGTTTGGGACTTAAAAAATTCGAAGTTGGAAAAACTTTTTTCCCTAAAATATGCCCAATTTGCAATGTATGGACGACATTTAGTAAATTTAATTACGAAATTGTTTGCTTAAGGATGATCAAAATTTGAAATGGCCGTTTTTTTTAAATCGACTTAAAGTTTTGAATAATTTTTTTGTGTATTTATTTTTTTCAATATTTTTTTTCTAAAACTTCAGGAAATTTCACGACAGACCCCCATATAACACTTTTTTGTAGGTTTTACCGTTTTCGAGTTATACGGGTTTATAAAAAAAGTAAAAAAAAACTTTGGGACTTAAAAAAATTCGATGTTAGAAAAACTTTTTTCCCTAAAATATGCCCAATTTGCAATGTATGGACGACTTTTAGTAATTTTAATTACGAAAATTTTTGCTAAAGGATGATCAAAATCTGAAATGGCCGTTTTTTAAATCGACTTTAAGTTTTGAATATTTTTTTTTTTCAGTGTAGAAAATGTGTTTTCACATAAGGTGATTCTTCCCAGCGGCAAACGAGACTCTGTATAATCCTCATCTCTAGGGTCGGCACGCTTATCCTTTTCTGTTCGCGGATTCAGGAAAACACTTGGGTTGCCATTTCACACTCTTGTGTATTCTTCATCTTCTTCTTATCTCTCTCTATCTCTCTAGCTCACTGTTCTCTTGTCTAGCTTCGTTATCTACCTTTCACCCACTTTCTTAGGACTATTCTGATCTTATCTCTTTTTTTCTCTTTTGGGGCCTCTTTTCCGATGTCCTTGCTGTTCCTGCTCGATCCGTGGTTTCCTGCGATATTTGTCGCCTTAGCTAGATGGTCGGGTTTCGGGTCGGGCTCGGGTTTGAAAATTTGAAATTTTTCGGGTTCGGGTCGGGTTTGAAAACAACAAAATTGTCGGGTACGGGTCGGGTTCGGGCTTGAAAAAAGTCGGGTTGAGTCGGGTTTGAGGAGAATTGTGAACAGAGTAGAAAACTGAAAGCTTTCTTATACATCAGAAACGATTAATTTACCATCTTTTTGAGCTCGGGTTTGATTCGGGGTTTTCTAACAAAAAAAAATCGGGTTTCGTGTCGGGTTCGGGTTTAAACAGTGAAATATTTTCGGGTTCGGGTCGGATACGGGTTTACCTTTCAATTTTTGTCTCGGGTTCGGGTCGGGTCCGGGTTTGAAGAAATGAAATAATTCGGGTACGGGTCGGGTTCGGTTTTGAAAAATGTGAAACCCGACCATCTCTAGCTGGACCACGGGATGAGCGTTCTGGACAAAACGCTGTGGATGGCATCACCGGGTAGCATCCTAGTCATCGGCCTGGTGTAGCGATGGCCGGTATTGATGTCCAATTTTAGGATTACCCACGATTCTGTGGTATAACCACGGGGTTCTTTCACGGGGTGAGTACCAAGGTATTACTGCCTTTCATAACTGGGGGCTCCTAATCATTCCTGTGTCCTCCAAAACCACACTCACTCTTCCACTTCTATCACTGGTGCGAATACTTGGGCAAATGGCCGATGTTACCTCCACAATATTTATCATGCCCTTGCTACCACCAGTTGTTCCCATGGAATTAAGGCAAAGTCCTCTATTGGTCAGTAGCTTGAAGTTATGGTAGCATTTGGCAGGCTGCGTACCGATCAGGTGACCAAACATAGAGCAGAAACACACAATACAAACTCTTTCCTGAATTTTAAATATTTAAATGACACGAAAACTACACCAACCATGACAAAATCTCGATAACCTGCTGGGGGGTACTACAAACCGTTACACTTTTTAAAAGAACGAAGCTTTTTCTATCTATCACTGGCGTATTTCGAAGACTCTCTTCAACTAGCGGTGTTAGTTTATACAAGAAGGGATACCTAGAGTGGACAAGAGAAGCTAAAGTTTGCAAATATTGTTTCATCCAAAACTTCTCCTAAGGCCAAATGCTGACTGCACAAGTGGCTCAAAATACATTTTTCTTCACGGATTTTGTCGATCATGGTATCAAACATGCAATAAAAATAAGAAGAATGAAATTAAGAACAGTATAAAAAAGTATTATTTTTCATCAAGCATGCAGATGTTTGACATGACATCTCGCAGGCTTGGTAGAACTCAAATTTTTCATGAAAATGTTTTGAATGATTTGAATTGATATTTAACTATAATTTCTGGAATAACAACGTATAACATTCAGAGATTTTGTTATATTTCTAGTTTGTGTCCAGTATTAGAGGCCTCTGTCTAAGATTGGTCAATTTAGTATTAACATATATCATAAGAAGCTCTCACAAAATTAGTGTTTATATTTTCGAATTAATCATTGTACGCTACAACAATGGCAATATGATAAAGAAGATGGAAGAAGAATAAATCATCCCGGGAGCAGGTTTCTCAGCCTTGTTAAAATAACGCACCATATGTGTTAGTCCAGAAAGGCTTTCGCGAATAGTACTAAATTTTGTGTAACTTCAATTGAGCGTATGTAATTAACCGGTTTTTTATATCTTGCCTCTCGGAGAACTTAATGCACCGCGAAGCCTCAACAAGTGTATTATGGCATACAAGTTGAAAAAATGTAAGATTGTTAACGTTTCATCAACTCAGAAATGTAGTTAAGCTGTTTTGCTTTCTGTAACAATCATATATTGTCACTTTTTTCCGCTATAGAGAGGAGCGAGCAAGAGAGTTGATCATCTCAAAAACACACTTGTTCTAAGCAAATCCTTGATTTGACCTTTGAAAAAATCTTGTAAGTTTTGCTACATTTCTTTAAGGCAAAACAAAGTGACATCAATTGCAGGGAAGATCTGCATAGAACTCTTTGTTATTTTTACACTCCTGCAAAATGTTTTCAAATGAAGCTGGAATTTTTATATAATTTTTACTAGAAACGCCTAAATGTGTGTTGTTGAAATTTTTGATTTGAAACAATAGGGCGATATTCAAAACTGAAAAGGCAATAGATGGCTCTTTTTCAATGGTAGTAAAAACGAAATTCTGAAGCAAAGAAAGCACCACGGAAGATGAACTAAACACAAAAAGTTGTGTTTTCACTTTACACTTGATTTCTAATCACTACTTTTTTGATTCAGTTTCCTAATTGCGAGCAATTTACGATTTCTATTATTTTCCATACGTTTTGACAGCTCTCCGACTACCATTCTTCCATGCGCTTGTGTTTAAAGTTTGAGAGATTTGAGAATCCAGCGTAGCGTGATCAGTGAGAGGAATACAAACATCAGTGTAAGAGAAACTGAATGTTCGAAAGGTTGTTGTCTGCAATTTATACCGCTGGCGCCAACTGTTAGTGGTTATGAACGAAATAAACAGTCGTTACCCTATTAGAAACTGCGGTGCACAACCCCAGTAATTTTCAATGGTTGTTAACTACTGGATTCCACATTCGATGTTAAAAGCAGTTTTCATAAACTGAGGGATGAATTACAGAAGGTTTGGCCAACAAACATCCCATGATGAAGAGAAAAAAAACCTGTTTGATGAGGAAGTCATCTATTTTTTCTTGTACGAATTTAAATAGTTTTTGGAGCATGTGATGAGCGAGAAGTTCATGGAAGTAGTTTTTGTTTGTTTGTTCGTAGTAAAATCTTGATGAACCCTTTAAGCAATTTCCTTCAGAATTCGGAAAGATAAAATCGTTACAGAAGTATTGACAGCTTCTGACAATCCCAGCAGTTTTTTATCGTTTAACAACACACCCAAAACGCTTCTTTGAATGAATTTCGGACGGTGTTGGTGTAGCAATCGCAAAAAGAATTGTGGATAACAATTTTTGTAAATTTATGTGACGAACTTGTATGTGCTGTTACAATAAACATTACGAATAACTATTCCCCAAACGTTCAAGGTGGTTCAAGGATTTGGCCGGAAATCTTGACGATCCATACAAACCCATACTAGAACATTATAACATACACAGCAAAAAAATCTTAAATTTACATGGCACGTAAACTTTCATGATTGTCATGTGAATCGAATTATCATTTGATACTAAACGATAAATAATGTAAACTGCCTCATTGCATTCAGGAATTCTTACAAACTTGAGTGAAACTGAAACATTTCATGATCTTGCATTCAACATTCGCCAATATTGCATGCATTCTTGCATATTGAAAGTGAAATTGAAAACAAGATCGCTCAGTTTACATGATTCCACGCTGAATATTCTGCCAAAAATAATGCACATGGATGGATCGACGGCATGTCATTCAATGTGCATTATTTATGATTGAATTTTCAGCGGGAAAATCATGTAAACCGAGCCGTTTTGCAAGCAACATTCTTTGAGAGAAGGCGTTTCGCGTTCAATATTAAGGAATTTGGTGACCATTCTTGTTTGCAATTTCACTTTTAAGATGCAAGAAAGCATGCAATATTGGCGAATGTTAGATGTAAGATCATGAAATGTTTCAGTTTCACTCAAGATTGCAAGCATTCTCGAATGCAATGAGACAGTTTACATTAATTATCGTTGAATGTTCAGTTGCAACTCGTTTTACATTATTATCATAAAAAAATACGTGTCATGTAAATTTCAGAATGTTTTGCTGTGCAGGATCTCTCTGTAATATGTTCCAATATTGCTACTGAAATTGATTCCATATTTTTTATACTTTATTTGGGTGAATCTCTATTGTTCTCTTTTGTTGTTGGTAATGAAGTTTCACAATTGTCCTATTTTCTTTGTAAATGTTCATACTAAAAAATTGGCCTGTCAAACGATGCCTCGCTGAAGACTTTAGGTATGTACTGTATTTAGGTATGTAATTTTCAACGCATTCGAATGCAGTCGAAGCTTGTTGATTACTTGTAGTATTGAAAAAAAAACATGAAACCAACAAAATATGTTTAACCCACCGTCGGTTGCCCTAGTGTACTGAGTACACGCACTTTGCGAAAAGCTGAAAAACACGTTGAAAATCCCTTCAAATTGATCCGGGTGTTGGTCCTATTCCAAGATCTACTTTTCTTTTTGCTTGTAAAGAAGAAATTTTTCGAAAAAATCAACGAAAAGTTTTCGAAAACTTCGTGTTTTTAACCTAAGCTTTTACGCGTGTACTCAGTACACCAGTGCGACCGCTCGTGTAATTTTTTTTTTATCGGGCCCGTCACACGAGCGGTCGCATCGTGTACTGAGTACACGCGGAGCATTTTGATTATAAATCTAAAACTAGGCAAGATAGAATATTGATGTCTTCGGCAAATTTGTTCAGTTCAACGGTACCAATTGGTCAGTGGACACCTTCCAGTGGCCATCGGATTGTGCCCCGGAGGAACCGATGAAGTGGTCATTTCGCAATGCAACATCTCGAACACAAATATCTCAGGATCTAGATATTTTAGCAAGATGGTGTCTTCGGCAAAGTTGTTCAGTAGGTCAAGGACTAACATGTGATAGGTCGCTTGTTTCGGAATTCTGCCACCAGTTGGCGCTAGTGAGTATGTAATTTTTCAAACACAGATATCTCAGGATCCTGATTACCTAGAAAGATGCGGTCTTCGACAAAGTTGTTTAGTAGGTCATGGTCTAACATATTATAGGCCATCTAACTTAAAATTCTGCCAACCGATGGCGCTAGTGAGTATGCAATATTTCAATCCCAGATATCTCAGGATCCCGATTTCCTAGAAAGTTGACGTCTTCGACAAAAGTGTTGAGTAGGTCAAGGTCTAGCATGTGATTGGCCACCCAACCAGAAATTCTACCACCAGATGGCGCTAATGAGCATACTGTATATTGATCGCGGCTATCTATCTCAGGATAGCGATATTATAGCAAGATGGTGTCTTCGGCAAAGCTGTTTAGTAGATCAATAACTAAACACATGATGTGCCGTGTGCCCAGACTACCAAAATGTACGTATAATGAAATCACCTGGAGGCTTTGTATGTGCAAAAATTCACTTATAAGATGTCGCGAAAAGGCCTTCTACGTACAAAAGTGGAGGCGATATGCGTTCATATATTATGTGATGAATAATAACATACAATGCGTGTGAATAAATATTCTACCGAACTAACCTGCGATGTTATGCGACTTAACTTATGATAACAAATGTTGATTTGACAGCTGCTACGGATTGATTCGACTTACTTTGTACGAGTGTACGAGACGAAACAAAATGTACAAACTAACTCAGAAAAGAAGTGTTTTATGCGAGGAAACTTATCACTCTGACGAGTTTATCCACGGTGTTTTGCGGGTTTGATGTAATTAGTATGAATAAACGAGTTGTAACGTGAACTTTCATGCGATTTCTGGTTGTCTGGGTGATTCGGAATTCTTCCACAAAACGGTGCTAGTGATCATGCAATTTTTTGAACGGAGATATCTTTGGATCCCAATCAGGAAAATAAAATTAAATTATTAAAATAAATAATAATAAAATAAAATAAAGACACACTATATCTACGCGGTTTACAGGTAGAATGATCTCGGAAATTCTCATGATACGGTGAACCGGGTAAATGGAGATCCGTACACACTTACATTATGTCTCCCACCTCAGAGAAACATTTCGCCAAGAACCCAAGAGTCGAGAATTCGGTTATTTTCAAAATTGAATCTCGGAACATATTCTACGGAGATGTCAGCAAACCGAATTTTGCACAACATAAGTACTGTTCGATTTTGGTAACATTCGTTTTCAACCCCAATGCAAAGGTTTTCATAAATATGTTATGATATAATAATAATAATGTTCATCAATTATGAACAGTGTATATAACAAAATCAATGATGTAGAATGATTTTCTATTTCAATATCTAAATAATTTGACTCCAAAATTGAGTCATAAAAAGATCGTTTAATTTCGGTATGCTTTGTTTATAGCAACATAAATGATATAGAATTTTTGCTGCACTAGTTTTTTGTGAAACCTCCATTTTTTGCTACTCGATAGCGACTCAAAATCAAATTTTATGTTTACTGTAATTATCCCCAACAACAGCTTTCCCAGGTATTACCCCAGACAAACAGGCGTCACACTCTAATCGCTGTCCATCGACCACCTTTTTACTCGCAGCGCTCGCATCGTTTTTGTTCATATTTGACGTTTGCTCACTACCACCATCTATTAGTTGATCGGTCAAACATACCGATTTTAGCATTGGGCGTACATGTTCTTGTGACTATGATTTTAATAAAGATTTTTCTAAGTGTTCCGTCTGTATGTCTGTTTTTATTACTGTACATAACGCAATATTACCATGAGCCGATGATCCCTTCAATTATCAGAGCATTCATGGAGCGTTGACTATAATGATAAACCCAAAGAATATGATTATAGTAGTTATCACGTCCAATGATATGGGTGCCCTATTGTAGATGTGGTTGTGAACCTTAGAAGAAAACAATATGCACTCTGTCTCGAAAAACACCCTGAATCCGAGTGTTAATTTTTCAAATTGGGTGAAATTTTCATATACATTTTGATGAGTCTGGAAAGCGTGTGCAAGTTTCTTTGAGAAAAACAAAAACAAACTGTGTATGACGAGCGTATGCTAGTCTTCGTGCGTTCAAAAGTCACTAAGGTCTATACTAGAGATGCACTGACAGCATTTTGAATTTGTTTATAAACAACACAGACAATGACTAAAGATCATTGCACGTTTGACATAACCTCGAAACTCCATATGAAAAAATGTCGATATTTATATTTATATGTCCATATAAAAAATCAAAACAAATCCAGCATAGAATGTCAAAGAGCAGGACAGTTAATTGAGCATGATATGAGAGGGACAGAGAAGAGGAATTTTTCGTGACGTCCTCATGCGCTTTTCTATCACATTGTAGGTAATTCGAACAATGTTGTAGTGTGCGTGTCATCCCGTGAGTCACCATAATAGACCGAGCTAACCGGTGACGTCACTTTCGTATCGCTTTGCACTAACACACACCAATCTACGTTTTTGTGTAACAGCTTTCTGCCGCCCATTAGATAGGCCTTTTCATTAGACAGGTCCGTGTTTCCATTCTTTTCTATCGGTGAAGGACCGGTGGATACAAGGGACTGTCATTTCCATACAAGACTGTCAAAGACCTTCCGAATCAGTTGATTTGAAACATCTCGTGAAAAGGCCTGTTGCTCGATTAGAACCGCGTTTGACAGTTCTTTGATTCGCGGTTCTCTATATAAACAAATTATGAGGATAAACCCTACTTTCTTGATTTTGTAATTGTAAGACCGTCTTCGGTGTCGTGTACTCGGAAAGTAATTCAATTAAAATTTGAATCAAAAGTGAATATGAGAACGAATTTTATAAAATACGTTTATACTGGTGCAGCTGATAAAGAAAGGAAAATAAATAACCAAACACAGTTCTGCAAAGATTTCTTAGGGTTTTTGCAATAGAAGTCAGGAAATAAATGAATTATATTTGTTTCAAGAAAAATACAACACAGTTTGTGAAGAAAACAGAAGACGCCATAAATATCAATACAGTCAAACCTCCATGAGTCGATGTTCCATAGCTGGATATCGACTCATGAAACCATAATTGAAACAAAAACAAAAAAAACATGGTTACTATGATACTACACTCAGGCAAATGGACTATCGATAAACATAGGAACCCCTTATGAAAATTCGCCACAAGGAATCGGGTAGAAATTCATTAATTTGCCTTATGAAACAGAAATTTTGAAACAAAAATAGTTTTCGCGGCAACCTGGAATCGAACCAAGGACCTTGCGATTGATAGGCTCGTGCGTACACCCTGCGCCTATTGACGCCTTCTTGTGGAGTGATGCTAAAACGATACATAAAACGTTCGTATTGCGATAATCGTTCCATCTTTCATAAGGCAAAATGTATGAATTTCGATAGTCCAGTTCGCTGCGTGTACTTCAATCAGCTTTCCAAAGAATATCTGTTCCATGACTCGATATTTCCATGAGTCGATGATCCCTTGAATATCGACTGGAAGTTTGATTATAGTTAAGATTCTGAAGTATTTACTTATGGAATTTTCATGCTGAATAGCGCCGTTTGGTGAGAAAATTTCGAATCAAATGGATTATTACAACATACTTTAGCCTTGGACTGAATAAACACATTTGATGAAGATGTAATTTTCATGACTATGCAATAAAGATCCTAGATATTTGAGTTGGAAATATAGCATACTCAGTAGCACCATCTAGTGGAAGAATTCCGAACCAAGAGTGGCCCATCACAAGTTTGTACTTGATTTACTGAACCATTTAGCTGAAAACATCATCTTTTGATGAAATCGGGATCCTCAGATATTGGCAATCATTAATATGCATGCTCACTAGTGCCACATGTTGAATGAATTTTAAAACTTGAGGTCCTTCGCATTTAGGCTTGTATCTAATGAACATTTTTTCCGAAGATTTTATATTTCCTAGTAATGAGGATATCTCAGGATCATTTATCTGGATCTGCGTTCTAAAAAATGGATGATCACTAGCACCGTTTTGTGGAAGAATTCCGAATCAAACGGCACATCATATGTTTAGTTCTTGATCTACTAAACAGCTTTGCCGAAGACACCATCTTGCTATAATATCGCTATCCTGAGATAGCCGCGATCAATATACAGTATGCTCATTAGCGCCATCTAGTGGTAGAATTTCTAGTTGGGTGGCCTATCACATGTTAGACCTTGACCTACTCAACACTTTTGTCGAAGACGTCAACTTTCTAGGAAATCGGGATCCTGAGATATTCGTGATTGAATTATTGTAGACTCACTAGCGCCATCTGTTGGCAGAATTTCAAGTTAGATGGCCTATAATATGTTAGACCATGACCTACTAAACAACTTTGTCGAAGACCGCATCTTTCTAGGTGGTCAGGATCCTGAGATATCTGTGATTGAAAAATTATAAACTCATTCCGAAACAAGCGGCCTATCACATGTTAGTCCTTGACCTACTGGACACCTTTGCCGAAGACACCATCTTGCTAAAATATCTAGATCCTGAGATATTTGTGTTCGAGATATTGCATTGCGAAATGACCACTTCATCGGTTCCTCCGGGGCACAATCCGATGGCCACTGGAAGGTGAGGATGTTTTCAAAGTTTCATTTGTCCACTGACCAATTGGTACCGTTGAACTGAACAAATTTGTCGAAGACATCAATATTCTATCTTGCCTAGTTTTAGATTGACAATCAAAATTGCTTCGCGTGTACTCAGTACACGATGCGACCGCTGGTGTAACTTTTTTTTGAGCGACTGACGGAAGGTTAAAACTAAAAACATATAGGCATATGTGAATTATGTATGGCTTATAAACTAAGTTCAAAAATCGGATAAATCTTAATTTGTAACATACACACCAAAAAAATCTTAGATTTACACGTAACGTAATATTAGCCTCAATCATGCAATGCCATTTCTCATGTATTATTCAGTGATAAAACCTATAAACACATCTATTATATACAACATTGTTACCAAAATCCTTAATATTGAACGCGAAACGTCTTCTCTCGAAGAATGTTGCATGCAAAACGGCTCGGTTTACATGATTTTCCCGCTGAAAATTCAATCATAAATAATGCACATGGAATGACAAGCCGTCCATCCATCCATGTGCATTATTTTTGACAGAATATTCAGCGTAGAATCATGTAAACCAAGAATTCTTGTTTGCAATTTCACTTTCAAGATGCAAGAAAGAATGCAACATTGGCGAATGTTGGATGGAAGATCATGAAATGTTTCAGTTTCACTCAAGTTTGCAAGCATTATCGAATGCAATGAGACAGTTTACATTAATTATCGTTGAATGTTCAGTTGTAACTCGTTTTACATGATTATCATAAAAAATTACGTGCCATGTAAATTAGAGAATTTTTTGCTGTGTAAGCATTTGTAACATTTGTAACATAAGTACAAGTGGAATTAAAAAACTATGGTCAATTTTATTGGACTTTTCCACACGTTGGAGTAGAGTTCATATCTGACAAATTTTTTACAGCTCAAATCATTTTTGCCGATAATGGGATTCCGTTTTTTTCTGGAATTTTTTATTAAAATTTGTGTTTTCGTTGAAATGGGAGTATAATTTCAACTTTACAACATTTTTACAATTAAACTTAGCAAGATATTTTTAATCTAAACAGTTGAATTTGTTCGATATTATCCGACCAAAACAACAACCTTCATACGGTACACACCAAAAAAATCTTAGATTTACACGTAACGTAATATTAGCCTCAATCATGCAATGCCATTTCTCATGTATTATTCAGTGATAAAACCTATAAACACATCTATTATATACAACATTGTTACCAAAATCCTTAATATTGAACGCGAAACGTCTTCTCTCGAAGAATGTTGCATGCAAAACGGCTCGGTTTACATGATTTTCACGCTGAAAATTCAATCATAAATAATGCACATGGAATGACAAGCCGTCCATCCATCCATGTGCATTATTTTTGACAGAATATTCAGCGTAGAATCATGTAAACCAAGAATTCTTGTTTGCAATTTCACTTTCAAGATGCAAGAAAGAATGCAACATTGGCGAATGTTGGATGGAAGATCATGAAATGTTTCAGTTTCACTCAAGTTTGCAAGCATTATCGAATGCAATGAGACAGTTTACATTAATTATCGTTGAATGTTCAGTTGTAACTCGTTTTACATGATTATCATAAAAAATTACGTGCCATGTAAATTAGAGAATTTTTTGCTGTGTATGGTATATGGTGGCTTTTCTTCGATAGAGATAGCCAATTCTTAATTAAAATAAAATTTTCTGGGAAATCCGGTAACCCTAGGAAATAGAAAATCAGTTCCCCCCCCCCCCCAGGTTTCTCGATAATTCGCAATTTTCCGAGACATTCTTCCTGGGATTAAAAACTCTACTTTGAAAAATTCGGTCTAAAATATATAAAAAAAATCCAGTATTCTTTCTTAGTTTTCTTCATACTTCTATCTAGGATTTCCGTCAAAGTTTCATGAGAAACAAATCTCCAGTCATTTATCCATTGCACTTGGATGATCCACAAAAAATATTCGGCAATTCTAAATAACCGATTTCAACAATCTAACGAGCGCAAAAATGGTTGTGCCCAACGAGAAATGGTTCAACTTTATATTACCTGAAGATGGCCGAAGTATCGACACATTACCGTAATCCGGGGTAACATTGATCATTTTATTGAATATTTCTAAAAAAAATAATTTGGAAATACTTATGTCGAAAGTTTTATATTTTTGTTGTATATTTTTGTTTTCTGGAAATTTAAGCCATGTTTAAAAAAATGTTTCAAATGATTTTTTTATTTAGCTCATATGGGGTAACATTGATCACCCATGAAAACAACATTCTTTAATATTGAAAAAATCATTACTTTTTTAAATCATGATCTCTGAAGCCAAATATGAAGGCCAGACTCTTACAACTCATTTACTTTTTGAATTATTTTAAAATTTAAAACACCTTGAATTGTGGAATATGCCTATGAAAATTGTGCACGCTTTATAATAATTTGTGAATTATGCTTAAATGGACACATTTATGAAAGTTTAGACAACGGAATTGTTTTCGGCGATTTTATATTTAGTTACACACGCATTTCTCTTGCTCATATCGTTTTCAGAACTCATGTGAGATGTGATTCTTTGATCGTGTCATTCATAATCATGAAAATCATTGTTTCCAAAAATTGAAAAATTACGCATGAACACAGCTCAATTTTTCCAAAAACCTCAATGTCTATAATAGCATATGAATTTATTTTACCCCGAAATGGAATCCCTTGTTTTTATTCGTTGGAGATAATGTTCAGCCCGAAGATCTGTACAATATTTCGGTACATGAGCACATGAGGCTCGCCGTCGTACATGATTTCCTGAATTCAGTTGTTTGTCATTTACAAGATCATAGAAAGGAGAATTGAAGAATCGTGAAAAACTATCAATTTCACCAGAAATTACGATGATACTTAATCCGCCGCATAACTATTCATAGTGCCACTTTCTTGAAGCTGATAAGAAAATTTGAAGACAAAAAATTTCGTTACAATGAAAGAGAAAGACAGAAAGACATGGAATATCTATCATGCCACTGACGAGCAATATTCAATCATAAAGAGGGGTTAATCTACAAAAAAACGCTGATGAAACTCTTTGGAATTTGAAATTTAGTTGTGAACTTCATGCTAAGTATTCTATTGTACTGGGTTAATATTTTATTTCGGTATTTGGCGATCATTTTAAATAACAGTACTTGGCACGGATTCAGCTAAATAAAAAAAAAGGCAATATAGTAAACTCTTCCTAACTCGATATCTCTTATCATGATAACGAGTTATGTTACCAGAAAAGTAAAACAGTAAAAGTTGGTTTACATGGATATGTCGATGGCCAATGGGTTTGAACTCCTGTTCATTGATATGTATTATATGACTTTTTTATTTTCTACAATACAAAACATAACACATCTTTTGGAGAAATGCTGAAACATTATCAATTTTAAGGACTTTCCCAATCATTCTATCAAAATCACGTTGACCAAAAGTTTTTCAATTTATCAAAACACTTTATATTTTCATATAGCATATTTCGTAAAATTTGAATTGCTCTATTGGCATTAAATACGTTGCTTGTATACAATCTTACACGAATACCACATTTAGGTTTGATCATCCATGGATGTCACATTTCATAGAATACTTAAAAGATAAACACTTACATGCTGTCGATTGCCGGCCTAAAACTGATTAAAGTGAGCGTCGAACTTCACTCTTCTTGCGTTACCTATACATCGTTTGAGATAAATAAACATCCACTTATATGTACAAGTACTTTTCTGTAATCAACGTCCACTCGCTTTGAACTATTACGTATTCTTTTAGGTAAAGTCTTGGTAGTTGCTAAAAACTAGTTTACTGTACAGATTTACAGTCGGTTCCTTCCGCAAAAATCGAAGGAACATTTCGTGCTTAAGATTGATGCTTTCGACTCTAACACGACACATACTCAATTTACAAACAATCGAAAAACTCCGACAAAACTATATGGTAAATAACAAACAGCCTTCTCTTGCGTATGGGGTTCCCCTACAAACACGGTGATTTGTCACACATCTTTCACACCGTCCGCAGTGCGTGTCCAAGCCGGCTCAGGTCAGTGGGGCCGGAATCTACAGCGACGCTGGAACCGGTTCCGGTGTCTATTGCACCTGCTCGCGTAGGGCCGCCGACGCCTCTGCCTCCTCCACCTGTCCCACCTCCGGCTCCTTGCGGCGGAAGAGTTAGATTGTGATAGGACGCATGGTGGAAGTAGTGCGGAGGGATAGCACCGAGGGGCGCCATCATCAGTAGCGGGTGAATCGGGAAGTCATAGCCGCCCAAGGCCGGATGATGATACGGGAAAAAGGGAGGAATGTTGGCTCCGGGCAGAGAGGTAGCAGGTGGGAGAGTTGGAGTTTGTAGGAATCCCGGTATCCGTGGATTGTCGTCAAGAAGGTTAAGTTTGTCGTGTTGGACCTTGGAGGATTTCTTGGGACTGATGGGAGTTGATCGACCATCCGGAGTCATGAGACTTTCGATGGTGAAGGCTCGTTTCGGTCGCAAGGGAGTGGAGGTTTCGGTAATCGATATGGGGGAAATTGGAGCCGGTACGGATACCGGAGAATGTTGTTCTATTGGAGAGTGAAGCATGGGTTGGTGGATGGGATCAACCATCGTGGGACAGTAGGCATCTGCACCGGAATTTTGCGCCAAGAATATCCGATTGATGTTGGCGAGAGCAGCGAGTTCTTCGTTCAGGATGTCCTTATCATTTTTGTGAAGTTTAAAGCGTTTCCGCCGTCGGAGAAGACTCCCGTTCTCGAACATGTCGAATGCTTGCGGATGGAGAGCCCAGTAAGCTCCCTTGCCAGGTCGATCTGGCCTCCTTGGCACCTTGATAAAGCAGTCGTTAAAGCTAAGGTTGTGGCGAAGTGAGTTTTGCCAGCGTTGGGTATTCTTCCGGTAGTAAGGAAACCGGTCTGTGATGAATTTATAGATGTCACTCAGCGGTAGCATCTTCTCCGGAGAACTCCAGATGGCCATTGCCGTCAGCGAGATGTACGAGTAGGGTGGCTTCTGGTCACCGTAGGATTCGCGAGATGGTCGTGGCATATTGCTAGGACTTTTCAAATCACAACTTCACTTGGATTGTGGATTGGTTCTTGGAACAAGTAGGAACTATAAGTTTACCGACGGGTTTTCCGAAGGCTACACTGTTCGTGGATACATGATATTACAGTATTCTACAGAAGTCATGCATTTTCGTGTTGCTAAAACTTGATTCTGAGTTTCACAAGTTCACTGATCAATTTTCATTTCGAAAAACAAAATCATTTCAAAAGATGTTGTAACCACGGCGATCAATTCATGTCGCACACGGAGAAGACGACGAACACAACACGGGACGGCGCGAGTTCAACACGAGACTACTCGCGGTACACAGCTCCCTGGTAACGCACACGTTCCGTTCTCTTGCTTGTTTGTTATAGACTGTTTTATCAAATCAACAACCGAAGGTGTTGAAATGTAGAATGATATGTTAAGGCAGTGGCAATGTGGCGGAGGTAACAAGCGAGCGAGCAAGCAAAAAAAAATCCAGGCACTAGGAAGCTTAGCGCGAAAGAAGGAACGACGAAAGTACAACATGAAACATGAATCCCTCCGCGCCTCGACTACAGAGATAACAGAAAAGAAACAAAAAAACAACAAAGAGGCGTGGGCTTCACAGCAGAAGGCCCCTGCCATGCAAACCAGCCGCGTGAAAAGAAGCGCGGCCGAAGTGAGCTGCGCGCTCGCCCAGATTGAGCAATGCACACTCTCGGTCGCGAACACTTTCTCACTTCACGCACAATTTTCTCTCCGCGTGAATGAGCATGTATTCGTGAAACCGCAAAATCCACGCGAGAGAAGGCGATGAGCTTTTTAAGCTCTCTTTTACTAGGACAGCCAGCGGAGAATAACCGCACAAAGCAGAACACCAAAAAAGAACAACTCTGCTCTCAAAATATTTGCTGAAACTCGCTACTCCTTCTGTCGTCGGCCGTTATAGGTGCAACGCGAACAATGGTTTCTCTGTACATATTTACTCTTTTTCTCCCTTCTTTCGTCGGCGCGGTTTTTCACACCATTCTCTCTCACCGGTTGTACCGCAATCGGCGGCAACGCTGAGCAAGTTTGCTTTTCTTCATTTACTTTGCCCAACCATGCTCGTAATCAATGCTCGCTCATCTTTTCATTCTTTCTCGTTCTTCTACGGCAGACCGTGCGCGCGAGTGAGGGGAGGGCGTGGCCTCCGTGAACCAACAATCGCGAGCGTGCCGGTTGGTTTTCAGTGGTGGAAAATCAATGTTTGACTGCGAGAGGAGATACATACGAACGAGCGAGCGAGGCCAAAAGTACACAAACAATATTTCATGGTTGCGTCAAAATGGGGAGTGCGGGAAAAGTGCAACCCGGGCTCCCGGTCGGCGTTCGTCGTGCTCTGTAGCGGTGTGGTGGTAATCTGGATTGCTGTTGATGGCGGACGAAGTGCCCGGCGAATCGTATCGTGTGCTGCGTCAACAGGATGGGTTGGATCGTTTCTCCAACCTCGGTTGCGGTGGAAGGATAATTTATTCAATAATGGATTACAATAAATAAATCAAATATTTTATTGAATCGAATTCAATTGTAAGGTTGTGTTGCATGGGACGCGGGTACGAGCTAACTGATAAATTTGAAATTTCTGGCAAATAGAAAAATAGGAAATATTTTTACGTTTGCCGTTTTGCACTCCTAGTAGCGAGAAGCTAACTGTTTATCGATTTTCCATGCAGTTGGTTTACAGTAGCGTGATATAGTGGAAACATGTTTCGGTTCAGCGAATTTTGTTACGCTTTACTTTAGATAATCCAATCATACGGGTTTGAACAATGAATCATTAAATCTACATGTAGATAAATAGTTTGATATTAATCGAATTGTTGCACAATTTTTCAATATTTTCAATCGAAGGACACAATCATATAAAGAAATATTTCATTATTTTGAGTTACGGTCGTAAATCAGGTGGAAAAGAGAGACAATTTGCCGTTTGAATGAAATGAAATAAAGATGAGTTTACTACATTCTCTGTAGTAAATGCTTCATGTGGAACAATAGTGGTACATGGTTATGTCATTTCATTGTACTACACGTTTCGAACATACTGTAAACAACATATTGGTATGAATAGTAGTAGCATTTACTACAAGCTACTGGTAGTAAGCTTCAGAGGCTGCACTGGTAGTAAGCTTAAGAGGCTACAAAGTCAAGTAGAATCATTTAAATTTGAGTTAAAAAATGTGGGAACACCATGTGGGTTTTGAGATTTGGAAAAGTGTTCTGAGATTTCCGTGAATAATTTTCGGATTCCAGTTGGAATTTATTATTATATGTATGAATAAGGAAATGTCGTGGGAATTGTGGCATTCTAATAATTGTTAAGCGGTTTTGAAGATATCTTGTAGCTACGTTGAGAATTTTAAGACTACTATATAAAGTTTGAAGTTGAAATGCGATCTCTGACATTCCGTAGGAAATTTTAAGATTTTCTTAGGAATTCCAGATTAAGTTTCATGTTGGAGTTGTGGGATTTCGATATCCAAACTACAATTTCCGTAAAAAATCGTGCATTTTGGAAGCTGTTTTTTTTTTTAGAATCTAAGAGTATGAAAATAATTCTGGGATTCTGGAAGAATGTTTTCGGATTCAAATGAGCATGTATGGCTTTCCATCAACGTATTGTAATCCTATAGCTATCCAATTGTAATCATTTGTGAATTTTTGAAATTCCAACCGGAATTACGATTACCACCAGGAGTCAATACAATTTCCATAAAAAATCTGAATTCTTGGATTCTCATCAAGTTATCAGGATGCTCCCCAGGGCCTCAATTGATCTCACAAAAATCCGAAAGATTGAACCATCAAAAGGTTAGGATATTGAGTGGAATGTCAGGAATTACAAGAATTCCTCAAAAAACGAGGATCTTACTTGAATCCAACACAAATGACGTAATTTTTCGTCACAATGAACATACAATTATCTGGATCACACAACTTTTCCGTTACATAGGACGCAATTTTACAGGAGTGGCGTATTTTTCAATTTAAATACTTTTAGTTTACGTCATTTCAATTTTCATTTGGAGTATTTTGCTTAAGGAAATATAGGATAGAATCCCTGTCTTGGTGGGGAAGATGGTTTCTTCACGCATACTGACAAATTCAGCCAGCGGATTGCGCTTTTTCTCAAATTATGCAACTTACCTGTAATAAATCACAGCCAAATTGCTAACACGCCATAAGAACAGGATTACTTTTCCATCTTAATCGTTTTCTAAACTGATAATACCCGAAATCTGACGATTCGTGGTCATTTTCAACACGTATGACGAGTATTTTGGTGCTTGTTTTGATTAATCCACCGGCAAATGAAGGACACTTTTCACTTGATTTTCTATCTCTTGCAAAACGTAGGACGTCCAACACAATTTACTTTCACTTATTGTAGTTTATAGAACACGTAGTAGTAAATTTCTGGTAGAAATAACACAAAACTTTGCAAAACCGTGGTCAAAACAATCACGCTATCACAATATTTCATTTTTTTTTTCTATTTTTTGTCCACTTTCGCTGTTGCAGTGTTGTCAGTATCGTTGGAAGTTATGTACGACAACCGGCAATTTGAAAGCGAATTGAAAAACAAACGCTGACTACAAACATAATATGAACAACGATCACTGGCAACGATGTACATTTGATTCATATTTTACTACTACCCAGAAATAAGAGAATAATGTTGTGCCTACGACTACATTTACATTAACATTTGTGGATTCAACGGAGTTTCACCTTAATGTGAAATATAAGTCATGTTCCTTTTTTCGTAGTGTGTAAGTTTTTTAACCGAATCACAAATTGTTTTTTTGTCAAAAACTAACTTCGAATTTGAAGAATTGCAGGGGTACTATCATATTTTCAGGAGTAAAGACAATTTACACCGTCTTCAGCCATAGGCTGCACAGACTGAACATAACTAACATTAGACAACGGACACACAGAACGACCAGTGGACCAGTGAAGAATTTTTCGTTATGACGAAAAGTTTTCTTCGACTGGGGCGGGAATCGAACCCACACTCCGTAGCACAATACGCCTAAACGACTGACGCCACTAACCGCACGGCTACGAAGCCCACGTAAAGATGTATGTACCACATGTTCGCAAGGCTTTTTGTTTATACCAACGATGTAGTAAACTCAGTGGACTATGTTTTTGAGTAGATGTTACATGTGGTTAGTAGAGCTAAATGTTTTTATTCATATCATCCTTTATCTATATTTCCTCCCTCCTGGGGACAAAGATTACTTCTGAGCTTATAATTTACAGCTTAGAATTGTAACTAACAAGTTTTTGTCAAAGTTGTCACTGAAAACTTTACGTCTTAAGAATTCTAGTAAATTTCCAGTTATATATACAGTACTGTAATGTACGATAATCATTTTAGTGTATAGCCATGAGAAAATTGGTGAAGTTATTGAAGTTTTACTCTGATTTACGGTTTGTTAACTAATAATCTTGATTCCTGCATTTGCGAAACATGTAGAGTGCTAAAAGTGTACCAACCTTGGTAACAACTATCGACCATAGTGCTCTTATAAGCTTGCCTGTATTATTTACTTTGTTGATTTGGTTTGGTCCAGGGCCGGATTTCCAAATGGTGAGGGCCAGAGATCATTGTCTTGTGAGAGCACTTTGATTTGAACATTTTGATACTTTAGACATTTTTGAATGGGGGCCCACATAGCCGTAGCGGTAAACGCGCAGCTATTCAGCATGACCATGCTGAGGGTCGTGGGTTCGAATCCCGCTGGTCGAGGATCTTTTCGTAAAGGAAATTTTCTCGATTCCCAGGGCATAGAGTATCTTCGTAGCTGCCACACGATTATACACATGCAAAAATGGTCAATCGGCAAAGAAAGCTCTCAGTTAATAACTGTGGAAGTGCTCATAAAAGAACACTAATCTGAGAAGCAGGCTTTGTCCCAGTTGGGACGTAACACCAGATAGAAGAAGAAGAACATTTTTGAATGTGCGTACAAGGTTTTCATTATTAGAAGTCAAACTATTTTATAATGTCCAAAATTGCTTTAGATCTCCTATGATCATAAACCAATTTGAAATTTAAATAAATGTAACTAATGTTTCCTTTAATACTAAATTTATCTTTGTAGACTAAGGTATGTTAATGTTTTTTGGGGCATATTTGGTCGGTGTTCAGACATATCGGACTAGATGATATTTTAGCGCTTTAAACAAACGTAAAGAACTCCGTTGATTTTGATTTGTCCAATGGTATTTTGATACAGATGTATCATCAAATAGATAAGTTCCATCATAACAGCAAATAACGCCAATTTTTTGATATTTTGTTATTCTGAAACCATAAAAAAGCACTTGGTTCAGTCTGTCTGAACACCGACCAACAACAAAATTCATTTGACATTTTCCTTATTATTGGTACCGCAATTCAAATTTTTATTATTCTATTCATGTTTTAATATTCAAGTTATTGAACATACAGATTGACTTAACAGTTTTGAGTTGAATAACTTGAAAGCTTGGTCTCTTTTTTAATACAACATTTTTAAAACTCACTATTTTTAATGGATGGTCTCAATTTTTATAAAAACGGACTTCTTTTACCTTATTCCGATTGCAGTAAATCCTCATGTAAAATTCTACAATCTTTGAAATAAAAAATCAAAGACTTTAACGCGGCTATTTAGCAGGTTCCTTAAGAATTTCGTCTAAAAATTCTCGAGGAAAAACTTCGAGAATTCTTTTAGTGATTTGTCCATAGATCTGGAACACTTTGACGGACTACATGGATCTTTCTATAAATTCTACAGATCTTTCTACCAATTCTCCCAGAAATTCTTCCTTTTTACAAGATTTTTTTACAAAGAATTCCTGCATAAAAATTTTCACTATTCCTTCAACCAAATTCTCCAGTTGTTACTTAGATCATACAAAGATTTTAGGAAGGGGTTCTAAGAAAATCGGTGGAAGAATTACCTTTTAAAATCTTGAAAGACTTGCACCTTGAAAAATATCCAAAAGAATTTGTGTAGATGTTTCTGATGGAATCTCTTAGGTAATTTCTATGGTTATCTTTGAAAAATCCAGGTTATACTCTTGAAATATCCAAAACAAAATTTCTGGAGAAGTTTGTCGCGAAAATTTTATGAAGAATTCCATGTGAAATAATCACTTCAAGAACTTCTAGAGAAATCTTCAGAATAATCTCTGAACGTTTGAACGTTCTTAACTAGTTTTTTTTGCTCTTTTTTCAAGCTCTCTGGTCTCTAAAGTTATGCAAGGCACTTAGCCACTACCATATTTAAGTAATTAATTCCTGTGATAGCAGATATATAAATTGCTTTCGTTCCTAGTTTAACGAAGTTTAACGTTGAGAATGTTACAGATGGAAAAGTTAGAAAATTGTTAGGAATTGAAGCAACAAAGTGGCCTCTACTTGTTTAACCAAATTATTTTTCAATCCTTCCTAATCTTCTTGTTTCTCGTGAAGTCCATTCTGAATATTCTAATATTTTGTTTTAGTATTTTAATTGCATAAATTTCGCCCATTATTCTGGATTTATGGAATCATCCTGAATCAAATCAATGATGCGATTCCTAATTTAAGTAATATTGCATTGATTCTAATTATTCTTTTAAGTTCAACTCTATATCCTAATATGTGGGGAGACCTAAAATGTGGGGGCCCGGGGGCCATGGCCCTCTCCCCTAAATGCGCCCCTGGTTTGGTCAAATATCACATTCACCACGGTGAAATATTTGAAGTAAAACACGAGGCTCTTAATCTGAGTCTAAAGGTCTCAGATTTGTTTTTCTTTTCGTCGTGTTGACTGCCAGAGCTAATGAATGCTTTGTAATATATTGATTTTCCAATGATTTCAGCTTTAAGGATCGTGAACTTGAGAGAAAGTTTTATCATATGATTGTTAACATATAACGAAAAACAGTGTTGTGAAAAACTAAATTTCTCATAACTCATGCTTGAGATTTTTCATGCGTGGGTTGTCAATCACGCAACTCAGTAGTCAAAAAATTATGGATGAGTTGAATACATGAAAAAAAAAACGAATTTAGTATTATACCATTTAATTCCACTAGAGTTTGTATCCTTTGACAGATACGCGTATTTCGACCTCAACCGGCCTTACAGTTGAGGTCGAAATACGCGTACCGTAAAACGGGGTAACTTTGATAGTTTTTTCGAAGAAAACTTCAATATTTATGCATGCTGTTTCAAAGAATTACAATTTATATTTTTAAAACAAGTACTGACATCCTAGCTATCGATTGCACTTGATAGATTGCCAAAAGATTTATTCTGAATGGATATATAATTTTTCATATAATCGAAAGTCGGTTTTCTCTTTTGGGGTAACTTTGATAATGCAGTATAAATCGAACAAGATTGAATGAATTACAGAACATTTATAGGGCGTTGTATACCTCTAGGCGTTTAACGCTATATGGAAATTTCTGACTAAGATTACAAAAATGGTCCCAGTTTGTGAAAATGGTTTTCGCTAAGAGATTTGAGACCGAATTCATGTTCTACTACAACTAGGCTATCATGGCTAAGTGATGAACTCATTATGACTTAATCAAATAGTGGTCGTAGAACAGATTGTTTGTAAGCGTTGCAAAAATGCTAAAATCTTGTAAGTTTTTAATATTTGCATAAAAATCCTCAAATGCACTTGATTTCAACGAAAATAGCTTTGACATGAAGTGTCATATTAATACTCTTTACTTTTGCATTCGTTTTTCTTAACTAATTGACAGAAACTTCGTTATTTCGTTCAGTATGTTGGGGGTCTCGCACTATCAAAGTTACCCGCATTATCAAAGTTACCCCGTTTTACGGTATCTGTCAAAGGATACAAACTCTAGTGGAATTAAATGGTATAGTACTAGATTCGGTTTTTTCATCTATTTATAGGTATTTTACTAAACTGCTCGAAGATTTATTATCATGGATGAGTTGGCTCACCTTTTTGACTCATTGTCTCGTATTTCCACAGTTTACTCACACACGGCAATCATTTCTTGTTAGTTTGGTAAAATTATGGTAATCCTTTCCAACGTGAACAGCAACATTCGGATTTCACGAGTTTTTGACGGGTTTTGCGACAGAATAATTTTTTACGGTTTGAGTTGATTGAGTGATTTTGCATCAAAATCTTAAGCGTGAGATTTGCGAAGCAGATCACTAATGAGCAGGCATTGAAGACGTGAGCGAGCTTGATGAGCATGAACTTCAAGCAATCAACGTCACCATATTCTGTGAACGAACTGTGCCACTCAATCAGAATCTAGTTAGTGATCATGAGAGATCACTGTTGAAATAAACAATGAGCTTGGAATTTCACTTAGCAACAGTAATCCAATACCAAAGCGTATCAGTATCACGACTACTGTGCGGTATAAACAAAGCAAACCAAATGTCACTGTAAAAATCAATTTTAAGAACTTCAATCTTCAACGTATGGAAAAATCTTTCTTACTTTTCCATCCAATATTTGGCCTATCCATTTCCATCTATTTGATTATAAAGACTCGTGGAACATATCAGTAAGAAAACGAAAGGGGCATTAACGAGTTCAACTCAAGAGCAGTCGTGTCCTCTGCCATCATCATAAGAACCAGGTGCTGCGGCAAGCATATTTTTTCCCAGACTTCGTGTAGAGCCGAATTGATGGCACTTTTGATTCACTTCGGCAGGGAGGTTTTTCGGAAGCTATTGGGCTCATGTTTGGCCACAAGATGCATCGTATAAATGTACTTTACTATAGCAAAATTTCAAATAATTCAACCAAGAAGGTGCCCAAGTACTTCTTTACTCAAATGGGCTGCATTATTTGCTAATTTAACACATGTCCTCTATTGCAACATTAGATCAAGAACAAGAAAACTGAAATGAATTTCAAGTACTGGTAAACCATCCAGCAACAAAACTGTTTTACCAAACGAACCAAATTTGTCCGCCGTATTCAGGACAATGAACTGATATAATGACCCCTCAAAAATATCATACTCTGAATCGAAAACATTTTATTTACCTATACAATTTTAGAGCACTGTTATTCGAGAAAAACATTATTCCACAATATACTCCAATTTGGTCAAAAAACTGTCGTGATCAGTTGATTCCTGTTGCTGATCTGCGCAGATCACAAAGGGTTTGATCAATGATCGTCAACGCTCAACGAGCTTGGCAAATCACGGCCTACCCCTTAGCTGATCATCAAGTGTGCCTAAAATAGACTGATTTTTGCTCATCAGCTGAGCATTTTCAATACCTGCTAATGAGTGTGCTCTCACGGGAGAGCGTATTAATTGAGATTTGAGTTTGTTTTTAACATATCCTTAAAAGATGCAACGAATTAAAACTTTTAAGCAAACAAATCTTGTAAACTGAACGAAGCTTGGTGCTGGATCTTGTGCAATTTTCAACGTAAACGATTGTTCAATTCTCCCCCAGGTTTGTACTCAAGATATACAAAGATTTCAAAAAATATTGGTATTCCGAAATTTTAAGAGCAATTTGGTTCAGGGACAAATGGTCAACGTTTTTGAGGAGCAATGGAACATAGTGTTAGTTTCATAGTAAAAAATCTCAATCAATTGAAATTTTGTTGTATTAACTGATGAATGTTTCGCTCCCCAAAATTATCGATAATAATGTCTTCTGTCATTTGATTTTTTTTTTTTTTTTTTTTTTTATTAGAGACACTTTACACCTTTTGGTGCATTCGTGTCTTAAAAAATCGAAAAATTAAACATGACACGATACATCGCAATCAACATCATTTCTTCCTAGATCGAGTTTGATACACTTTCCATTCGGGGTCGACTTTCTGGCTGCCCTGGCTACACGATCGCTTCGGAACATTGTCTTCTGTTGTTCCACTGTTTGTCTCAGTTGACAACCGTCTCTTCCCTGTAGATTCGATTGTTTCACTCGCATGCACATTGCCGCTGTTGCTGTTACCGTCGTCGTCGTTGTTGCTCTCGTCGCCGTCGTCATCGTTATCGTCATTTGAGTCATCAGCAGAATGAGCCGATGGTGCTTTTTCGTTGCTAGAGGTTGATGGTACTTGAGATTTTGATGTTGTTGTTGTGATTGATGGTGTGCGTTGCTGTTGTTTGGTATCGGCTTTTGGGTAACTAATATAGCTGCGGTGACCGTCCACGGCAACGTATGACGGCAAGGGTTTTTCTATTCTCATTCGCACAACTCGAACACCGTTCGGGACCCCCGGGAAAAAGTTCTTCCAAACGTCGTTTTGAATAGAAATCACTTTGCCGTATTGCTGCATGTAGTTGCTGATTGCCGTATTGGACATTTGTGGCGGGAGGTCGTGAATCTTCACGATAGTATTGGGGCCATCTACGTATACTGGGACGAAATAGTCCCTTCCTTCGTAGACGAAGGAATGTCGCAGATGGTGTTGCTTTTGTAGTCGTGGCGCCAAGCTTGCGTTGTTCATTTCTACGAACACGCAGTTCTCGAGGTGGTGCAGCTGAATGCTCTTCACGTCGGCCATGTCGAGCTTGATTCTGTGTTTCAGAAATTCCTCCACCTGGTCAAGAACCGGACGTTTTGGTAGGGTACTAAAGTCCACTACTAAGGTGTTTCGTCTATGCGTAGACATTTCGCGTCGGACACAAAATTCTACCGCAACAGAAATAGCGAAAACTCGATAAACCGGAGCTAATAAAAAGTACGTGTAACACGAGCGAAGAGCGATTGAATTTGCGTCTGTCATTTGATGAAGGTGAATGTAAGGGCCATTGGTGACGGTTTTCTGTGAAGCTAAGATAAGGAACTCGATTACTCTGTCATACATTCAAAAGATATGCTTCTCATTCCGATCTTGGACGAGGCAATAGAGAAACACGATGTAGCAAATTGACAAATTGCGATTTAAGGTGAATATAAATCGAAGCCACAGCTCAACTTTTCAAGAGCACAACTCTTAAGAACCAAACAACGCCATGCTCTGACAAATTAATGGTGGTCTAATTCTTTAGATTTGTTCTTCGATGCGTCTTTACCTTAACAAAATTCCACTAACACTTGAACGAGAAAAAAACTCATAAAATTCATCCAAATATTCATCTAGGCTATCCTGGTTAAATCTTGTTTTAAAAATGCACAAAAATACAATTCATGATCATTTTTTAAGAATTTTTGTGAGAAAAATACTTGGATTTATAATCGTAGCTCCAAGTAGGTGTCTGAAAATTTCGTTCACTTCACTTACAGGAATTGAACTACATATTCCCAAATACATTGTTTCGACCAACAAACTCGTTAAGTAATTTTGATATAATTTCTGGAATTACTTTATGAACGTTTTAATCTTCTGCTCGCCTGATTCCAAAACCAAGATCTTTTGCTTGTCAATTTTGATGAAATGCAACTAAGGATTCAACAAATGAGGATCGTTTAAAAATCTCTGAGAACTCTTCCAAGAATTCTGTTAGTCATTACTACACTTGCTTTCGCAGTTTTTCATCAGTTCATCAAAGACACTTGAAAAAAATGTTTCAGGAGTTCGAACTGGTTAATTTATCTAGACACAGATGTTTTAGGAGCAACTTATGAATTTGTCAAAGCAATTAGCGAACAGGTCGTTTTAAGGTTCTGGAAAGTCATTTAATAAATCCACTATGTGGTGAAGATAATAAATTACCTTTATTATATAAGTTTTGTATTAATATGTCTAATGGATAAATGATAATTATTTATTAATTGAATAAAAAACTTGCACAGCTTAGACCCTTTTCAGTGTTGACTCTTTGGGCTGCGTACTGTGATTAAGCAGAACATTTGATGGAGAGTTATATAAATCTGTGTAGATATTTATAACAAATGAACTGTCATCATCCTCTCAGAGAACTCGTAAAATCCGACGTCGTACCGATCGTTGATATGAAGCTGGATCATTTAATCGGTTGTCGTAGAGAGCAACGAACGTGTTGCTACATGCTGAAAACGCGACATCGGAGAAAACAAGAGTTTGCTCCGAATGGTTATTCCCTGAGACGAGACTCGCGGAGACGGTCTTCTTTTTCTGCGATTGCTGAGTTTTTTTTCTTATTCCACTCACTCATCAATTTTGCGCAAGCCGTCTAAGCTCTCACATGACCATCTCAGCAAAAAACTATTGCGTTTGCATCACACTGTAGCATAAACGGCATTTTGAGTGAAATTTCATGTCAACAAACGTAGCAGACATTATAAATAACTAGTCTTGTGTTTAGATTTATCAGCATCTTCGGAAAAACTGTTCTGCTGACTGAGGTTTTAAATAATACTTTAATTTGAATACAATACTATTTCACTTTTTCAGCCATAGAAACGATGGGCTGCATTTGACGTTTCGTGACATCGGAATCTGGGCTGCATATGACGTTGATATTTTTCGTCTTCGCGAGTCTCTCTCAGGTTATTCCGGTTATGACACACTAGTATTCCATCGAAGATTATTGAGGGATTCCTCCAGAAATCATTCAAAAAATTCATGTTTCATGTGTAACCGGTCGTTTGAGAACGTCGCGACCCATCGGACCGATGCACGAGTTCACTATTTTGAAGTTTGAGCGGTGCCGAAATCATTTGTTTCCATGGTAACATAAATATCACGGCACCGCTAAAACGTCAAAGAATGAACGCGTGCTTTTGAAACTAAATTTTTCTAGGTTTGCGTCTATTTACCTCCTCTAAATCACCAGGGGCATATTTAATAGAAATCGAAACTTAGGATTTTTGACTACCATTTTGTTTATACTAAATATGATGATGAAACTGTACAATCTTTCATTAGAAGAATTACCTTACGCAGGCAAATGGACTACCATCGATTCATCAGTCGCCATGCGGCCTCCATTCACCGGCTTCCATTCACCGTGCACACATTCATACAATTTTCACAAATTATTGTTTTGTTGGCAAAATAAAGTAAAACTGTTTAAATGATGTACCGTTTTGTCTCAAATTCCGAACAGACTCATATTCCGAACACTCGGTTTTTATATGGCGATTCGGTTTAAATGTTTCATTGATATATGTCAACAAATTACAAGGAAATGGCAGTCAATTGCAATCCAATTTTAACGTCTCCAATATATTTTATATCTCGGAAGTAGCCATGCTTGAACAAGCAAAAGTCTATAGAACCTGAAACAGATGAAAGGTTGACATTATGTCTTGAAGATGTTATGAAGCTCGTATGGGTACTAGATCATGCTCATAAAAAAACTCAAGTTTAGCTCTCTAGTCGCACAAACTGGTCTCTACCAGCTGAAATGGCGAGCATCAGCACTCAGATACGCCCGTTGCGTTACCTTGTTTAAAACATGATCCTGCCCCATTACTCGGATCGTTATGGCTATCTTCCGCGAATCAATAACTTTCTGATGATGATGGTGAACTTGAAGGAGCACTAACTCGGATATGCGGTATAGATATGGAAGCAGCATACAAGAAGTGTGATAAGCATTCTATGGTGCGCTTGATGGTGATCCATTTTTCGAAAAGGAGCCAACGCCGAAGAGCGTATGTTTGTGCATAAATAAATGGCACAGACAAACAGACGTAATCCTTGGAACGTCTGTGCCACTGGGCATTGCATGCTAGTGCGTTGTCTAGTGTGGTGCTTCCTTCAAAGGGCAAATCGTCAACTGGAAGCATTAACGTGTAGGTGTTTTTTTTTTTAAATTCCTTCAAGATCCATCGCCCACTTTACACCATTGTCATCTGGTGAGCACGTAATACTGTTTTGTGCAACAAGACCGTCAAACACGAAGAACAATGATGCGCGCCCCTCTGGTTGTGAGATTAAAACTATAGCGAATTTCAAATGATCGCCAAATGAGTGGTCGATGTTAATTTCGTCAATATTCCTTCTGTTTGTCTGTGTGGAAGGGGAAACAGACACCTACCAAGGAATCGCCCTAATGCCGTAGGTTTCACTCCATTAGATGGGAAGATAAATATTTTACTTCTCAGTTTGGGATCACTGCCGTCGCATAGCCGTATTATTACTTTATTTAGATTAGGATCTGCCGCGCACGTTCTAGCGAGGGAAAATACAACGTGTTCCCGACATAGGGTCGCTGTTTAGATACGGAAGAACGATAGCACCCGATGTGTAACGACCGGCGATGTCTTGACAAATTTGAAAATAAGCGATCAATAGCTAATAATGTGGGTTGGAGATGTTAGGGTCAATCAATGATATTACGACGGAGCCCCAGCGCCATTTTTTGTTATCGCTCTTCCATTCTCGTCTTGTATCTACCCAGTGCACGATATGATAACTTAATAGCCCCAATTATGACTTCCACCCCGGTTTTTTTTATTCTGCTGATGGTTGACGACTGCTGCTGAAAATGTGAAGCTCCGTGGCATTCGGTGGAGAGGTCGATGAGTGAAGGAACCCCAGCGGCAATAATGATGACAGCAGTAAACGTTTCGACATTAAAACATCATCAATGGCGCGTTTTCATGCAATCTAAATCAATAAAAACAAGATAGTGTGTACCTACATGTTCCTATAAGTGATTACACTGAATCCTCCATTTACGTAGCTTCTACTTACGTAAATTCTATTGACGTAATACATGTGACATTAATGGGATTTGTGTGCATTTAAGGTGAAGATGAATCGAAGCCAAACCTCAAATTTTCAAGAGCACGGATCTGGAGAACCAAACATCCATTTAAGCTGAAAACTTAATCGATTAGTCACACGCTGGTGGTAACCAATCGATTAAGTTTTCAGGTCAAACGGGTGTTTTGTTCTCCAGATTTGTGCTCTTGAAAATTTGAGGTTTGGCTTCGATTCATCTTCACCTTAAGCCTACGCGTATGCATGTGGCTACGTGAACCTGGGTCTTCTCTGACGTTAATTAATAAGACAAACGGGCTAAATAAAATATGTTCTATCCACTGTTTGCTAAACAAGTGCTTAACCAACTAAGCTAGCGAGCCACTTTGTAACTCAATTACCCAGAAGGTAATAAGTTTCGATTTCATGATTTTTAAATTAATGAACTACGCATGGTAAAAATGGATAAATTATAGGAAAGAAAAATAATGTAAAATTATATTTATGAACCCCAGACCTAATACGTAAATGAAGATTTCGGTGTACTCGAGAAAAAAAACGACCGAACACCAAGCCAACATGGTGCCTATAAACTGAAATGTGAGGAAAAGAAGCAGAGAAAAAGATACACAATTTGTCGTTCGTCGGTATTGAAACATGCCACCAATTGTCCTCAAATTAAGTTATTATAAATTCATTATTTGTCGACTCCCGAACAATGCGCGCTGGCTGGTTTGGCTCTGCTGGTGTTTGAAAGTATCTACGAGGAAAAAAAAATTAGATCGATTTACAAATGTTTACCGATTTTGTTCGGATCCCAGGTTGGAACAAATGTTGACGCGACGCCATGGAAGCGATTGTTCAAGTGTGAATTAATTTCAACAACTCACGAATATCGCAGCGCTCTGCGCAAACAATGATGGGAAATTATAGTCGAGTGACACAGCTCCCAGCGTTCGTATCTGGAGGAAAGTGTCAATTTCGTTGTGAAATTATATTTGAAGCGATTGCGCGTCAATGCATTTCCCTAAAACGGAAACTAGTCATTTGGTTTCATTAGGGGTTTCAACCATTTCAATGTGGGTAGAAATTATGGTATCAGGTAGTATTGGAATATTTCAGAATTATAAAAGTGATATGAATATTTAATTTGATCATTATATTGTTTCCACTTTGTGTGAACTTATCATGCAGAAATCTGGTTTAGTGAAAAAATTGACCTTGCACTCATGATGAAATCTTTAGTGAAGTTAGGCTAAGCGAATTCGTAGTCATAAGCTTGGAATCTTTACAAATACCAAACAATATCCAAAGATAAACAGACGTAAACTAATGAAATTTATTTCGAATGATGATAATGATTTAATGATATTCCGAAGCGTGATATAATGATAATGTATTTTTCCGCCCTATAATTTCCATCAAAATTTGAGCTTTATGTTATGTTATGTTTTGTTGCAGAAATATAACGAATGAAATAAAAAGCACATAAAGGTCGGGGCGAATAGATATATGTTGATTGTTTATAGTTATTTTTCAAAGTACAGTCGAAGCTCGTTATAACGACAACTTTTATAACGACAAAAGCTCTCTATAGCGACATTTTTCGGTCCCTTGAAAATTATTTCAATGTTATATCTATTCTCTATAACGACTTTTCTCTATTGCGACGGTCCTTTGCGATGTTGTTATAACGCGCTTCGACTGTAAAATGTTTGAATTTCATACCATTTTCGTGGCGTGATAAAATCGAACCGAAAATCGTGCTAAAATCGAGAGAGATATAATTAAGCATTATTAAAACGAACAGTGATAAAATCGAGAAACTACTGTAAATCCTTTGGAAACGCTTTGAGTACCTCTGAAAATCTCAACTACCCTTTGATAATCCTTTAAAAAAAATTAAACCCTTTGTGATACCCTAGAAAATTCTTGCAATGAATGTTTTGGAAACCATAAAAAATGTTATTGAAAACTAATTTTTTAATTGGCTCAATCGCGATTTGATTTAAGAATATCGAATTTGAAGCTAAGCTTCAAAAATTTCGTCGGCGATTCAACTCCCATGACTTTTTTTTTTCTCCCGGAGCTCATATCCATCAATTCTAACTATGGTAGCTTTTTCTTTCTTTTCATTGTCACTGCGATATCTCCCGTTTTCCCCCTATCCACCATCGTAGAATAGCTTCGCATTGTTGATGTTGACGCTCTCACAAAAGTGTCCAGAAATTGCTGACAAAGTGGGGAGAAGTAAATTATCTACCGTTAAATTGGATTTTTGTCTTCTGCCGTCAGCTCTTTTCTACGGTAATCCCAATTCTTCCGGAGGTTTTCCTACGTTGCGCTTCCTCTTCGTCGTCGCCACTTGTCATACAGTATAATCCAAAGTTTTGCAACTTTTCCAATTTACCATACAAATAATCATTATTGGTAGGCTTGATTAATGAAATCTCGCATAACTTCTGATCTCGCCCTAAAAGCCATTGGTAACCATGTGTGTAGCTCGTTGTTACTGAGCATCTGAATGGATTTTCATGTTATTTAATAACGCTATGGGGAAGAAAGGATCAATATCTACTTACCCGCGATGTTGGTTTGAATGCTTATTCTTTCATTTGCTCAGAAACAACGAGCTACGCTCGTGGTTACCAATGGCTTTTAGGGCGTTATCTCAGAGTATGCGAGAAATGACTCAATACATTTAAGAGTGAGCATGACAGAAGCTTCAGAAAAGTTGCAGATTTTGACAGAACAACAAACTTTTTAAAGATAACTCATCTGTAGATAAACCGATTATAATTTTTCGTATAAAATATCTCTTTAGTCAAATAGCTATTGTTTTAGAACTTGTTTGAAAAATACTCAAAAGTATATGTTGAAATTCATGGTCTATAAAGATTAGGTCGAATTACGTTAGGCAAAAGTACGTTAGTTCGAATGGGTTATTATGCCGAAGACCGTTTGGTCGTTAAGCCGATTTTTTTTAAAATCTTAACAGGATACATTTTTTTCATTTTTTTGTATTGTAGACATTTTTCCTTCGTGTTAATTTCATTCAGCCTAATGACACGTTTGACCTAGCATGCTTCAGCCTAACATACTTCAGCCCAAAATACTCCGGTGTAATGAACCACCACCCCGTCTATAAATAACTGAGAATATCCTTTTGTAGTAATGACAAACGCTTGGGAACTCGCTCAGAGAAAACAAGAGATAACACGAAGAGAGAAAATGGAATTTAGAGGAAGTTCAGCTATGTTAAGAATTGGTGAAATATACATGTTCAAAGGTTTGTGAATACCATCGAAACAAGACGTGTTTTACTACAATCTATACACAACAGAAATCTTTAAACATCTCGCTTAACAAGTCATTACAGTGGCGTGCAAGGATAGACTTTTTTTTTTGAAAAAGTGTTGGTTATTATGATATTATTTTTTTTCGCGTGTGAATTTTGTGCAAAATTTCCAATATATGGAAGCAATTTCCACGATTTTGTCCAAGGAGCTCGGCGTAAGTAATTTTTTCCTCCTTGTGCAAATTTTTATGCTTGGTTAGCCATTCTTCTGTGTTTTACTGAAATAAATCTTTTGTGCCAGAACAACAACAAAAAAGTTACAATTTTCTTAAATTTTATTTGGTGTAGACAAAAGCATGGTAAAATTTTGTCGACGATATTTTTTTCTACACACACTTTTTCACATTACACATTTACAGCATAATTTTTCACGAGGATCACAAACACCAGCAGAAATTTTCTCAGTGCGCGAATCAGCGTACCAGAATATCCCAGCGACTGGGAACGCTATAGGGAAAACCAACGAAACTCTTGACAGTTCCGAAGAAGTAGTGTGCGTGAGTAGAACGGATTGCGAAGGACCGAAGTCATCACTACCGACAACTCGAGCGACGGAGCTACTCGTTCGGTTTACGACTGAGGTGGAAAGTCAACAGAGAAAAGTGCATCGGAGGTCAACGAACTAGTGGTCTGCTGTGAAGTCCCGCTGCCAGTGAAGAGTTGGTTGTTTTTTGTGGACCGCCGGCTGAAAACTGCGTTGATTTGTTGTTGTGGAAGCCATTCATCTGGTTGGATTTGGCATCGAGGATATAGTGTGCGTGCGGCTGGGATTCGCCAACGTTGTGCTTTTTGTCACCATCAGAGTTTATAAATGGAGAGTTGCGCGAAGAGTGAAACCAAATCTACCTATCGAACTGTCAAACTGTCTACCTATCGAGCAGACCAGCAAAACAGATAGGGGCTATTTTCGAAGACGAAGAAGAACAACCATTCAAAGAAGTCTCTTCGCGGAACTCTCCATTCATAGACTCTGGTCACCATGAATCAGGTGCGTTGTTGTTTTTTGTTTATTTTTTGTATATATTTTGTGGAAGAGATTTTTTTCATTTTATTTTGACTATTAATTGAGTCCAATTATATTTTATTTTATTTTTTTTTGTAAAATTCTTGTGCATTCCTTTGGAAAGGATGACCTTGACATCAATTGCGGATCCTTACGTGCCGTATTCATTGCCATTCAACCAATATCAAGAGCAGTTGAAATAGATTTTAAAATACAATGAATTGCCAGAGGATTGTTACAAAACGTCTTCACTTGCAGTTTATAGAAATGAAGTTTTCACAGACCTACAAAGGCTTTTTCTTGGAAGAGATTTCAATGAACTAGCATACAAGCAAATGACAGATGAATTAAAGAAACGTTATGACAAGAATGATTCCACGGTAGTTCATAGCTGTAAATTTTGGACGAAAAGACAAGGCAGGAATGCATCTTTGGAACATTTTGTGATAACTGTAAAGAATTTAGCAGAAAGGTGCGATTTTGGAGAAGGAATTTAAGGAAAGGGCTATACGCGATATGCTCGTGATCGAAGTAAATGATACTCAGTTGCAGAAGATAATTTGCGATGACGAAGATTTGTCTGCTGCAAAGGCAGAACGGTTGATTCTCAACTATGAGATTTCTGCTAGTAGAACGAAGCAACTTAATCATGATGATGACAGGTGAGTAAGCGTAGTAGCAAGATTGGGCCAGCGATCGGATGTTTCCAGGTCTTGACATAGATTTAGGAACAGTCGTAGTTTTGACAGGAATCGATCATTTTTAGCCAGAAGTAGAATATCCAACCAAAAGAGGTGGAGTTTCAGGTCTTTACCTATGTTCCTTTTGCAAGAAAACTGGGCACACTAGAAAGTTGTGCTACCGTTTACATGGGAAAAGCCCTCGAAAAAATCAAGCTAGCGTTAAATTTGAAGATTCTCCAAAGCCATTTTCTAGCTCTAAAGATTCAAGAGTTTTCAAGAGGTTGAAGAAAGATTTGGATTCAGATTCAGATTATTCTGATGGAATGCCTTGCCTCATGATTTATTTCGTCAATAAGATCAGAGATCCCTGCTATGAGGCGATGTTGATTAATAGGAAACGTTTGACCATGGAAATCGATTTCGGTTCAGCCACTCACCGCTGATTTTAGAAGAGTAGTACCTGTGAAACTTAGCGAATTGTGAGATGCTATAAAAAAAGTTGTGATTGACGGTAACAAACTCAGAGTTGTTGGAAAAAATTTAGTGGAGATACAGCTCGCCGGAAATCTGAAACAACTCAGCAATGTTGTTTTACGCTGCAACAATGATTTTATCCCGCTGGTTGGCCCATCCTGGTTGGATGAATTCTATACCGGATGGAGAAACACTTTTACGAATCCTATTTTGACTGTTTAGAACATTAACGTAGCACACGAGCAGAAAGTTGTTAAAGAAGTAAAAAGTAAGTTTCCGACAATTTTTACCAAAGATTATTATACTACATTAGTTGTTTATAAGGGAGATTTAATTTTGAAGGAAGACATACCCATTTTTAAGAAGACCTATGAAGTTGCATTATGTTTGAGACAGCAAGTTGTTGATTACTTGGCAGATTTAGTACATCAAGGAGTAACGCCAGTTGAAGCCAGCGAATGGGCTTCGCCGGTAAGGCTGATACAAATATTAAATTTCTTTTATGTCCGAGACCACTTGGAAGGTACGAGGGGGGGGGGGGGGGGGGGGGGGGATAAAAATAAATAAGGAACAAAAAAATAAAAATGAAAAAAAAAGTTATTTTTCGAAATTTTTATTTTTAACGATCGTTGTTAAACTTTTTTAAATCGTCCTCTGGATCATTATTTTACTTGTTTTTTTTTTAATTTAAAAATTGAAAAAAAACCTAAATGATGTCAAGAAATGATGAATCTTTTTTTTTCTCCCCTTCAAAATTTTCGGATTTTCGAAGGGGGGGGGGGGTGACATAAAATAAAATTATTATTTGTATCAGCCTAATTGCTATTGAAAGGAAGGATCAAAGTATTCGGTTGTTGATAGATTTGCTTTCAAATACGTATCCTTTGCCTGTAGCGCAGGATCTGTTTGGTACACTTTCGGGTTCAATTTTTTTTGTTCTTTGAACTTAGAGGGTGCTGATCTCAGCTGCTTTCAATGGATCGTTCAAAAAGGTTTACGGTTATAAACACTATAAAGAGTCTCTACACTTATAATGGACTACATTAAAGAGTCTCATTAAGTGCAGCAATATTTCAAAAGGTCATGGACAAAGTCCTTTGTGGTTTGGAGAATGTTTCAGTTTATTTGGACGATGATTGTGGGTAAGAACTTCAGCGATTTCAAGAAGAAAATTTTTTTTTTTTGGTTTTGGAGAGACTTGCCAAGGCCAACATAAAAGTATATTGGAAAAAATGCAATTTTTTTGTTTCGTAATTGCCTTATTTGATAGACTTTTTGGAGTATTTTGACCCGTATAAGCCCATTATCGTAGTAACAGATACTTGCAGCTATGGTTTGGGAGGTGTAATCGCTCATTTGGTTGAAGACGAAGAAAAGTTTATATGCTTCACCTCTTTTTCTTTGAACAGCGTACAGAAAAACTACCCCATCTAGCATCTTGTAGCTCTATTAGTTGTTAGCACAGTAAAGAAATTCCATAAATATCTTTATGAGATGCATTTTACCCTTTATACCGATCACACGCCTTAAATCGGTATTTTTAGAGAGCAAGAATTCCATTTCAGTGACGCGTTCACAGAGAAACGCGAAGTTCCAAAAGAGCTTTGATGTACGGTTGTACATCAAAAATCTTAACTTTTTCGATGAATTTCCAATAGACTACAGATAAGTTGCCAGAGAAACCTTGATTGACGATTTTTGCAGTCGATTTTGAAATACCTAAAGCAAGGTTGACCTCAGAGATTGGAAAGGCGTTTCTGTACTGCGTTTTGTGTATTCTCATTACCACGAGCTTGATGAAGTTGGAGGATGCGTTTTGTTCCAGGATCGCGTGGTTATTCCCGAGAATATGAATAACAAAATTCTTAAAATGCTTCATATGAACCACTCAGGTATAAGCAAAATCTAACAACTAGCACAAAGGACAGCCTACTGGTTCGGACTGAATAAGTACGTGGAGGACTACGTGAAGACCTGTGTGATATGCCATCAAATGACAGCGATCAACAAAAAAGCTCCTTATTCCCAGTGGATACGACAAAACCCTTTAGAAGATTCCATGCGGATTTTTTCCACTTTGATTGGAAAGCTTTCCTTGTTGTCGTAGGCAGTTTTATCAAGTGAGCTAGAGTACATACGCTATGGAACGGATTGCAACAAGGTTTCAAAAGTTGTTTTGGAATTTTCGCCAGGTATAGTTTGCCGAACGTTGTGGTCATAGATGGATCTTACAACTCCGACAAGTTTGTTATGTTTTTGGAAAACCAGAGGATTTTGGTGATGAAAAGTCCACCGTATCACTCGGAGAGTAATGGACAAGCAGAGAGAACTGTACGGTTGGTCAAGGACGATTTGAAAAAGTTTTTCCTTGATCGAGATATGAGAAGATTGGATATCAATGAACGAATAGTATATTTTTTGTCTAACTTTCGTAACATTTGTTCAGACAAAGGTCAGTTTCCTTCTGAAAGATTACTCTGTTGTAAACCAAAAACTATGTTGGACTTAATTAAACCTAAGAATAATGTTAAACACCACTTGACTAACTCGCATGATAATCCTGATTTTGTCGATGAAAAAGGCGATAAAAAACCTGATGCATTTACTAAACTCAAGAATGGAGATCTTATTTTTTATAAAAAAAAATTAAAACTACAGACATCAAAAGATGGTTGCCAGCCACCTTTTCAAGACAAATTTCTGATGATACTTTCCAGATTTCTCCTAGGGGAAGGATAGTGTTGGCGCATAAGCGTCATATATAAAAGTATATTTCATCGAAACAAGATGTGTTTTACTATAATCTATACACAACAGAAATCTTTAAACCACCTCTTACAGTTGATCACTTTGTGTGAAAAATAGAAAAAGTTGCAAACTTATTGTCCAACACTGTAGGTGTGAAACTTTATTTGCGGAAAATTTTCAGGTCGTACAATAACGGCCCGACTACCTACTGTTATGTATTTTTCACGACAATTTATTTTTTGTTGATTACCTCCGATGGGAAACCCGTTTTTCGGAGCGATGCTTGTTTGTAGGGGCAACTGCGAAGGGGCTGGCAGAGGCTTTTGATTACAAATTAATTAAACTTTTGCGACAAACGTGATGTTTCCGGAATGTTTCCCATGGCCGCGTGTTGCCGTGTTGGTCACTGTTTTCCCACGGACGACGATCGAGTGCTGGAATGAAAATCAACAGAAGGCACCTGATTGAATGAACCTGCAACAACGATGAGGCGAGTGATTTATTTGTGGAGCTTTCTGCGCACTTGCTATTTGTTGTCAATGTTGCGATGCGCTGTAAACGAAATCAAATGATACTGGAGAAAAAGATCAAGAGTAGAAGATTTTGAAGAGAAAACACTTTAAACCAGATATACTTTTGTGTTGGGAAGATATTTCAAATTCCCAACAAAGACCATAATTTAGAATATTTTTTACTTCAGGACAGAAGGCTGCCCTAATTTCTATCTCCAAGCTTCATTAATAGCCTTCTACCTATTAACCGCAAAAATTAAATCCAGAGAAAGCTTATTTTAGAAATTTAAAAAATTCCATTTTTAGAAACTGTGTCGATTTTGGTCACTGCTTATCTGGCAAAGCCATGCTAAAAGTGTTTGGGTTCGATTCCCGATCGGTCCAGGATCTTTTTGTTAGAGAAATTCCTTGACTCCCCTGGGCATAGAGTATCGTCGTAGCTGTCACACAATATACGAATGCGGAAATGGCAACTTTGGCCAAGAAAGCTCTCAGTTAATAACTGTGGAAGTGCTCATAAGAACACTAAGCTGATAAGCAGGCTCTGTCCCAGTAAGAACGTAACGTCAAGAAGAAGAGGATGAAGCAAGTTGGCTTTATCAATGTAACGGATTGTATTTGCTTGGCTCTTAGCGCAGCTGAACGGGAGGTAATTCCGGTGCTTTTGATACGGTCAATTTTTCATCATCAAATGTGTGATTGTGCCCTACTGATGAGACGAGAATGAAACATCTTCTTTGCACTCTCTCAACTCACAATCCAACCACACCCGGCCGTCGAATGAGTCAGATTAGCACAAGTGCTTCGGGAGTTATTTATTTGTTGGTGTGAATGGCTCAAGATTGATTGGAATGCTTCCCGATGGCGGTGAGATTCACCTGAAGTATCTACTGCAGCAGGTTTACGTTTTTATTGTATCATCTTTCAACTTTATTTCCCATGATTAAAGTGAGTGATTGAACATCAAAATGGTGCTACATTGTGAATTGTTGTCCATGGTACTTACGGAATGTATGAACAAGCAGGCAATCAAAGTGCAGACGGTTTGATAATATTTGAGTTATTTATTAGGACTTCAAGCATTGTTGTCTACTCATAGAAGTGGACAATGTTGCAATTCTATGGTTTTTTTTTCTCTGACTGTTAGATTTGCATTGTTATTCTGCTTTTTTTATCGTATCCTTTATCTGTTATTGCTGCTCATTATTATTTCATAATTTTTCGACAAAAATGCAGCTTAATCGTGGTCCCTGAAGCCGAACCTGAAAACTAGTCATTTACTTTTTGTATTATTTCAAAATTTTAAACTTCCGATTGGAGAGCGAAGAAGCAACTTGCTTAGTCAGTGATTATGACGATCGGGCGGGGAGTTGGCTTGGTAACAGCGTAAAGTATAGTCGCTGCTTCCGCGGAAAATATTGCACACTGTTCGGGAAGACCTAAGCTTACTGCGAGCTCGTCATCCGCAATGACTATTCCAACCCCTTGCGTTGAGAGGGAACGCCGCTGATATGTCGTAGGAGCTCGGCGACGGATTGTCGCAACCGTGTTGATGAGTCTCCTGCCCTGAAATTGCCCTTTATTCTGCCGTCGAATTTTAGAGACGAGTGGCGCCAGTCACGGTCACCATACCAGTGGATCTTGGCGACAGGAGGGAGCGTCACGCCGGCTATGCTGTAAACAGGATGTCGGTCTCTTCTAGGAGGCGGGTTCTGCGGTTTCCAGCGGTCCTTCCCGCAAAAGCGGCTGCTTTCGTACAAAGTGTAGCAGTGATTAAGTAGCGGAAGGGAAGTAGGCCAGCCTCGACGCAGGCTGCGTCGGCTGAAGTGGACGGTAGAAGACCCGAAGCTATTCGTACGTAGCGGTTATAAATTGGAGACAGTGATTCAATTAATCTGTTCACCGCAAGGAAAGTGATTTCTAGACCATAAAACAGTGGACTGTCAATGAGTGCGGCGGCGACACGGAACCGGATACCTCGGTTGTTGCTGCGGTGCGGTTTTGAAAGAGATTCCAGTAGGTTTAGGCGGCTACGACAGTTGGCTCTGACTGCTTCACAGTGGGGCTTGAATGTCAGGCCGCGGTCGAAGATGACTTCAAGAACTTTTGCTGTCTTACGAACAGGTATAGCTTGGTTGTTGATGACGATCGGAGGCCCACTGACCCTGTGTCTGGATGAGCATATGTGGCATCGAATGCTCTTTGGAACCGACATGGAGAAACCAACGGAGGCAGCCCATTTAGGTACTCGAGTCGAGATACGGCTGCTTGGGCTTTTCTGCGTGTAGCTGCAATTGTCGGTCCAGACACTACTATTAGAATATCGTCCGCGTATGCAAATATTTGGACTCCAGGAGGAAGACCCTTGAAAACGCTATCCATCATGATCAGGAACAGGGTTACCGATATGACGGATCTCTGCGGAACACCGGTTTCCTCCTTAAAGGATGCAGACTTTGTGTCTCCAATGGCTACCCTAAAGCAACGGTTTGTCAGAAAGTTTCGGATAAAATGCAGAATATGACCGGTAAGGCCCCAACTGACCAGCTTTTCTAGTACGAACGGCGTCCAAGTCCGGTTAAAGGCTTTCGAGATGTCCAACGAGATCATCTCGGTGTGATGGTTCTTATGCTTCGCTTCTTGCAAGACCTCGCCAAGGGCCGCAAAGTTTGGTATTAGTTCCATACCCTGGCCTGAAGGCGTGTTGCCGGTGGTCGAGTAGACCATGTTGCTGTAGGTGGTGCGTTAGTCGGCGGTTTACCATTCTCTCTACTACCTTCGAAAGGCAGCAAGTGAGGAAGATTGGCCGGTAGCTTGCTGTTTCCCGCATTTGATTTCCGGGTTTCGGGATAGGAACGGCGAGACTTTCCTGCCATCGGTATTGGATCCATATTCCATGTTGAATGACAAAACTGGTAAGATATAAGGCGTGTATGTAACGCTCCAGGGGAGTGGGTGTAGTGAATAGTGTACTTTAGGTAGCACTGCGTGTTGCATGTTACCCTACATCAGGGGTAGCATTAAAAATTAATATTTTTCGTCTCTCCTGTAGGTGAATTCCGGTGCGTATTTTCTTCGAAGAAAATAAAATTTTCTTGCTGGTGCGTAATGGAAGAAAAATTCGTTTTTTCGAAGAAATTGTTCGCCGGAATTCACCTACTGATCCCAGGAAACTAAATACTGATAAAATTAAAACCGCGTGGTATTCTTTACGCGGTGATCACCCGACCAGAACAACATAACAAGATCATTACACATTCGTATCAGCAGCAGTTAAAAATAACAGAATTTGATATAATTTTGTTATTAAGATGGCTTTGTTCTCAACTTGTTATATTTTTGGTTACACATTTATAACAACATTTGTTATATTTTTGGCATCGCATTTGAAGATTTGTTGCAAATGACATCTGATGTCATGAACAATAACATAATTTGCAATAATTTTGTTATTTTGTAACAACCTCGTAACACATTCTGTAATAATTTTGTTATAATTATAATAGGATTTGTTTTACTTTAGTTTTGTTTGGTGCATATTTTGTTTGATTTTTTGTTTTTTTAACTACTAACGGTACATGTTTTATAACAACTGTTGATATAAAAAAAAACATATCAGGTAACACATTCTGTTATAATCTTGTTTCTTCCATCTGTTCGGGCAGAGTACCAGATGGTTTTTGTCTCATATGAATCCTCAAATTTTACATCCATATAGCTTTGAAGTTGAAAATTGTTGCAAGTTACCCCGTTTGACGGTATTTTATTTTCCGTGTGATAGCTGAAAATCGATTTGAAATAATTACAATTTCACCAGGGTCTGCTATTGTGATAGGTTGATTGTAGAAAAATATTATTTAACGTATATTACACGTTAAATTAGACCCTGGCATTTGTAGGTTATACAAAAATACAATTTTTAAGACATTTTTCAAAAATACAAAAATATTTCAAAAGTCGTATAAAAGATTCCTAATATGCGTATTACAGCCCTAGGTTTAAAATAGAACCATTTTGATTTCCGAGATAAGAAAAAACTACACAAAATTCTAAAAGGTACCCCGACTAAAGGGGTTGGGTAAGGGTCGAATCAGCCCGTTATTTCGCCGAAACGTGCCCTGAGGCGATACTACTGGCAGAAATACGATACACGAGCATTTGACACTTTACTTTGCAAACGCATATAATGCTAAATGAATGCTAGTTTAAGTGCTTATTGGTAACTTGGGTATTTAGACTATTGCCACTTATTTACGGGCAAATTTAACATTCTATATTATAGAGAAACTTAAAAGTAGATGGAGTACCGTATACCTTTTAATTCCGCTCCTAAATGCTTATCTTTGATAGATACGCGTATTTCGACTACCACTTGCAGTCTTCTTCAGTGGATACGAGTAACTGACACTGAAGAAGACTGCAAGTGGTAGTCGAAATATGCGTATCTGTCAAAGATAAGCATTTAGGAGCGGAATTAAAAGGTATACGGTACTCCATCTACTTTTAAGGTTCTCTATCGAGATTCTGCTCAGAGGATTCGAACATTAATTAAAGAATTCTATATTATACAAAGGATAGTTGAGACTGAGTCTTGATCCCCTTGTCTTAATGCAGCTGTAACTCTGCTGGTAAATCAAGATTATTATCTTTAAAATTAGTAAATTATCTGCACAGTCTTTCTTGTACAGATTTTTTTGCAATGTCATTGATTACCTCAAATCAAATCAAAAATCTACAATTTTACGAAATCGTGGGCTCTCGATTCCTTGCAATACATTGCCTTACAGTTTTTGGCAACACGTTGTTAATTTTATGGTGCAAAAACCATTGTCATCTCAGAAGTTTTAGAAAATGTTCGGCAACTACTATAAATTGTGTAGAACATTATTGGCGACTTTTCAAGTTCAGCTTCTAAGTCATGAGCAGAGACATGATACGAAAAGTACACTTGTTATTCACGTTGTTCACAGTGTAAACGTGATGTTCGACGAACATTTGTGACTCTTCCTGTGCAGAAATGTGGAGCTTCAAAACAAGACCTTATTGAAGGTAGCTGGTTTCTAATACAGATTTGGTCTAGAATCCTCTTGGGTGGAACATTTTTAGATTTTCCTGAAAATAGAGTGCAATTTTCGATTGTCCTACCCATTATTCAAACAGATGTGACATCATTCCCACAGAATCCAACCCTATAGATCTCTGCAGATTCCTAAACAATCGTTGAAACAATTTATTGATTAACCTTAGACCGGTCGCATCGTGTTCTGGGTATAAACATTTTAAATAAAGCTCCCTTGTCCACACCGAAGAGCATGGCGATTGCCGAGGAATATGTTTCCCAAGATCATGTTGAGAACTATCGAAAGACACTGTAGAAGTTGTTGGTTGAATTTTCGTAGAAAATTCTGGAATATTTCCTAGATTAATTCTTGGAAAACAATTAAACCAAATTTTCCCTGATGTATTGTGAGATGATTAATAAGAAGAGTATAATATGAAGAACTTATAAAACAAGTCTGTCCAGAAACACAAATCATTTATCAAAAACCTTCAGCTTATTCTTAATAAGGTTTGAATTGGTCACGATTTCACACCTCGTCTGCAATCCGAACACTTGATTTCGAACCACCCAGCGTTGCACGTATCAGCCGAACCAGTTGCGCCGGAAAACCATGTCCAGACACTATCTACCACAGCTAATTTCTTCCCACGTGCACTGCCTTGAATTTAATAAATAAATAGTGAGTCTGCAAGTCCTAATTTTTTTCTAAGTTCATTCGTGAGATAAACACTTCACTAAAGTAACTGATCTCAAAATAGATCATGGCCAAAAATCGATTATCACATAATTTTCATTGCACATCCCTTGCAACGTACACTACCCACCATAAGTATGGAATAGCATAATTCATTATTGCAACACCCCAGTTGCAGCACCCCGAAATGTTTAGCATCACCCGTAAACTATAACACTATTAACGCAATATCTTGGAAACCTTACTTTCTAGAAAGCTGTGGTCTTGAGCAAAGTTGTTCAGAAGCCTTAGGGCGTTCATCAGCTGAAAGTTTTAATGCGCCATTTTGCCGCTACGTGGCGCTAGTGTGCATGTAATTTGGTCATATTCTAGCAGGCTCTAGCTCATGAACCTGACCACTTAGAATATTCGTGTCTTCAGCAAAGTTGGTCAGAAGCTTAAAAGCAATGTGAACAGCACTGATTGGTTAGCAATTTTGCCGCTACGTGGCGCAAGTGTGCATGTAAATTGGTCATATTCTAGACGGCTCTACCTCATGAACCTGACCACTGAGAATGTTCGTGTTTTCAGCAAAGTTGTTCAAAAGCTTAAAAGCAATGTGAAACAGCACTGATTGGTTAGCAATTTTGCCGCTACGTGGCGCTAGTGTGCATGTCATTTGATCATATTCTAGCAGGATCTAGCTCATGAACCTGACCACTTAGAATGTTCGTATCTTCAGCAAATATTTAGAAGAATGCATTTTCTACGAAACTGTTTACATAGACAAAATTCAAAACATTGTGGAATATAATACAGTGAGGACCCGATTTTGTCAGCCCCTCGATGAATTTTAGGCTGATAAAATGGGGAACCTGACAAAATCGTCATTTTATTATGTTCCTGTTTTTCAAGTTTTGACATGTTAATGATTGCTTGTGAACCGCGTCAAGAACTTGCATGGACTTTTAAGAGTTCATTTAAAAATTACGTAACGCAAAATTTGTCAATTTTAGACTCCCTCTCACCTCCACGTAACAACTTTTGTATAGAAAATTTAAATTTTTTGTATGAATCGTAATACAATGTAAGACCCCCTCCTTCCCCCTTTTACGTTACGTAATATTTGAACGGTTCCTAAGGGGTCGATGACCATTGGCATAGCCAGGTTTTTTTTATCAGGGAAGGGGGGTTGAGAAGATCGGTTCTTAACATTTCATTCACGATTTTCACGACAAAACGATCATTATACATTACACTCTTTTTGCATGAAACATAAAACTATACAAGATACCCACCGTATTTTTTCATAGTAAGCTAAGTAAAGTCCTAAACGCGTCTTATTTCAGTGTTGAGTGACGGGTGTATTTAAACTCTTGCAGATTTACCTATTGGAAAAATTCCAAAGATTCGATTCGTTGTGGTCCCTTTGATCGGCAATTTTGCTTTGTCCAGTAAGACAAATGGAATCAACCTGAGTTCCTAGTTATACATGATCGATGAATTATCTAAGAATTTCTCACAGAACACAGAAATTCCGAAAGAGGTTTATATTAAAATTCCTCTTGATTTAGAAGCTCCTTCGAAATAGCATAAATAATTGCCTCGAAGCTCTTTTTGGAATTCATTTTAGTATAATTCAAAGAATGTTTCATATGGAGTTTTCACATAATTTTTCCTAAACATTGTTTTAAAACTCAATGTTTGGAAATGGAATGTATGTAAAAATATTTCTTACTGTTTGAAAACCAAGAAATTTTCTTTAGTTTTCATGGATTTTTTTTGCTGGGTGTTTAGCGCATAAGTATTCATAAATTACATAACATGAAGTTGTGAATAAATCTCATAAATTATTCCTATGACTAAGGGATGATTTAATGCTTCAAAATGTTTTTGGTGAAATTCCTAGTCAAGTTCCTGAAAATCTCGTGAGATGATTCCTGTGGAAATCTTTCAATAAGCATAGAAATCAAAAAAAAAGGAGAAAGAGAAGAAAAAGAAAAAAGAAGGGTAATTGGATGAATTTCCAAAGAAATTTTTGAAACAGTTTTGAAAGGAATATCGGAATTATAGAAAAATAAATAGAATAAAATAAAATAGATTTTTAATGAGCCCTAGGTCAAACTTCATCAAGAATATCCTAAGAAAGCAACAACTAAACTTTTTTTTGAAGGAACCTTCTAGACAGCCTAATGTAGGCACAATCTCAATAAAACTTTAAGGAGCAAATTTTGAAGTTTATCTCGAGACATACTGAAGATAAAAATGGAATGAATCCAACAAGGACTAGAAGAAGATAATTATTGAAGTAATTACTTGAAAAATAAAAATATTCTATTAGAATTTTGAGTGAAGCTTGTGGTCGAATTCAAGTTCAAGCATATTTTTTTTTAAATTTAGATGAAAATCCCTTTCGGTGCATCCAGTATGTTTCTGGAACAATTTATAAAATTATTGCTTGGAAATTTTTGAAAAAAAAAAGTTTCAACGGGAATCCATAGATTTATTTTTGAAATAGTATTGAGAGAAATTCTCGGAGGAATTCATGAATGAACCTTCACACATGTTTTTTTTTTTTGACATAAACTCGGCTGTATGAATCCTGGTTTTTTAATTTTAAGCGTGATTTAACTAGCGAACTGCCATGTTGCTTAGTAACGATACACAGTTTTATAATACTTGAGATCGCTGTACATATCTCGTTTAATATTTGGCATACTAAATTGAGTTTTTATGGAAGAATTTTTAGAATCATCTCCAGAAAACACCTTGAAATTTTGTTGAGGAATCTCTGGAGAAATTCGAGGTACAGTCAGGAACGATTTATAGAATAATTTCAGGAATATTTGGAGAGACACGTTGAAGAAATATCTGAATTATTATGATGAATGATATCTTGAGTGGATTATGAATGATATCTTGAGTGGAATTCCTGGGGGAAATACGAGGAGTTTTATCCGATTTATGATAAACCCTTCGAATAATTTATGGCAAGATGTTTTTCAAAAGGCTGATTGTTTGGTATACTCCATAAGTTTTGCAATCTATCATCATGTAACAACTATATAAATATGAGTGCTGGAGACAATCTTTTAAGAATACAAACACATGATTAATTCCCGCAATATTGTTTTTAGCATCGTACAAAGGGGAGGAGGCATTCCCATTTCCCCCTCTGGCTACGCCCATGCGTGCATGACATTAAACATCATCATCAAATTTAATGAAAATGTGGTAAAACAAAGCGAAAACAATTTTTTGATAAATTTAAAACAGGCTGACAAAATCGGAGGTAGACAAAATCGGGGGCAGACCAAATCGGGGGCTGACAAAATCGGATCAGTACTGTTTAATTGTTTACTATGTGTTAAAAAAATTCAAAAAAGTTTTAATTTAAAGTTATTTCCAACATTCAGTTCAAATTTCGGATCCATCATTTCGCTAGAAGCAAAGCCACCGTCGTCAAAATTGCTAACCAATCAGTGCTGCCTCACATTGCTTTTTAGCTTCTAACCAACTATGCTGAAAACACGAACATTCTAAGTGGTCAGGTTCATGAGCTAGATCCTGCTAGAATATGATCAAATGACATGCACACTAGCGCCTCGTAACGGCAAAATTGCTAACCAATCAGTGCTGTCTCAGATTGCTTTTAAGCTTCTGACCAACTTTGCTGAAGACACGAACATTCTAAGTGGTCAGGTTCATGAGCTAGAGCCGTCTAGAATATGACCAAGTTACATGCACACTAGCGCCACGTAGCGGCAAAATGGCGCATTAAAACTTTCAGCTGATGAACGCCGTAAGGCTTCTGAACAACTTTGCTGAAGACCGCAGCTTTCTAGAAAGTAAGGTTTCCAAGATATTGCGTCATTAGTGTAATAGTTTACGGGTGATGCTAAACTTTTTGGGGGGTGCTGCAATATTCAACTGAGATGTTGATGCGATTCCATACTTATGGCGGGTAGTGTAATTATCCGTGTGCGTTTTTATGGACTTATGTATATCATCCGCATCTTGGAAGCTCATGAACAGAAATAGTCTGATTTGGAAATGTTGTAGCGAAAGGGTGAAACACTAAAGTCAACTGATCACTGATTTGGTTGGACCGTGTTAAAAATTTCCCCTTGCGCCGGTGTTGCAAATGCTGTTCCAATTTTATTTTATACCAGTTTTCTTGTCTATTATTTTGGAACAAGCTAACTATCTGGTTCAAGAACACCTCCGAAGATTTTCTCCATGGATTTCCCAGAGGATTTTCAATAGCAATTCCTCCGTTGATTTCGTTCTGGAATTCCTCAGGACATTTCGTCTAAAAATTATTCAAGAAATTACTCCGAGGATTTTCTTCAGAAATAACTCCAGGTACCTACATTTTCAGAGAATATATCTGGAGATTTCTTGCAAAAATTTCTCTGAACATTCGCGTCAGGAATTTTTGCAAATATTTCCTCCAGAAGCTCCTCTGGGATTTCTTTCACAGTTCCTGCAAGAATTCCTTCAGCGTTACTCCAGACATTCCTCCAAGAATTTCTTCGGAATTCCTCTAAAATTTGCACCGAAGTTTCTTCAAGAATTTCTCCAGAGTTTCTCCAGAAATAGTTTCGGATTTTTTTCCAGGAATTCCTTCGGCGTTCTTCTAAATATTTTTCCAGGAATTCTTTCAATACTGTTACAGGGAATTCCTTCGGAGACCCATCGGTAGTTTATTCGGATTTCCTCCATAGGTTCAGCATGAATTCTTCGGAGTTCCCCCAGAAAATCCTTGGAGTACCTCAAGAAATTTCTCGGAGTTCCTCAAGAATTTTTTTTTTTTAAATTGCTACGGTAATTTCTTCAGAGTTTCACCGGGATGTTCTCCATAGTTCCTTCAGAAATTTCTCAGGAGTTTTTCAAAAAAATATTCAGCAGTTCCTCCAACAATTCCTTTGAAGTTCCCCTTGGAAATGTTTAAAGGTCCTTCAATAATTTCATCAGAGTTCCTCATGGATTTTCTTTGGAGTTCCTCAAAGAATTCCTATGGAGCTTCACCGGTAATTCCTTCAATTTACCGCAATTGTTCCTCCATTCCACCATTGATTTTATCAGAGTTTCTCCAGCAATTCTTCAGGGTTCCTCCAGTAATTCTTCAATCCTTGATCCTCCGAGAAATCATCCGGAGTTCTCCCGGGAATTTCTGAGGATTTCCTTAGGATTACTTTCTTCCCGAAATTCTCCTGGATTTCAGCCAGCAGTTCTTCTTGATTTCTTCCAGTAATTTCTCGGAAGTTCCTCCGGAGTTCAATCGGGAATTGCTCCGAAGATCATCCATAAACTCTTTCACCAATCAGTAAATATCAGTTGAAAAATTCTAGTGTCCAGCAATAAACTTTATAGATTAAGTACGGAGCTGTATCAAGATATTGGGTACATTATCGGACTTGTTTGAAACACGCAAAGAACTTCTTCCTGCTTTCTGTTCGCCATTGCGCTAGAAGGTGTTATGGAACGAGCGGGTTTTAACATAAGAGGCACGATTTTCAATAATTTAAGCCAGTTCATGTTTCACCGACAAAGTGGACATTTTCGGATGAGCGTTCAGGGGGTTACTGACCAGTATACGAGGCTTGTGAACGTGCTGGCTGGAGGAACCGAGCGCGATGGAGCTTATATTGGCAGAAATGTGACGATCGACGGAGGTGTATTTGGGGTGGTGGACAAATTTGTGTACCTTGGATCATTGGTAACGTCGAACAACAACTGCAGCAGAGGAGTTCGAAGACGTATCATTGTCGGAAATCTTGCTTACCACGGGCTCCACAAGACCTTGCGCTTTGGTAAACTTCACCTCCGTATTTAATGTACCATGTAAAAGACGCTAAAAAGACCGGTAGTCCTCTACGGACATGAGACGTAGACAATGCTCGAAGAGGACCTGCAAGCGCTAGGTGTTTTTGAGCGACGTGTGCTCAGGATGATCTTTGGTGATGTATTTAGGAGAAAAATGTACCACGAGCTTGCGCAATTCTACGGTGAACCGAGTATCCAGAAATTAGTCAAAGCTGGAAAAGTACGATGGGAGGAGTACGTTGTGAGAATGTTGGACAACAAGCTAGATGGTTTGACCAAATGCAGCAGTCCAGTAGCCATGGATCGAGTTTATTGGCGTAAAAAGTAGTGTTTGATCTTTTGATCTCGTCGCTGGCTCCTGCGGGGGTGAGCGATAAATACCGTTTTGATTCATATTACGGACAGCTTCAAATTCCGGACACTCTACTTTGTATGGGAAACATTTCACGCGAAATGTTTCAATTTTTGCTGTTCAAAAGTTCTCAATTTCAAGGCTCGTTTTAGTAAACTTTTTCCATAAATACCTTTGAAAAATTATAATGCCCAACCACCTTAGATGTCTCTTTGGTGGTTTAACGATTTCGATTGTTGATTTGACTGTTCCATTAATGGTTATCATGAGCTGTCCGGAATTCGATTCAAAGTGTCCGGAATATGAGGCAAAAGTGAGGAAGCATCCGGAATAAGAATCATGAAAAGGCCACACATTTTGATTTATTTAAATTTATTGAAGTTGCGGAAGCGTATTCTTCACCCACCGTTCGAAAGTAAAGGGCTTCCGACGCTCGATAGCGTTAAGAAATCGTACAAAATGATTTATTTTGTATGCTCTATGCTGGGTTATATTTCCCTGAGTCCTTAAGTGTCCGTAATATGAATCAAAACGGTACTTGTACTTTTTTTTTTATTATTGACGAGATTTTTAGCCCTGGGCTAGTTCATCTCGGGACCAACGGCTTTACTTCCCTTCCGAAGGAATTCGTCACTATAACTTTTCTGTCAGTGACTATCTCGGGGATGGGATTCGATCCCAGGTCCTCGGCGTGAGAGGCGTGTGTTCTAACCACTACACCAGGTCCGTCCCCCGATAAATACTTTTTCGACGTGCAATGCGTTTCTCGAATAATATTGAATCCGGTTAGGTGTGGATCGGATCACCAACCATGGGTGAATCTCAGATCCTAACCTTATCCCACTTATTCAATGTCCTTTCCATGGCAACTGTGGAGATGCAGAAGCTTATTCTGTCTCTTGGTAACAATGGTTGGCTAACTAACATTCCTTCCCTTCGACGATTACCGTGAGGACGTGCTAATCTTAAGCTCCGTTAATTAAATCTCTGTGCAATTTCGATTGTTCCGGTCAATCACGGAGTAGCAATTACAAATTGTACGATAACCCTTGCTCATTTAACATTGTGACGCAGTTCATTTCTTGAAGGACGTAGCGCCATGAAAACCAAACCAGGAATTTACCTGTTCTTGATGTATGGGCAACTTCAAGTGCATTGTTGTTTAATATTTTTGAGGAGCTAATCAGGTTTTATTGAATGCAAGAATTTATACCATAGGCAGCAGTTATAACCATGCATCTTCTCCCTATAGTTATTCCGTATCACCTCTTCAGAGAGAGGGAGAGCGATCATGAAGCATACAATTTTTCAAACCGAGCCCTCCGTCATCTGCCGCTCTATAACTTCACACCATTAGCGATGGGTCCATTTTTCCCGCAGACCGTATCTACCCGAACCGCAATCATCATCAACACTTCGTGATTCCGAAATGCTCACCACATTTGCCACTTTCCGCTTCGGCCACCGCTCCGAAAAGTGAGAAAACGGCAAATCCCTGAAATTTAATAAACACCCTCACTTTTTGCAGCGATCATCTTTCGGCTAGCGGTTAGAAGAAGCGATCGTTCTGTTCTCGCAGATGATTGCACCCTACTTCGGCCGAACGAGCCCAGGAATGATTGCCTCCGGGAATGAGATTATGTTTGGATGTGTGCGTTTCGGACTTGTGGCTTAGATCTTCGGATCGGAACAGGCGGTGTCCTTTGAACAAACATATGAAGGTGTTATTCAGGTAATTAATATCATGTTTATAGATGTTTGATGATCATTCTTCACCCGATGTTTTTCACAGATATAGGTAACTCTCCCTAATGCGATATTGAAAGGACCATCGAGAGGTATCGAGATATAGAACACATATAATTTTTTTTATTTACCTTTTCCTTTATTTAAGCTGCTGAGAAAGTTCACTCAGAATAAGTCTATTTTGAGTCGAAAACGAAAAAGTTATTGAGATTTAAATATATTATGTGATAAAAAAAAACAAACGGTATGCCTGATTGAAGGACAACCCATTGCATAGAGCTAGTGGAAACATTGAGTAACATAAAATCGAGCAAGCGAGAGTTGACTGTGTTTTACTTGAGTTCACTTGGTTAGACCGCTCTGCACATACGGCATCCGACGAATGTAGGACTCCGCTTTTTGTTCCCATCTCTCGGGAGCTGTCCGTAATCGAGAGTGCATTTTCGCTGAAGAGTGTCCATTTCGGAGAACCTCCTACGGCGGAGTTCGCTCCTCTTTGCATCACAATAAAACACGAGCGGTGCTGGTGGGTGTTGAAGAAGTGCTTTTCATTTCTTCGGTTGAGCCGGGTTCCTTTTTGAGCGAACGAGAGATACCTTCACAACGCAGCTCAGTTAATAATCAAAAATCATAATAACCATTTGTTATGTTTAAGTGTTTTATGCTTGTAGATTTTTTGGCGGTCGGATCGGACCGCTTTCAACTCTTTGTTAGCCAATCAGTTTGACGCGAACATTAACGCTCTTTCTCCCGCGTGCGAGATTGAGCCTCGAGATACGGGGTGAGCTCGTGAAAAGAGAGTCGGTCGATCGCGCGTTAAGCATTTTGTCCTAAGTCAATAGATTTCAAATGGATAAATGGGTTTTGGTTCGGTTTAATGGGTGCAGCTATAGGAATCGGTCGCCGCAATCCATGTGGAACAAAAGAATCTGCTTGAAGGGGGGTGGCATGCCAGAGATGGATGCCACTTTGTCTAGGTCGGAGGTTTGATTTGTTGCGTAGGAGATCGGTAGCAAAACTGTTTCAGCATAGATAGAGATCGCGAATTGAGTGCTTCGTGGTGTCAGATTGCTGCCTGAAAGGTTGTCAGCTTCCAATATGGGTGACGGCAAGTGATGTGCTTCAAAAGAATCTTGCCGTTTGCTGCGGTCTGTTGGGACAATTTTGACTCCATTTACGATTTCTATGACTATCGTTATGAGTATTATGTTGACGTAAGATTATCACAATGCACTTTTTTAAGTAAACTAAATCGCCGAATAAGTAAAAGGGTAATTTACAGCTTCGGCACCATTAGACTTTTATCGGCAGCCAAATTTCAAACGCCAAATACACAGTATTTTACTATCAAAATACACCAATGACAACATGTAGATGATTTTTTGATCTGTCAGCTTCTCGCTGGCGAGATTTCCGAGACTGAACAAGCAATTTCGCCAGAGATGTCATCAATTCAAATGAACATGCCCCAAATGCGACTGATTTGGAGCTGCCGAGCAGATTCGCCTGCAGTTGTTATGGGAAAGCTGCCGAAGAGAATGAAGCTGCCGAAAATAGTCACACTGACAAGAGATGTTCGCAGCGTTGTAAAAACGTATCCAAAAAGCTTTTCACAAGATCTCGGTGTGAATTGATGAGGATTGAGCAGCGTATAAATGTGCACAGACACACACGTAATTTGTCTGCTAATGTCCGAGAAAATTACAAAAGAAGCGCAGCATCGGCTTAGACTACCGATAAAACGTAAATTCCCCTATATCCTAGACAAAAAATAGCCTAATAGTCGTGGTGCTCAACCCTAGAATGAAAGATATGGTGCTCAACCCTAGAATGAAAGTTGGAGTCATAATGACAAGGAATGTATTAAACACGCATGTGTACTGTGTATGAGTTGTAATTACAGCGCCATTTTCAAGTAGCATGAAAATTGTTCAGCAATTAACGTCTTATGTTATCTCGAAATTAAAAAAAAAAAATGTGATAAGAATCGGATTACCACCAGAACGCACTAGTTTTGATTATCATAGAAAATTTCTTACGTTATAAACACATATTTATTTCATTTTATATGAAAATGTGATTGATTTCCTGTTTAATAATTCTTACTTCTTAGCACAATCAAAACAGCATGCAGAGATGACACTTGATGAATGTCTAACATACTTTTGAACATTTTATTGTTCTTAACTTCGATGGTTCTGGGTGAACTCTTAGAGATAACATCGTACTTCAGAGAATATCAATCTGTTGGAAATTGTCCAACTACCTGATATCTATAAGACGAAATAGGCCTATCTGTCAAGATAAGCAACACATATTAGAGTTTAAAGGTATTTGCTCACCTTAGTGATTTTAGTATTTTATTTTTTTTGCAAAAAGTGAAGTGTTAAAGTTCATTTGTAGTTTTAAACATACTCTAATAATCCCTCCCAAAGTTTAATATAAAAAGTGTAGTATAAAATTTTGATAGACTCCTGGCAAGATTCTTAATGGACTTAGTAGACCACAGATAGCCGTAGCGGTAAACGCGCAGCTATTCAGCAAGACCAAGCTGAGGGTCATGGGTTCGAATCCCAAAGGTCGAGAATCTTTTCGGGTTGGAAATTTTCTCGACCTCTCAGGGCATAAAGTATAATCGTACCTGCCACACGATATACGCATGCAAAAATGGTCATTGGCAGCCCTGTCGTCGTAAAATTTGAGCTTCTTAGTCGTCCCTTTTTGAGGGGGCGTTGCTATAACCCAGAAGGCGCTTCTATTCCCAGGCATTGATAAAGTCGTATCATAAGAAATATCACCAATATTTTAATATATAGGGATCAACTGTGATGTAGGATATGTTGCTATGGGTTCTCGACTTTTAGTCTCTACAGATCATTAACGGAAATCCGAAAACCCTAAAACATTTTAATATATAACAATTACAAATATCACAAATACCTCAATATACATTTCTAACAAATGAAAACCAATATGTATTTGCACGTATTTAGTTTGTGTTCCATTTCTATTAAAATATGGAACAAAGGAGAGAAAGTACATGGGCTTAAACATTATTTAGTTGAAAAATTTGTTGATTTAAAAAATGAAAGTTTTTTTTTTTCCTTGTATCAATTGAATCTACTTTAACATTGACTACTGTATATGCTATTGACTATTTACTAGAGTCATACAACTAATACCTATCACTCAGTGTAAAACGAATCATCTAGCGCCAATCCAAAAACCACATAGAACCGTTTATTTGTAAACGTTTTTGTGTCTGCCTCAAATTTCAAAATTTTTCTCAGCATTTCGCTTTTAAAACAATATATTGTTATTGTATTCCGCTTTTTAAACAAAATTGTGAAAAATTTGAGCAAATTGATTCCACAGTTTTCGAGTAACGACCATTTATGTTTCTGGTACTGTATAAAGCTCTTCAAAAGCATAATTTTGATAATACAACTGAATTGTATGATATTTTATTATTTGATATTGTATTTCTTTTTGTTTGATAAATTGACTAAGAACAAAATGGCATTGTACAAAATATAATGTGTGCATTTGATTAGAAAATCGTTCATTCGGTAAATATTATTGTACAGTTTTTACAGCTGCTCTTACTCAGTTTTTTTTTATGCTTTTTGTAGCTGATCTCAAAATTCAAAACGAAGCGCTAACGGTGAATCACGTTTTTTTATTTAAAATTCAAGATGGAGCCAAATTCAAATGGTCGCCAACATTATTCTTAATAAGACTACAAATTTCCCCTTTTTTATAACTCCTCTTAAATTTGCTAACTGTTAAGCTAGGGTCCAGCAATTTGAGTCAAACAAAATGCGTCTCCTCTAGTTTTATAAAATTCAAGCAAAATACGACGCAATAACTCGGAACATCTTTTAACAAAATATTATGCGTATTCTCTGTCATGTCAGACCAGAAAGAAATGTAGACTTGACTAAGATGCAAAGACAAGTTTTAAGGTTAAACATGAATAAATTCATACCTGACATTCGATGTTTCGAATGTTTGATTATGTTCGTAAGTAAAGTAATATATGGAGCATACTTAGAGAAATGTATGATATTTTTTCTTAAAAACAAAGAATCAATTAATTAAGTTTATTAAGATTTTCTTGATTTTTCAAAAGCAGGACATCTTAAACGTTTGAACTATTTTTTACATAAAGAAGAGGTGTTCTACTTTCAGCCAAATATATGGCCTTAATTAAAAATAAAACATCGCTGTTAAGGTGATAATAAAATGGAAAAAAGTCAACATTTTTCCTGGATTTCAATATATTTCGCTATGGTTGTAACTATTGTAGTTTTCCGTTAGATATATAAGTGAATTACAGATGGTTTTCAAACTAATTTCATCAAATTTAAAAACACAAAAATGCTGCTCTTAATGCATACTTGATTATGAAGTTTATCACCATCACATGAAAATTATTGGTTCAAAATAAACAAGGGTATAAACTGACTGTCTTAAGAACATATAAGTTGAAGATTTTTTCAGCTTTAAACTAAACCATATTTCCTCAAACTTCGAGAGTGGTCTTGGGTAAAGTTTGCAAATTTCCCGGGAAACGGGAAATAAAATTATCATTTCCCGGGAATACCCGGGATCCTGGGAAATTCTAAAAGATGTGAAAATAAAGTCAATTTGGTAGAATTTTCTTTATCAAATCATATCATATCATATTAGTTCCATTAGTAGACAGTCCCCTATAGTCGCACTAGTGGCTGTTTATGGCCGTTTTGCTATAAATCGTTGCTATTATCTAACTATTTATCTAAGTACCATTGATACACAAATCGATCTTGTTAATAAAAATGATCGAAATATAGTTTTGCTTATAGTTTAAGCTCCCTTGCATCTATTACAAACTTATTGTTTTTATAGTAGCACTACTAAGAGAAAATATTTATCATAAAACAAAATAATTATTTAAACAAAACATTTTTTAATATCAACCGAAAGCTTTTGATCCAAAAGGAAAAATGTAAAAGTTTTTTGAAAAAATACGGTTTTGACTTGTATTTGTGTTCCTATCCAGCTTTTTACGCTAGCTATAAAACTGTAGGGGGTGATTTGACTATGACATTTGTTGGCAACCGATTTTATAGTTAGGTCTTAGTAGGCCATGCTCTTCGATTGTTGATTGCAATGTTAAATATTTTCACTGGGTTTGTTTTGCAGCTGTGTTTTTTATATTACAAAACTCACCTAGTTTTTACGAACTTCTTTCTATTTATTTTAGGCATCGACACGAGAAAAGCGTTCCTGACCTAATTATACTCTGATTAACACAATCAACAAACATAATCCAACCACGGCCGTTATATTTTTGATAACCTTTCGGAAACTTCACGGAAGAGGAGATACATTAAAAGTTACATTGATATTTTCAAAGTGGTCTGAGATGTTCTAATATAGATCTCCGTCCAGGTCTATGTCATTCACACATGCTGTTACTTTTGGGTTCATTCTGCGAGTGGGATGAGAAACTCGGTCTCGTATAGCGAGGTGACTATTCCAGACCCGAGTGAGGTGACTCGCCGTGTAAACCAAATGTGGAATACAGTCTATCTACCTATTGGATCACTTGAGTGTTAAAAAAAATGTTTCATTCCTTTATATTCAAAAAAGGCTCAGTAACTGCCGGGGAAGGTAGGGTTGAAGGTCTGTTCTATAAACGAGAATAGCTCCGAACTCCATAAATTCATTCAAACCCGACCAACCAGTCTTCATAATTCTTTATAGATCTTTGATCAGCGATGGCGATCGCTAACGGTTCAAAACGAATCTATATCAATCGCTATCGAAAATCACTGACTGGTTGACCGCCTTGCAGAAAAATCTAAAAAAAATATTAGTATTTGATCACTGCCAAACAAACTAAATTCGTTGTAAAGTTCGTAACATTCATTCACGTTGTTTAGTTCTCAAAATAACCTATCGAGAATTAACAGGCACCAGTCCATGGCTGCTTATCATATATCTAAAATGGCAAAAAATAGTATTAAACTGTATTAAACGCAGAAAATTCGGAATAAAACTTTCAGATTTTTGTTACCTGAATGAGGGATTTTTTTGACGTTTGTTTGCATCAACATGAAAATTTTTCAGCAACGCAAAGCTTGCTTAGATTTAACCATAAAAACATTATAGTGTAGACAAGGAACGTCAAAAAGGGGTAATTCAAATTTTATGGCAAGCTAGCGTAAAAAGCTGGATAGTAGCACAAGCAACAATAAATACAAAAATTTGAGTTTTCGTATTTTTTATGTTTTTTTTTTTACAAAATTGAGATAAAATGCTTTCAGATGACGTAAATGAATGTGGGTTTATCACCCCTATTCTTGTTTACGTACGAATGCGCTTTCGATCGAAAACCCTTTCGCATTCTCGTCTACGCCAGCAAAATCAAATGGGCAATGGATTCGAACGAATAGGATTCGATCGAAAGTTGGATCCGCCGTAAACAAGAATGAGGGTGTATATTTCGATTTTATTCAAATATTTGTTCTTAGCTATGCGGCTTCAAATGTCACTATGTACATGGTACATCGACCCTACATTATTTTGTGCCAGTAAATTTGTTGGATATTTCTCTTCTTTGTAACTAAATTATTCATGTTTCTTTAAAACAATGTGAGCTTCATTTCAAACGCTAGGTTTCAAAACAACAAAGCATTAAACAAATGTTCACGTGGAATTTATTCTTGATAAATTGAAGTTAAGAATAAAATCCAACTAGGGTCTTTATATTGAAAATTGTGACTGTAACATTCATAAACCCTTTATAAGGCTTTTCAATTCATATAAAAGATCCTTCGAAAATTCCTTTATTTTATATAGCCTATACTCTTTCGTCAAAACGAGTTCGTGGGAAGTTATCAAGCCGGCTTCGTTGACAGCCGATCGACAACGGACCAGATCTTTACTGTACGGCAAATCCTCCAAAAATGTCGTGAATACCAGGTCCCAACGCATCACCTTTTCATCGATTTCAAGGCGGCATACGACAGTATCGACCGCGTAGAGCTATGGAAAATCATGGACGAGAACAGCTTTCCCGGGAAGCTCACGAGACTGATAAGAGCGACGATGGAAGGTGTGCAAAATTGTGTGAAGGTTTCAGGCGAACACTCCAGTTCGTTTGGATCCCACCAGGGACTACGACAAGGTGATGGACTTTCGTGCCTGTTGTTCAATATTGCCCTAGAAGGTGTAATGCGGAGAGCCGGGCTTAACAGCCGGGGTCAGGCGTTGCAGAATTCGCTCTCATTTGAGAATGAAGCACGATCAAAGCAAGTAAAGAAAAACATTCCATCTGTTGCGGTCCACGATCGTCATTGTATCGCAAGGTGTAACAAGTCTGATAAATGGAAGCAGCGAGCGAGAGCCCCAACGAGAGAGCGATGATAAAATCCGTTTTTCTCGCTTGTTTACCGTTGGGGATAGGTGTTTTTCTTTACTGGCACGATAAACAATCCTTGAACTTCCAATAACAACAGTGTCCCCCAGGCTTGGAGCATGTTTAGATGGGTTTTATCATGCACTACTATCCCCCCAATCTGATCAAACTTGTAGCAGTATACGATAAACAGTCTCTCATAATGTGCAGCATGTTATGATAGTTACAGAGAGCGATACGTGAGAGATTTTCTCAATTTTCTCAGGATTCAATCCCTGGCCGGGGTACGATTTTTACGAGATCCAGTCAATTTGTTTGCTTCGCGGATGATATGGACATCGTCGGCCGAACATTTGAAAAGGTGGCAGACCTGTACACCCGCCTGAAACGCGAGGCAGCAAAAGTTGGACTGGTGGTGAATGCGGCCAAGACAAAGTACATGCTAGCTGATGGGACCGAGCGCGACAGGGCTCGCCTAGGTAGCAGTGTTACGATAGACGGGGATACGTTCGAGGTGGTCGACGAGTTCGTCTACCTTGGATCCTTGCTGACGGCTGACAATAACGTTAGCCGTGAAATACGGAGGCGCATCATCAGTGGAAGTCGGGCCTACTATGGCCTCCAGAAGAAGCTGCGGTCAAAAAAGATTCACGCCCGCACCAAATGTACCATGTACAAAACGCTCATAAGGCCGGTAGTCCTCTACGGGCATGAAACGTGGACGATGCTCGAGGAGGACCTGCAAGCACTTGGAGTCTTCGAACGTCGGGTGCTTAGGACGATCTTCGGCGGTGTGCAGGAGAACGGTGTGTGGCGGCGAAGGATGAATCACGAGCTCGCCCAACACTACGGCGAACCCAGTATTCAGAAGGTGGCCAAAGCTGGAAGGATACGATGGGCAGGGCATGTTGCAAGAATGCCGGATAGCAACCCTGCAAAGATGGTATTCGCTTCGGATCCGGTTGGTACAAGAAGGCGTGGAGCGCAGCGAGCTAGGTGGGCGGATCAAGTGCGTATCGATTTGGCGAGCGTGGGGCAGAACCGAGGATGGAGAGATGCGGCCACGAACCGAGTATTGTGGCGTGAAATTGTTGATTCAGTGTTATCTGTGTAGATGTTAAATAAATTTTTCGTCAAAAACGATATCCATTTTATTAACAACTATTTTATTACGAAAAAAAAAATAAAACAAAAATAATCAGCATCGAAATATAACTAGTGATGTAGTGAGTTCATTGGTTATAATTACAGTCGCCTCTCCACAACTCGATGGATTTTTCGGTCCCTGCAAATGTCCATACATCGTGCTCTCCATAAGTCGATATTTCTATAACTCGATATCTCCACTAGTCGATGTCACGTGAGAGGTTATTTTCCCTCCATAACTCGATATCCATTTTTAAATCCTTCCTATTCCTATTAGACCAATTCTTGTTTGGATGTGAATAAAAACTTGCAAGTTGTAATAAAAGTTGAAAAACATTAAAATAATAAAAAAAAAATTGTCAGTAAAAATAACGTGATTTTTCGAGCATTTCGAAAAAAGTTACCAAAAACTAGTTAGTATGATACTATCAACAAAATAATATTGCTTTCTTACAGAACTGATCATATACAGTTGTGTTCAGAATAATAGTAGTGTTTTTCATATAAAATGCTCAACTTTGGCATGCTATAATTTTGTTTCCATATGAGCAATCAGCATGAAATTTTGGCAGTGAACTACAAATATACTAAATTTCATTATCACGAAATTTGAAAATTTTCACACTACCTTTAAGCCGGTAGTGTGAAAATTTTCAAATCTTGTGATAATGAAATTGAGTATATTTGTAGTTCACTGCCAAAATTTCATGCCGATTACTCATATGGAAACAAAGTTACAGTATGCCGAAGTTGAGCATTTTGTATGAAAATCGGCTTTCACTACTATTATTCTGAACACAACTGTATGTATTGGAAATACAAAAATTTGTTCCTTTGATTTTGGAATTTTTTGAGTCGGTACATTCTATAACTCGATAATTCTATAAGTCGATGGTCCCTTGAATATCGAGTTATGGAAGGTCAACTGTATATGAAATGTAAATTATGCGATGGTTTTTGTTTGAAAATAGATAGTATTGCTGTGTGCGTTTGAAATGCAAATATCAAATGCGGGAACACCAAATGCGGTAAGATTTTTCACAAGCAATGCGATGTCAAGGATAGATTTTTCTTACTACGGCGGCGGTGATTTGTATAATCGTTGCTAGGTGTCCTTTGATTGTTTTGTGTTACCAAAGACAAATTACCGCATTCGAAGGACGTTTAGTCGAGATTTGCATCTCAAATGCAAATAGCAATAAATTCTTTTTTTTTATAGAGCTACCCGGGAAATATAGAAATCCCGGGAAAATCTGGAATCCCGGGAAACAGAAAATCATTTCCCGGGAAATAGGAATCCCGGGAAATCTCAATTCCCTGGAAATGTTTCCGGGAATGCAAACTCTAGTCTTGGGCCCCTTAAGTGCTTTTATCGAATAATGGCATTCTAGGAAAAGGGTTATTTGGGAAACTGTCATACAGTTTGGAATCAACTTCTAAGATTACATTACAACTTCAAGGGCACAAATCTCGTGAAGAAAGCACCCAACAGCAGCGCACTTTTTATTTTGGCTTTGTGCCCTAACAGAAAGCTTAAAATAAGAAGATCAGAAACGTTTGCCATCTATTTCTCCAGTTTAGTGCTTTTGGAAACGTGAGTAGGGGCACAAGTCAGCCATTGTGGCGGTCATCTTTGGATTCCGAGATGTTTCACCTTAAGATGGAGCTTATCTACGTGAAACAAGGTATAATCACTTCAGGGTGTTGATACAGATTAAAAAGTTTGATTGATTTTAACAGGGCGTTACGATTCAACTCATTAATGTGAACTAAGGTTAAATTATTGCAGGATATTTATAGAGCTTGGGATTTTCAATTAATGTCATACAGGGCGTTGAGATGTACCAGATCTTCATAGGATAAGGTCAAATTACTCCAGGATGTTGATATTGCTTATTTAACACTTTAACAAGCATTGATGTTCTAAAAAGCGTTAATATGATCATGAAACAAAATCAATTACTACACTGCTTGATAATTTCGATTGATGCCATACAGGGCATTAAGATGCATCTGATCAATGTGGACTAAGGTCAAATTACTCCAGGCCATTGATAAAGCTTGAAATTTTCAATTCATGCCCTACAGATCGTTAAGTTGCACCTGATCTATATAGAATAAGGTCAAATTATTCTAGGGAGGTGATACAGTTTGATATATTCAATTTATGTCCTAAAAGGTGTTAAGATGCACCTGACCTACATAAAATAAGCTTGAATTATTCAAGGGCATTGAAAAGGCTAGAATTTCCAATTGATGTCTTAGAGAACCTTAAGATGTACCTAATACACGTGAGAAAAGAAGAAAACATATCCTGAGGCTTGATATATCTTGACAATTACGATGACATCAATCAGAACGTTAAAATGCACCTGATCTTCATAGGATTAAGTCAAATTACTCCAGGGCGTTGATACTGCCAAGAAATTTCTATTGATTTTCAACGGGGCGTAAATGTTCTCCAGATCTCGCAAAGATTAATATGGAATAAAGTCAAATAACTTCAAAACGTTGATATAGCTTGATCGATTGATGTTATACAAAGCGTTAAGATGGTTTTGAACTACAGTCGACTCTCCACATCTCGATGTTCTACATCTCGATATATCTCCATATGTCGATGATTTCATAAGTCCCTTCAGTCTGCATACATTTTCACTCTCCATATCTCGATATCCTCATTATCTCGATATCTTCATATCTCGATGTGTTTCTGTTGATTTTTCGTTTTAAATTTTCTCTCCGTATGTCGATATGACCAATATCGAAGGTTACTAGACCAATTTTTTGGGATTCAAAACAAATTAGGAGCGCAAAATGACGTCTGTTTGTGTATTACTTTCTTGGCAACGGAGTGTTTTTTAATCTAGTATTCATCAAAAAGTTGTTTTTTGTCTCGAGCTCTCCCTATCTCGATGGTCCCTTCGATATCAAGATGTGGAGAGGCGACTGTACGTGAAATAAGGCCAAATTACTCCAGGGCGTTGCTAAAGCTTGGAATTTTTAATATATGTGCTACAGGGCGTTGAGATGTACCTGATCTACATAGAATGAGGGCAAATTACTCCAGGGCGTTGATACAGAATGGAATTCTCAATTGATGTCCTACAGGGCGTTAATATGCACCTGATCTAAGATCTTCGAGAGACAAGGTCAAATTACTCCAGGGCGTCAATATTGATTGGAATTTTCAAACGGTACAGGGCATTGAGGTGCACCTGATCTACGCCCAGACAACCAAAATGTACGCATAACGAAATCACCTGGAGGCTTTGTACGTGCAAAATTTCACTTATAAGATGTCGCGAAAAGGCCTTCTACGTACAAAAGTGGAGGCGATATGCGTGCATATATTATATGATGATTAATAACATACAATGCGATTGTATAAATATTCTCCCGAACTAACGTGTTATCTTATGCGACTGAACTTATGATAACAAATGTTGATTTGACAGCTGCTACGGATTGACTCGACTTACTTTGTACGAGTGTACGGGACGAAACAAAATGTACAAATGAACTCAGAAGAAAAGTGTTTTGTGCGAGGAAACCCATCAATTTGACGAGTTTATCCACGGTGTTTTGCGGGTTTGATGTAATTAGTATAAATAAACGAGTTTAACGTGAACTTTCATGCGATTTCTGGTTGTCTGGGCGTAAGACAAAGTAAAATTAGTGGAGGGCGTTTATACATCTTGACATTTGTCTCACAGGGCGTTAAAATGCAACTTATTTACATGGACCAAGATCAAATCACTCCAGGGCATTATTAAATCTTGGAATATTCAATACAGGGCGTAAAGATGCACTTGGTCTACGTAAAATGAGGTCCCATTACTCCAGGGCGCTAATAAAGCTTGAATTTTCAATTGATGTCCTACAGGGCGTTGAGATGTATTTGATCGATATGGGATTTGGTCAAATTACTCCAGGGCGTTGATAGAGCTGGGAGTTTCTATTGATGTCATACAGGGTATCAAGATGCACTTGATTTACTTGGGGTGAACTCAATTGAACCCAGGGCGTTTATGCAGCTTGATTTTTTTTAAATAATGTCCTACAGGGCGTTAAGATGCAGCTGATCTATATGAGACAAATTCAAATTACTCTAGGGCGTCGATACAGATTGGAGGTTTCGATAGGTGCAGGGCATTGATCTACGTAAGACAAGGTCAATTCAGTCGAGGGCGTTTATACATCTTGACATTTGTCTCTCAGGGCATTGAGATGCCGCTAATTTAGATTGCATGAGTCCAAATTACTCCAGGGCGTTGATAATGCTTTTAACATTCAAGAGACTTGGATTTCTTAAAGTAAGGTCAAGTTACTCCAAGGCGTTGATAAAGCTTGAATTTATAATTGATGTCATACAGGGCGTTAGAATGCTATGGATCTATATGGGACAAGTGAAATGACTCCAGGGCGTTGATACTGCTTGGACTGGAATAAGGTCAAATTATTCTAGGGCGAAATTTTCAATCGATGTTCTACAGGTCAATAGATATAGTGAAATTACTCTAGGGCGTTGATACAGCTCCCAAATTTCAATTGATTTTCTACAGGGCGGTAATATGCCCCTGTTATATATGAAGTTCTATATCAAATAGGGTAAAATTACTCCAGAGCGTTAGTAGGTACAGGTTGGAAATTTCGATTGATTTCTCATGGAGCGTAAGATTGTTGTTGATTTCGCACATTATTTTTTTTGTCTTCTGGTGAAAAAATCTAAGAAAAATCTGAGAAAAGCTTCTTAGTCGTCGACTAAGCGTGACTAAGCAGGACGACAGGGCTGGTCATTGGCATAGTAAGCTCTCAGTTAATAACTGTGGAAGTGCTCATAAGAACACTAAGCTGAGAAGCAGGCTCTGTCCCAGTGAGGACGTAACGCCAGAAAGAAGAAGAAGAAGACCACAGAATATTTAAACATATTTCTCTCATAACCTGAGGTGGATTACAGATGTAACTCTTAGGAGCTTCTGACAAGGATATCTGTCAATCCATAGTGATATCTTTGAAAGGCTTGTATAAATTTTCAGTAGATTGGAGTATATTATATTTTTTAATTCCGCCCTTATTGCTTATCTTTGACAGATACGCGTATTTCGACTACCACTTGGAGTCCTCTTTAGTGTCAGTTACTCGTATTCATGTGTATCGTATGTTGATACGAGTAACTGACACTGAAGGTGACTGCAATTGGTAGTCGAAAATAGTTTGTACCACTCGACTGAATCCATGACAAAAGGTCGAAAGATAAAATGTCGAACGGACAGAAGGTCGAAACGTTAAAGGTTGAAAGAACAAAAGATCGAAGAGAAAAGAAATGATACAAGGTCGAACATATTTTCATTGAAGAAGCAACAATTTTCCACGATGCAAATCATATTCGATATTTAACCCATTTTGTCTTTTGACCATTTGTCCTTTCGACCTTTTGTCTTTCGTCCTTCTGCCTCTAAACCTATCGGCTAGCTAGCTGAAACTGACTTTTAACATTACTTCGAGATAGTGTTTATGTTCTACACACACGGTTGGTAGACTTGCCATGTTAACTCTAATATAATTTGTGAAACGGTTGTCGATACTGAATTCCAGCTTTCGACGTATTCATACATCCTCTGGACAATATTGTCTGAGAAAGTAGCCGTATTTTTATTTGTTTTTATCCTCTCCTTCACAACACAACAGAGACTGGCAATAGAGGTCTTCAAGCAAACTGCCACGAATACCAACGCACAATCAATCTTACACAAGTTTTCATTCCTCAGAATGAGAACGTATCGATGTTTGTTTGACGCCATTGAGCTTTCGGTCAACGGCAGTCCAACAAGGAAGTGGTTGTTTTGCAGCAATTCTGTTTATATTAGGATTCTCACAGCAAACAAAAGCAATGTTGTGACAGTTCTCACAGCAAACAAAGAAAATTTTGTCAACATTGCACTACTACGCAGGCAACTGGATTTGTCTATGCGCTTGCTGCAAGATTGTCAGTTTCCTTCTAACCTGCTGATACTCAACCGCTTTGTAATAATCGGAAACAAATAATGATTTTCATTCGAATAAGCTTGACTTTTTACATTCCGCATTGGGAAGTTGTAATTTTTGCACGAAGCACTCTAAAGACACGTCAATATAATCGATTCCCTGCATCGGATCGTTCATTACCCGTATAGCAGCATATTTTTTTTAAATTAATATGAGCTTCATTGATAATCAATTTTCTAAAACTGACACTCTTCTGGTTCTGATGAACAAAAACACCAACGACAACGGGCATCGTTGTTTGTTTTCTTCATCTATTTTTGTGCCATCTTCATTGGTACAATCGTATTGGTGGTGGTGCGGTTACTTTGATGGTGGCATAAATGTCAGTGAATTGAGTATGGACCAATGCACAAGTTCACTCGTTGACGTTTGAGCGGTGCCGTGTTATTTACGTAACCATGGAAACGAGTGAATTTGGCACCGCTGAAACGTCAGATTAGTGAACTCGTGCATCGGTCCATAGTGAGTATGATTTTTTTCGTCCCTGCTGACAGACTCTTGCATCGGAGAACCAGAACAAAACAAATAATGTAAAAAAAAGCGTGATTGCTGGATGAGCAGAGTTTGTTCCCAGTCGTTCTGCTTCCGTTCATTGCTAATTTTTGTGAATAACTCGATGGATTATGATTATAATAGATATAATATAAGCTAATGTACGACAGCATTAAGAAAATTGACCGATCATTGTTGAAATATCGCGGATAATCAGTTGTGTGTGTGCATATCAAAATCAAATGCTGCGATGCTCTCTACACTGTTTTTGGTCAGGCAATGGCACAAAAAGAATCACCGTTGCAGTAGCATTTTTTTAACGCATGAACAGACTTTGTTTAACATATTCCGCCACTTGATTTAGAAGGGAACATTGTCAATTATTTCTCAGTGAATATCTCCAGTGAGCCACGTATCGTACAAGAAAGTGCGCCCAGTATCACATAATCACAATCATAAATCACAATCACACAATGTGCCAAATTATAATCAATGAATGTCAACTCAACTTGTATATAAGTCTCCACTACGATTCATGATCGACAATCTGCGTTGACAACAAACCATGTCGTTAATACTCGCTTAACTTATGATCGCGCCCTAAAAGCCATTGATAATAACAAAAACCGAATTTAGTACTAAGCCATTGATAACCAAGTGTGTGGCTTGTAGTTACTGAACAATCGAATGTGTTAATTTAACAATGCTATGATGAAGAGAAGTGATGATAGTTTTTATTTGTGTTCATTATTTTGTTTAAAAACAATGAGCTACATAATCGGTTACCAATGGCGTTTAGGGGAAGATCAAGAATTAATATGAGGATAGTATAATTCGTATGAATGACACAATGACCCGACGAATGACGAATAAAAGTTGCGTTATGTTTCTGAAAACTTGGAAACTGATTTAGTTCATTCTGACTTGCTGTCGCTTAAATGATGACAATTTTGTCAAGATTCTAATAAAAAAAAACATTTTTCCTACATTTTCATCTCAGTTAGAGTTGCCAGAACGCCAATTTTGAGTTTTCAAAAACGATTTTGCAAAATTTTACCTCACTCTTATTCGTCAATGGTGTTGGGAGAAGCAGCGATCCAAAAAAGAATCCCGAACGAATGGAACACCCGAACGGTTGATGCCAAGAAACATTTCACCGCCAATTGGTAGGTTTGTGCCATCACCATGTTTAAGCCTATTTAATCATTTACCCGATGGGGAAGTGAAGATGGGAGGGAAATGGGGATGGGGTCCTTTGAAATCGCATAAGCGAAATGAGAGCATGTAGCTCCATACAGCATATTCAAACGCATGATCGTAAATAGATACTATAGCTTATTACCACAACGGGTTAGGAATAACAGAATGTCCTGAGGATTCAGGCTTCGCAGTGGCGAGAAAAGGGGGCCCAGATAGCCGTAGCGGTGAACGCGCAGCTATTCAGCATGACCATGCTGATAGTTTATTTGTGATTTTTGTGATGCCACAAACATATGCTAATATCAATATCATCTATTTTATTTATTTATTTATTGATTTTATTTTGTCTTTGAGCCTTTGGCTCTTAGAGACTGATAAGAGTACAAATACATACATGTAGGCTTTTAGTTATTTCGACATACAAAATATAAGATAAATATAATAAATTGCTGAACAATTGACAAATATTTTGAAAGTTGAGACATATTAACATTAAATACTGGACTGATTATTCAAACGAATGGATTTCAGTTTGATTTTAAAACCATTTTGCGAGAGAATTTTAATATCTTGTTGGAGATTATTATAAAGTGCTGTTGCCCTATTGATCACTGAGTTCTGTCCAAACGTCGTCGTACATCGCCTTCGGGATATCAATCGATCTCTTCCTCTCGTATTGTGATGATGCTGATCATGCCAACCCCCTGAAGAAAGCGCTAGTTCTTGAAGCCTACCACCATCTGTGTGGCGCTAGTGCTGGAGTAAACAAATTTAGGCTTTGCCCTCATCAAACCCCGTGCGGAAGCGACAAATGTCGTATGAGAAGAACAATGAGAAAAACATTATACTATTGATAATCGTTTTTCGTTGTTCCCAATAAAATGTGGCTAAATTATCAATCAATTACAGAAAAACTGGATAAAGTAATACGCACTCAACACCAGATTGATAGGTAAAACATTAATGTCGCATTCAAAAACGAGTGTGTCTCGTGCCTAAAACGGTAATTTTGGACGAGCTGTCAAATCAGCACCTTCTCCAGCACCAAATTTTTGGCTTCACTTCAGTTGTTCGTGGATGACAGCCGTTTCAGTCCTGTGAATCATGCGGCTGAGAGTTGTGTTTGTGTGTACGGAGCCGTGCAGAATACGATGTACATGTGCACAGGCAGCGCTAGCGTACAAACTTTCGACGCTCAGTAAACTGTGTTTTGCGTGAATGAAAACAGTTGATGTTCTATGGTGATAACCGAATATGTTTTTGATAGCCTTGTTCTGAATTTTTTGCAGGGATTTTAATGCGGTTTTGTTAACTGTTCCCCACACTAATATTCCATAAGTTAAGTGACTATGGAATAAAGTGTAGTATAGGTTGCGTTTCGTTTCTAGAGGCACAAGATCAGAAATTCTCCTGAAAAAACCAGCAGTTTGAGCTAGTTTTGCGCACAGTTTACTAATGTGTTCATTCCACTTGAGCTTCTCATCCATTAGCACCCCCAAGTATTTGAATACTTCCGCCCTTTTGATGCAGTTGTCACCGTACAAAACTTCAATGTTGCTCGTTTTTGGCACGTTGAACAACATGTACCGTTTTGTCTCAAATTCCGAACAGACTCATATTCCGAACACTCGGTTTTTGTATGGCGATTTGGTTGAAATGTTTCGCTGAAATATATCACCAAATAACAAGTAAATGGCAGTCAATTGCAATTCAATTTTAACCTTTCCAATATAATTTTCACCGCGGGAGTAGTGATGACTCTCGAGTTTGAGACCAGTAGAACAAGCTCAGATAAATTTATTTGTGAAATTATTCATTTGAATACGATTTATTCGTGCTGTTCGGAATTTGAATCAAGGTGTTCGGAATATGAGACAGAATAAGCAAATGTTAGGCATTTGAATCAAAATGGTGTTCCATACTTTAACGTAAAAACAATACTAAAACTAATTAAATCAACATTATTATTGGTCCACCCAACAGCTAACAGTTGGACTTTGCGAAGAAATTAAAATTTACACAAATAACAGCCAATTTATGCCAATCAGATGCATTTGAAGTCACTGTTGGCCTTAAGTGTTCGGAATATGAGTCAAAACGGTACTTCGTTTTCGAAATGTTCACAGTGAGCTTGTGTTGATTCATCTACACATGCAAAGCAGTCAGGTCTTCATTGATCAACCGTTCAAGTTCCTTGCAGGAAGCCGCGGCATAGATGAGTACAATATCATCGGCATACATAAATAACATTTCGTGTAGCGGCAGATCTTTTAAGTTGTTAATGTAACAGTTGAACAAAGTTGGTCCTAACGTACTACCATGCACAACTCCAAACTCAATGAATTGTTCTGAGCTACTGATTCCTACATCGCACACATATTGCTTTCGATTACTGAGAAAGCTTCTGAACCATTTGCAACTTTTCCCTCTCACTCCAAGCTCATTTAGACGACGAAGTAGTATTTTTCGATCAGCTTTGCTTAGGTCGAGGAACACGGTTGCAACCTTTTGCTTCTGATCGCAGAGTGTTTGAATGCTTGAAACGACGTCAAATAAAGCCGCTTGTGTATTTGACTTGGGTCGAAATTCATATTGGCGAGGGGAGAGTAGATCATAATGCTCCAGGTGGCTCATGAGTTGCTTGCTGACCGCTTTTTGAAGTATTTTGTCAACTACACAAGGAATAGAGATTGATCTGAACTCCGAAAATTCAATGGAGGTCGATGATTTTGGAATTGCGATGACTTTTGAAATTTTCAAAGCTGAAGGTACTTCGGCCTGTAAAAGCGAAGAGTTCACGATGTCGGCTATGTTCAATGAGAGATGTTCACTGAATTCTTTGAAGATTTTAGTTTGTATTCCATCAAAGCCGGTGGATGCCGTTGATGGAAGCGTATTGAGAAGATGTTTTACTTCCGATGCACTAACAGTTTCGAAGTTAAGAGAACAGTTCGTTTGTTCGCGAATAGGTTCTAAGCTCACATATGGTATGCTCTGCGCTAGTTTGGACCCAACTTTTGCAAAGTAGTTGTTGAAATTTTCAACGATGTGTAGTTTTTTTTTCCATGGTATCACTTTTAGACGTAATTGCATCATGTTTCTTTTTGGACCCAAGCACTTCATTAATAGCATTCCAAATTTTTGATATACACTCCTTGCTTCGTTCAAACTAAGTTGCATAGTACTGTTTCATTTTACTTCGCTTCAGTAGTAGAGTCACTTTGTTGCACCACTCGCGGTACTCACCACGAACAAATTCATCAGATATATTCTTACGATGCTTTGCGTACCAGTAGTTTTTAGTCCGTATAGCTATCAACAGATCGTGATCAACCCATGGTTTTGAATGTCTTTGATTCGTTTTGGGTGTTGGTATGGGTTTTGATGAACACTTCTGTGCTTGTTGCATACTAGAGATGAACGAGTTATAGTTGGTTTCAGCACTGAAACTACGGCATGTCCTAATCGGCTGCCGCAGCAGGGTCTCACGAAGCTTGGTGATGTCGATTTTCGGATGAAATATGTCACCAAATAACAAGGAAATGGCAGTCAATTGCAATTCAATTTTGACGTCTCCAATATAATTTATTCCGCGGGAGTAGAAATGATTCTCTAGTTTGAGACCAGTAGAACAAGCTCAGATAAATTTAATTGCGAAATTATTCATTTGGATACGATTTATTTGTGCTGTTCGGAATTTGAATCAAGGTGTTCGGAATATGAGACAGAATGAACACAGTGTTCGGCATTTGAATCAAAATGTTGTTCCATACTTTTACGTAAAAACAATACTAAAACTAATTAAATCAACATTATTAGTTGTACACCCAACAGCTAACAGTTAGGCTTTGCGAGGAAATTAAAATTTACACAAATATCAGCCAATTTATGCCAATCAGATGCATTTGAAGTCACTGTTGGCCTTAAGTGTTCGGAATATGAGTCAAAACGGTAGGTTGAAATTGAAATCTCCGGCGACGATCATGGAGCTTGAACCTCTTCGGGCAAGGAAATCCTCTAAAACATCGAGAAATCCGTCAATAGCTGTAGCTGATGTCTGCGGTGGTCTATATATACACGCCAACACAATCTTCTGCGGAAATCCTATTTCAACGGCCAAAATACTATTGTATTCGTCGCAAAATGATTCTGCAAGTTTTGCGTTGATCTCATTGTGCACAAATACCGCGGAGCCTCCACCGCGTCTGGATGATCGTGATGCGTAAAAGCAGTGATAGTTCTTGAGTGACATAGATGTTTCGATTTCGTTGCGAGACCATGTTTCCGTGATGAGAAGAACATCCATTCAGCAAGGAGCTTCGTCCAACAGTACTTCCAGTTCGGTATGTTTCTCCCGTAAGCTTCTGGCATTGAAGTAGAGTAATTTGAGACTGTTTGTTTTGATGAGATTGAGACTATCAATAGCAGTTATCGTTCGTGTGGTTGAGGATGGTTGAGATGGTAGATGCTGGGTGTCATCATTTCGTGTATTAATTTAGGGTTTCGGTGGAAAAAATCTCTCTCACTTTCTCCGTTTTCCGTATCAACAATCTGCCATCTCTGAACCACGCAAATTTTATGTTGCCGTTGCGCTTCAAGTCTCGTGCTAACTTGAACAGATACCGATTTCACTTCGTTAAAACTTCGTTGATGTAGGTAGATGTTGACGTTGCGAATATTTTCGGCAGACATGTTCAATATTGATGTAGTAAGGTCTCGTTTACTTCTCTTCTTTACCATGACATCTACACAATTATGATTTTTTGAGTTGGACATCTTGTAAATGACAAGCTCTTTCTTTCTTTTGGTGGATTTCATCAAGTCAACATCGTCAACATTTCATACATCAATTTTTTTTGATTTCAACATGGCTACAAACAAATTTCCTGAAGTCGAGAAGCAGGGTGCTGAGGCTACATCTGGTAAGGTTGTGACTGCCAAATCTCAGTTTTCTGAAGCTGGCGATTCTTGTGCCATGAGAACAGGTTTACTAGCTGTGCGTTCTACTGCTGCGATTAACCCAGAAGAGGTGTGGGTTTGCCACGTGCTGAAGACGTGCCTCCCAACGAAACTTTCTCGGAGTTTTCAAGTTAGGCTTGAGAATGACCATTTTACCTGCGTTCAAAGACACTATTCTGAGGGATTTGAATGTGTGTCTTTCTCACTCATCTTCCTTTAACCCTAGTTTAGGGGCTCTGGAGTTAGGTTTGGAGTTGGTTTTCTTCAGACAACGAATCTAGCTATAATTGGCTCATTGAAAATCTCACAATTAATGAAATAACTGGAGATCTCAAGTTCCTAATCGAACCTTACGCTGCCCACCAGAACAAAATCTTTTTATTTATTTATTTCGTCAATCAATAGTAGACTACATGTTTGCTTAATTCTATGTATTATTATATCTTAAGGGGACACGGGAGACCGTGTTATTTTCCCTATCTTTCGTCTCACTCTAACAATAATCATCAAAACTTTGTGGAAGCAAATCTCGAGTTTTAGTGAACCGATAAAGCTGAAAATTTATCGGGTTGTGCACTACATATATAGAATCATAGTGATACATTTTCGCATCGATATATGGAGTGGTTCTTGGGATTTGCTTCTTGAAATGGATAGGGTGATTATGATGACGTCCCGTGCGGCCTTAAGGAATTAAAATATTGTCTTAGCTTTGTTCGCGACATGGTCAGATCAATTTCTGTGCTATGCTGATTATAAAGTGACATCATTCGATTCATTGGGCCGAATTTTGCATAGTTAGTTCGATGATTATTTGATGCAAACAAATTCCGATTATTATATTATATTCTAGAACTGATCTTACATAAGCAATGTACCGTTTTGAATCATATTACGGACAGCTTCAAATTCCGGACACTCTACTTTGTATGGGAAACATTTCACACGAAATGTTTCAATTTTTGCTGTTCAAAAGTTCTCACTTTCAAGGCTTGTTTTAATAAACTTGTTCCATAGAAATCTATGCAAACTTATAATGTCCACCTGCCTTAGACGTCTCTGTAATGACTTGACGACTTCAACTGATGGTTTGACTTTTCTATTCATGATTTCCATGAGCTGTCCGGAATTCGAATCAAAGTGTCCGGAATATGAGGCAAAAGTGGGGAAGCGTCCGAAATAAGAATCATGAAAAGGCCACACATTTCGAATTATTTAAAATTATTCAAGTTGCAGAAGCGTATTCTTTACCCACCATTTGAAAGTTAAGGGTATCCGACGCTCGATACGCTGAGAAATCATACAGAATGATTTATTTTGTATGGTCTATGCTGAGTTATACTTCACTAAGGCCTTAAGTGTCCGTAATATGAATCAAAACGGTACAAGGTTTTAATCGAAAATTGTAGCTAAAACGCTTAATTAAGCTCAACATATTGGTAGCTTTATGGATAATCGTATTATAATGATCAATAAAGGTAAGTTTAGAATCTAATATGACACCTAAATCTCTCATCTTATCGCATTTTTGAACAATATGATTTCCTAAAGAGATAGTAATCTGTGGTGTATTCCGTTTTCTGCTATATGTGATTAGATTACATTTTTTGACGTTTAATTGAAGTAAGCTTTTGCTACACCATTTATAAAATATACTTATTTCATTCAGATAAATGTCGCTATCTTTGTTGCTATTGAGTCTGTGTGAGCATTTCTTGCGATCCCAAGGAAGGCCTGCGTGACGAAAAAGTATTAAACATATTGAATTTTCTGAACCCCTCAATTTCAGCTGATCGCTGGAAGACTAGAACAATAAATTGTTGTTATGTAGCATTGATGACATTTCTTTGAAAGTTTTGCAGAAGCAACGGGTTCTCCAGGGTACAATTAGATGTACTTCTGCAGAAAAAAAATCTGCTGAATCTAAACAAATGTAATTTCTATTACACTGCGGAACACGTTTTTGTCTCCAGCATCAAAATACCTCTATTTACTCAATTAAGGGTTGCTGAATCCATTGCCGTTTACAGAAATGTCATAGCACGTCTAGTTTTTGAGATATTGGTTGTTGAAAATGCAAAAATTGACTATTTCAGCCAACTTGCATGCAAGTTTGCCAGCTTGTAAGGCAATTCATTTGCTTATTTTGCCACAGAATTCAAACTTTATGTGTATAACAATACTTATAATCAAAGTTTATAATATTTTTGATGCGCAAAAGCTATTTTTTGATGGTTTTGAAAAATATTGTATTATGCCATATAAGAGAAATGAAGAATTTTGTATGGAGACTGCAAGCATGTTGAAAAAGATCGGTTTAATCTAAATTTAATCGTGAAATTTCAACCAAAATATATCTATAACGAAAGTTTAAGCCCTCTTTTGCATTCTTGGTGGATAATATCACAAAAAAGTTTGATAAAATATGCTTCAAATTTTAGGTAAACATCAATAAAACCAATGTTTTATACAACTTTGGCGACCTGTAGCTAAAAATTGTGACGTGCTGGGAAATTTCTGAGAACGGCATCAGATTCGGCAACCCCAAATCTACTAGAGACACATAATTTGATCCTTGAGACACGCAAAAATGTCATTTTTGTTGCGCTGTGTTACCAATATTAAGCACCAAATGTTGCTTGGAATTCTATGTAATCAATTAACTGAACTTCGGGTTCTCATTGTTTATCAAAATTTTGTTGCTTTGTCTTACAATTGAGGAAAAGGCTATAATGGGTTGCGTAACGATGTGATGCGGTTGGTTTTGATAGTCAATCCATGTTTTTTGCTATCAAATCCTTGCGCGGAGCGATGCAACAGTCCAACCTTTATAAACTGTGCGGCGGTTTTTTCAGAAACATCTCCTTTGGATGTTTTGATAAATAAAAGTTTTCTCTCTACTATTTCCCATATCTCTATTGGTGATCTAACACAATGCTAAACTGGGTAGATGGCGCTCTTGTAGAATAGGGATTAGTGCATCTCAATTAAAAATTCTAGTGAGAAATTTGGAAGGTTGTAGCAGTACCATGAATTTGTAATTATAATTTGTAAATAAATAGCATCAGTAGCAAATGTAATGAACTTCACCATTGAACTACCCCTTGAAATCTATCGCTCAGTTTGAGTGAATATTAGCATAGAACTCAATGAACTCACTGAACTCACTAGCTCCACACCGCAGTCTATAAACTAAATGAGTTCCAACTAGCCTTCTGGCGCCAAACTTCAGCAGCCATACGAACTTTGTTGAAGTGACCATGTAACGATCCTCGGACATCGACCTGTCGAGATCGTATTGAAGAATCGTTGACCCGGCCTTTCCTATTCATAATCTTCGGGAGGGCAGCGATTTGGAAGATCTACCTTGGGGAAAGGGGATGCTTTCACCCGACGAGTTAGAACGTTGGTGTGCGTGAAAGCGAAGTTTTGACCTTCGCGAAATTAACTTCGTTAGTTTCGCGTAATATCCGGTGACGAAGACCTTGACATCTCGCGCCTTATCTGAGGACCCTCAGACTTAGCTCGTTCACTTTGTTCAGGTTTGCGGAAGAGGCGAGAACGGTCCAACTTTGGTTACCGCGCCGTGGTGTGTTCTTGAAGTTAGTAGTTAGTAGAAAGTGCGTAGTGCGTTTCTTGCGGTTTTGTGCTAGTGTAGACTTGCGGATTAAGCGATTTGTGGCACGTTGCGAGCCCGTCACACCACCCCCATTTTGATAGCGACCGTTTTCGACCCCGCTTTCCTGCTGCGAAGGAAGTCCCGGCCGTACACGTGGCCGGAGAGGGCAGCGTACGTAACTCCCGCGCCCTTGGCAGGGCGTTAAGCAACAAGGCCGGTTTCTATCGGCGAGGTTCTCAGCTCCGACGACGTTACGTCCGAGTGAGAAACAGCAAAGGTAAAAAGTTCCCCGACCGGATTCGATACAGTGACCGCCAGCGTGTGAGGCGAGGACCGTATCCACTAGACCACCGTCAGTGTCGATCGTTGGTGAAACGGCAGTACCCCGTCGTTGAAGACCACAAATCTACGTGAGATGCGCCGTTGAGAACGGCAGGCAAGACGATCAACTAGCGAGAAGCATCAAGAGTCGAGCACCGGAGAGGAGACCGCGTGTAGCACACGTGGTACTAAGAGTTCCCAACAAACCGCCGATGCCCCCACGACAGTAGACAGCGTCCAAACTGTAAGTAGCATGCATGCTTTTTGATTCCCATGCGCATGGTGAAATTTGCCCCTAGCCTTAGCCAAATCAGCTAGTGTGGCCGCTGCAAATAGCCGCACCGTTTGGCCGCGCGTGAGCGCCGGTAGCAGGCTTTAAGTTTTGATTTTGAGTCGCTCACCGAATGAACACCGCACCGCACAAGAGTACCGCACGATTAGGAGATTTATAGTTAGCTAGCATAAGAGGGAATGAATAGTAGATAGATAGGCATATAAGCACATGAACTCGATGTCGATAAAGAAGAATTGTAAATACAAGTGTTGAAATGAAAAGTTGAATTAGTTGAATAAATGGGAGTTTGGGTTACACGATAGATCAACAGTTTTTGAACAGCATTTCGTATGAGAGAAATCTAAAGCGGTAAATGTAGAAGTATTTTCACACTTCGGTCGTTTTCTTTTTTCGTAGTCTCTTTTGGAGTTTTTTCTGGGAAGGTTGGTCCTGAATCCAACCAAGGATTTTTCTCTCATCGAACGTGGCTTGTTCGAAGTGTTTACTGGTGAAGTCTGCCCGTGATGATACCCCTCGCGACAATTTTCTAGTTACCGGCAGAGTTCGCTATTTCACACACAAATTTTCTAATTCGCACGACTTCACAGTCGTGAGGCATCTTGTTTCCCTAGGTCAGCCAACTCGTTTCCCGCCCAATAACTTTGGGAAAATCTTTAACCCTCCCATGAAGGGTCTCAAAAGGTCGGGCAACCTCCAAAAACGGTTAGTGGTCTCCAATCAGAGTGGCGCTTAAGCCACTTTAACTTACATCCGGGAAACTCGTAAGGCTGCCGGGTTACAAGGTAAATCACCACTATCATCAAACTGACAAGAACCTTGCAATTTAAACCACAGGAAACTGTAAATATTAATTTCAATTTGAAAAAAATTCACAACCTAATCCCACTTTTGATCGCCAATTACCATAGCACCACCATCCTTCCCTTTTTCCGCAAAGGTAAATGATGTTCAGGCTGTTGTTTGTCGAGTCACAAATCTCCTCCGTGCTGCCAGAGCCACTTTACTGATAGTGACTGATACACACATATGAGCCAGCACGCAATTTTGCCATGTGATAGTTGAGTCGGCAATGGCCAGTCAACGCTCTAACCAACAGACAGCAATTTTGATGTACAATTTTTTTTCATGACACTCAAGAATTGATCTGAAGCTTTAGCCAGTACTACTAAATTGGAATTACTCCATTACTCCATAACTCATCAGCCGATTCAGAAGAATGGCCAGGTACCCATACAAAGTTAACAGAGTAGATTGAATTCAGTTTCTCAATTAAAGTTCGGCATGCGATAACAAGTCTTGACCTTGAGTTAGCTGAAGCAGGAGCTTTCATACCAACCTGACCATCTGATACTTACAATCTTTTACAAGTAGTCAGACGTCCACTTTTCCCGTGAAGTGCGTGTAAAATTCCCTATAAAAAGTGATAAGAAAATGTGAAATCACTCTAAGCAAATGCAATTGTGTCTCAATTTACCTGAAGTTTAAATATCCAAATCACTGGGATATCCAATAGACGGAGAGCATCCATGAAATTAAGTCGCAATCAACTCAATATAGAGTTCCCAGTTTGTTAACCGCAAATTCCTCAAACGCAAAATTTGAGAAGTTACATTCAAATGTTCAAATAAATTTAACGATGATTAGATAATGATTGAACTTCTGATACATGGCAATTCGTCAAACTAGCCATAGATTATTGTCTTAGAAGAAACCTAACTAGTGACATTTTCAAAGTATTTTCAGAGTTTCATAAAGGTGAAAAGGTCCAAAAAATCACATAATCAATTTTATACACCTCCAAAACTTTACCAAATTGGCTTCAACAGGATACTTGTTTTGATAAACGAGTCTGGAATTTGATATGACAAGGAAGCTTCGTAGTTACCTGGACAATGTCAGTGGACATAGACACATTTATTTTACTTAGCTGAATAGAATTTTGCAGCCCACAGTTTAACAGATAATTAGAAAACCTCATGCCGCTTGATGGCTATTCTCCAGCAACAATAAGTCAACAAATACCAACAGCTCTAACCAGCCGTGATCGTACACAATAGTTGGTGGAAACTTCAACAAATCTTCCGAACCTTCTTCTCGTTTCAAACCGTGAAACCGTCCAACTTCAAAAAACATCGTCGACCGAGCACCTTTTGCTTCCCAGCGGGAGAGTCGAATTAAGCTGGCGTTGATTACACCGCGGCAGAGAACTCTCGATGGATGTTGTTGATGACTCCGCCGCTGGCCGCTGACCGACCGGGACCGAATCCACCAATAAAACCGACAAAATTAGACTACCACCATAAAGCCGGTATCCTTTGCTCAAACAAATAAAAATTATCATTTTCCGTGCTCGCTGCTCCGTAGGGATGAATTGCTCGGGATGCGATCGGGGCATCATTTCGGATCACCTGGGGCTAAATCAACAGTTTGGGTGTGAAGTGGAATGTTATAGCGTGTTCTTTGGGTGCGGAGTATTGTTGTAGCTAAGGGTATACGATATGCAGACGCAAACGTGTAGCTATTCAGCAAGACTATGCTGAAGCTGAAGGTCGTTTGTTTGAATCCCATCGGGTAATTGTCTTTTCGTAAAGGACATAGAGTATATGAATATTTTCCACAGGAAAATATAAACATGCACAAATGATCAATTAGCAAAGAAAGCTCTCAGCTAATAACTATGGATGTGCTCATAAGGATGTCTGAAAAAAAAAACCATGTGGTTTATGCACAGCCCCTTTTTTTAAATAGTTGAAAATATGTGACTCCGAATTGTCCCATTACAGAAAGCCTTAAAAAAACCAAAATAAGTTTGGATTCGTAAAATTCCGCGAAATTTCGTTTCCGTGATACTTTACGGAGTATTTTGAAATATCCCATACCCTTAGCTGTAGTCCGGTTGGATTCGAAGCATTCAAATAGGATGAGATATGTGGATCCTCCTCGGCGCGGTCCGTTGTCGCTGTCGAATGAGCTTCAAATTAGAATCAATAAAAGTGTAATTCCCTGAACGTGGCAACTGGTTTATGGCCCATCGACTTTGTATGCCGCGGCGGTGTTTTTCTTTATGTTTATTTGATTTGATCCCAAGGATTGGTGAAATTCCACACGAAAAGTTAATTAAAATTCACCTGACCGCTCTCGTTCGGCACGGATTTCGGTTTTCTCAGGCAAAACTAGTGAAAAATGGACTTTTTTTTCTGGTTCATACAATAGACCACACTCTTCCAAGAACTGATCAAACAAACACATTGCACAAGTCACTTGCGACCATAAATCATTTCACACCTACACATCGGCCAGCCCGGGAACCCAACCGAGATGCTGACTTTCGACGATAAAGCACCGCTCTCATCTTTGCGGCATCGGAACCGATTATTAATTCCACACTTCATCATTTATCCATATATTTGTTATTAAATTTGTGCCTATTTTCTCACTTTTTATCTTGCCGTTTTTTTCCTTGTTCGCCCCCTTTTCAATCGTTACCTTTGTTGTGCGTTGGATTGTTGCTTTGCTTTGAGTGACCACTCCCTGCCGAGTGTGCAAAGGTGCCAGGCCTATCACCGTCGTCATCGTCATCCACGGCGTGTCTGAAACCGTTATTGACGAAAAAAGGTCCACCAATTTGACACCTACTATTCGAAGGATATAGTATTCCAGCATCTTTCCGTGAAATTGAAAAGTCCCATGATTTTAAGATTTTGGGCTATTATGATAAGACATTCAAAACATTCCCTAACAAAAAAGTTCGGTGAGTTTGAAACCATTTCATCAAAAGAAACAGAATAAACAGTACAATAATCGTGAAGTTTTGTTTTGAACTTTTTAATATAATTAGTTGTGTTAATGGACTCAACTTGCAAGTAAAGTTGTTCATGGATAGAGTAAGGTGGGGCAAAAGTTCGATTTTAGTGGAGTAATCGATATTACCAGAAAAACTATAGCCGATGCAAAGAAGTAAATACGTAACAGTGAACCTATAATTTTGCAGATATAATAAAACTAAATATTTATCCATTTCCAATTATAACACTTTTCAAATTGATAGTCTCAAACAAACTTTTGTCCCACCGGTGGGGCAAGGGTTCGAATCTAGTATGTGCCAAAACTTCGCTTACTGAAACACAAAATATCGATGCTTTTAGTTATGCACACATACTTTCTACCGGCCGTAAATATATGTTTGCAGAAAAATACACACTTAATATTCATCAAAAATGGCCTCAAACAGATTTTATTTTGATAAAATTAGAAAAAAAAGTTTTTAGCAAAACTAAGAAAAAACGTGAAATTTTGGTGATTTTTTTTCGCACATCCAGGCATATTTTGATGAAGTTAAAGGTATTATGTGGATTTTAAGCAAAGTACTATTGTTTCCGCGGGATTATCTATGGCTCGAACTTACGGTACTCTGAAATAAACCTTTGAGGATTTCTTCAGGAGAAATTGTGTAGGAATCTTGGTAAGATCTCCTTAGATAGTGAAAAATATCTGGTGGAAATTCTAGGATAGTTTTGGAAAAGAAAATCAAGGAGAAAAGAAAAAATGGAGGAGTCAGCAAATTCGGAAGAAATTCTTCTAACCAGCCTTTGAAAATTCGATGAAAGAATTTCTGGGATCATTGGTAAATACACTCCAACCTCTTTTTACGACCGTTTCTTTTTACCGACGGTTCTTTTTCCGACCACTTTTTTACGACCGAAATTCAGATTAACGACCGTTTCTATAAATGATCATTATCTTAAAAAGTATTGAAAATAGAGGATCATGATGTTCAGCAAAATTGTTGAGAGATGGCGTCTTCGGCAAAGTTGTTCAGTAGCTCAAGGTCTATCATTATAAACGCTATTAAGTTCAAAAGTTTGCCACCAGGCGGCGTTAGTAAGCATGAAACTGTTGTTTTGCGGATATCTCAGGATCCTGGCCACTTAGAAAGATGGCGCCATCGGCAAAGTTGTTCAGTAGCTCAAGCGCTATCATTATGAAAGTTATGGGATTCGAAATTTTGCCACCAGGCGGCGCTAGTGAGCAACGAATTTTTGTTTTGCGGATAGCTCAGGATCCTGGTCATTTAGAAAGATGGCGTCTTCGGCAAAGTTATTCTGTAGCTCAAGGACTATCATTATTCTAGCCAAGAGATTCAAGATTTTGCCACCAGGCGGCGCTAGTGAGCATAGAATTTTTGTTTTCCCGATAGCTCAGGATCCTGACCACTTAGAGAGATGGCGTCTTCGACAAAAATGTTCAGTAGCTCAAGCGCTATTATTATAAACGCTATGAGGTTCAAAATTTTGCTACCAGGCGGCGCTAGTGAGCATGAAACGTTTGTTTTGCGAATATCTCAGGATCCTGACCACTTAGAAAGATGGCGCCTTCGGCAAAGTTGTTCAGTAGCTCAAGCGCTATCATTATTAGGACCAAGAGATTCGAGATTTTGCCACCGGGCGGCGCAAGTGAGCATAGAATTTTTGTTATGCGGATAGCTTAGGATCCTGGCCACTTAGTAAAATGGCATCTTCGGCAAAGTTGTTCAGTTGCTCAAGGACTATCATTATTCTAGCCAAGAGATTCAAGATTTTGCCACCAGGCGGCGTTAGTGAGCATAGAATTTTTGTTTTCCCGATAGCTCAGGATCCTGACCACTTAGAGAGATGGCGTCTTCGACAAAGTTGTTCAGTAGCTCAAGCGCTATCATTATAAAAGTTTTTAGATTCGAAATTTTGACACCAGGCGGCGCTAGTGAGCATAGAGCTTTTGTTTTGCGGATAGCTCAGGATCCTGGCCACTTAGAAAGATGGCGCCTTCGGCAAAGTTGTTCAGTTGCTCAAGTGCTATCATTAAGTTATGAGATTCGAAATTTTGCCACCAGGTGGCGCTAGTGAGCATAGAATTTTTGTTTTCCGGATAGCTCAGGATCCTGACCACTTAGAAAGATGGCGTCTTCGGCAAAGTTGTTCAGTAGCTCAAGGAATATCATTATAGGAAGTATGAGACTCAAAATTTTGCCACCAGGTGGCGCTTATAAGTATGAAACATTTGTTTTGCGGATATCTCAGGATCCTGACCACTAAAAAAGATGGAGTCTTCGGTTAACTTGTTGAGTAGCTCAACTACAATAATGATAGTCCTTGAGCTACTGAACAACTTTGCCGAAGACGCCATCTTTATAAGTGGTCAGGATCCTGAGATATCCGCAAAACAATAGTTGCATGCCTGGTTGTACTGCCTGGTAGCGCAATTTCACTTAAGCAGTGTTGCCAGCTACGAAAAAAAATTTGAACCCTTCATGAAAAACTGGATTACAGTTGAAGAGTATTGCTATGTTGCTAAGCATTATATTTTTCTGTTCCGCTCAAGTTTGATGGTTTTGATCTTTACTTTATTCTTCTTAAACAGTGTTGCCAGCCACATGAACATTTGTGATTCGGCCGACTGTATGGCAAGCAACACTTCCATAAACTTTGGTGAACATTCGGTATCGTTATCTTTAATTTTTTTTGGCTCTTTTGATAACAATCAAGCAGTGTTGCCATCTATTACCAAAATATGAAAACTTGAACGATCATTTTGGAAAGTTCTCAACCCATGGTTCAACTTTGCCGAATATCTCGAATCAGTATTTCCGCATCTAGACGTTGCATTTTTCAAAAACATAATTATAACCCTGATTTTTTACGACCGATTTTTTTACGACCCCCCGATAACGGTCGTAAAAAGAGCTTGGGGTGTAAATATCTAGAAGAATTTCGGAAGAGGTTTCTGTAGGAGACCCTGAAAAAGAGCTAAATAAAATCACTATGATGATTTCTGAAGCTATTCCTAGATGAATCTGAGACTGAAGAGCCGGTTGGACCCGTCACAGTCTCTGAAGGGCTCTTTGCAGTCTGTACAATTCTAGAAAGATTCGCGAATCAGGCGAAACTGACAAAATGTAAACAATTTAAGAAAATATAGCGTTGAAATTGTAGCTCGATTGTCTATTCACTGCACTTGAACTTTTCCCCTATCGATAATTTAACTATTCAAAAACCGCAAATTTGTAGAAGACGAAACTTCACCTCATGCCAAACCACACACTTAATTGATTACGCCTGTGTTTTTGTTTATCAAAGTGATGGGCGCATCTGAAATCGAAATCAAAACACGGCGAGAGTAAACGGCGACACTGCAAACAAAAAATAAACAAGGCGTACATGGCGAGCTTAATTGAAACCAGAATGTAAACACGGCGCAAAAGTAATAGGCGACACTGAAAATCATATCGATTACAGGCTCATAACATTGGGCGATACTGGCATTCTTGAGTGCGTTTAAGGCGAAACCTTATAATATATTTTTAGTACGAAATAGCTAGGGAAATTGTAGCAGATGTGTGTGGTACTGATGAGGATTTTAAAACTAGGTTTATAAAATGTGTATTGAAGTGAAAAGGTTAGAGTTTGAGTATATTTTCTCCAATTAGAATTAAAAATTGCACATGAGAATTTCATTGGTTATTTTCTCATTGTTATTAAAATGTCAGATAGGCCCTTATCGCAAATCCCTCTCGAATTTTTCTTCAGGATTCAATTCAAGCAGTATTAGGAGAAAGGAAACTTTTGATAAATTTCTTTTAGATGGAGGCTTTAAAAATTAAAATTAGAGACTTTGTAGAGACTTGCATTAGAAAGGGACAAAGTCTTTAAAAAAAAAAAATCAGCCTATTATATCCCTCTTAAATCAATTTTATTGATAAAATTAGGCAAGAGTAGACCAAACTGGCTGTCTTTACAACCAGCCAGATCGTTCTAATTTCCTCGATAGTAAATTGATAAACAGCCAAAATTTTGTTAATTTTTGCAGTTTTTTTTTACACCGAAGTTGGCTAATAGCAAAAGTTTTCGTAAGAAACGGAAGTTTCTTGAAGAATGTTTCATCGCCCAGAAACTCCTTAATTTATTTCGCTGGATGCCACAAATATCAGTGGTAGTTTGATCAAATTATTTTTCAGGAACTAACTGTGGAAGTTCTATAGGAATTGCCAGGAGAATCGTTAAGAAATTAAGCAATATTTTGAGAGTTAATAACAAGTCAAGAGTGATCGCACTTTCAGAAATCGCTAGCACCATAACACTCGTGATCGACGATGTGATTAATCCATTACATCATCCAAAAATTCAACAATAATCTTCTGACAATTCACTATAGAAGTTCCAGAAGCTTCTCAAAAATTACTTCCAGGAACGCTTATTTATCCCAGAACATTTACCGGGTTGGCTGTTGATATGTTGGAGAAACTATCCACACAGGCTTTTGATGGCTGCATGGGCACGTCAGGAGTTAATCATCAATATTAACCTCCTTTTCCCGAGCAGCCTAGATAGCCGCGTAGTGTCGGTAGCGGTTGTTTCAACTGGCTAAGAATTAACACTACGGACTGCCTGTTCCGGTGGTAAAAGTCCACCTCACAGGTGACCCCTAATTTATGGTGTGATGCGTACCGTGCCTATGAATGAATGGTTAGGGGGGTCTAAATAAAACCTAACCGCAAACGGAGCCTGTGGGGTACCAGGGCGCCCTCCACAGTATTGAGTCCTTCCTGTGCTACCCGGAGCAATGGTGCAGGTGACCTTGTGTTTCTCCGAGATAATCGGCTGCCCTTCTTCAGTCTCTATCTTAAGGCTTAATAAGGGTGGGATTATGAATATGTTGACATTTAATTTAAATTATCACCTATATGGATTCGCATTATGCGTTTTACACAGTTTATTCTGTGCTCTTTCGCCTTTGGCGACTTTAAATAGATACCTATCTGGTTTTTTCGTTGCTGGTCTTTTTCGTGCTGAGATTGCAAAAAGCTTAATCCTGCCTAGTTTGGGTAGTGGCTACGGTTAGGTTAGCTCAGATCAATCTTCAGCATAAAAGAACAGCAACGATCAATCTTTGCAGACTCATGCAAAATGGTGCAGCCCAAGTGGCGCTAGTTCAAGAACCCTACTTTCGTAGAGGGAACTTCTATCTAGGTAACCTTGTGGACCCAGTTTTTGCTACTTTTAGCAAGCTTGAAATGGCAAACTCGCGCTCCATGCCCCGCGCATGCGTGCTCGTTAATAAAGCAATCGTTGCTACACTCATTTCTGAGTTAACTACCAGAGATGTATGTGCTGTCACAATCGATGTTTCTGTTGGTGACCTCAACAGGAAATACGTCTATTGTTCGGTATATTTACCACATGATGAACCATCCCCAACGGATGACTTCAAACGAGTTGTCGTACACTGCGTAACAAAAGGCCTTCCGCTGATTGTGGGCAGTGATGCCAATGCTCATCACATCATCTGGGGCAGCTCGGATATCAATTTGAGAGGCTCCAGTCTGATGGAATACTTAAGTAGTACAGACCTTGGATTACTTAACATAGGCAATCGCCCAACCTTCATGGTTTCTAATAGAGAAGAAGTGTTAGACATAACGCTCTGCTCGAATAGAATCAGTCACGAGTTGACGAATTGGCATGTATCAGATGAGGAATCATTATCTGATCATCGCTACATCTTCTTTGAACATTCAAATGTAACTGCGCAGACTTTGCGTTTTAGGAATCCCCGATCAACAAACTGGGAACTCTACATTGAATTGGTTGCGACCAAATTTCATGGATATTCTCCGTCCATTGAAAATCCAAGTGATCTGGATGATGCCGTTGATACTACAACATCCTACATTATGGAAGCTTTTGAAGAAGCATGTCCTCTGCGGTCTGTAAAGACTACAAGAGGGACCCCATGGTGGAATTCCGATCTGATTAGACTCAGGAAACAATGTAGAAGGAGTTGGAACAGGCGCCGTTCAGCTGGATCAGAGTCGTTCAAGTCAGCTCGCAAGGCTTACAAGAAGGCTCTTCGTTCTGCTGAACGATCCGGCTGGAAAAACCTTTGTACAAATGTTTCCAGTTTGAGTGAAGTCAGTCGGTTGAACAAAATTCTTGCAAAATCTAAGGATTTCCAAGTGAACGAAATTCGCTTACCTAATGGTGACTTTACTTCTTCCGATGAAGAAGTTTTAGAATGTTTATTCAATACACACTTCCCCGGATGTGGACATAGCATCTACGGATGAACCAAATGTCTTTTCATGTAGTTACGAGTCTCTGGCCTCGGCTCGCAGTATCGTAACTACTGAATCGATTCAATGGGCACTTAATAGTTTTGCTCCTTTCAAATCTCCAGGAGCGGATGGGATTTATCCTGTTCTGCTCCAAAAGGGGTTTGAGTTTATCAAACATGTTTTGAAAAAGCTACTTGTAAGCAGTTTTGCTACCGGGTATATTCCCAAATCCTGGCGTGATATTACTGTAAAGTTTATCCCGAAAGGAGGACGTGCGTCGTATGAAGAAGCGAAGAGTTTTAGACCAATCAGTCTGACCTCTTTTCTTCTGAAATGTCTGGAACGCATTATCGATCATCACATCCGTGATGTTTATTTGGCAAACATGCCTCTTCATGTGAATCAACATGCTTACCAATCTGGAAAGTCCACTGTGACTCTTTTACACAAAGTTGTATACGATATCGAGAAAGCATTCGCTCAGAAGCAATCGTGCTTGGGTGTTTTCTTGGATATTGAGGGTGCCTTTGATAACGTGTCTTTCGATGCCATATTGGAAGCCGCACGAAACCATGGGCTACCTACAATGATTACCAATTGGATTCATCAAATGCTCAAAAACCGACATCTCTTCTCGACATTGCGTCAAGCAGCGATTCGAAAATTGAGTGTTTGCGGATGCCCCCAAGGGGGAGTCTTGTCACCACTTTTGTGGAATCTCGTAGCAGATACGCTATTGAGGCAACTCAATAATTGCGGTTTTCCAACTTATGGATTTGCCGACGACTATCTAGCTCTGATAGTTGGTATGTGCATAAGCACCCTATTCGACCTGATGCAAAGTGCTCTTCAGGTAGTCGAGAGTTGGTGTCGCCAATATGGCCTTTCGGTTAACCCGAATAAAACATCTATTGTTCTTTTTACGGAAAGACGAAACCGCGATGGAATTCGACCTTTACGTCTTTTTGGCACTGAGATTAATGTGACTGATCAAGTAAAGTATGTCGGAGTCATTCTAGATTCCAAACTTTTATGGACAGCTCACATTGATTTCAGAGTCAAAAAAGCTTGTATGGCCTTCGGTCAATGCCGGCGAACCTTTGGTAAAACTTGGGGCCTCAAACCCAAATATATCCAATGGATTTACACAACAGTTGTTCGACCAATATTGGCATATGGATGTCTTGTGTGGTGGCAAAAGGGCGAAGTGAGAACAATCCAATCAAAATTGGGCCATCTCCAAAGGATGTGCTTGATGGCGATGTCTGGTGCGTTCTCTTCAACTCCCACAGCAGCGCTCGAGGCCCTTTTCGACGTTGCGCCACTACACATATATCTTAAACAAGAAGCACTTTCTTGCTCTTACCGTTTATGGGTACTGGATCTACTGGAGAAAAATCCAGTGAATCGTAGATCTACACACACTTCGTTGTTTCCACTTTTGGTGAATTGGGACAAAATTGTCCTTGCTCCAAGTGATCTCACAATTGCTTGCAACTTTCCTTACAGGACATTTACCACACAATTCCCTTCACGGGAAGAGTGGACGTCTGGCTATTTGGAAAGAAGTATATCAAACAATATAGTATGTTACACTGATGGCTCCCTTCTTGAAGGTAGAGCTGGTGCAGGAGTATATTCTCGTGAGTTAAGGCTGAATCAGTTTTATTCACTCGGTAGAAACTGCACCGTTTTTCAGGCGGAAGTATTTGCTCTTATGTGTGGAGTGCAATCAGCACTTCAACAGCGCGTAATGGGTAAAGTCATATACTTCTGTTCAGATAGTCAGGCTGCTATAAAAGCTCTCGCTTCGGCCAACTCAAGGTCGAAGCTTGTTATCGCATGTCGAACTCAAATTGAGGAACTGAATTCAGTCAACTCTGTAAACCTTGTATGGGTACCTGGCCATTCTTCCATCGCTGGAAATGAATTGGCTGATGAGCTAGCTCGCGATGGAGCATCGCATGACTTCATTGGCCCTGAGCCGGCTATTCCAATTTCGAAGTGCTGGGTGAAGCTTCAGATAAACTCTTGGGCGGCAACTCAGCACAAGCAATATTGGAATAGTTTGGAGTCGTGTCGTCAAACAAAATTGTATATTACTGAGCCATCTCCAAAGGTGGCGAAGTATTTAACAAATCTGTCAAAGCAGAATTGCAGTCTCTTGGTCAGAGCGTTGACAGGCCACTGCCGACTCAACTATCACATGGCAAATATTCAGCGTGCTGACTCATTTGTGTGTGATAGTTGTGACTCCGATTATGGAACTTCGTATCACCTGATATGTAACTGTCCAGTTTTTGCGCAAATGCGATTCCAATTACTTGGTAAACACTTATTAAGTGAAACTGAATACAGAAGCCTGAATCTTCAGGACATCCTGTTATTCTTAACCCGCTGTGGTAATGAGCTATAGGCTCTCTTTACGCTCATGCGTTTTGCAGTGCCCTTTTTAGGGCGCTGTTCGAACCCATTGTGGTATGGAGCTACATGCTCTCATTTCGCTTATGCGATCTTCCCTCTTCAAGGGACCCCACTCCTATTTCCTCCCATCTTTCCCTTCCCTTTCCTCTCCCATGGCGATGGCACAAATCTCCCAACTGGTGGGGAACGTGCCTTTGGAGCCGCCCTTCTGATACCTGATACCTGTATATTGAACAGATGATAAATAGTTTAATTTATTTTTCAAGCCTTCTGCTGATCTTGTATTTTTGTTTTGCTAAATCGTGGGTAAGACAATCCTTTGATTGTCCTACCCAGGTATTTTTGTGCGTAGTACATGTCCTACCTGTCCGACCAACTTCCCGCGCCACTGTTGCGACACTAATGACAATAACATTTTTGAAATAAAATTTGTATCTTACATAGTAGGAAACTATATTTAAAATATTAAAAAAAATAAAAACATAACCTCTAGTTCAATGTTAGGGGCGGCTGAGTATCGTCCACGTGCCAGAGGAGGACTCGAAGCCAGGCTCTCCGAATGTACAGCCTCGACATGACAGCAGCCGAAATTACCGATTCGACAGTCGCTGTGTGTTTTCACTGCCTTTTGCTGATGTATATGATTGTCCGACATATCCCCGAAAACCATTTCCCCGAATGCAATTTCCTCGAATGACGTTTTTCCGTATGCACTATTTCCCCGAAAACTATTTTCCCGAATGTACCATTTCCCCGAAAAAACGTAATGTAATTAACATTATGAAAGCTATTCATGATCCTGCTGCCAAAAAAGTATTTGACGTGCTAGCTGATGTAAGATTAGACGACAATTGATTAATTTGTTATAAAATCCATGCGTTTAGAATAACAGATGTTCCAAATAATGTGCAGCGTGCATTTGACTCAAAACAACTTTGACTTTTTGTGATAGCCTGATGAAAAAAACGAGCACATGATATGTGCCATATATGTGCATGATGTTTCATTGGAAGCGGTATCTTTGAAGAATAGATATTTGGCTTATGGATATTTGGCCGAACATTCGGTTTAGTTTTGCCTTCATAGAATAATAGGCTGTTCTTTGTATTTATACTGTTCCAATATTTAGTGGCAGTCAGTTGATAATATTTCAATTTGAATTTTCCTTTTTTTAATAATAGGCTTCTCTTTCACATTGTTTCGTATTATTACGCAAACATGTCTTATCTGGCCAAAGGTCCTTATGCCATATGTCCACTAGGTTAAACGTAATTTCATTATACTTAGTGACAGTAGCTACACTGAGACCATTGATCCTATTATGTCTTGTACTACATAATTAAACTTTGATTCTTCCTTCAAGATACTTCTAAAAGACAACATTCTTCTTTATTGATTTTCTGACAATCAGTATCAATTTTCCAGATAAAAATCTTTTAATTTCTTAGATAAATTTTCTTAGAAATATTTTTTCCGAAACGTTCCATTTAGTCGAAAACGTGAAATACAGTAAGCATGTTAGTAATACTGCAAATGCTAATAATCACTAATTAAAAAACGTCTATTAAAAATACTTAATCAAGAGTAAATCAAAAGCATTAAAAATGTTGAATTATTAGAATCTGTAGTATTCGTTCTTAAAATGACATTTGAAGTAATAGCATATTATTACCTAAAAAAAAAATCTCAATCTTGTTTTAGTAGCTCTGCTAATTTTTATTGATATGTTTATCTATATAGAACAGCCTTTTAATAAAAGAAGGGCAAATTTCTGATGAAATCAGTTGCAGTTGCAAGTAGAACAATATTTACACAGCAAAGCTTAAAAGAACTGCCGACGACGATATGAAGGCGAGACTAGCTTTAAAATCATCCATTGTCCGTTCAACCAGATGTTATTAAGATGAATCATGTTCAGACAAACGACAATAAGCATCAGATTTGTTTATCTCTTAAATATTCTTTAGAAACCCACCTTCTACATTTTTAAAACGATTCTTTGCAAAATAAAAGTTCAATACTGAATTTGATTTCTTAACATATTTTCAAAAGCAGACCTGCCGTTAGAAACTGTCATCGATTTCGAATCCAAATATCTTATCTTTCGTTTTTTTTAACCAAATCATTCATAAGATAATAATTCGTTTGAAGCGATTATCAAACTTGCTGAATATAGTCTATTACACTGATAATTTAAAAAAACAAATGAAAAATGTCTTTGGAAAAAGCTTTCGGGGAGATAGTACATTCGGGGAAACAGTTCATTCAGAGAAATGGTTTTCGGGAAGATATCATTCGGGGAAACGGTTTTCGGGGAAATGTCGGACAATCGTTGTATGTTTCGCATCAAACATTGATTACGTTCGAACTGCACAACTGCACACACGCGCATGAATGGTGGCTATATTGGAACAGTCGCTGCCTAACCAACTCAGCTAACAGCATGCGTGATCATGTCGTAGCGGCCAAACTCAAACCAGTCTTGCCACATTTTTTTCGATTCTAATTTGTGTTTTAGGCAAAAAAAACTTTTTTATCTTAAGCTATCCTCCAGAAATCTTGGTAAAAATCTTTGTTGCACTCAAATCCAAATTCCAAACTTCTTTAGACCAAAAAGAACCTTTGTAAACGTATTATGACTATTCTTGGCGCATCAACAATTTTCAATTGGAACTTATTCTTCTAAAAGTAAGTTAAAAATGAATAGTTATTTTATTATTATTATTTTTTTAATTTTTCGTTACCATCTTTGAGATATTTTCCCTCTTACGGAGAAGACGCTCGAATATTAATCTTCAAAAATATGGGTACCAAAAAAGCGACCATTTTTTTACGGTAATAACGGTTACAGATCCACTGTGCATCATCGTCATCAGCATTATCTTCCTTACCGATTGGAAGATTGGGAACTAGCTCAGAGGCATCAAGAGTAAGTTGCCGCCGACAGATAAAAGGATCCGCTCGGATGTTTGCTCGTACCCAGAAGTGACGTTCCGGTAAGTGGAAATCTGTAACAATTAGGACGAGTGGCATGATTTAGTCCCACGTTAATTATTTCTGAAACCTCAAAGTTTGGCACGTAATTTTCATGATTGTCATGTAAAACTAGTTTTAACTAAATAACTTCTCCTCCTCCCGCCAGAGTATTACGTAACTTGTAGAACCCTGCCGTACGTAATACAAAATATGGCCTTTCTCCTAATGCAGGGAAAAATCACATACAAATACTGTTGAAAAGCTTCAAAACAGTAGAATTGTTTACTGTAGTTAACTCAAAACCGACCAAAATGTCACTTACACCCATTTGCATTTAGGCCCCTCAATTGATACCAAATCGATTAATAAATATCATCACGATCATCCCTCCTCGTCATGAGGGTGACTCGAATCCAAATCACCACTGCCATCAATGGTTGATCGTTTTCTTAAAACAGATTCATCTTTCCATTGTTTAGTTGCGCTTTATTCGGAATATTTTCCCGATCTTCTTTACAAATCCTATACAAAACAACCCGCTGACAAGTGCCCAAAAGTGAGCACAGCAGAACACGAGATCAGTAGGTATCATCTTGCGCCTAATAATGTGAAAAAGAAATAAATCTTTCACTAGGCGGTGCTTGTGTCTTTTCCAGATTTGGTGTTATTTAACATACCGCAGATATCAATCTTTTCTTTGGTGTCTTGTGCCGACTCTTTGTGGGTTGATGATTGTTTACTAATTTCGGATCGGATGGCGGCGAGCCTTTGACCCGAACCGGCAAATTGGCCTTTTTGTGGGTTTTCTCGCTGCTGATGCTGCTGCTAGCTGCAAGACGAATGGTTTCTGGACTGCTTGGCGCTTTCTACTTAACTGGTGTTTGCTGGGGTGACCATTTATCCAATGAATGGGAAAATTAATGTCACTGTGGGCGAAATTGGGGATTTGTTTTCATTGATCTGATTCCGCGGCGGAAGTGGGCGTAAAAGTATAGCAACTCGCCTTGCTATGACATTTTATGCCAACCACGCTGCATCAGAGAGCCGAGCATAGAGATTACGTTGAGATTTATATGTTTTAGGATATCATTTACAATCAATGAACGCCCGATTACTTCACAATCTAGCTGCTCTCTTAATAGTTTGGAAGAATTCGATACGAGCCGAATTAATAACCTACACATATATATTGATATTTAACTCTAGATTGTTTTGGCATTCGCTTTGGATTCCAATGAATTTCGCAGCATCCCAGAAATTCGCAGAAGTTATCCCAGAAATTCGTTTAGTATTGCTGCAAGGTCTCCTCTTGAAGATTTTTTTAGCTATTCTTAAGGAATATTTAGTAAAATTGAAAAAATCTCAAAGAGTTAAGTCTTCAGAGAATTCTCTATGTTATATTCATCTTTTGTTACGGTAGAATAGATTTTGTTATTACTGAAAACTTTCTTAGGATATCGTGAAAACCAAGGTTAATACTTACATGCAAAATGAGATAACATGCCCAAACCACTCTTCCTAATTGTTACGGATTTCCACTTACCGGAACATCCAAACATCCAAACTAATCCTTTTATCCGTCGGCGGCAATTAATTCTTGATGCCTTTGAGCTAAGCCCAAATCCTGCAAAAAGCGATGAAGATTCCCACGAATATCTTTGGAGAAATGTTTGAAGATTATATCGAAGAAATTCTTGAAGAAAAGATTTCTACAGTATTTTATGATAAAATTACTGGAAGAATTTATATAAAATTTATTGAAATGAACCTTGATGAGGATGCTGGGATAAATCAATCTGCAATATATGAAACAATAACAGAAGCTTCAGAAAGAATCCCTTGCTATATAGTAAACTGAATTCTTGGAAAAATCTCAACAGAATCACTGAAAGAGTTCTTAAAAGATTACCCGGATAAAACTGTAAAGATTATGGGATTATGAGATCAAACTGTAAAGATACGCAAAGCGCTTCCTTGGGAAAATTGAATTAAAAAAACATGTCTGAAAGAACTTTTAGGTGTATCTGTGTAGGAAATCTCATAAAAAATATTAGTTAATTTTCAAAACATGATGAAAGTTTTAGCAGAGTGCACGCACAATTTCTTGAACATTTTATGGAATACACCCCAACCTCTTTTTACGACCGTTATCGGGGGGTCATAAAAAAAATCGGTCGTAAAAAAATCAGGGTTATAATTATGTTGTTGAAAAATGCAACGTCTAGATGCGGAAATACTGATTCGAGATCTTCGGCAAAGTTGAAGCATGGGTTGAGAACTTTCCAAAATGGCCGTTCAAGTTTCCATATTTTGGTAAAAGATGGCAACACTGCTCGATTGTTATCAAAAGAACCAATTTTATGGGGGTGTGATTTGCAAATACCAAAACAAATAGAGATCGAATAGAAGTCGAAGGAAGTGTTGCGTGCCATACAATCGGCCGAATCACAAATGTTCTTGTGGCTGGCAACACTGTTTAAGAAGAATGAAGTAAAATTCATAATCATCAAACTTGAGCGGAACAGAAAAATGTAATGTTAGCAACATAGCAATACTCTTCAACTGTAATCCAGTTTTTCATGAAGGGTTCAAATTTTTTTTCGTTGCTGGCAACACTGCTTAAGTGAAATTGCACCACCAGGCAGTACAAATGTGCATGCAACTATTGTTTTGCGGATATCTCATGATCCTGACCACTTAGAAAGATGGCGTCTTAGGCAAAGTTGTTCAGTAGCTCAAGGACTATCAATATAAAAGCTATGATGTTCAAAATTTTGCCACCAGGCGGCGCTAGTGATCATGAAATTTTTGTTTTGCGGATATCTCAGGATCCTGGCCACTTAGAAAGATGGCGTCTTCATCAAAGTTGTTCAGTAGCTCAAGGACTATCAGAATTCTAGCCAAAAGATTCGAGATGTTCCCACCAGGCGGCGCTAGTGAGCATATAATTTTTTTTTCGGATAGCTCAGGATCCTGACCACTTAGAGAGATGACGTCTTCGGCAAAGTTGTGCAGTAGCTCAAGGACTATCATTATAAACGCTATGAGGTTTAAAATTTTGCTACCAGGCGGCGCTAGTGAGCATAGAACATTTGTTTTGCGGATATCTCCGAATCCTGGCCATTTAGAAAGATGGCGCCTTCGGCAAAGTTGTTCAGTAGCTCAAGGACTATCATTATAAACGCTATGAGGTTCAAAATATTGCCACCAGGCGGCGCTAGTGACCATCAAACATTTGTTTTGCGGATAACTCAGGATCCTGGCCACTTAAAGAGATGGCGTCTTCGGCAAAGTTGTTCAGTAGCTCAAGGAATATCATTATAAACGCTATGAGATTGAAAATTTTGCCACCAGGCAGCGCTAGTGAGCATATAATTTTTGTTTTCCGGATATCTCAGGATCCTGGCCACTTAGAAAGATGGCGCCTTCAGCAAAGTTGTTCAGTAGCTCAAGGACTACCATCATAAACGCTATGATGTTCAAAATTTTGCCACCAGGCGGCGCTAGTGAGCATAGAATTTTTGTTTTGCGAATAGCTCAGGATCCTGACCGCTTAGAGAGATGGTGTCTTCGGCAAAATTGATCAGTAGCTCAAGCGCTATCACTATAAAAGCTATGAAATTCAAAATTCCGCCACCAGGCGGCGCTAGTGACCATAGAACTTTTTTTTTTGTGGATAGCTCAGGATCCTGACCGCTTAAAATTTTGCCACTAGGCGGCGCTAGTGAGCATGAAAATTTTGTTTTGCGGATATCTCAGGATCCTGGCCATTTAAAAAGATGGCGCCTTCGGCAAAGTTGTTCCTTAGCTCAAGCGTCATCATTATAAAAGTTATGAGATTCAAAATTTTGCTACCAGGCGGAGCTAGTGAGCATGAAACAAAAAAGTGGTCGGAAAAAGAACCGTCGGTAAAAAAACGGTCGTAAAAAGAGGTTGGAGTGTATTAAAAAAATTCTATAGGAATGATCATTAGAGGAATTCCGTTAAAGAAATCCTGCAGTCACACGCAAAACAAACAACATATAATGGTTATCAATGAAAAAAAAAATTTAAGAAAACATGAATTTGTGGCTGTAGTATTTTCGTAAGCTGGAGTAAAACACGTGAAGTCAGGTTACTCGTTAGAATACGAATGCCCTTTATTGTCTCCTCGAGTATACTCTCCCCCATACATCTAACATGTACCCATAGTATATAAAATGGATGCTTTACGACAAGATCATTATTAAGGAGGTATTACATTAGTTTAGTTTAAAACACTACATTCACTTTTTCTTTTTTATATGAATTTAGTTTCTCGACACTCTAATCAGTTTTAACCGCTTGAACATAGTCTCGCATATAAGCAGGCTTTCGGATGACCCGTTTAAGTCCAGGTACTTGTTTCCTAGTCAAATCCTCTGAACGGCTCTCCTTGCTCAACGAACTGTCTGGGGTTGGTGTGTCATCTGCTTCTTCAGGAATCGAAAGTGTATCATCGTCACTGGGGATCTGCTGTAGATGGGAAACATGTGTGCGGTATTTTGCGCCGGATTCTTCTGTAGATACAATAACATCTCCGCCTTTTCTTTTTAGGACTTTGAAAACATTTGGTTCAAAATTTGGCGTAAGCTTATTTGTCTTTGCCATTTTCTTTAACAGAACATTGTCACCTTCGGAAATTGGACTTGGTTTGGCACTCCGGCGTTCGTCGGCGTACAATTGCCCTTTCTCCTTCGCAATCTTGTCTCGATCAGCAGTTTCTTCATCATCATCTTTCGGTTGGTAGATAGATGGCAGCCGATGTTGTAGCCGAAAAGCATTTCCGATGGCGTTTTCTTCGTAGTTGAGTGAGGGGATGAGCGATACATAAGCAGATATTTGTTTAATTCTTTGATCCAATCAGCATTTGTTGCCTGACTGATCGTCAGCCTTTTCAATAGAGATCGGTTCTGTCGCTCAACCTCGCCATTCTGCTGTGGCCAATACGGGGTCGTACTGATCAGTTTGATATTGCTAGAGTCACAAAAAATACGGAATTCTTCGCTGGAGAACTGGGGACCGTTATCAGCAGTAATGGACATAGGGAGGCCAAACCGTGCGAAAATCGAATTCAAACGCTTGAAAGTCTCGCTAGAATCAGTCTTTGTCATAATCTCGACTTCTATGTAGCGGCTGAAATAATCAACAACTACAAACAAATAGTGCCCTGAAGGAAGTGGGCCGAGAAAATCAATGGCTACATGTTGCCATGGACCCGATGGCAACTCTCTCCGTTTCATTGGTTCCGGTGCAGATGGGGCTGCGACCAGCATGCATCCACGACAGCTCCTGACATACCGCTCAACCTGCTTATCCAGTTTTGGCCACCATACCTTGCTCATGTCGTGCTCTTCCTTGTCCGAGCCATGTACTATGACATCGTCAATGAAAATTAAACAGCCTTCACAACCACTAAGAACTTGTTCCATGGTCTTTTGGAACAGTTCAGGCGCGCAGTTTATACCAAACATTAGTCTGGTATAGCGAAACAGGCCAGTTAGGGATTTTCACGTAACGAATTAGTTTTTAAAAACTAAACTACACAAGATTTATTTACACACTGATTACTTATGGAACTACCTACTATTACAGCTTGACCAATGTTGTAATTTCATGCGATCGTTTAGAAATTTCAACCAAAAATAAAACAAACTAGCTCAATTTTCCAAAGTTTGAAATCTCTTTTATTGAAGTCAACAACTGACTGTTTTATTGTAAAACAAATCTCAGGTAGTGCATCGAGAAAAAAAAATAAAAAAAATAAATCGAATCCAATTATGATCAATTGTTTGCACATCGGTAAACGTAAACGTGTCAATTCAGACTGAAATTACCCAAAACAAGGATGACATACCTGATGGAAAGCATTTCTCATATCCAAACGAGAGAAAACCTTTGCTTTCGCCAAATGCGGTAGAAAATCTTCAAACGTTGGAAGGGGGTGATTCTCTCTTTTCACGGCTTCATTCGCGCGTCGCATATCCACGCAAATGCGTACATCTTTATCTCCCTTCGGCACCACGACTACCGGAGAAATCCACTTTGCCGGCTCGTTCACCGGCTCGATAACTCCCTGGTGAAGCAATTCGTCGAGTTTTTTATCGACCATAGTTTCCAGCGCAACCGGAATGCGTCGATATGGTTGAACAACCGGTACAGCGTCCGCTTTGATCGGAATATCCACCACGATGTCCTTTATGGTTCCTAGTTTCTTGGATTTCGCACCAACTTCCACTTTGTTCACAGGTATGTCGATCTTTAGAACACCCATTGCCATGGCAGTATCGCGACCAATCAAGATTTTACCGTTTCCTTTAACAACGAAGAATTCAGCTGAATTACGCGCATTGCCCAGTTTAACTGTAGCGGTAAATACACCAATCAGTGGCAACGACTGCCCACTATAAGCTTTAAACACCATCTGTGCTTCCCGTCGTTGGTTCGATACAATCACTTTCTCATCCTTTAATTGCTCCCAGTTCGACTGACTGAGCAGATTGTATTTGGATCTTGAGTCTATCGCAGCATATGTGCTTACACCGCCAATCTCACACTGCACTTCTCCGTTACCATCAGGTGTGGTTAAATGGAAGACGTATTCCACATGCTCATCAACTATGTGCTTCACCGTGTGAGTTTCGTCATCTTTGCGATCAATTTTATTGCTGCGACCGATTCCTTGTGGTTGAATTTTCTCGTTTCCATCCGTTCTTGCGTGTTGACTGATCGGATACTTGGTGCGACACTTTTTAGCAAAATGGTCCTTGCCGCCGCACTTATTGCACACCTTCCGTTTTGCTGGGCATCTGTCATCTTTAGCGATATGTCCGAAGTACCCGCAGCGATGGCATTCAAGCTGCTTTAAATCACTGATTCTTCTCCTTTTTCCATAGGGTGTAGTGTCAATCCTGTTAACATCGACGTCTGGTTTTGATTCACTTCCACTAACAAAAGACTTTTTTTGCTGAGCAACAGTCTCAAAATTTTTTTGCGATGCTCAACACTTCCTCAAGACTGGCATCTCCTCGTTTCAGCAAATCGCGGCGTTGCGTAGCTGACTGGCAGTTTTGAATGATCTGGTCTTTAATGTTCTCCTCTACCCTATCGCCAAAGCCGCAACGCTCTGCTTGGACTCGCAGTCTGATAGTAAAGGCGTCAATATTCTCACCCGCTCGTTGTTTCATCTGTCGTAGCAAATGCCGCTCGTAGGTCGAATTCTCTTTCGGTAAGAAAAACTCGTTCAGCTTCGCTCTAGCCTCTTCGTAGCTCGTCATGTTCGGTGTATAATGTTCGATGTTCAGCAACGGACCACGCATCTCGGTTCCAGGTACTTCTGGTACCGTATCAAATAGCTGCTGGACGTTCGATCCAGCGTAATGCAACAACAAGTCCTTTTTCCATTCTTCATCATCAATCCGACTCGCGCGGATCATTGTCTCAAACGATCTTAACCACTTTCGCCACTCAATGCCCACATCGTCCGAGTGGGTGGCATAATCGCACGGTTGCAGCTGCAATCCGAGTGAGCGTATCATGTCTGAAAAAGATCCAAACACGGCAACTTTAGCATTTCCTTAAACTTATCAGTTTTCAACTTTTTAGGTCTCAATAAATAATAATTAATCACACTGTTTACATACTTTTTACGATTTGCAATTGCAGAACAGAAAAGGAACTGTAAACACGTAATGAGAATATATACCGAGGTGAGGAAGAAGACATTCAGTGTGCGTGACATCCGTGTACGGTGCAAAATGTTTCACAACTACAAGCGAGCGAGCTCCCATAAGAAGCCGTGTAAATTAGTGACGTAGTTATTTTTGTTTACGTTTTTTCTCTTTACTAATACATAGCCATCGCTTCTTCTTCCACACCTTAGTATATATTCTCATTGGTAAACACGTCTTTCTTCAAAACAACACTTTCTGTCCAACTTTCAACCTCGTCGTCTTCTTGTCAAATCATCTGTCAGTTTTCGTGTGCATCAGTATTGGTTACGTTTGCCCCAGTGCAAAATATACGGCTCAATCACTGGCAGATCATGTGCATCGTACCTTTGTCGTCTTATACCAATACTACCATATAGCCTGCTCACTTTGAGAATCATTGCACTTTTCTTTATAGATCAATCAGATGTTTTTTTTATTTTTTTTTCTCCGCATTGAAGCGACCATCTTGCAAACATTCCTTGCTCTTTCGCAAAACAGGTTTCAACTCACTGCATTTAAGCATCTGTACCATAACCAATAATCTGCTTCAACGCATATTAACTCATAATCCGACATAATGTTTCCGCATTTAAGCCAATTTTCATTTTGCTGATTAATCTTCAGAGCCTTTTTTCCTCTTCCGAGTAAGTTCCTAATTTAAGAATTTTGAATATCAATTACTTACCAAATGAGCTGGCCATTTTTTTTATTCTCGCCGCCAAAATGTAGTATTTTTGTAAGCTGGAGTAAAACACGTGAAGTCAGGTTACTCGTTAGAATACGAATCCCTTTATTGTTTCCTCGAGTATACTCTCCCCCATACATCTAACATGTACCCATAGTATATAAAATGGATGCTTTGCGACAAGATCATTATTAAGGAGGTATTACATTAGTTTAGTTTGAAACACTACAGTGGCTGGATAAAATTCCATGGATCATCCTTAAAAGAATTCCAGTGGAGATTTGTAATAATAACCCTGGAAATATTCTCAATAGGGTCTTTAGAGGGAATTATGACATTCTGACATTCTGAAAGAATTCTGTTTTGAAGACCCTAGACGATTTTTGTAGTCATTCATGGTTTGTCTGCATGATTGCTGGGCGGTTCTGGTGACGATGTCGACAGTGATTGGCAACTGTTCTATCAATGATGGATTATCAATTGGTGTGCTAGTTTTATGCTTGTATTTCAAATGAGTTTTGACAGGTTCGATACTAGGAGTGTCGATGTTCTCTTCAGGTACTGGTAAAGGATTATTAATTAAAACTATAAAATGTAACTTGTGAATCCTTTCTACTTAAAGAAGCCTCTTGTTGTGATAATCATGTAGATGTATAGGTATATTTGGTCACTAATAATAATGGATATCACAAACATTCCTTTCTTCACTTAACATCCGTAACATGAAAACACAATAAACATGTCTGTTTTTGTGCTTACAATTTATGTCAATAGATGGACTTTTTCATTTGAGGTCACATTAATCGCATCACTAACAAAGGTGAATCCAGATTGTGTAGCTTATGAATCCTTCCCACTAAAAAGAACTTATTCCCAGAGGCAGGTGTGATTATTGACTTTGTAATGTTTAAAATTTTTGAAATTGTACACTTAAGATGGTAAGCTATCTTAAGCCCTGTCTGTTGGTTCCTATTGCAATTTTGATTGTTCTGGTCAATCACGGAGTAGCAACTACAAATTGTCCGGTCATCTAGGCTCATGTTCATGCTCATAGATGGTTTGTCTGCCTAAAACCCTGGTAGAATTTCCAAAAGACGGGGTTGGTGGACCCCACCACTTCACCTTTCCCGCATGACCTGGCGTAGACGCAGTGGTATATACGGTCTACCGTGGGATCCAGTTGAATGCATCATCAATTTTTTCCTCTTCCCCTCATTGATCTGCATTCTGACGTGGTAGGCACCATTGTTGCCTAAAATAGAAGATCACCAACACTTATAAACTGAGGATGTCTGTTAATACCAAGCAGTCATCTGGTTGGTTCCTTGTGTAAGTGCAGCTGGTCTGGCGATACTGGAGTAGCAACCACGGGCGGCCAATCAAGCTCAAGCTCAAACCCTGGTAGAATTTCTAAAGGAATTTAAAGAGGTGTTTTTGGAGAATTTTCTCCTTAATGAATGGAGTAAATCCTGAATGAATACCAGTAAAAATCTTAATAGATCCCCTGTAGGAAAACAGATACATATCTTTGAAAAATTCCAAGCGAAAAGTATGAAGGAAGTTCTACAGATATTTCTGGACGTAGGATGCAGAGCTACTTGGGTACTTCCATGATTCACTTTAGCATGGGGGTTTTTCACGGCCTGGAACTTTGCAATAAGAGGCGCGTTAATACGCCGCATATTTTGGCCTAATATGAGCTCAGTAGCTTTCAAAAAAACCCACTGCCGAAGTGCATCAAGAGTACAAGAATAGGATCAGGCTCCTTATTCCTGAGGGTATCCTCCGCAAGAGCTTATGGATACAGTTCATAAATTACGCCGGAAACGTTTGAGGCCCAAGTAAAATTGGAGCATAAGTCGAAACTGAAAAAAAAACAGTTCTCTACTGAATAATCGGCATATCGTAAAAAGTAAAAGCATAGGCTGGAAATTTCAGTATGTTAATCCCGGAAAATCAACCCAAATCAATTATTGGTTTTCATACTGTGTCAAAAAATATCAAATTTTTTTTAGCGATATATGACCATCGGAAGCCTTTCTGATTATTTTGAATACAGATGACCGTTTTAAGACAAGTTTCAGAATCTTGGTTTACATTCAAAAATACCGATGTTTATCATTGGAAAGCACGCATTATTAGAAACTTAACTTAACGCTGAACATTGTTTCAGCAAATTGGAACTTCTAACGAGAATACTGAAAAAAGCTGGTTTCTGATAAGAATCCAAGAAGGCTTCTAAGGAGAGTGTTTTGTGAAAACCCAAGCTGACGCGTTCGTTTTCGCGTACTATCGGAGTGTTTTTTTTTCTTTTCAGTTTTTGTTCGATTAGGAGTGCGCTCCGGAAGCCCAAGCAAACGGTTTCGTGTTTTTCACCACCGAAGTGGATGTTTTGCTGGCCAGTGCAGAGTGCTTCGTGGAAGCTCAAGCATTCTTGTTTTTGTTTTGTGTCATCAAAGCCATTTGTCGCATGAAAAGCAAAAGTGTTATTTTTCTCGCGTCTCCAGAGTGATTTCTTTCTCAGTTGATCTGTGTGCGTTAAATGAAGCTGAAAGTGAATTGCGGCTGCTCAGTCAAGGATGAAAGATCAATTGGTGAGCTCGTTTCATGCTTCTATTTCAAATCTGTAAAAAGTGTTTGACTGTTCATTTAATCGTTACAACGGTGGGACGTGGATATGATTTTTCAACGAACTATGAATGGTTCGCCACTGCGAGGGTCGGCTTAAACTCTGATTCATATATAATTTTTTTTCGCAACGCCTTTTAATTTTTACTTTTATTTTTGCAATTAAAAAACTTTGAATGATTCGACACTATAAGTGTACACTTGCAAAAGGTTCTTTTGATTCAACAAACTTTGAATGGTTCGCTTTGTAAATGCTGGCATAAGAGTGTTCTGTGATGGTCCAGTCAATCGAGTGGTTTTTTTTTCTTTTCATGCGACTCAAATATGACAACACATGTTTTAGTACTGACGGCTGAAATGTTGCGTTAAGGTGAATATGAATCGAAGCCAAACCTCTAATTTTCAAAAGCACAAATTTGGAGAACCGAACAACCGTTTGAGCTGAAAACTTAATTGATTGGTCACCAGCAGCTAGTGACCAATCGATTAAGTTTTCATCTTAAATGGATGTTGGGTTCTCCAGATTCGTGCTCCTGAAAATTTGAGGTTTGGCTTCGATTCATTTTCACCTTAAGCTATTTGGTACAAATTTTTCATATCAATTGAAAATATTATATTTAAAGGCATGTTTACATTTCACTTATAATTGTTAATCATGATCTAATCGCTTATCAAAGTGAATCCTGTAACTCAACAATCCTTCCCATCAACAAACATCTCTACCAGTAACCTTCGTGAAGATGCAGATGTAAACACGGTCTCCAAATAGCAAAGGTTACACACTAACATTCCTTCACCCAATCCTACTTGACTTCAAGGATGTGGCCGGCGCCGTAATTGTAAAAATAGAGGCAGTAAATTATGCCCACTGAAGAAGATTATGGCCAATCCCAGCCGAACTTCTTATTGATTCTTTGTGCATCTTCACTGACTTCGGTCAATCACGGAAAAGCAACCATTGATATGTGTAGTCAGTCTTAGCTACGAATTCTTGAAGGCTTCTAATGAAATCCCTGGCAGGCTTCTGATAAGCTCCCTGGAAGGTTTCTGATAAGAATCCTTAACAGTTTCTGTTGACAATTCTGGAAGGTGCCTGATGCAAATCCTGGTAGGATTCTGATAAAAACCTTGAAATGTTCTAAAGAAAATCTTAGAAGAATACCTTTGAAAATCTGGGAAGAATCGTGATGAAAACCCTTATTTCGTATGAGATCATTGGAATTTTTTTGATGATTATCCTTGAAGGATTGGATAAGATTTAATGTCAATGCTGGAAGGATTATGATAAAACTTCAGCAGGGATTCTGTTTAAACCCAGGAAGAATTCTGATGAAAATCCAAGAAGAACTCTGATGAGAATCCAGGGAGGATTTTAACTTGAATACTGGAAGGATTTTGGTAAGAATCCAGGAAGGATTTTGGATAAGAATCCTTGAAGGAATATGTTGCGAATACTAATCCTGGGAGGACACTGATGAGAATGATGGAAGCATGCTGAATAAAAATTTAAGGGATTCTTGTAGAGATTCTGATGAGAATCCTGGAAGGATTTGGAGAAAAATCATTGAAGGATTCTGTTGCGAATTCTTATCCTGGAAGGAATCTGACAAGAATAATGGAAGTAGTATTCTGAAGATAAATTTAAAAGGGAATCTTGTAGAGATTCTGATGAGATTACTGGAAGGATTCTGATAACAATTCGGCACTTATGCTGAAAGAATTCTGATTCTGATGAGAATCGTGAGAGGATTCTGATGAGAACTTTGCAAGGATTCTGATGAGAATCCTGAGGAGATTCTGATGAGAGTGCTGAGAGGGGAATCCTGTAGAGGTTTCAATGAGATTACTGGAACGATTCTGATGAGAATTTGGCATCGCTGCTGATTAGATACAAAAATTATTCTGATGAGAATCTTGAGAGGGTTCTGATTGGAGTCCTAAGAAATGAGAATCATCGAATTTAAAAGGGTATTTTTAAACAATTCTAATGAAAGACGAGTGTAATAAGAACTTAATAGGATTCTGAAGAGATTTTTGATAGGATTCTGATGAGAATCTTGAGGAAATTCAGAAGATAATTTTATGTGAGTAGTAATGAGAATATTGCGAAAGAATCTTATGTGAATCCTGCGACGAATCCAATGAGAGTCATGAGAGGATACTGATGAGAATTCTTTGGGGATTCTGAGAGGATTCAGTAGAAACTTTCTAGGATTCCTTTCCTTTCTTCCACGATTATCAATTAAATAAAAATTTCAAAAATAAATCTTTGGGATGTTGTTACTAAACTTGAGTTTATCATATTATCAAATATATCCAAAATAGCTACTGATAGTTTATACTTGCGAAACAGTTGGATTTAATATTTCTTTTATTCTTTCTTGATATGAATTTTTGAAATTTTGTATGCATTTGGTGGTACAACATAAAACTGTTTGAATTTGGGAGTCAAGAGATGTAAGCAAATAAATGCAAAAAAGTCATCCACGTCATTTAAGGGTTAAACATAGCGATTATTAGATGTCATTTATACATTAGCCACAATTTTTGGATTGTGAGATATAATAACTGCTATCAAACAATCATATTCACATTTCCGATCCAATCAAGCATTTGATCGCATAAAAGCAAGCATCATTTTTCTGCGTGTCGAATTTCCAGCCATGAACCCTATTTGCCTTCGAAATTACACACCATTCACCTGCCCGGCCGGAGCTCATCACCTGAACCCGATCTCGATCTGCCCGAAAAAATATGTTTGATTTTACCGTAATTTGAGACTTTCGACAAATGTTATCAACGCTTGCTAACCGACCGACAGAACGGGCGCAGATTTCTCGGAAGCCCTCTGTGTGAATGTGCAACCAACGAAACTTCACAAAAGGCAATAATAATAATCGAACAACACTTTTGGCACCTCCGATCGTCCTCTGTCGGCTTTCGTCATTTCCAGTGATGCCGTGCTGCTTGCCCCATTGTTGGCTGGTTCTCGTTTATTTGAGGAATGATTTTGCATAAATTTCCAAGAATTAAAAGTGAATGGGCGAGAAAAACAACATGAAAACACTTTCAGGATCAATTTCGATGCCATGCTTTCTCGATTGCTGTGGTGCAGAGTGGTCCAGTTTTAGAAAAAAGCATGGGAAAATTTCCTCAATTTATTTTTTTTATTGTTTTATCAATAAAATAGTTATTTATGCAACAGGCAGTAAATTGTGAGATTTTTTCAGCACTAGTCGTATATATGTACATACATGATTGAAAACATGTATATTATTTTTCTTGTGTCACAATATGTAATCAACTACGAGAAAATTATACTTGAGTTATAAAACAATTTTACCGAAAACGCCTTACTTATAAGTGATCAGGATCCTGAGATTTAAGTTCAGTAGCGCCACCTGATGACAAAATGTTGTATCTCTTATCTAGAATAAGCTCCTCTTATTTCGCACCCATTTTGTGATGAATTGTACATGGTCTTAAAAATAAAATCAACGCAGTGCATCTGTACTGTATGCATTCTTTTCTATTTGATCACATAGATGGATGTTTTACTTCGCTCTCCCAATAAAAATTATGCTCAGAAATTGGTGAATCAGTTTTTTGGAAAATTGAACCTCTTTGTGGCGTCATTGGAGGGTGGCGTTGCTCTTAGGGACGAGGGAGGATTTGCTGTGTTTCATTTTTGCCGTGGCCTTGCCACTTCCTTCGATACGATTTTTTTCTTCTCCACATTCGCAGGGCATCCAGGGTGCAGAAGTCAGTGCGTCACCAGCAGAGGGCAACCGTTTCACCGCAGCCAACACAATGTAGCTTTTAGGATGAGGACCATCGCTGAAGACGAGGGGATCGAAAGATGCGGGAAAATGTGATCATTATCGTCTGTTATTATGCAAATAATGAATAATTTAGCATTAAACGTGAAATGATGCCACTTACTGGAACGTTTCCGTTGAACTTTGTGGCATTGTGGTCAGGTCGGGGCCATTTGAAGTGTTGTTTCTTGTAAGTAGAAAAAAAAAACGGATTGGCTTATTCACAAGAACGGCTCACCACAAAAGTGAAACGTCTGCAATAATATTGAATTTTACGGGCCTCGGTATTTTTCACACATTTAATTTTCAATTCTTTGCAGCACAATGAAGGATGGTGCTATTCTAGTCGTGGTTGAGTAAGATCATCCCTAGGAAAACTTTTCATGGCATACAATCCAGTCAATTCGCTGTAACCAACAATTCCCATTATGATGTTATGAAAAACGTTTAAAATAATGTTCATGAAAATATGCCAAATAAAAACGTTTGGTAAATATATCAAACACGAACGGTTAGTTGCTTCCTAGAAGTTCTTAGAGGACAACATATCAAAATTTAATATTTCTGAATCATTCACCCAATCCTAACATTGTCGAAAACGAGCAACCTTATTTTCAATTGTATAATTTTATATTATTTTATTTCCTTCCCTCAACATCATAATAGGCATTGAAATTTTTGCAATACAACTAAAATTCTAAACAAAGTTAAGATGAACAATCGAGACCCAAATAGATAAACGCTGTAGATTGAATAATTCCTCAAACCATACAGATGTCAAAACAACCTATCCAGTGCCTTATGACAAATGATCTAATCTGGAAACCGAAACAACTTTACAAACCATTACCGATTGACTCGATTTTCCCTCCCAAAAAAATAGACACCACGCCTCAAAGTTTAATGGTCCATGGTTTATCCATTTGTGACAACCCCATTTCCAGCAAAACCCGTCCCATAATAATCCCTCTTGTTGTTAAACATGCCATAATCAAATTATCCATGCCCATGCGACGGAAAGGATGTTGAAGCGAATCTCAAACATTTGTCCATAAATCAGTGTAATTTTCAATTACAACGATCGCACTTCCTGTTTGTGTGACTACAGCAGAGCCGCCTTAACCCTAGCCTTTTTCGCTTGCTGATTGTCGGAAACCTCAACAACAAGTGACATTGCTCCTTGGGGTGCCGCCGTTTCGTGCCACAAAACAGATTCACTGTCATTTACACGGATCATTTACTTTGCGGAATTGGATTCCCTTGCCGGGATGTCATGCCACGATTCGGTTGCGTATAGTTCCCGACCAGCAAATTGTATCAATATAATATCATAAATGTATCATAATCAGATGCAACTTTTTCTCATGGTAAACCATGTTACAAAATTCAAAACACATCCTGTTACAACGAGTATTATCCGCAGCACTTTGCGCTCGAAAACACCGTATTGAGTCAAGAGTCAATGTAGCTATACCACTTTGTATCACTTTGAAATTGCAATCTGCAAAATCAACATGGCTACCAAAACGAATGACGGACTATTTAGCCTTAAAAGTTTAGATTTTATGCTATAAATAAGTAGCATCAATTTATAACTACTTACGTTTGTAGATACTCAGGCTTATATATCATGGAGTCCTTGGAAATACAAAAACATCCACACAACTCAATACAACACACCGTTTGCTAATATTGATAGTAAGAGGCCTTTGCAATATTGAAAAACGTCTATTGATGATTGGTTACGCTACGATATACACTAATGCCCATATTAGATAGAGATCTTAGAGGACCAAGAACTTCAACACATTTTAATACAATACACCGTTTACTCACAGGAAATGTTAGGAGTTTTTGGAGTATTTGAAAACTATCTTCTTATCACTTATTATGCCCGTAGCTCCCAAGGCCTATATTCAATGAAGTTCTTGGAGGACCAAAAACATCCTTATAAATCAATAAAATATTCCGATGACTTAAATGAATGGTTAAGAGAATGTGTCATATTAAAAAACTACCTATAGACCATTGATCACGTTTGTAGATTCAAAGGCCTATATTCAATGAAGTCTTTGGAGGATCTAGGATATTGGTACAACTTATATCAATACTCATTTTCTGCTACATATAGAAAAGGACCTGTGCCATATTAAAAAAGCATGTATTGATATTGGTTACGCTTGTAGATCCTAAGACGTATATTCGATATAGATCTTGCAGGACCTAGGATATCCACACAAATCAATACAATACACTGTTTACTCACAAGAATGGTTAGAGGACAGTGGAGTATTTTAAAACTAACCTCTAATCTCTTATTTCGGTCGTTGATCCCAAGGCCTATATTCAATGGAGTCCTTGGAGGACCTAGGATATCCGCACAAATTATTACAATACACCGTTTACTCACATGAATGGTTAGAATCCTGTGGAGTATTTGAAAATTAACCTCTAATCTCTTATTACGGTCGTAGATCCCAAGGCCTATATTTAATGGAGTCCTTCGAGGACCTAGGACATCGGCACAAAATATGAAAATATTCATTTTACTACTATGAATAGATAAGGGCTTGTGCCATATCAAAAAAAGTTTTTGGATGAACTAGGACACCTGTACACATCATTGTGTACGCCGATGATATTACCCTGGTCGTGTTTGGTAAATACGTTAGGTGAATTAGGCATAAAATGCAAAAATCATTACCGACCGAGTCTCCCTGTCGTTAGCATAGATGAGCAGGCAGTCAAGGCACTGCACAAGATGAACCCAAGCAGCACAGTTTGTTTCAACTCAAGAATAAAATTATCTCTTGAAACTAATCAGAGTTGTCAACTGTTGAAAATATGACTTACAATTGCACCGAATAGCAACGCAAAAAGCGCAAAAGGCGGAGTCTGTTTGCAACATATTTAAGTAATATCGGAATTGCTTATTTGTTGCAAAATACTTACGAGAAAAAAATAAAAACAAAAATATGAACGAGAATTGAACCTCCGACCTCAAGATCACCAATCTTCTCCTCTACTCACTACTCCATCAGCTCTTCGAACAATTGCTTCGCCAATGCAGTATAAAAGCGACCACATGGCTCATTAATCAAAGCTTGTTGCTTATAACTTGACTGCATCCTTCGGAATACAAGTTCATTACCAGCGAAAATAGGCCACGCCTGAAATAATCTAAACTTTACGCAAAAACTTCCGTGCAACACATGAGAAACACCTTTTAAACAAACAAACTGTTGCTAGACCATGTTTTTCGTTGTTAGATGATACGTAGAGTGCAACTCAACCTTATTGCAACTGGATTGAAACAAACAAGCTTCTATAGCTATAGCTGTCAAACACGTAGTTTAGTTCAACTTTCTCGCAACTGGGATGAATCTTCTTGAGTTGTGGGTATGGGAACGAAAACTGAATGCAAGTTGCGGATGCTTTTAATGAAAGTAATTTGAAACACAACATTAAAACCGGCATTTTGAGAGAAGTTTCAAGAGTTTGTTTGAAAAGTTGCTGACAACATCTTGATGAATTTGACTTCATTGCTATTTGCAAGAAACATTTGCAGCAAATCTTGTCGTTTCAAAAATGTTGAACGTTAAACAAGGAGTGAAATGCATGTTCATTGGAACGGTAATTAAACTTTATGAGCCTTGATAATGTTATGCAACTGAACTAGAACCAGATAAGTAACAGATGTCTTCATTGATACGCGATTGAAACCATTTTTGAAAAGTATCTCTTTGGAAGATGTTTCGCGTGCTACTTGGGAAGTGTCGGATTGTTTCGCGGTCTTCGGCAATATTCTTCATGGTAAAAAAGCTATCAAGGTCTGTGTTCAGAATTCTAATAGAGGTCAGTGGGCGACCTCTGGCGATTTTTCTTTGCAAAAAGAAGTGTTCCCATAGTAAATCCCATGCAAACTTTGAACGGCTGGCGCTAAAATATAGTTCCACCAATCGAGCTGAAATTTTGCACAGCTGTTATGACTCCAATCCAAAAAGTGGACTGGAGCGAGAATCTAAATTTCGTCCCATCGTAGTGCTCATGCACTTCGTCAGTCCATATAACTGTTCTGCAAGTTCGCTGTTGGAGCTTTAAATCGTCATAAACGCTGCTCACTACGACATTTCTACGGTGTCTCTGCGACTACTCTTTTTGCCCAATTGGAGGTTGAAGATCTCGCCGGGGCTTTGGACAGCCTTCTGTGTGATGACGCATACTTCCCTTGGGCTGGCCTCACGTCAGAGCTCTGCTGAACTTCTACTGGACGCTCAAGTACATTTCGTTGATTCTACGACGACTCGTTCTCCACTGTTGCTGCTCGATTTCTCCGGGTTGACCAGTTGGATGCCGAGGTCGGTCCAGCGATTCCGGTTGGAGGATGGCTTCTTGTTCACTGGCGCCCCGATGACCCAAAACTGGTTTGTGACGATCGATGCTAGTCGACCTAGTCTCCGACGGTGGAGCTAGCCTACTCCGACTACGCGCTTCTTCATCCTTCGATACCGGCCGGTGGGATGCCGAAGTCGGTCCAGTGATTCCGGTTGGCTTCCGGACTCCGACGACTCAAGCCGGTGATACGCTACGTACTACTCAGAGTGGATCTGTCCTACTCCGGCGAAGATTTCCCCGGCGGTGGAAGATCTCCCGAACCGATACTATTCGAGCAGATGCCGAGGTCGATCCTGTGATGATGGTGGAGGTAAACTTCTAGTTCACGACGACCTATTGCCGGTGCTACTACGCGGTCTCTTTAACTAGTCCCCGACGGTGGACTTAGCCTTCTCCGAAACTGGCCTGGCAGATGCCGAGGTCGGTCCTGCGATTCCGGTGGAGGGAAACTTCCAGTTCACAGGCGCCCGACGACCATTTTCCGGTGCTGTTTCGCGAATTACTCAGCTAGACCCCGGCGGTGGATTCAGCCTACTCCGACTCGACGTTGATCGGCCAAGTGCCAGGGTCGGTTCTGCAATTCCGGTTGGAGGATGACTTCCAGTTTGCAGGCGACCCGACGACTTATTACCGATACTACGCTACGCCCGCTCTACTCGGTCTAGTCTCCGAGGATCTAGCCTACTCCGATCGCGACCTGGAGCTCTCTGGTCTTCACGTAATCTCCTTTGTAGCAACGACCTAATCTGTGTTATCGCTCTGTTCACCGCTTTCCAAGTGCTTTCATGCTGGAACATGTTCTGCGCGATGTTGGCCGAGTTTAGGACGCTTGCGGTTTCTGGCATAATCTCGCGTCGTATATCCCTGAACCGAGGGCAGTCGAATATAACATGCTCCGGGGACTCCTCGATATTTGGGCAGGCCGGACAATGTGGAGACTCTGCGTGTCCAAATCTGTGCAAATATTTGCGGAAGCATCCATGGCCTGTAAAAAACTGAGTTAGGAACTTACTTATCCATGTTTTCTCGACGTCCATTCCAATACGTTAGGAATTAGTCTGTGCATCCACCTGCCTTTCTCCGAGTTATTCCACTCCTGCTGTCACCTCGCCATTGTATCCATTCTGATGGTATTCCTCACATTCCTTGTGTCTCTTTGGAGGTAGCATGCTATGTCATCAGCCAGAGTGATGCAAATGGGGACTATTCCGGCGATAACGCACACTGCTTCCGACGATATAGTGCGGTAGGCACTCGCCACCCGTATAGCCATAAGCCAGAGCGTACCTGCCAGCTTCTCTCGGTTACGTTTGGTTCCCAACGCCGCAGACCAAGCCGGGGCGCAGTATAGACGATGATACGGTGTCTAGCGATTCCGCCGTCAGCATCTCCACCTCGTCCGCAGTCTCGCCAGTTATCGCAAGAACGACGTCACCTGCAAACCCGACAATCTCGACTCCATTCAACAGTATCAAAGTTAGCACTCCATCATACATCATATTCCTCAGTGTTGGGCCAAGTATGGATCCTTGTGGAACTCCCGCCGTGACTTCATTTGACATCCGTTCTTGGTTTGTGTCGTAAACCAGTACGCGGTTCTGAAAGTAAATTTGCAGAACTTTAACCAGATATTCGGGAACCCTCATTCTGTGTAGGGCTGCGGCGATAGCCTTCCAGCTAGCACTGTTGAACACGTTCTTGACGTCTATTGTTACCACTGCACAGTATCGATTGCCTCTCCTCTTCTGCTTGGACGCATTCTCCGCGCACGCGATGACTGCCCGAATAGCATCAACCGTCGAAGTCTTTTTACGGAATCCGAACTGCTTTTTCGACAATCCGTTCTCGCCTTCCGTGTAGATCGTCAGCCTGCCGAGGATGACCTTCACCAGAAGTTTACCAAGAGTATCCAGCAAGCATATTGGTCTATTTGAAGCAGGATCTCCTGGCGGTTGTCCCGGTTTTGGCAGCAACACCGGCTTCTGTACCTTCCATCTGTCAGGAAAGCAGCCTTCCGCTAAACACTTCTGCAACACTGTCCTAAATATGTCTGGGAACGCCAAGATTGCTACCCTTAGCGGGACTCTTCCTGGTGGCACAGACTAACGGATACTGACTTACCTACTTTGTGCCTCGATTGTGGGAAAGGGCCTGGAAAGTGAAGTTGTGGTCCAGTATGGCGGAAGATCCTTCCTTTTAACTGATGGCTCGTTGGTTCTTGATGAGATCAGTTATGGTGTGTCTGGAAATGCCGGAAACCTCTGCGGCCGGTTACCCGGCCGATGTGCTATCTTCTCAGCTGAGACCTACGCCCTGTTGCAGACTTGTAAGCTCGTTATCGGTGTTTAGACTGTCATCTTCTCTGATTCCGCAAGCTGTCTCTCCACCTCCCCCTCAATGGTGGTCATCCGTGGTTGAAAGAAAAGCAACGGTCCACGAACATAACTTTTGTCTGGGTACTGGGCCTCGCAGGTATCCCAGGCAATGAGACTGCTGATATACTAGCATCGTTGATAGATCGACTGTAGTTCGTTGTTTGTGATATATTGGCTTTTCAGTCTTGACAAAATTAAAAACTGTTATTTTATTTTGTCCAACGTTTCGGTCCGTTTGGGACCTTCCTCAGAGACTCAATTGTTACAGTTCTTTCGTCCAGTGTGGTTCGGTAGAACCTGTAACTGTCTGGTGGATCGATTTTTCCGCACGACCGCAGCCAGTTTAGGATGCTTTTTTTTTTCTCACCGAAAAAGCATCCTTAACTAGCTGCGGTCGTGCGGGAAAAATCGATCCACCAGACAGTTACAGGTTCTACCGAACCACACTGGACGAAAGAACTGTAACAATTGAGTCCCTGAGGAAGGTCCCAAACGGACCGGACAAAATAAAATAACAGTTTTTAATTTTGTCAAGACTGAAAAGCCAATATATCACAGATATACTAGCAAACCAGGCTCGTCGTGCTCAACAGGAGGTACCTACCGTGCCATACTGTGCCGCTGTGACGCTGGGTGAAGCAAATTTCTTAAAGCGTATGGAACGCCGAGTGGTTGAACAACCGCGAGGCCATCCTGCGCAGAATCAATCCTAATCCTCGAAATCAGAAAATTATGACTCGACTGAGGATCGGACATACTTAACTCACTCATGGGCCAAGGCTCAGGGGCGATAATGCGTATTGCTAGCCCCTACTAGCCGATACTGCGTATTGCTGACCCGGCTCAAGGTCAATAACGGGAGTGCGACGTGTTTGAATCTGTACGAGAAGTGCTATTCAATGATCGCAAAACAGAAGCGTCAGTGCTCAAGCTCATCTGAGCTCTTGATTACTATGACGCTGTTTGAGGGTGGTCCGTTAGAGAGGGTCGATGCTACGGAACGTGAGATGCCGTACTCGAAATGATGCCTGAGGTGGTAGCACCTTTCTCGGAGGTTGGCTCTTCAAGCTAGCGGTACGATTAGAGGTTAGGTAGCGAGCCGAGGTGCTCGATAAAATATTGTGAGTTTCAATACTTAATTTTGGAGATGGTGCTTTAATAACGAAGTCGATAGATATGAATGTTGTGGAACGTGATATGCCATACTCGACAAGGTATTGTACGAGGCTGTACAAGGCTGGAGGCTGTGCTCCAAGTAAGCAGTACTTAGAGGGGTCGATGCTACAGCTAGTTGGCCTGATTAAAGGAGAAGGTGGTGTAAATTGCAATGCCTAGTTAGGAGGAGGTTGAACTTGAAAGAAAATCTATTGGGTTATGTCATAAGTTCAAAACTCGATGGGATATTCCACTAGTAGAAGACCACCGACCTGTCTGTTTTTCCGGTCCATCGAAAGTGGAAACCTATTTTGCCAGTCCAGGAGACTATTCAAATCATGATGCATCAAGTATAGGAATAGGTAGAGTATAAAAAGGTACAAGAGGTTTAAAAAGGTATAAGAGGTTTAGAAGTACAAGAGGTAAAGTGGAGAGGATGCGAGGGGTCGTCGATGTATCTTGTCATCAGCCAGATCACCACCACTTAAGAGCCTCAATTGTTACTCAAATCATGCTGTCACGAATGACCTTCCCTTGCTCGGGCAATCAAGTTGAAGTGACATTAGTAGAATAAAGAATAAACAAACACTACCTGAGCACCTGCACCACTAAGCCTACCTCTATCTCTGCCTTTAACCATATATGTAATTCATTTTGGTAGAATTAATACTCACCTCGCTGCAACCCTCTGCAGAGGCACAAAAGCCTCCTCCACTGACCTGCGATCAATATCATCCACAGGAGCATGTGCGACCGTGGGGCCCAGATAGCCGTAGCGGTAAACGCGCAGCTATTCAGCATGACCATGCTGAGGGTCGTGGATTCGAATCGACACGATATACACATGCAAAAATGGTCAATCGGCAAAGAAGGCTATCAGTTAATAACTGTGGAAGTGCTCATAATAACACTAATCTGAGAAGCAGGCTATGTCCCAGTTGGGACGTAACGCCAAGAAGAAGAAGAAGATGTGCGACCGTGTGATGATAGTGCCAAATTTTTTAAAAAGTTATCTGCATTTTAATTTGGACAAAATTTTGCCCAACTCCTGTATTTCATCATGCTGTGGGAACGGAGGAGGATGCCCAAAGATCTAAATAATCTAGTAAAACATTTCATCATAATGTCGAAGTGGTGTACAGTCAGCCGTTAGTTGTGAGACGAATCAAAACTGATTGCAACCCATGAGTAAGATACCATGGTGAATCGAAATGCGGACACTCTGAATCAATTCATTAAAATGATGTGAAATTGAATATTTAAGTCCCCACATTTGATTGAACATGTTAATACCATATTAGATTTAGTAACCATTGTCAAATAATTAATATAAACAAGACAAAACCTTGCTCCAGTTAGCCATCACATTTTTACCACGAAAGTTCTTTTGATAAAACCTAGCTTCAATGTTTGACTAGTAATAATGTGTTTGATTAATAAGTCATTAGTGATTTTTCCATTAGTCATATGTGAATTCATTTGAATATAATTGTGCCCTGAATGGGAATTGAACATTCCAGTGACTCGCAAACCAAGGAATATGGTGCAAATGTGTATTTAGTGCTGAAAGAAGAAACTGTCCGGGATTATGATCAAGTGTTTGAAATCCGGACATTATATTTTAACTACTTTTTCACGTCAAATGAGTTCATTTAAAAATGTGAAACATGAAGAGATATGTATAAAAACATCGACTATTCATGAAGAAGTCATTTTGAGTGAAACAAGCATCAAATTATGTGGAAAAATTGCGTGAATCTGATGTTGCTGACCCTCAGGCTACAACCTTTATAGTGCAGGTAATCAAAGTGCATGTTTTAGTCATTTTCTGCTCTTCGAAGCATTGTAAGACACATGAATGACTTAAATCCTTTAATGTGTGCTATGGAATTGAACTGGAGTATGATTTTCGTGAAATGTTCGTAAATAATTCATGAGAGTTTAGACTTGTCCGGATATCGATTCAAGAGTGTCCGGATTTAAAGACAAGATCCGCTTCAGATGTTTGGATTTAAAAACAAGACATGTCTCATTATTTTGACGATTTTCAAAATTAAATCGTATTTTTAAAGGAAAATTAATTACTTTCATAATGATCTTGTATGACTTTGTATGTAAAACAATAAAATATTAATGGGACCGCAATAGATCATATTTTAAATAGGGTTCAATCGTTTGTAACTGCTTAGGTGTCCGGGTATTGATGCAGCACGGTATATGTAAGCAACGGTAAGTAATATTTTTTGCATAGTTTCCAATAACCAATCTAGGTTTATCAAAATCTTAATCCACAATGTGACAGCTGTCTAGGGAAAGATTAGTTTGGCATCGGTTTGTATCAGCAATATTCACTTCAATCAAGGTTTCTTAAAAGGAGTGTGGCGAGCTGGCTAGCTGGCAGATTTATTTACATGTTGCGTTTCTATGGGGTTGTTAGGGATAGTTATCACAGAAACCGAATCATACAGGTTAAAATGAAAATGTTCTGCCGTATTCCATTCGATATATGTTTTCTTCAATCTCGCCAGCTATCACCTAGTATTTCAACATGGTGGATTCAATGTTTTGACACATTGAGCTACCTCCCTTCTGAGATACCTTGACTGCAATTCTGGGAAAATTGCAGGTTCTTACTGATCAAAGCTTACTACGATGGATACTTTCACATCACCCTAGTTGACAGCTTAAATACAGTCGACTCTCCACATTTCGATATCGAAGGGACCATCGAGATAGGGAGAAATCAGGACATAGAACCAATTGTTTATGAGTATAAATTGAAAATAACTCCGTTAGAAGGAAAATTAAAAATAAACAGGCGTCATTTCGTCTTTGTAAATTGTTTTGAATCCCAAAAATCTAGTCTAGTAACCTTTGATAATGGGCATGTCGACATATGGAGAGAAAATCGGGAATGAAAATCACATCGAGATAGGGAGATATCGAGATATGGATGGATTTGGAGAGTGAAAATGTATGCAGAATGAAGGGACCGTAAAAAATCATCGACATAGGGAGAGATATCGATATTATAGATATATAGAAGATTAAGATGTGAAGAATCGACGTGTTGCTAACAACGCCCATAAAAATATTGTTTTCAAAACTGGTACCTACGTTATGTAATAATTGATATAACTTGGATCCGCCACTGTTTTCCAAAGTAAAATCAGCAGTCGGCTTTATGTACAGTAGTAACTAAACCTTATCCAGAAGCCTGTATGGAGTTTTAAAACGAATCATTTTATAACAAAGGTATCGAAATGTTTAAGAAACACTGGAGTGATAGTGTTATCCTCGAAGGAATTTATGTTACTGAATAAAGTTGATTTATACGAAAAATGTATATTTTTATGGCATTGTCCTATGGACTTCTCAGCCTATGTGTCTCTAAAACAAACGTATCAAAAGTGAGTAAGAAAAATACTGGTTCACTCTTACTGATTTTTATCCAAAATTTGTAATAAATGATGTAAAGCAAAATTGTCGTTATTTTCAATCATCCTGCATCTAGTTAATTACAACCGTTGTTACAAAATATGACTGAACCCATCAAGCTATATGTTATTCACTTAGTTTCAGCAAATCGGGTATCAATGTGCAAACGAAACAATCCGATACGCACACCGTGAACAACATCCTATAACAATGTGTCTACTCTGCTCGAGTCCTTCGCTTGGGATATAGGTAACTTTGCACATGCTAGGGAGATTAGGGCAAATATTTACCCCTTTCTTTTGCGTTCCGACTACATTGTTGTAGTACAAGCATTTTCCACGGTTTCCACACCAAAGACGGGAATCGGAACAGACGGTTTCGGTGGAGGTTCATTCCGGAAAAATCGTTTCTTGTTCTCGTTGTAGTTGTTACTGGGTGGTGGTAGTGGGGAGGAAGGAAATGTATTGTGGAATGAAAAATCACTTTCTGGGTGCGCATTGCAACAACAGAGTTGGCTTTGTAGGAACAATAACGATACCTACATTAAAGGCCTGTAAGGATTTCAAATGTTGATATGGTTGAGAAGGGGGGGAGGGGTTAGGGAAATGGATCGCAAGGAGTGAATAAATCATACACGCCTCTCGCATTGCGGTGGCTACTGGAATAAAGAAACGCTGAAACGAGTGTGTGAAGTTGTGCGGTAGGTATGCATATCTATTACTTGTAATTTGAGTCATTTATTAGCAGGAAAAGTGATTTTATTACATTATTCTTGACTGTAAAACTCTATACATAATTTAAACAGGAAGAAAATGTTGATATATATTATCAAACATGTTGACGCTAACTTCTCGATAATGCAGTTGTGCTTTCAATTGAGGAAGCTTAAAGCTGGAATGTTAGTGACAAACGAACCCAGGGCTGAACATCTCTTTGATAAAGATAAAAAATAACAACTTTATAAGGAAAGCATATACTGAAATTAGTGGGTTCAAACCCATTCGGTTGAAGATCCCTAGGGATTGAGTTAGTTTCAATTGCAAAATTGGCAAATTTGGCAAAGGAAGCTCTCAGTCAATAATTGATAATAGAATACTGTTTGATAGCGGAGATGAATTGACTAAGTAGTTTTGAGTTTGTATAAACTTTGGATGTATTCGCTTTGGTGGTTAGAATAACAATGACCTTTAGTTCAAATTAGAGCAGTATTTATAGCAAACTTGGATGTTAGTTTCGTTGTTTCTGGACTACTAGGACAGCTGGTTGCTGCAATAAACATAGTGGGCTACTGCGATGCAATGAGCAGGAACAAATACTAATCTGAGAAGTTTGCTATTTTGCTAATTTTTATTTTATTTGTATCAGACCTGTACTAGGATTTTATATAAGATACTTAATTGTTGCCGAAATAGACGGAGAATACGACAACGGCTAATATTGACTTGGCATTTTCTTGAGAAAAGATAAATGCTACTTTGCTGATCAATGGTGTCCTTTTTTGGCATTTTAAAACCAATTATGAAAGAAAGGATGCCTCTCTGCTCATTAGATCCAATTTTGCACTCATCAATAATAATTTCCGTTTGTCGACTTTTCTATAGTTGGGACATGGGTCAATGATACAGTTCAGATATATCATCAAAAGTGAGAAACCCCGCATATTGTGCAGGTGCACGCTGCAATCTTCGGTATTCGAACAGGCAGCTGACAAAATCTACCGTTCTACCGTACCAAATATTACCGTTGCGCTGTTGGTTGTTAACTTTATAGGGTGTGAAAATATCAGATGGAACCCTTGAGATAAGCACCCTCCCTCACTCATCTCGCTGGGAAACCGCAAATTCTGTTCGAACACCTTTCTCACTTCGATCCCGAAACTGCATGCGCTGAACCAGAAGTAGCAATCAATTTGTCAATATTTTGAGCACCACCACAAGCGCAAACCAGCAGCGAAAGGTGTTTCGGTTTATCTCCGCTGCTTTGCTGCGATGGCGTTTTCAGGTAGCGCAGTTCCATAAATCATTGCCGCTCGGAAGTCAGCGGCAACAGCAGCCATTGCGCCTAGACAGTCCGAACCGAACGCCGTTGGTGGCATTTCGAACACGCGTTCTTTCGCCCTAGCACTTCACGCGCACAAAATGTTCCTAATAAGGCCAATGAATTGGGACTTTAGAACCGCAAAGCAATTCCGCGGCGACGCGCTTGGCGGCACATCTTTTCCGCAAATTACGGTTACGACTTCATCTCTGCACAGCGCGGCGGCGGAACCACACCAAAAGCCGACTTAGTGCCAATCCCGAAGAAGGAACTGAGTGATGAAAAGCTTCGGTCGCCGCATCCGTTTTCTGGAATATAAAAAGGCGCGGTCCCTCTTTCCGGATAATGGACAATTTGCGATAGGCAATAACTTTGGCCATCCATCCGTTTCGCAAGGTGTGTGGTTTATGGTCACGTGTCGATCGATGACGTGTGATGTGGATGAAGGTACTGGAAGCAGTATTGCAATACCGTCATTCGGCCAGGGGAGAAATGCACTTAACAAGACAAGGCCGGTCAGCCGTTGGAATGTGGCCTCTGGGAGGCGGGATGTGGGTAATTCCAATGCGGTCGATTGGGATGGTTCATTGGTTCTGAACTAGATGGATCGATTGATTCGGTTTTTCAGTCAGTTGGGGATGGGGAAGGAATGTTAGTGTGTAATTATTATTGCTTCTAGAGATCGAGAATACCTCTGCATTTCCACAATCATCATGGGAAGGGAGTTTATTAGTGAGGGAGGAAAAAAAATCTGGAAGTCACCTTCGGTCAGCAATGCAATACACGGATAAGGAAAAATACGACTAATTTAGCATTTTTGTCTAGCAGTGAAAATATATTGTTATATATTGGTAAAAGATTCAAATTCGTCGACATTCATAAATTTGAACTATTCAAACTATCGCACCCGATATTTCAATTGACGTTTTTTATGTGCACTGCAATTATGCCGGAGTCATCTCATCGAAGGAGTTGATACATACAAGTTTGGCACAAAAGTAACTAGGGTAGCATTTTTTCCGAACAATAAACATAATATATTTTCTTCTTCCGAAATTTCTCTTCTCACTTCTAGTGCCTAACATTACATTAGCATTTGCCCCACAAAACGACCAAGAAGCGTCAATCAAATGATACGGAACCAATCCATCACGCAAATCTATTCGTTTCGATCCCATTTTCCCACCAGAAATCTACCCCGCCGAAGCAACTTACCGACTGACTCCGGTTAATGACTGGAAAAACGACCGTTTGCATCGCTTGTAAAACGGACCACCCGCGGGATGACTCGTCTTACAATCGAATCCAAATTCCATAGCCTAGCTGTTTCTTGCGGTGAGCCACCAGCACAACTATTGTCCAATGGGAAACCGAATCCGTACGGAATAGGAAATAATGAAAAAAAGTTTGATTTTTAATTTAACACCTCGTGATTTTCAATGACCGATTCCGCCACGGTTTGCCTTTGACTTTTCTCCGGCGTCGTCGGTCGCCTGGCATTGCCCGACCAGTAGATTGCTACAAAATTGTATCTATGTTTCTTTATCGGTCGGTCCAGAATCTTTTCGTTATGGAAATTTTCGAGACTTCTCTGGGCATAGAGTATCATCAGGCAACGAAAACTCTCAGTTAATCACTGTGGAAGTGCTTTAGGAACACTGAGCTGAGAAGCTGAAGCTGAGAAACAGGCCCTGTCCCAGTAGGGACGTAAAGTCGATTAGAAGAAAAATATAACACAGTTTGTTATAAATTTATTGCTAAAAAATGATGAGTTATATTTTTGTTTAAGGTGAAGATGAATCGAAGCCAAACTTCAAATTTTCAAGCAAGAGCACAAATTTGGAGACCTGAACACCCGTTTGAGCAGAAACTTGATCGATTGGTCACCACCAGCTAGTGACCAATCGATTAAGTTTTCAGCTTGAACAGTTGTTTGGTTCTCCAGATTTGTGCTCTTGAATATATGACGGTTGGCTTCGATTCATCTTCACCTTGATTTAGAAAATCGCGCGTTTTTTTATTGAAATTATTAGGTAAATAATGTGTTGCAAATTTTGTTGAATTTAGAAAAAAAAGTTATCTTAACTACTAATCAGCTAAATTTATAACATATTTTATTACAAAAAACATGCTAACTGAACAACAAAATCTGTTCCAATTCTACTGTAATTCACAGGTCGGGCGCTTCTGACATTCGGTTGCTTCGGAGGTCGAAGGTGTTTGCAAACCTTCGCTGCACGAAGAACAATTCCGGCATCGTCTTCGATTTGGCCCGGTTTCGATGGGGACACACAATACACGGCTTCCAGGTGTGACGGATCGAATTGGGCAAATTGGGAACAAGAGAACTGCTTCGGTCGATCGTGACGAGTGATTTCGGTAAACAGTCCTGCTGGGCCTTTGGTTTGCCGTTTTCGGCCGATTTCATGACAAATGTAAATCATGAAAACATGTTATTTATTTAAGATTTAGATCTAGTGTCGGCAAACATCTGGACCACTTCCCACGGTTGCGAGCAATTTCGGGATGCGATTATTATTACCGCTGTTTGCGGCGCGCAGGATGTCAATTTGAATGTGTTCAAATGCAGTGTGACGTGGCAGAAGGATCCAATTTGAATGCAAAGTAAGAGCGCAACAATGTAAGCAATTCGTTCCAAGACATTAGCTGCTGTGATGCCGGTTGCGGTAGCTTTATAAGGCAGTGCCTCCTTCCCGTTTATACAAGCCGCAAACAAATCACACCCTTGCTATATTGAGTTTATTCGATTGTAGAGTCTTCTTCATGGAGGCTTTTCGTCCAAACTAGGATAGAGCCTGCTTCTTAGCTTAGTGTTCTTATGACCACTTCCGGAATTATTATTCATGAGCTGTGTTTGCCTAAGTTATCATTTACGCATTCGCCATTTTGGCGGGATTCGAACCTTGAGGATAGTGGTCTTACTGAATACCGTTATGACTATGAGAGCCCTGATTGTAGGGTATCAATGTCAAAAACGATACCGTATCAGCAGACGGAAATTCGCTTTCAAATCACACCATAAAGTGTACACTATGATTCATTATCAGAAAACTTTGTTTTCAGAAATTTCTAGTTTACTGACAGGTATCATATGTTGGTCTGAATAATTCTCTTTTTAACTCTTGAAGGTATTGAACCCTTGTGAGTCATTCCAACGGGGTTGGAAGTCAACTATCGCTTATTGCTTCTGCTTCCCAATCAGGAGGAAGTAAATTAAATTCTAGGCCGGTTCTTTCTCAGATGTGGCAGCGAATTGAGGGGCTTTTCAAGGATTTTCAAACTAATCGTCTTGCTATCGAGGTGTTGGAAGACGTCGATGATGATGGGTCAATCAGGGGTGGAGCTAGAGATGATGATGAACAAGATGCAGTTGACAAAAAGCAGCGTCTCATCCATCAAAGGTTCGAACTTGACTACGTTTTAATCTCCAGTTTCCTCGCAAACGAGATTCGCAAACTTCAGCTCGGTAATCCCCCAAACCCAATTCCTCAAGCTACCAAACATTCGCGCGTCAATCTTCCTGAAGTTAAACTCCCTAGTTTTGATGGCACTATTTCGTAATGGATAATTTTTCGCGATTCATTCAAATCGCTCATTGATTCCAATCAGCAACTTACGCCCTTTGACAAGTTCTCGTACCTTGTAGCTTCCCTAACTAAAGTTGCGAGGAAGGTTGTCGAATCGATCAAGCTCTCTGCGGCCATCTACTCGGTCGTTTGGCAGCTTCTGGAGAAAAGATTCGAAAATAAGAAGCTTATACTGAAAACCTATCTTGATGCCCGTTTTGCGATCAAGCCGATGATAAAGGAAAGCTACGACTCTTTGTTGCGGTTGGTCAGTGAGTTTGAACGAAATTTAAGCTTGTTAGACAAGATGGGATTCTAAACGGACAATTGGAGCGTTATTTTAGCACATACGGTCTGTAGTCGCCTCGACCCGTCAACCTTGAAACAATGGGAATCACATTACCGACCGACGGATGTTGTGGTACAAGGATCCCATCACGTTTCTCCATGGTCACTTGTCAGTTTTGCAGTCGTTGCCACCGTCCAAATCGCAGTCATCAGAGTTCAGCTAAATGGATCAACATCGGCCGCTGAAATAGAAGATCTACACCGTGCACACCATTACCAGTTCAGCGACCAGCTTGTTTCCATTTTGCTCAAAATCTCCACATTCGCCATTCAAATGTCATACGTTCCAAGGTTTGTCAGTCTCCTAACGCTTCGACCTTGTGACGAAGAAGAACCTCTGCATAAACTGCTTCTCTTCGTCGCACATGTTTCGCAGTTGTCCGTCTAGTACTTGCAGAGTCTGCAACCAAAAGCACCACACTATGCTCCATCAAACATCAAATGATCGTCCTTCCGCTCCCAGCAAATCCACCGCTCCTCACTCAAATCCGGTTCAGCCGGAGAGTCAAACCATTTCGAACCAGTCTTCTTCGCAACCAAATCCGTCGTCGTCGTCCTCGTCAGAAACCCAAAAGCCTTCGTCCTCCGCCACTAGCCTCGTGTCCACCACAATCGTCGCCGCTCCAAGAAGCGCTCCAGCTACCGTCTTGCTTCAGACGGCGATCATTAACCTCTCGATGAGTTAATCTCTCGTTTCTGGAAGATTGAATCGTGCTGGTCAAACAGCACTCAGTCTAGTGAGGAAGTAGCCTGTGAAGATCACTTCACTGCTCAAACCTATCGAGATGAGTCGGGAAAGTTTGTTGTTACTCTTCCCAAGCATCCGTCCGTTTTGGCCCAACTAGGTAGCTCAAAAGAGATTTCTACTAAAAGATTTCTTGCTCTGGAACGTCGTCTCGATGGGAATTCCAAGCTTAAAAAAGAGTACACATCGATGAATATCACCAACTAGGTCACATGGAAGAGGTGGATTCGTCTTCTTTGTCTGTTGGTCCAGCGTATTACTTACCTCACCAAGGAGTAGAGAAAGTGGACAGCACAACCACGAAAATCCGGGTCGTTTTCGACGCTTCCTGTCGGACTGACAGTGGAATTTCTTTGAATCAGGCGCTGATGGTGGGTCCTGTAGTTCAGGATGATCTCTTCGCTTTCGCATGCATAAGATCGCCATTATTGCAGACATCGAAAAGATGTATCGTCAAATACGCGGGATCCGTCGTGTTATCAACTACAGCGCATCCTTTGGCGTAGTTCATCTTCTGAACCACTACGCACTTTCAAGCTGGTAACAGTGACTTACGGCACTACGTCTGCGCCCTTTCTGGCCATTAAATTGTTGGGTATTTCAGGATCTTGGGGTAGAGTAGGCTATCGCGATTACATTTAGTACTCTTTATTCAAAGAACAGTTAATTAAACGGACTTTAAAACGAATTTAAAACTTTCTCGAGGAAATAGCGGTTTATCTCATTGATTGTCTTGTAATATACTGAACGGCAGTGTTGCCAGACTACTTTAAAGCAAAAGTAAGTTATATAAAAAAGATTACATACATAACATTTCTTCTCTCCTTTCGAAATGAATCGTCTACGGCGAATACTTGCATGGAGGACGACGAACTCTTGTCGAACGACGTAAGATGAATGGGGAACAATCTCGCTGAATAGCATCGTCCATCGGGCTTGCAGAATGAGTGTGAAACTCTGGAGAACCTTGGTCAGCAGGAGCATTTCTAGCATTGCTTGGAGTTGTCGGAGCACTGGAAAGCGTGCCACCATTGCCATAGAAATGAATGCGCCTCGATTCGTTCAGTTCAGTAGGAGCTTCACTGATAGTTGCTTCAGTCACTTGAGATCCTTGCCTGCCAATTCTGGATCTAATTTGGTCGATGTGAAGCTTGAACCGTTTCCCAGCATACTCGACTTCATAGTGGAAATCTCCTAGTCGAACAGCGATCACACCAGGAATCTATTTATCCATACGACAATTGACGGAAAGAAAGTATACTTGCTGACCCGGATCAAGTTCACGGAATGATGGACGGAAATTTGCCCCTTGCTTTGCAGTGATCTTTCGATGGATGTCCTCAGGCTTCAGCAGATCTAGACGGGTTCTGATATTCCGCCCAATGAACAATTTGGATGGTGATTCACCTGTGGTTGCATGAGGAGCACGGCGGTATAGGTGGAGAAAAATGTTCAGGTCGGAATGCAGAGTCGAGGCAGTTGTTCCCATAGCCTTCAGAGCGTCCTTTGTTGTCTGCACATATCGTTCGGCCTGTCCATTTGTTGCTGGGTGGTATGGAGCAGACAGCTTGTGAAACTTCACTCCACTTTTCTGCAGGAAGTTTTTGAATTCCACAGCGGTAAACTGCGGCCCATTGTCCGAAACAACTGTGACGGGTACGCCATGTCGTGAAAACAACTCATCCAAAATGCCGATCGTCGCTGCAGTCGTTGACGTATTCGTGACCTTCACTTCCAACCACTTACTGTACGCATCGAATATGATGAGCAACATAGAGCCTGCTACTGGACCGGCATAATCGATGTGTACTCTTTCCCAGGGGCATTTGGGATATTGCCAGTGATGGTCACTAAATTTCGGTGGAGCATGAGCTTGGCGAGCACAATCGGAACAGGCTTTCACAGTCTTCTCGATATCTGTATCGATTCCCGGCCAGTATACAAAGGAACGAGCAATTCCTTTCATTTTCACCATACCGATGTGCGACACATGGAGATCATTCAGCACAGACTGACGAAGAATAGCAGGAACCACTACACGATGCTCGAACAACAGACAGCTTGCACTGAGAGTGTATTTTACTTCTGGTGCTTTGTATCCGAATCGTGCCAATTCGGAGCCGTTTTCTAAGAGTTGAACGATCTTACCAAGGCTAGGATCTTTCCGCGTCTCGCGAGCGATGTGTTCAGCACGAATTGGTAGTTGCGCTACCTGGTTTAACGCAAACAGTTCGAATTTGTCTTCTGCGTTCTCTCTTCCCTGGTAAACTGATAGTGTATTCACATCAGAACTCGTTGGAAACCGAGTGATTCGAGAGCAGTAATCTGCATTAACGTTTTCTTTTGTGGACTTGTACAGAACATCAAAATTGAAGTGCGCCAGATAATCAGCATAATTTGCCACTCTGCTGATACACAGAGTTGGTAGCGATTTTGTAGGATGCAAAGTTTGGGTTAAAGGCTTATGGTCAGTGATAAGCGTGAATTTTCGAGCGTAAAGATAGTTGAAAAACTTCTTGACTGCCCAAACTATGGCAAGAGCCTCTTTGTCGATCTGCGGGTAACGTTGCTCAGTAGCAGACATTGAGCAACTGGCATACGCTATAGGACGCTCCCGACCATTCGATAGACGATGAGAGAGTACAGCTCCCAACCCAAATTTGCTCGCATCTGTGGCTAACACCAACGGAAGATTAGGATCGTATGGCATGAGAACTTGCGGGGAAATGAGAGCAGATTTGATATCTTCGTAGGCGGCAATCCTACCGGGCTTCCATTCGAACGATTCGTCGTGGAACATGTCACGTAGACAACGAGAGCGTGAAGAGAGATTTGGAATGAAAGCGTTGTAGTAGGTGGCTTTACCCAAAAACAGTTGGAGTTCATCTGTGTTCGATGGACGTGGTGCGTTGTACGAGACTTCAATATGGTGCACAGTGGGACGAAATCAAAAAAAGTGGGACATGTGTGTTTGGGTTGAAACCATTGGGTTTAGCGTTTCGACATGTTCTACAAAGTTTCATCATTTGTTGAGTACTTAATTTAGACACTGAAAAAAATTTCGCTTGAAGTGATATACACTGAGAAAAAAAATTAACTTTTTTAATTATTGTCAAAATTGAAAACTGTCTAAGGAAGTATTGTAGGCGACATCATTTCATGAAAGTTTGTCGAAGACAGGAAAGCTCTATCTCCTACACTGACGGAGTTAGGGGGTAAAAATGATGGGCACCCCCTTTAAACTCATATTTTCTCCATAACTTCTTAATTTGAATTTTAACATTTTTACAATGTTCTACAATGTTTAAAGTGCTGTAAAAATACACATTTTTGCCGAAGACACTGAAGCGCTAGCTCTCCATCTTGAAGATTTACGAACGATTTTATGATTTTTTTACATCAAATTTAAGTGTGCATATCTTGTAAAGTTGCAAGTAGTAGCAGCTAATTTTAGCATCATGCTGTTCCTCATCCTATATCCTTTTAATATTTGTACGCATAATTGCGGGGTCAAGCGGGGCTCATCGCGGTTTGTTTAATTGAAAATTGTATTTCCAATAATTAAATATATATTTTTTGCAGTTTTTTATGTATGTGGTATAGTTTTAAAGTATTGTTTTTATTTTGCTATGGAATTTTAAATTTTTGCCCACTTTAAATAATGATAAAATGTTTTTTAAGAGTTTTTGTCAAAATTTGAACAGTTATATATTTTAAAGTAATATTTATTGTTTCATGTATCTGACAACATTTTTATAAGTGTATCAAAGAGCTAAATACCGCTATAAGAATAAAATCAACTTATCAACTGATTCAAATGTATAATTTGATTGTTTGTACTACAATCTTAGTATTAAAAAATAATTGAATCGCACTCCTAAGAACATTAAAACATAGAAAGATACAAATTTGTTTTGATAGCTATCAATGACATTGCTTGGATATCTATTATAGCGCTGTATATCTGTATATGTATTGATTTCCTAGATTTGCAAAAGTACAGAAAGTGACAGACGGTATCTAGCATAGGGACAAAATCGAGTATTTAAGGATTAATAAAACTGTGTTTAACTATTAATAAGACTGATACACTTGAAAAAATCCAATAATTTTCACGGAAACATCAACTTTTCCTCTATAGCCGTGTCAAATTGAAACTTGAACAGTAAACATTATAAATTTGCCGTTTGTAAAATGGGCCAAGAGTTAAATATTATAACAAAACATAAAAAAAATTAACAGATAGAAAAAACAATAATTAAAATTTATAATACCTACATTTATTCATAGGAAATACAATTTTCAATTAAACAAACTGAGATGAGCCCCACTTGACCCCGCAATTATTCACACATATATAAAAAGAGTATAGGTTGAGGAAAAGCATGATGCTAAAATTAGCTGCTACTACTTGCAACTTTACAAGATATGCACACTTAAATTTGATGTGAAAAAAACAGAAAATCGTTCGTAAATCTTCAAAATGAAGAGCTAGCGCTTCAGTGTCTTCGGCAAAAATGTGTATTTTTACAGCACCTTGAACATTGTAGAACATTGTAAAAATGTTAAAATTCAAATTAAGAAGTTATGGAGAAAATATGAGTTTAAAGGGGGTGCCCATCATTTTTACCCCCTAACTCCGTCAGTGTAGGAGATAGAGCTTTCCTGTCTTCGACAAACTTTCATGAAATGATGTCGCCTACAATACTTCCTTAGACAGTTTTCAATTTTGACAATAAATAAAAAAGTTAATTTTTTATCTCAGTGTATATCACTTCAAGTGAAATTTTTTTCAGTGTCTAAATTAAGTACTCAACAAATGATGAAACTTTGTAGAACATGTCGAAACGCTAAAACCAATAGTTTCAGCACAAACACACATGTCCCACTTATTTTGATTTCGTCCCACTGTGTGGTGGTCCGACTTGTGCAAACCGTGTGCGTCGATCTTGTGTCCCAGACATTCGAGAGCGGGGGTACCAAAAACACATTTTGAACGGTTCAGTCGTAAGCCGTGTTCTTTAAGTTTGTCAAAAACCGCTCTGAGAGCGATCAACAGGTTTTCGAAACTATCCGCAAAAACAATAATATCGTCATAGAAATTAATTACACTGGGCAAACCTTGAAGCACTGTTTCCATTCGACGTTGCCATATCGCAGGAATATTGGCCGCACCATACACAGCCCTGGTTGGACGAACTACACTGAGGAAACGGAACGTATGAGGTACATAAGAATTTCTTATGGAATAACGACATAAGAAGTATTTTGTTCTTCATTCGAGAATCTTATAACATTCCACAAAACAGACTTATGAAATAACACTCATTACATAGACAGATATAATTCCATAAGAAACTCTTTTTGGATATCAAACGCATTGATCATTGGCATTCATAAGACAATCTAATGGAGTACGATTTTCTTAACAATTTCATACGAAAATCTTGTGAATTACGTGGAGAGATGCTAATAACAAAATATTCACTATTGAGATTCATAAGCGCGCGTATGACAATGATTAGTAACACTTGTGAAAAACAGTGGATTTCCTATCAAAAACCACGCAAGAATTTCATACGAAATTCTTTTGGAATAAAGACATAAGAAGCATCTAATGAGACTCATAAGAAAAACTTGTGAACTTCCATCGATCATTGCGTTCATAATACAAATAGGTATAATATCATAAGATTCTCTTAGATATCAATAGATATCAATTATGGAATTCTTTAGGACCATTATGTATTTAGAGAATCGCTCTTTGAATTTAGGAAAATAAAGATATTCATAGGATCTCTAATGATAACGACAAGAATTTCTTGTGAATATCGGACGTTTTGTGTTTCATAAGAGTCTTATGAAAGAGAGAAAACCAGTCAAGAAATCAATTCACAAGCGTTCTCTTATGAAATTCGTACGCAATTTCTGGCTCAGTGTTAAGGGTATGCGAAATACCGAATGATTCCGTCAAATACGCTTCGAAACGAAATTCCGCGGAATTCCACGGAACTCGCACAGGGAAATTTGTATTTTGCTGTTTCGTTTCGTTTCGCCAAATTGTTAAAATATTTCCACGGAAAATTGAAAACAAATGGAATAAAACGGAAGTTCGCGAAATTGGAGTTGAATTTCGAACAAAAAAAGGCAAAGCGTTCGCTTCTACTCCTAGCTACAGTCAAAAATGGGTCCGTATTATGGATCAAAACGACTCATATCATGGATCAGAACACTATAACAGCAAATTATCTGCGAGGCAAACGAATGGTGTGTTAGTGAAAGCATACGTTTTGGCGTTTCTTTAGGAATCTTAGATTCATAACTGTGGAATGGGTTTCAATGCCCCACAAATATGAATCAACGCTTCTAGGCATATGTATGACATTTAATTTCCTACGAATGGAACAAATGTGTTTAAGCATGTTATTGTTGATTGCGATGCTGTATAGATTTATGGTTCGCGTAGGTAAAATGTATTATGCGTAATTGCTACTCTATTTGATGAGATATTCTCCGTTTAATCCAAGTTTTATCCATGTCAAAAATTCGCCAAATAATGCTACATCATTTATGGACGCTGCCTTTGCCCTAAATTCCTCGCGGCGAGTAGCCCAGGAAAGGAACGACTGCGTTTGATGAACTACCGCCAGTGGAGCGGGAAGTGCGTAGGACAGGTAGGACATGTACTACGCACAAAAACATCTGGGTAGGACAGTCAATGGATTGTCCTACCCACGATTCAACAAAAACAAAAAAAAAAACAAGATTCGCAAGTTGAAACATAAATAAGATTATTCTCAGCAAAGCGTGACATGGTTTGTGCGTGACCCCCAACAAGTTCAGGCTTGTGTCAAGAACGTTTGAGAATATCTTTAGTGAAAATCTTGGGAAACTAACTGTAAGAATTGTTAAAAGAAATGTCTTTAACCGTTAGAAAAATAAATGGAGAAACCGTCTCTGGCATTTCTGAATCAATCAATGGATGGTTTCTTGAAAATATCTACGCCCAACCCTATATATGTTCTGGGATAAATTGCCGTGAACATACCTGGAAGTAATTCTTGTGAGGTCTCTAGAACATTCATAGAGAATTATCAGAAGTTTCTTGAAGAATATTTGAAAGAAGAAATGGATTAAACTAAGACCAGTCGCATCGTTTTATACTTAGTACGAGTGTGATGGTGCTAGCGAGTTCTAAACGTGCTATCACTCTTGACATTATCTATCAAAGCATTGTTACACTAATAACCAGATTTTTTGCTGTTCGTCAATTTGGTATCTAGACATAGATGAGGAAATTTTAACAATTCCACTGCTTGTAAAGGCAAGTTTGGTCTATTTTTGTCGAATTTGTTTGATAAATTGGTTGGATAGGGTTTAAATATGAAGGATACTCTTATTTATTCCTTATTATGCTCGCATTGAATCCTGATGCATAATTATACAGGTTAGACTATAACGGGTTCAACAGCCTCTTCGTAAATTTTGACTTAGATTCCCCAAAAAAGACTTCAGGAATTATCATAGTGATTTTGACATTTTTCGGGTGTTTTCAACCCACCTCTCCCCCCATGGTAAGATTTTTTGTATGAAAATAAAAAATAAATTGTATGGCACGTAAGAAATCACAGACTCCTCCTCCCCCCATAAACCCTTACGTAATTAATGGATCGCCCCTTTCCTAAAAAAAATCTTAAAGAATTTTTGGAGGAATTCCAAAGTTTCCTGAAATAATCTTAGGAGAAGCTTCTTTCTGTGTTACTCCTTGGGAAAATCCAGTTTGAATTCATGAGGTATCGATAACGATTTTTTTTGGAGAAATTCCCTACGAATATTCGTGGAGAATATATAATTACAAAATGTACTCCTTTAAAAATTTCCGGAGTAATATCTGAACAAACATGAAATAATTTCTGATGAAGTGCCTAGATAAATTCATGAAAAAACACATACACAATACAAGCAGTAATACTTGTCGTTATGTCACTGGAATTCTCAGAAAATGAGTCTTATATCTTAGACAAATATGTGCTCTGATGGTCAAACTCTTATCTCCTGGCTCCTATTAGGTTTCGTTTTGTTTTGTTTGATTCCTGTTCAGTCTTTTTTTTCAGTTTTTCAATTCCTTTCAGGTCAGGTTCAGGTTTAAAACGTGGACGCACCTCTGACTACCGCAAAGTTATCTTCCATAAGAATGAAGAGAGCAAAACCACGGCTTCCTCCGGGTAACATCGTGTGTCCTTTTGATTAAATCCGTTAATATATCGCAAAAATTGTTGGTACACATATGTAAAAAAAGCTGCGGAGCGTGAGTCCCTAATGTTCCGGATTTGCTCAGGTGGTGCAGATTATTAATGCGCGCATTAGTTCTCTCTCTTGCTTTCCCGCTATGACGTCACTTTTAACTCTGCATAAGAACAGCGGAAGAATAGAAGAAAAAACTAATAGCACGCATCAAGGAGTAAAGGCTCTCCCAAATCAACGCGATTTTTTCCACGATGGCGACGAAAAATTGCCACGATTTCGTTGTTGGGTCATAAAACTCTACATGTAGCAACGAAATCGCAGCGATTGTTTGTCGCTGTCGCCGTAAGAAATCGCGTTGATTTGGGTCATCCACACTTCAAATCTTCAAGAGCACAAATCTAAAGAACCAGACGTCCATTCAAGCTGAAAACTCTATCGATTGGTTACTCGATGGCCAATCGATCAAGTGTTCAGCTTGAACCGCTGTCGGGTTCGTTAGATTTGTGCTATTGAAATTTTGAAGTATGCCTTCGATTTATATTCACCTTAAACAAGGAAGATGCATAGGTACATTATTTTATATCGAAAAATGAATCTAGGTTTATTCACGCTGTACTACACCACCAACTCCTCTCTCATCTTATAACGTGACATAATTTCCTCACGACCCCCAATTAAAAAAAAATACGAATATTGATAATATATCATTACAAGTATTGGAAGCCAAATGCCGCAAAAGGTCTTAACCTTTTCAATACCGTAATCCGGGGTAACATTGATCAGCGGGGTAACATTGATCGGTATGATCCTTCTCGTAAAAAATTAGAATCATCATTTATTAACGAAATATTTTCAAAGCATGAATGGTGCCTCTTTTTCTAACATTCACAAGCTAATGAAAATTGAGGTTTTTGCGAAAATTGCGTTTCGTTCATGCGTAAATTTGTCAACTTTTTGAATCAATGATTTCTATTATTATGGATGACACTACCGAACATTCATGTCTCACACGAGTTCTGCGAATGGTATGAGCAAGGAAAATGCGATTATTACTAAAAATGACAACGCCGAAAACGATTCCGTTGTCAACTCTTTCATAAGTTTGTTCAATTAAGGAAAATTTACGAACTACTATTAAGAATGCAGAATTTCCTAAGGAAATTGCCTACCTTTAGGCGTATTGCGTGATTCAAAGTGATTTTATTTTTGAAATAACTCAAAAAGTGAATGATTTATAAGAGTTTTGAATTCATATTCGGCTTCAGCGGCCATGATTTGATTAAGCCAAGACATTTCCAATATTACCGAACGTTGTTTACATAGGTGATCAATATTACCCCATATTAGCTAAATCAAAAAATGACTTAAAACATTTATTTGAACATGCTTAAATCTTTTGAAAACCAAAATACAGTACATAGTCACGAGCGGTGGGTGCCAGTACTTGTTTTAAAAATATAAAACTTGCGATATTTGCATTTTCAAACGAAACATTTATGAAATACCTCAAAAACTGATCAATGTTACCCCGGATTACGGTACCGACATCAAGTTTCAAAATTCTCTAGTTTCGCCATCTTTCGATCGATTTTGATGATTTGTTTTAGTAAAAATTACAAATCAGTTATAAATTTGATTCATGCATTGCATGTACCATCAAAATTGGTTCCGGATTAAGATTCAAGTTTGGTGAGGTACCTAGTATATTTCACAGTGGAAAAACGCAACATTTTTTTCGATTTTCGCACATCTAAATCTCGAGAAAAAAAATAAGCCAAACATTAAATTTAGCTCATTGAAAGACAGATTGTGTGAACGAACATGGGTGAACTTGTCAATCGCATTTGCGGTTCATCTACATATGCTATGTAGTCCAGGTTCAAAACTTTTTTTTTTTCGAAATTTTCAAATATTTTTTCAAAATACTATCGAGGCTCAAAATTTAGTGGATATGTGATTTTGTAGTCAGTTTTAAACAAAGAATCTGAAAATGAGATTATATCAACAATCCTTAATTCTTCCAGAAATCGTTCAGGAATTCCTTCACAGATTTTGGGATAGGATCATTTATCTAGTATTTGCTCTACAATATAATAGAAATACCTTCAGTATTTTCTACAAGGTTTACTCTATAAGTTTTTGCATTCATCCAGATTTGATCCCTCCAAGAATTAATTCACAGTTTATGCAAGGCTTTTCCAGAAAATATATTAGGAACTTCTAAATTAACCCCAACAGGCAATCCTGGTTAAGTTGCAGCCGCAATATCTCTTAGAGATTATTACTTTTGCAGTTCTTTTAAATTTATCTTGGTTGATTTCTTAGGTATGTGTTGATGGATTCTTTAAAATTTAATTTAATTCAATACTCCAGCAAATACTAAAGCAAATATTCCAGTGATTCCTCTGTTTTACTTATTTTTCTTCTTTATGGCGTTATGTTCCAACTGGGACAGAGTCTGCTTCTCAGTTCAGTGTTTTCATGATCACTTATCGACTTGTGTCCCCAATCACATTCATTCAAGCCACAAATCATAAAGTACAGCAAAAAAAAAAATGAATATCATTATTCCATGTTTTATGGCATACATTAGCATAACGTCACATCCACATGATTAAAAAAAATTGTAAGGCATTTACTTTACTTACTTATTTGGCTTTACATCAATTATCTTGATAAAGCCTCGCCAACAATATTTCGCCAATTCCCTCGGTTCATGGCCGCTTCTCTCCATCCTCGGCTGTGACCCACGCTCTCCAGGTCCTGGTGTACCTGATCAATCCACCTAGCTCGCTGCGCCCCACGCCTTCTTGTTCCGACCGGATTCGTGGCGAACACCATCTTTACAGGGTTGTTGTCCGGCATTCTTGCAACATGCCCTGCCCAGCGTATCCTTCCAGCTTTAGCTACCTTCACGATACTGGGTTCGCCGTAGAGTTGAGCGAGCTCGTGGTTCATCCTTCGCCGCCACACGCCGTTCTCCTGCACGCCGCCGAAGATCGTCCTTAGCACTCGGCGTTCGAAAACCCCAAGAGCTTGCAAGTCCTCCTCGAGCATAGTCCACGCCTCATGCCCATAGAGGACTACCGGTCTTATGAGCGTTTTGTACATCGTGCATTTGGTGCGGGGGTGAATCTTTCTTGACCGCAGTTTCTTCTGGAGCCCATAGTAGGCACGACTTCCGCTGATGATGCGCCTTCGTATTTCCCGACTAACATTGTTGTCAGCCGTCAACAAGGATCCGAGGTAGACGAACTCGTCCACCACCTCGAAGGTATCCCCGTCTATCGTAACACTGCTTCCTAGGCGGGTCCTGTCGCGCTCAGTTCCGCCAACCAGCATGTACTTTGTTTTCGACGCATTCACCATTAGCCCGACTCTTGTTGCTTCGCGTTTCAGGCGGGTGAACAAATCTGCCACCGTTTCAAATTTTCTCCCAATAATATCCATGTCGTCCGCGAAGCAAACAAACTGTCCGGATCTCGTGAAAATCGTGCCTCGACTGTTAAGTCCGGCTCTCCGCATGACACCTTCAAGCGCAATATTGAACAACAGGCACGAAAGTCCATCGCCCTGTCGTAGTCCCCGCCGAGACTCGAACGAACTGGAGTGTTCGCCCGAGATCTTCACGCAGTTTTGCACACCGTCCATCGTTGCTCTGATCAATCTTGTGAGCTTCCCGGGAAAGCTGTTCTCGTCCATGATTTTCCATAGCTCTATGCGGTCGATACTATCGTATGCCGCCTTGAAATCGATGAACAAATGGTGCGTAGGGACCTGGTACTCACGGCATTTCTGGAGGATTTGCCGCACGGAAAAGATCTGGTCCGTTGTCGAGCGGCCGTCGATGAAACCTGCTTGATAACTTCCCACGAACTCGTTTGCTATAGGTGATAGACGACGGAAGAGAATCTGGGATAGCACTTTATAGGCGGCGTTTAGGATGGTGATTGCACGATAATTTTCACACTCCAGTTTGTCGCCCTTTTGTAGATAGGGCATATAACGCCTTGCTTCCACTCCTCCGGTAGCTGTTCCGTTTCCCAGATTCTGACTATCAGCCGATGCAGACAAGCGGCCAACCTGTCCGGGCCCATCTTGATGAGTTCGGCTCCGATACCATCCTTGCCAGCGGCTTTGTTGTTCTTGAGCTGTTGAATGGCATCCTTAACTTCCCCCATCGTGGGAGCTGGTTGATTTCCGCTATCCGCTGTGCTGACGTAGCCATCGCCTTCGCTGTCCTGACCTTCCGTGCCTGTGTTCTCTGCGCCATTCAGGTGTTCATCGTAGTGCTGCTTCCACCTTTCGATCACCTCGCGTCCGTCCGTCAAGATGCTCCCATCCTTATCCCGGCACATCTCAGCTCGCGGCACGAAGCCTTTGCGGGATGTGTTGAGCTTCTGATAGAACTTCCGCGTTTCTTGAGAACGGTACAGCAACTCCATCTCTTGGCATTCCACCTCTTCCAGGCGGCGCTTTTTGTCCCGGAATAGGCGGGTTTGCTGTTTCCGCTTCAGTCTGTATCGTTCCACGTTTTGCCGCGTACCATGCTGCAGCATTGCAGCCCGCGCTGCATTCTTCTCCTCTAAAACCTCTTGGCACTCCTCGTCGAACCAATCGTTTCTTGAGCTCCGTTCCACATATCCGACAACGCTTTCGGCAGCGTCGTTAATGGCTGCTTTGACTGTCCTCCAGCAGTCCTCAAGAGGGGCCCTATCGAGCTCGCCCTCATCCGGCAACGCTGCCTCAAGATGCTGCGCGTACGCATTGGCGACATCCGGTTGTTTCAGCCGCTCGAGATTGTACCGGGGCGGGCGTCGGTACCGTACATTGTTGATGACGGATAGTTTTGGGCGCAGTTTCACCATCACCAGGTAGTGGTCGGAGTCAATGTTGGCGCCACGATAGGTTCTGACGTCGGTTATGTCGGAGAAGTGCCGTCCATCGATCAAAACGTGGTCGATTTGCGATTCTGTCTGCTGAGGTGATCTCCAGGTGTACCGATACGGGAGGCTGTGCTGGAAATAGGTGCTACGAATGGCCATGTTCTTGGAGGCGGCAAAATCTATCAGTCGTAGGCCGTTCTCGTTCGTCAGCCGGTGGGCGCTGAACTTTCCAATCGTCGGTCTGAACTCCTCCTCCTGGCCAACCTGAGCATTCAAATCTCCTATGATGATCTTGACGTCGTGGCTTGGGCAGCGGTCGTACTCGCGTTCGAGCTGCGCGTAAAATGCGTCCTTGTCATCATCAGTGCTTCCGGAGTGTGGGCTATGCACGTTGATTATGCTGAAGTTAAAGAATCGGCCTTTGATTCTTAACTTGCACATTCGTTCATTGATCGGCCACCACCCGATCACGCGCCTTTGCATGTCACCCATCACTATAAAAGCTGTTCCCAGCTCGCGTGTGTTGCCGCAGCTCTGGTAGATGGTATGATTACCTCTAAACGTTCGCACCAATGCTCCTGTCCAGCACACCTCCTGCAGCGCTACGATGTCGAAACCGCGGGTCTTCAGTACATCGGAGAGTATGCGAGTACTTCCAATGAAGTTGAGAGATTTGCAGTTCCACGTACCGAGTTTCCAATCACTAGTCCATTTTCGTCGCTGTGGTCTTTGCCGATTGTTCCGGTCCGTATTCTCTCGTTGGCGTTCCTGTGCTGATGTGTTTTTACGGCTGGCTCGCAGGGCCTGACACCAACCCCCTAGATTTCCGGAGGACCATTCCCCCTAAATGTTCGGAGGGCCATAGTGCGCAGTTTAGCTTAGAGTCCTTCTCTGGCACTCGGACGATGATCAGCCGCCCCTGACATGGGGAACAGACGCTGTTGTGAGCCGCTCCTAACGTGGAGTACAGACGCTCCAGGTTTGCAAAAGCAAACCCCCCCTTCCCTGTCAGCATACGACCAAAGTTCCCACCGGGGGTTGGTTACCCGATCTTCCCCAAGGTTACTCGTACCCCGGCCAGTACCACGAGGAGGTAGGGATAGGAGTTGCTGGGCAAGAGGCTAAGGACCGCACAAAGGGGTCTATTTTATTCCTGCAGGTACGCGAGGTACCAATGGTACGCCATGCCCAGCCATTTACCGCGCCTTGTAAGGCATTTCTGAAAATCAAATTAATTTTGGGCTCCTCTCTATATTTTTGAGATTGTTTTAAATGTTTGTAACAGCTTTTCGACCCACTTCTTAGTTGTAACATTTAAATTTAACCAACTCATTGCCTTGTGTGAATGTCAGATATGTTGAAATGAAACCTTATAAAGTTATTAAGAAGATTTCAAACAAACAGAAAAGAGTCTTACCAAAACATGTAAGGATTCCGTTGAGCAACACCAAGGTTTTCATATGGTAGAGGATTTAAAAAGACGTTTTTTTGCCTATTGTCAAATTTCCAGCTTTTGACAAGAAAAAATAACTTAAACGTGTATTCCGCGAAACAAATTGAAAAATTTCGTTTCGTTTCGAAAAATTCCGTGAGATATTTGATTTCGTATCGAGTTACAGGAAACATTTTTAAATTTCGTTTCGTTTCGTCATTATCAGCGCAAGATATTCCGCGTATCGTTTCGTTTCGTATCGACATGGAAAAAATCCATATCGCATACCCTTACTCAGTGTAACCCATGTGTTGGTGTATTGAGCGTGAGAACGTGTCGGAATTCTTCGTCGATTGGGAGGTGGGTGTATGCATCCGTCACTTCCAAGTGGCAGAACAGACTGGCTCCTCGCATTTGGTTGAAGATGGATTCAATCTTTGGGATCGGGTGCTCATCGATAATCATCCGGGGATTGACCGTGGGCTTGTAATTTCCGGTGATGCGTAGTTTTCCATTTTTCTTGACCACAATATGGGTGGGTGATGCCCATTCAGAGTAGTCGACTCGCTCATAGACGCCAGCACAAAGTTTCTTGTCGATTTATTGTGCATACTGGCTCTTCAATGCCAACGGAACGTCACGAGCTTTTGCAAACACAGGTGTTGCACCAGGATTAAGGTGTACCGATGCTGGAGGACCTTTTAGTATCCCCGCGATATCGCCAAAAACACTATCATAGTTGGCCAGCAACTCCGACAGAGCCTGCTGTTGATCCGGCGAGATCGTGGAATGAGCAATCGCCAGCGAGTTTACCGTACCACTAACACCAAAAAGTTTACTCAAATTCATTTCGGTTGTAAACTGTGAGATCCACTCTCTACCGAACATCGTATCGTAATCTTCGGCTACCACATACAAATCGAGTTTACGTGTTGTAGTACCGATACATACGCTCACTGGAAGTCGGCCCAAACACTTTATACGATGACCAGTGTAGCTCGTGAACTGCCGATCAGATTTCTGTAGAGTGAAATGGGGTTTGATAATACGCAGTTTGGCTTCACTGATGATACCGCACGGTGCACCGGTGTCAAATTCCATGTCCAAGGTATGTCCGTCGATATTAACATTAATAACTAGCTTCGGGGACGTGTTGACGGAGTGGATTTTTCCCAGTGACTGGACTACATCTACTTGTGAAGCCGGTAACACTTCTGATTGCACCTGCGATGCGGATTGATCCTGCAGTTTCCGCTTATAGGATCTACACACTTTGGAGATGTGGCCCTTACGCTCACAATTGTAGCACTTTGCATCACGAAACTTGCACATATTTCGGGTATGGTTACCACCACATCGACTACACACACTTGAGTCAGATTGTTTTTCACTAAACTGTTTGTTCTGTTTTGAGGAAGAGTTCACTTTACGGGTCTTCGGTTTTTCGTAACCCAGCTTGTTGGTCGCCTCCATGATCGACGACGGTCTAGCCGTTCGAACTTCTTTGACAGTGTTGCGGGTAGCTTCCAGGGTATGTGCAACTTCGAAAGCGACTTTGAAAGTCGCTGGCTTTTTAGCGATTATTTCGTCACACATTTCACGAGACTCGAGGCCATGAAGGAGTTGTTCAATTAGCATTCTGTCCAGAAAGTCTCCGTACTCACAGTGTGCTGCTCCTTGTCTGAGTCTGAGGACAAAGCTAGAGACGGATTCGCTCTTTTGCTGCACAATTGCCCTGAATTTAATGCTCTCTACGTACTTATCCTTTGCTTGATCAAAGTGTTCAACTAACGTCGTACGTATTTCATTGAATGTGAGAGTTTCTGGATCCGTTGGACTCACTAGAAACTGGATGGCATTATTCAGCTCCGTACCCATGTGTACTCGAGCGTAATGTCCGTATTGAGCAGCAGGGATATTGCTCAACTGTAATGCCCACTCAAAACGCCGAAAATAGTCCGATACGGTGGCGTTGTCCGAGGAGCGGTATTCGGAAACAGAAAAAGTGGGCGGCTTTGGCTGTGACGCTGCAGTTCTAGCAGCGGGGTCCACTTGTGCGCCAGCCACTGGTTCAATGGAGGATTTAAGGGCATTGGCTAACATCTGGGTAAGAGATGCCATTAGCTCTTCGTTAGCCATCTTGATTTTCGTGAGACCGAAACGAACGCGTTACTCTCGACCGGAAAACTTGCCTCTAAATCCCACTTCTGACACCAAAATGTTGGGTATTTCGGGATCTTGGGGTAGAGTAGGCTATCGCGATTACATTTAGTACTCTTTATTCAAAGAACAGTTAATTAAACGGACTTTAAAACGAATTTAAAACTTTCTCGAGGAAATAGCGGTTTATCTCATTGATTGTCTTATAATATACTGAACGGCAGTGTTGCCAGACTACTTTAAAGCAAAAGTAAGTTATATAAAAAAGATTACATACATAACAATATGTCTCAAAGAATTGTCCACCCAAGGTGCTAACGATTATCCACTGGCTTCGTTAATATTGGGCAAAGATTTTTATGCAGATGATATGTTGACCGGCGTCGACGACGATGAAGAAGGAACTGAACTTTGTAGTCAACTGTTGGACCTACTACAATCAGCTGGTTTCAGTCTTCGAAAGTGGGCATCTAATTCGTCCACGAACGGTCGTCCTTTGCTTTGGACTCGCTCTCATCTCCGATTAAAACGGTCGGCATTCAATGGAATCCATCCACCGACACGTACAGCTACGCAGTTCCAGAGTGGTCCAAGGAAGCCGTCATCACTCGTCGCATCGTGGTATCAGATACTGCCAAACTGTTTCTGCTACTCGGATTGCTAGGTCCGATCGTAGTTACAGGCCAAGATATTCATACAATCTCTCTGGCAGACTACCTTTTCTTAGGATGAGCCGCTGACTCAGGAGCAACAGCACTACTGGTCTGAGTTTCGGAACAGCTTAGAAGACATCACATCAATTTCCATTCCGCGATGGGTAGCATTCGCCCATAATCCTGTCCTGACAGAGTTGCACGTATTCTGCGACGCTTCAGAGAAGGCATACGGCGCATGCTTCTACCTGCGAACTGTATCCAGTGACGGAACCATCTCCGTTAGACTAATGGCTGTCAAATCAAAGGTAGCACCGACTGGGAAGTCGAAAAAGCCAACTACGCTTACCTTACCGAGGTTGGAACTGTCATCAGCTCTTCTTCTGGCTCATCTATACCACAAGGTTTCCGAAAGCATCGAGTTTAAAACGAAACCTTGCTTCTGGACTGATTCAATGATAGCTCTTTATCAGATCCGATCGCCACCTGCTCGCTGGAAAACGTGCGTGGCGAATCGCGCGTCTGAGATTCAACGCCTCACAGTCCATGGAACTTGGACTCATGTACCTGGCTCAGAAAACCCTGCGGATATCATTTCGCGTGGTATGAGCCACGCACAGCTGAAGGAAACGTCAGTTTGGTGGAATGGATGTGAATGGCTCAGTCAACCGTCTCGCTTCTGGTCTCCCATCAATCGTCCGATCCCAGAGGATCTTCTTACTACCGCTTTCGAAGAACGCTCTGTTTCATTGCTAGTGCGAGCGGTACAGCACAACGAAATCTTCGATTCTCGCTCATAGTTCTCCAGTCTGGTTCGGGTAGTGGCTTTTCTACACCGATTCGTACATAATGCTTCGCCTCACAATCAATCCGATCGGAAGTTTGGACCTCTCAGCACATTGGAGCTGAACAACACCACTAGAACACTAGTAAAAATCGCTCAACAAGATGCCTTTGGAAAAGACATCTTTGAAATCACTTCGAAAGAACAAGTTGGTCCGCACTCAGCTTTGAAAAATCTCGCTACAATCATGGTTGACGGAATCCTCCGCGTTGGTGGTCGTTTACGGCACGCAGTTATCTCCGAGGATAGGAAACATCCTATGATCCTTCCAGCACGCCACAAGCTAACAGATCTCATTCTGGTTCACTACCACCTAAAAATCCTCACACTGGCCCACAGCTTTTGGTAGCCTGTGTTCGGGAGAAATTTGGCCTTTACAAATTCGTAATCTGATTCCGAAGGTGTACACTCCTGTGTGAACTGCTTCCGCTGTAAACCCACAAATCTCGAGCAGCTAATGGAGGATTTACCCCCGGAGAGAGTCACGCCGACTCTGCCGTTTTTGAACACTGGCGTAGATTTGTGTGGACCGTTCCAGTTTCGCAAGCTGCCTAGGACCCCTCCAGTGAAGTGCTACGTGGCTGTTTTTGTTTGCCTTGTCACTAAGGCAGCCCACGTAGAACTTGTTTATGACCTTAGCACCGCCGCTTTTCTCGCGGCATTGCATCGATTCTTTACCCGGAGAGGTAAGCCAAGGCTTATCGAGTGCGACAACGCCACTAATTTCAAAGGAGCAGCAAGAGAGCTAGCACAACTGCCAAAACAATTCTACGACCAGCAACATCAGGCAGAAATAATTGCCAGCTGCGCAGACGACGGTACCGAATTCAGGTTCATCCCACCCCGCAGCCCCAACTTCGGGGGCTTGTGGGAGGCGGCGGTGAAATCATTCAAGAAGCATCTGCGGGCTACCATAAGAAATTCGGTGCTGTCTTAGGACGAGTTTGTGACACTACTGGTTCGTATCGAAGCTTGCCTTAATTTTACGGCCTTTGACCCCGCTCTCTGCCGATCCCAAAGATCTGGAGGTGTTGACTCCGGGACATTTCGTTGTCCATCGTCCGCTTACATCATTTCCGGAACCCAATCTGTCCGAGGATCCAAGAAACCGTCTCGGAAGCGTTGGACTACCGATTACTGATCGGGCCTTCATCCTCGTACAAAATGGATTAAACAGCGCAACAATGTTGAGGTCGGCACCCTGGTGCTGATCAAGGAAGATAACCTTCCATCCCTGAAATGGAGATACGGCCGTGTCATTCGCGACTGCCGTGGCTCGGAATACAACAGATATGCGTTCCACCGTTACACAGGCCCGTAGAAGATGACGATAACACAACCAATCCAACTCAGAGCACTGAGCTCTTCCATCGTATTGCTACGGCATTGCGCAACGTGGAGGCCTTAGGGCCTTCGACCGTGTAAGTTAGTTTTTCATTGAATTTTCAAAAAGCCTAAGTAATGTTTTGTCCTCCGGCATGTCCTGGCTCCGTGATGGCTGCTTCAACCCCGAGTACGCCCAACCCTGAGGATCACCAATTCCTGGAAAGCAAGCCACCTGCATCGTACTGGTAGTGTGGCGGCCAGTGTTGAAACCCTGCGGGGACAGTGGACTTCGAAACAGGACAAGCTCCAGTATCGTTCTTCATGGTTTATCGGTTGAAAGTCGACCCTTTCAACGGGGGCCGACATGTATTAAGGCATAGTTGTAGAAATAGTTGAGTTGCTTAATTTTTACAATTTTGTGAAAACCCACCATGTACAAAAGCTAGATAGATAGATTGATTTTGCTTCTCTATCACTAGTGAGTGAAACACATGGCCGAACACATTGTTTCCATTGTTCGTATATACCACTCAGTAGGATAGATAATCTCTATCGAAATCTAACCGTTTCAGTTTAAAAACATCTCTTCGACGTGTTGTTCTGATTGTCGGAAAGAACACCGTGTTCGAGCGCTACTGGTTTTTCGGATCTTTGGCGAGCCCCGTACTCCAACAATGTCCATCGACCACTTTTTTAACGATCGATTCAAATTTATATTAGGTGGTTACTACCGCCACCTATTAGTGCATTGGCCAAACACATCGTTTTTAGCATTGGGCGTACACGATGTCGCGGTTATTATGTTGATCGCAATTGGTTACGTCTGTTTGTCTCTGCCAGAAGTGTCAACATGTTCAAAATTGTGGTTAAATTAATTGCATCAAATACCAAGGTGAATCCAGATTGTGTAGCTTCTAAATCCTTCCCACTAACTAAAACTTCTTCCCGTGACAAGCATGAAGATGCACAGGTTTACTCGATCTTTAGTAACAATGGGTCGATTACACAGCGTAACAAAAATGACATTTTTGCGTATCTTAAGAATCAAATTATGTGTCTCTAGTAGATTTGAGATTGCTGATTTTGATGCCGTTATCAGAAATGTTCCAGCAGGTTACATTGGCTACAGGTCGTCAAAGTCGTATAAAACACTGGTTTTATTGGTGTTTGCATAAACTTTAAGTTAAGATTTATCATTTTTTTTGTAATGTGATCCCCCTGGCATGCAAAAAAGGGCTTTAACCTTCATTTAGAATATAATTTAGTTGAAATTGCACGATGAAATTCAGATCACATCGATTTTTCTTAACATGCTTGCATTCTCCATACAAAATTGTTCGTTTCTCTTATATGGTAAAATACATTACTTTGATAACCACAAAATAAAATAACTTTTGAGCACCGACAATATCTTAAAATGTGTTGATTAGTATTATTATACACATGGGCGGCGTTAAGTCAGAGTGGACCAAGTGACATTTTTAATGTTTTAAGAAAAATGAGCTTAAAATATAGCATTTTGCAATTTTCAAACTCGTGATGAATTTGGTTCAATATTCCCACGCACCCTTATGTTACTTTCAAACAATATAATGCGAATTGATAATAAATCTTCGAGCTGTTTAGTAGAATACTTATAAGTAGATGAAAAAACCGAATTTAGTACTATACCATTTAATTCCACTAGAGTGTGTATCCTTTGCCAGATACGCGTATTTCGACCTCAAATGTAAGGCCGTCTTCAGTGTCGTGTACTACACTCGAGTCAAGTCGAGTCTAGAACACGACACTGAAGACGGCCTTACAGTTGAGGTCGAAATACGCGTATCTGTCGAAGGATACAAACTCTAGTGGAATTAAATGGTAAAGTACTAAATTCGGTTTTTTCATCTACTTATAATGCGAATTGGTAGTCATGGAAAACCCATAATCCAACTCTCTAATAGAACGATTTATTGATGGACTATGTGACTATGCTCCACTCTGACTGAAATCAATAACACCTTTCGGTGATTTGGTTCACTTTGACTGAATAATTTCTTGGAATCATTCAATGTTCGTATGGCCAAACTGGATTCATATTTCTAAGATAAACAGATTACTAACGTTATTTGACATCAGTATCGTAAATTATTCAGTGATTCCGAAATAAGTGAAATTTCGATAGCTTGAAAATTATTGTTTTGTTGGGTCAGAGCATTGAGGACCACATATATTTAAATTATTCTACCCCATTACCCCGAATCCCATTTCCCCGAATGACAACTCCGAATTCCATTACCCCGAATGTTTCATTACCCCGAATTCTATCATCCCGAATGTTATTTCCCCGAATTTACAATTATCTTGACATGATTATATTGATGATATTTCCCCATGATATTGAAATTTGGGCTAATGACATTCGGGGTGATGGGTCGCTCGGGATTTTGAAATTCGGGGTAATGGCGTTCGGGTTAATGGCATTCCAGATAATGGGGTAGAATAATTCAAATATGCGTTCAATCAAAGTGGACCAAGTGAAAATCTTAAGTACAGGCCAAAATAAGCTGGTCCAATAGGCGAGTTCTAGGATATTCCATGTCTACTTCGGATCCTTGTTGACGGTTGACAACAACGTTAGTCGGGAAATACGAAGGCGCATCATCAGCGGAAGTCGTGCCTACTATAGACTGCAGAAGAAACTGCGGTCACCCGCAGCCCCGCACCAAATGCACGATGTACAAAACACTCATAAGACCGGTAGTTCTCTATGGGCATGAGACGTGGACTATGCTCGAGGAGGACTTGCCAGCTCTTTGGGTATTCGAGCGTCGAGTGCTAAGGACGATCTTCGGCGGCGTGCAGGAAAACGGCGTGTGGCGGCGAAGGATGAACCACAAGCTCGCTCAACTCTACTGCGAACCCAGTATCGTGAAGGTAGCTAAAGCTGGAAGGATACGCTGGGCAGGGCATGTTGCAAGAATACCGGATCCCAACCCTGTTAAGATGGTGTTCGCTACGAATCCGGTCGGAACAAGAAGACGTGGGGCGCAGCGAGCAAGGTGGATTGACCAGGTGCACCAGGATCTGGAGAGCGAGGGTCACAGTCGAGGATGGAGAGAAGCGGCCATGAACCGAGTGAATTGGCGAAATGTTGTTGGCGAGGTTTTATCAAGATAATTGATGTAAAGCCAAATAAATAAATAAAATAAATGTTATGATATTCCGTACAGACACCATATAATTACCAAAAACTTTCATTGGACGCTGGAACTTTATAAAAAATGCAACAATCAGTCAGTTCATTGCTTTTTGATACTTGGTTCGCTCTGTCTGCACAAAAATTGTTTCTGATCACCTATACGAATATGGTAAATTCCCAAAAATCTCAATTAGGTGCATTGAATTATATCATATTTTTGAATTTCTATTGATGGATAAGTAGAAAAATCATTCCACATCGATAAATCTGACAAATCGTTTGAAAAGTCTTGAATTTTCTCGCAACTCACAGCGCACAGATGGTTTTCGTTGTATTGATAAGAAGCACTTTGTTCCTCTAACTGCATTCTTTAATCGATTTTATTAATCTGCCAAAGTAAATTTATTGCATATTTACCGCAGATTACAACATTTATCAAATCTGATCAAAGTGAAATGGAGCTAAGAAAATTTTGCATCTAATGACAGAATAATCCTTTATTCCAACGTTTTGCACTAGGTCGATTCTGACTTAACGCCGACCATATGATATGCTAATGTTATTCCTGGTGTAAATTTTGGATATCATTTTCATAATTTTTTTCTCTTATATCTAACAGATTAATATCACTTTTAGCTATCAATTTAAAGATTTGATATTTTTTCGCCTGCTCGGGTATTTGTCAAGAAAATCAGAAATTATTTAGCATGATAGTGCAATTAAACACCTATCCGCAATGGTAACAAGCAACAGGGATTTCATCATGGTTTGTTTTAAGGGGCTTTCGTTTGCTGCTGATATTTATCAAGCTTGCTACAACTTACGAAAAATTACCGATCATGGACCGATACGGATGGGATTTCCTTTTATTTGTTCATAATCAAATGGGAATGAATTCTGCAATCCCTGATTTGACGGATTCCGGTGAAATTTATCAAAATCTCTGCAGTTGTACAGATCATTACACTAGGATTTCGTAGTTTTGAGAATCCATAGAATAATCTGTGTTTCGTTTTCGAGTTTGAAATCACGATTATCACATAATTTGAGATTGAAATTTGAATATACAAAAACAAAAGTCACATTGTAAATTTACAATTATATTCCCTTGTGGTCTGCAATTGTCCCGTTTTCTCCAATTACGTTTTAGTCAGCCCCAGTAGAATCTGAAACTGGCCATGTGCTATAGAACATTCACAGACCGTGCTAATCTTTCCGGGAAAGAGGAGATTTGATCCTGCGAAAAGGACATTTGTAATCCACTTTTTCACCTTCTGTTGACAAATTAAGATAAGAAATCTGGCACATTTGCAACCCTTTTTCCAGCGAACAGCAGTGCCCACAAAAATCCTTTCCCGCAAAATCTGCAGAAAATTAATCATTAGCCTTTCCTCCGTTTGACTACAATTACTCTGTCTAAACAAACAATGTGCTAATCCTGTTTACATTGGCAGTGGAAGAAGTGGCTCTGACCTGATTTCAAGGAAACAGAGTACTCGGGTCTCGCCTTTGGCCGTGGAAAAGCGGATTAGATGCTTACCAGAAGAAAGCATTTAGAAGAGAATAGCAAAGAGCAACCGGGTGAGAATGATTTGACACTTTAAGGCACTTTACGGGATTTGAGAAATAGTTCTTTTCATATTTTTCATTTTTTGTGTTCACAGTCCACTGCTTACTCCCTGGAAAGAGCCACTTGAACGGTATTAGAGCACAGAAGTTTTGCTTTGTATCGAACCCAAAAGAGGGTAATTGATGTTTTCTCTTAAGCCAAATATTGGTTCATCATCGAGGGGTTGACCAGCGTGGTGTTATTCTCGCAAACGTTTGAAAGGAAGTTGCAAATTCATTGCAATGTTTTTGTTGGCTTCGTGCTGAAAAAATGCTTGTTTCAAAAATTAATCCGGAAAGTTTTTTTCCTTTACTAGAGCCATTTATATCACAACATTCATAGCTTATATAAAGCTGTTCTGCGTTAGTCAACTAAGCTACAGAGCTGTTCTTAATAATAGGAGCGCTTGTCGATTTTCTTATTAAAGACTCAACTTTGGCATGTTGACAGGGTTAGTGATCGCTTCTGCTTCATAAGCAGACCTATGGGTTCAACCTTTCCTCGTTCTATACAGTTGTATCTTTCTCTTGCTCTCTGCCAACCAAAAGCAAGCCTCTCTGCTAAGCTAAATTACCTTACCCCTATACCTTCCCACATAAATTGGCATAGTTGCAGGGGTATATCCAATCAGTGTTGGTGTGTACTGCTGGTTGGTCATAATTTTAGCATCAATTACTTCCCTTCCCCTCATTGATCTGCATTCTTGTGTGGCAGGCGCCATTGTTGCCTTAAAGAGAAGACCACCAGCACCAGGTTGTCTGTTAGTCCCAAGCAGTTATCAGGATGATTTTTCGTGTAGGTGCAGCTGATCTGGCGATGCTGGAGTAGCAACCACGGGCGGCCAATCAAGTTCAAGCTCTCTTCAAGATGTTTGAGGTGAAGTTTGTGATCTGTTAGGGTGTCCTGTAGAGCGTGACTGTCTCCTTTCTTAGCGATTCGGAAGGAAACCTTGGTTTCTTAGATGGAGTTTAAGATCTCTTGTATAAATTCGTCAAATTTTGGAAAAGCGTCCATTGAATCCCAATTTTTTAAAGTAGGGTGTGAATTCAAAGAATCATTTGTCTAAGATGGTATCAAAAAATATTATCACCGTTAGCGTTTGCAAACGTGCTCAACATAAACTCAAACGCATGAGTCCTAACAAAAGGTATAAGAGGTAGCTCTGGTAAAAAAACGGGATAGCATCCTTATAGCTGGCCTTATATATTAAAATGATCAATATTTTTGAATGGTTCATGAATGGTGCTTCTCTGTCAGATTTTAAGCATTTTGCTTTTCGAAAAATGTCTTGTATTTTTGCGTATTACTCCGAATGCCAGTACCCCGAATGTATTATTACCTTCAATGACATTGTCCTGTTATATTGAAATTCGAGGTAATGGGTCGTTCTGAGATATGGAATTCGGGGTACTTGCATTCGGGGTGATGGCATTCTGGGTGGTGGCATTCGGGGTGGTGGGGTGGATTCTTAGCACGAGAATACGATGCGCACTATCGGGAAAGTATGTATTCTAGAATCGGTACATGGAATATTACTGTGGAGTTCGTGAACTTCCATTATCTTCTGCAAATAAACATTTTATCGCTTGTTACAATCGAAGCACATCGACCAACGTGTGATCCTATGTTCGTGGCTGAAACCACTTGCAGCCATTAAAAATGCACTTCGGACATGCATAACAATTAACGTTCCATTAATACCACGGAGCACGCATCTCTTTGTATCGTATGCTCAGCTGAAGCTTCGCACCAGGCTACATTGTTCCTACAAGTACGCTGCTGGATAACGAGAGCAGCGCGGTGGCGGTAGCATCGGTACCAAAGCCCCGATTCCTGATAAGACTATCGGCAAAACAACAAAAGCCGGACACGCTATTTGTTTTACGTAAACATATCTTAATTGTAATTATGCAAAAACAGCAGCAGGAATTAAATACCCCATTGGTTTCCTCCGTGTATGCTGGCTGAACCCAAAGGGCGTAATTTTTGACATGAATGTGTAGGACATAACTGCATGCTTGTCACAGGGGCATAATTTATTAGTCCGTTAGCTGCTAGGGTAGCCCGGTTCGGTGCAAAACCATGAATAATGAGCAGCACCGTTGATCGATATAGCTTTGGTGGAAGAAGTGGAGACCCCTCGGGTCAATCGATACCGTGGAGAGAGGCAGCTTGTTTGAACAGGGTAAAAATGGTTTTGACTCCTAATGAATTTTTGACCATAAATGCGATACAAATAAGGCAAATAAGGCAACTAAGCTTAATGCATTTGCTAGCTCAATTTGTAGTTTTGCAACAAATCTCAATATTTTCTGATATTCTAAACGATCTGAAAGTGGTTACATAGTACAGGATAAAAAAAACATATAAGTCGTGTTTTAAGCAAAAATATGGAAAAATGGTCAATGCCCGACCAGTGGATGATAACAAAATTGTAGCACAATCATATCAAGATTTGTTACAAATAACAAATTTTGTTTCATTTTTATTAGAAGCACTTTGATTTAATGGAGGAAATTATAACAAAATTAAAACAAAATCAGTTATAATAACAAAATCTTTTTTTTCAAATCTGTTCCAATTTATAACAAATTTAAAGCACAATTTATTATTAAAAAAAAATGAGATCAAATTACTAATAAAAAAAATTGTTATAATTAAGTTATGGAAAATAACAAAATGAGTTACATTTTTGTTTTATTTTAAGCATAATAAGTTACATTTTTTAAATGTTTACATATTTTGTTTAAATTTTGCTCAGTCTAGAGGCAATTATGTTACAATTTTTGTTATTTCAACTACTAACGAACCAAAATTATAACATATTTTGTAAGAAAAAAAGCTCCAAATGAGTAATCAAAAATGTAACAACTCTGTTGTAATCCACTGGTCGAGTGTGTACTCACTTTTTTTTTCTGTCCAGTAAGTAATCTATATTGAAAATCCTTTAATGGATCAAAACTTACATTTAGCACTGCATGTTAATATGATGCTGTTATTAGGCTGGCATGCCCTATATTAAAATTCGTAATTTCTACTCCATGATTGACCAAAACAATCAAAATTGCACAAGGAACCAAAAGACGGTGCTTGGGAGTAGCTTACGATCCTCAGCAGTGGCGCGGGATGTGAGTAGGTTTCTACCTGTCCTACTACTCACAAAAACACCCGGGTAGAACACTCAAAGGATTGTCCTACCCACGATTCAACAAGAAAAAAACAAGATTAGCAGAAGGGCTTGAAAAATAAATTATTCAATTTATCATCTGTTCAATATACATACAAACTCGATCAATGCCTTACTTATTCTTATTGAGCACCAGGGCCGCATCTCAAGGCGCCTTAAATCTTGACAAACATATTTGTAGTTAAACTTTTACGAATAATTAGAATCAATGCAAAAGCACATACTTTTTTGAATCGTTTCAAATGATTTGAAAGATTCAATTTTATTTTAAGAAATCACGAATAACGGCGCAGAATATGAGTTTAAATGAAATCAATATAACAAAATATCAGAACATTCATAATGGAATTTTATTGATTTCATGAGAAACAGGAAGATTCGAAAACGATTTGGATAAACAAGTAGAATGCAATCCTTTTGCTTTAAGAGCCAGTCCGCGAGAACCGCAACCCCCTTTCCAAGGGAAGTTGTATTGATGTTCTCCGATCAGGCTGAAATTTTCAGGGATTGTTCTGCTATATAAAAGAAGAAGTTTTGCAAAATTTTAGATTTTTATATTAGGGGGAAGTGGGACAAAATGACCCCAAATGATTTCATGTCACTAAACATGCAAAATCACAAAAACTGATATAACTATAGTAAAAGTGCACGGATTATGTTGAAATTTGGAATGTTTACTCTACGTTATATAAACTTTTAGACTGGCATGGTATTTGGATTTTAGAAGTAAGGTACAGTGGGGGAAGTGTATCAGTGGGGTAAGTGGATCATTCGTCAATATTAAGCATAAATACTTGAATATGTTGAATGTTTTCGCATCATTGCTTCGTTTTAGGTTATATTCTTACGCCCACACTGATACTATTGCAAAACTGGTACTACACGTACACTAACACAAGCAAACTTGTTAGCTGCAAAAAGTAATTAATTTGAAAATTGTTTTCCATCAATCAAAAATCCATTGTATCTCTGTCTAAAATCGAATTCTATTATTTTTTTCGACACATCGTAAGCACTTCAGTTCTAATTGAATGAATCACAATGAAAAATATATGATTTTCATATATAAATACAAATATATTGGACATGGTACACTTACCCCTACTTTTAAATTGGGTGAGGTAAGTGGATCAAGAATTATTATCATTTATTGGCAGACTGCTTACGAGAATTTTAATAAGCTTTAATATCCGCAAATGTTGTTTTCCTTTATTTTCTTCCATTCCCAGCTTGAATTTGCCAAATTGACCATAGAAAATTTGAATTAATCCACCTAAAAGTTTTTTTTAACCTTTCTGGCATAAACAAAATATAAAAGAATATTAATTTCAAAATTTACACGAAACTTTTTATGGTTTATCTAAGCTGAGTTGTAACAGAGAAAAATATACTAATTTTCCAATTGAACGCATAGTATCGTACCTTATTTAACCATATAAATTGTTCTAGACAGATGATACACATATGTTCATAAATAAAATAGAAGGATTTCAGTTTGTTATTCCAAAGTAAATGTAACTAATATTTTTAAACTAAGAGTGTTTTTCGAAAATATCGTTAGGAATAATCCTATAATACTTCTGTATAACTTATGCGTATAAATGTATGAATTTTTCCCAAATTTTTCTAGTTACAATGTTTTTTTTTTTGTTAGATTTAGTATGAACTAATATATACATACTTTTTATTATATTTTGATTAAATAAAGGTACTTTTTTTAATTTTAAGGTATTATAATGTAACATTACTAGCACTAATAACAAGAACGAGAGTAATATCATTTTTATTGTACATAATCACACAATTTGTTTCGAGAACAGATTTTTTTAATGGTGATCCACTTACCCCACCATGGTGGGGCAAGTGGATCATTTGGCGCAAATTTTTAAGTCTCTCATACTCAATACATAACAATCAGAAAAATCGAAATAAATGACGATTTGAAGTATAATAGTCCCTCATTTGTTATCCACAGAAAAAAGTTTGAATTACATTATTCACGTTAGTTGTACATAACAATGAAGTTAACTTTTGATTTTTCTGTATCCGCTTACCCCACGGTACCTTACTTCAAATCGAAAAAAAAATGAGTTTTTCGTAAAAATTTTAGTAATTTTCAAATCGATTTTTTTCTTACCAACAGAACTAGGTCAAAAATCTAAATATGACGTTTTGTAGGGCAACTCATGGGCTTTCATTTGGTGGAGGTGTAATGCAGATATGCCGTTTCAAAAATTTTCGTAAATTTTTTTTCCCGGGTGGTGTTTGAACTTGAGCTTTTTTGCGAGTACCGCAACCCCCTTGCCTAGAGAGGTTGTATAGGTGTTCTTCGATCGAGCTGAAAGTTACAGGAGTTGTTTTCCTATATGAAAGAAGTTATTTCGTAAAAAATCAGATTTTTATATTAGGGGGAAGTGGTACAAAATAATCACACATGATTTAATATGAAAACAAATATACAAAATGAATTAAACTGCTAAAGCTATAGTAAAAATGCATGAATTTGTATGAAATTTGGCATGTTTACTCTACGTTACATGAACTTCAAAATAAACATGATATTTGGATCGAAAAAATGTTTCAAATCGAAAAAAAAACTGTTTTGACGGTATAAGCAACGTGTGAAGGCCTCCGATTATATCATACCGTGTTGTCGTTGCCATATCTGAAAGAAATGTTATTTCCTTGCAAAAGTGATTATGTGGATAACAATAAGGCATTGCACCAATGTTTTCAGTCAGCAGTAAGCGTTGTTTCTTCTCACGCTGTTTGGTTGGGAATCAACTACCACATTTTATCAATTTGGGTAATGATTTGATGGGTTCGATTGGGAGGGCCACATATGTGTGTACCTTATATGATAGTTTGTTTGCTAGAGATCATTTTGTAAATAATTGAGTACGAGGGCTAAAAATCTCGTTAATAAAGATGAAAAAAAATAATAATTGAGTTGAGCTTAGTTTAGACTGACTGCACATATGGCTGTTATGAGACATTGTACAGTTTATATCTTGAATAGAATTTTGACTTTTACTGGCCTTGATGTTTACACATTTCACGAAAGAGTGAAATTGCATTTTCTCACGAAAATTAGGTATTTTTACAAAAAAAAAACCTTAAATGTTCAGTAATTCTTATGATTTTGTGTATTTTCCGACATTAATATATACGGGCAAATTAGGTCATTTTGATTCAATTTTAACTTATGAAAAGTGTAGTTCTGCCAAATGTTTTCCATTTTGAATAGTAATGAAAACATATTGAAAAACTATAGATTATTATGAGATAGTTGACAAACTTTAAATTGATCTTATTGTAATTTGGTTATCTGTTTAAGTTCAAACACTACAACGAAAAATGCAGCAAATCATAGCTATAAATGCGAACACTTTTAAATCAAAATCCGATCAACTTTGTTTCAACATAAAATTGTAAAATTGAACCATGCAAAGCTTTTCAAAATCAACTAAATAACACGCCTTTAATAACTTGTAGAATACATGTGTTCTGTATTCGTTTAAAAATACAAAAGTAAGCAATGTTTGTGATTTAGTTGTTTGGACAGACATGTTTGTGGTTTAAACTGCAATCATCACTGATTGGTTCAATGAATTCGCATTGAACGACGCACAGTATTGTTCTTATTACATATTACTCATGTGTTGATAATGATCTAAGTATTATTTCAGTTTATTAGAAAATTGTGTACTTACGGCATCTAAACATACGATTCCAATACAATGTCCGGATTTTAAAAATATGGCTCCATTCCGGACAGCCTCTTTTTACTATTTTAAACTGTATTTACATCATATTTTTGCAAAGTGGTGTCACTAAACTTTTAAACTATAACTTTGTATATTATTATGTTACAATCACTATATAGAAAGCATATTTTTCATTCAATATAGTTGTATAAACGTTGTGGGTGTATTCGTTGGCACTATCACTAAAACAAGTTCACCACGGAAAATACACCACGTCTGGAGTTACTTTTCCATTTTTATTAATTATTTATCAATGTTTACTGAATTATAAATGCGCGTAAAATAAGTAATCATGTTTATAACCAATAAATTATTAAAATAAACATATTACCCTTCAATTTAGAATTTTTTTTGGTAAATATTATCAGAATGTCCGGATAATGGTACCGTCCGGATTTTGATTCACCACGATACACCGCCAATGAGCTCTTGAGTTACCCTACAAAACTTTCCATATTTAGTTTTTTGACCTAATTCGGTTGACAAAATATAAGTCGATTTGATAAAAAAAAATGATTAAAAAAAAAACAGATTTTTTTGATGTGAAACATTTTTTTCAATCCAAATTTTATGTTTATTTTGAAGTTCATGTAACGTAAAGTAAACATGCCAGATTTCTTTACAGCTATAGCAATTTAATTCATTTTGTATATTTGTTTTCATATTAATTCATTAGTGGTTATTTTGTACCACTTCCCCCTAATATAAAAATCTGAAATTTTGCGAAATAACTTCTTTTATATAGGAAAACAACTCCTGTAAATTTCAGCTCGATCGAAGCGCATCAATACAACCTCTCTAGGCAAGGGGGTTGCGGTACTCGCAAAATGGCTCAAGTTCAAACACTACCCCGAAAAAAAATTTTTTTTCGAAAATTTTTGAAACGGCATATCTGGATTACACCTCAAATGAAAGCCCATGAGTTGACCTACAAAACGTCATATTTAGATTTTTGACCTAGTTCGGTTGGTAAGAAAAAAGTCTATTTAAAAATCACTAAAATTTTTATGAAAAACTCATTTTGTTCGATTTGAAGTACTTTTTAAATCCAAATACCATGCCAATCTAAAAGTTTATATAACGTAGAGTAATCATGCCAAATTTCAACACAATCCGTGCACTTTTACTATAGTTATATCAGTTTTTGTGATTTTGCATGTTTAATAACATTAAATCATTGGGGGTGATTTTGTCCCACTTCCCCCTAATATAAAATCTAAAATTTTGCAAAACATCTTCTTTTATACAGAAGAACAATCCCTGAAAATTTCAGCCTGATCGGAGAACATCGATACAAGAAGGGGTTGCGGCTCTCGCGAACTGGCTCTTAATTAATAACGATTTTCTAATGTCACTTTTCCAACTGTTACGAATGCTTCCTTGGATGGCCTCATTTGCCCTCTCTTCAAAAAAGGGCATAGATTGAAGTGCGCCAATTACCGTGGAATAACGCTCCGCAATTCAACGTACAACATTATGTCACGTTTTCTGTTCAACAGATTGAGACCGCTTGAAGAGTCCTTCGTCGGCGAATACCAAGCTGGTTTTCGTGAGGGCCGATCGACGTCGGATCAAATGTTTACCCTGCGACAGATCCTCGATAAATTCCGGGAGTACAAGTTGCAGACTCATCATCTGTTCATTGATTTCAAGGCGGCGTACGATTCAGTTAAAAGAAACGAGTTGAGGTAAATAATGATGGAACATGGTTTTCCGACGAAGCTGATTAGACTGATTCGTGCAACGTTGGAAGGATCGAAATCAAGTATACGGGTTGCGGATGAGATTTCAACATCCTTCGTAAACTTAGACGGATCGAAGCAGGGCGATGCACCTTCAAACCTATTGTTCGACATAGCGTTAGAGGGATAATAGGAATGGCACTATTATCACACGTTCGTATATGCTCCTTGGTTTTGCGGACGATATCGACATAAACGGCATTAATCGCCGAGCCGTGGAAGAGGCATACGTGCCTTTTAAAAGGGAGACAACGCGAATTGGGCTCATTATTAATACCACAAAGACAAAGTACAGGGTCGCTGGTAGACATCGTGGGCCCATAGGTGATGTTGGTAGTGAGGTGGTGATAGGTGATGATATTTTTGAAGTAGTTGAAGAATTTGTGTACCTTGGAACTCTAGTGACTTGCGATAATGATGTTACCCGCGAGGTAAAAAGGCGTATTGCAGCTGCGAGTCGGGCTTTTTACGGACTTCGTAACCAGCTAAAGTCCCGCAGCTTACAGACGAAGACCAAACTCGCGTTGTACAAGACTCTAATTCTTCCGGTAGCTCTGTACGGTCACGAATCTTGGACGTTGAAAGAGGTCGACCGGAGAGCTTTTGGGGTCTTTGAACGTAAAGTGCTGCGAACAATACTCGGCGGTAAATTGGACAATGGCATCTGGCGGCGTCGCATGAATCACGAGTTATACCAAGTCTATAAAGAAATGGATATTGTTAAGCGTATAAAACACGACAGGCTGCGGTGGGATGGGCATGTAGCTCGCATGTCGGAGGAACGTCAAGCTAAACTATTATTGAGCAAAGAACCAGGGAGAGGCCGTCGCCTCCGTGGAAGGCCGCGCACCAGATGGCTTTTTGCAGTTGAGGAGGATTTAAGGTCGCTCAACGTTCAGGGCGACTGGAAGCAATTGGCCCAGGACGGGGTCCAATGGAGAAGGTTTCTTCATTCGGCGTAGATTCAACGCAGTAGCAAGGAATTGTTGCCCATCAAGTATCAAGTATCAAGTAAGTAAGTACGAAAGCTTCCTCAACGAAGTTTAGTACTAGGTTGGAATGCAATTTATAGATCTGCAGATCATACACTTTGTCCAGCTAGCTTAAGACCACCTGATTTTTTTCAGATCCAATAGGAAAACAGTTTATATTTATGACCCACCCTATGACACTTTGCTTGTATTTGTGTAAGCAGTCGAATGTACGAGTAGTGGTGGATGATGATGAAGGATCAGTGTTTATTCGTCCTTCGCATACTTTTGCGGTGTCCATTTAAGTTAAGACCACAAGTGTTTTACGTGTGTTTTGAAATTTTTAAGAAGAAAAAGTTCATTATGTCGAAGGGAAAAGCACTGACAGATAAGGAGAAAGGCAAAATAGAAGCATTTCACCGGGATAAAGTTGGAATCAGAGAAATTGCTCGTCGGATTGGCCGGTCACATCAAGTGGTCCTAACTTATCTGAAAAATCCTTCCGGATATGGCAAAAATCGGAAGAAACCTCGCAAATCGAAGCTTTCCGGACGAGAGAAACGTGAAATCGTTAGAACCGCTTCGAACTCCCAAAAATCGCTGAAGCAGATTAAGCAGGAGCTGAATTTGAACGTTTGCCGGGAGACTATTCGTCAAGTTTTGGTCCAAAGTCCGTACATAAAAAGGGCACAAAAGGCAAAAGCTCCAAACCTTACTCCATCCCACATCGAGAGACGCTTGAACTTTGCAAAAGCCAACATGAATCGACAGTGGACCATGGTAAGTTGTGAAAAGGGCGTATTATTTTAAAGCAATTTTCAGCGTGATTAAGGAATGTTTATTAAAAAGTATGTTTTCTTTTTTGTTTACTTCCAGATGATCTTCAGTGATGAAAAGAAGTTCAATCTGGATGGTCCCGACGGATTTAATGGATACTGGAGAGATTTGCGGAAAGAAGAACAATATTTCACCACAAGAAATTTTGGTGGCGGTTCATGCATGGTTTGGGCAGGATTCTGTGCATCTGGAAAGCTGGACCTTGCGTTCACGTCGTTCAAAATGAACAGCAAGGACTACATCAAGGTGCTAGAAACGCGTCTTCTACCATTCCTGCGCAGATTTCGATGTAAAAAGTTCACTTTTCAGCAGGACAATGCTGCTATCCACACAAGCAAGGAAACCAAACAGTGGATAAAGGACCACAAAATCGATCTGCTGGACTGGCCAGCGCGCTCCCCAGACCTAAATCCTGTGGAAAACCTCTGGGGAATCCTTGTACGCAGGATTTATGCTGAAGGTAAGCAGTACGCCACTGTTGATGAGCTCAAATCAGCTATTTTGGAGGCATGGGGAAATATTGAGAAGACTGTACTGGAAAACTTGGTTAACAGTATGCCGAACCGAATGTTCCAGGTTATTAACAGGAATGGTAAGGTGACCGATTATTGACACATTAATTTCACTGCTTACATAGCTTTTACTGTGTAAAAGCGAACAATATATGAAATGGTCCTAAATAAAATGGACAGCAGAAATCAATAAAGTTGCTCTAAAAAATTAGATTTATTCATTAGTCGTAAGTTAATCATTACAAAATACTGTACAACTGAAGTACTCAGGGCTGGCATCTCCTCAGTGAAAACAGAAAAACACAAAGAGCGCGCACTTTGTGTTGATCATGCATTTGAGTGCAGTGCGACAGCTACACTTTCTCACTGGTTCTTACCTCTTTGACGCCTCTTTGTGTTTCTGCTCTCGCTGCAATGCATCCTTCGACACAAAGTGTTGATGGAAAATGGTGAACACACACTCTTTGTGTGGCACATTGAGTACCTACCGAATGCTTCTATAGGAGCTTCTATTGGAATATATGGGAGAATTGTTGGGACGAGACCGACGAGTAGGTAACGGAAATCAATGTCCGACGTCATTTTGGAATCCAAGATGGCGACTTCCGGTTTACAGAAATCCCTTCAAACCCCTGCAATATGGGTATTTTTGGAACGGGACCGACGAGTAGATGCCGGAAATCGATGTCCGTTGTCGTTTTGGAATCCAAGATGGCGACTTCCGGTTTGCAAAAATCCCTTTAAACCCATGCAATATGGGTATTTTTAGAACGGGGCCGACGAGTAGATGACGGAAATCGATGTCTGACGCCATTTTGGAATCCAAGATGGCGACTTCCGGTTTGCAAAAATCCCTTCAAACCCATGCAATATGGGTATTTTTGGAACGGGACCGACGAGTAGATGCCGGAAAACCATGTCCGTTGTCATTTTGGAATCCAAGATGGCGACTTCCGGTTTGTGAAAATCACTTTGAGCCCATGCAATATGGGTATTTTTGGAACGGAGCCAACGAGTAGATGACGGAAATCGATGTCTGACGCCATTTTGGAATCCAAGATGGCGACTTCCGGTTTGCAAAAATCCCTTCAAACCCATGCATTATGGGTATTTTTGGAACGGGACCGACGAGTAGATGCCGGAAAACCATGTCCGTTGTCATTTTGGAATCCAAGATGGCGACTTCCGGTTTGTGAAAATCACTTTGAGCCCATGCAATATGGGTATTTTTGGAACGGAGCCAACGAGTAGATGACGGAAATCGATGTCTGACGCCATTTTGGAATCCAAGATGGCGACTTCCGGTTTGCAAAAATCCCTTCAAACCCATGCAATATGGGTATTTTTGGAACGGGACCGACGAGTAGATGCCGGAAAACGATGTCCGTTGTCGTTTTGGAATCCAAGATGGCGACTTCCGGTTTGTGAAAATCTCTTTGAGCCCATGCAATATGGGTATTTTTAGAACGGGGCCGACGAGTAGATGACGGAAATCGATGTCTGACGCCATTTTGGAATCCAAGATGGCGACTTCCGGTTTGCAAAAATCCCTTCAAACCCATGCATTATGGGTATTTTTGGAACGGGACCGACGAGTAGATGCCGGAAAACCATGTCCGTTGTCATTTTGGAATCCAAGATGGCGACTTCCGGTTTGTGAAAATCACTTTGAGCCCATGCAATATGGGTATTTTTGGAACGGAGCCAACGAGTAGATGACGGAAATCGATGTCTGACGCCATTTTGGAATCCAAGATGGCGACCTCCGGTTTGTGAAAATCACTTTGAACCCATGCAATATGGGTATTTTTGGAACGGGACCGACGAGTAGATGGCGGAAATCAATGTCTGCCACCATTTAGAAATCCAAGATGGCGAAATCCGGTTTAAAGTGATTTTCACAAATCTTGGATTCCAAAATGGCGTCAGACATCGATTTCCGTCATCTACTCATCGGCCCCGTTCCAAAAATACCCATATTGCATGGGTTTGAAGCGCTTTCCACAAACCGGAAGTCACCATCTTGGATTCCAAAACGACACCGTACATCGATTTCCATCATCTACTTGTCGGCCCCGTTCCAAAAATACCCATATTGCATGGGCTTGAAGCGCTTTTCACAAACCGGAAGTTGCCATCTTGGATTCCAAAATGGCGTCGGACATCGATTTCCGCCATCTACTTATCGGCCCCGTTCCAAAAATACCCATATCGCATGGGTTCAAAGTGATTTTCACAAACCGGAAGTCGCCATCTTGGATTCCAACACGACACCGGACATCGATTTCCGTCATCTACTCGTCGGCCCCGTTTCAAAAATACCCATATTGCATGGGTTTGAAGCGCTTTTCACAAACCGGAAGTCGCCATCTTGGATTCCAAAATGGCGTCAGACATCGATTTCCGTCATCTACTCGTCGGCCCCGTTCCAAAAATACCCATATTGCATGGGTTTGAAGCGCTTTTCACAAACCGGAAGTTGCCATCTTGGATTTCAAAATGACGTCGGACATCGATTTCCGTCATCCAGTCGTCGGCCCCGTTTCAAAAATACTTATATTGCATGGGTTTGAAGCGCTTTTCGCAAACCGGAAGTCGCCATCTTGGATTCCAAAATGGCGTCAGACATCGATTTCCGTCATCCAGTCGTCGGCCCCGTTCCAAAAATACCCATATTGCATGGGTTCAAAGTGATTTTCACAAACCGGAAGTCGCCATCTTGAATTCCAAAACAACTACGGACATCGATATCCGACATCTATTCGTTGGCCTCGTTTTAACAATACCCATGTTATAAGGTAAAAAGAGCCAAATTGTGTACACTTTGAGCATGTTTTGCCAACACACTCCGTCAGCATTACTCTTTGCGTAATCGCTTACACTCTCTTTCCTACTGCGTGAGATTTCTTACGCGCCATACAAATTATTTTTAATTTTCATACAAAAAAAATCTTACTATGGGGGGAGGTGGGGTCTAAAAACCGCCAAAATTGTCTTACGTAATTAATGGATCGCCCCAAATCCATAAAGCTTTATTCTAAGGTTCTTGAAACCTGCAGGAGTTCCACCACCTACCTGTTCATATGCATTTAATTACGTATCATCCTAAAAGTCTAAATTCGTTAAGGGTTTCTTCGAAAAACATCGTCTTTTTTCCTTGAAGTTTCTTCCTGTTGTTTCTTAGAAAGTTTCTCAAAAAAAAAAAAATAACATGCAATCTTTATAAGTTTATTCAAGTTATTACACGAGTTATTACTACAGCCATTTGTTCTAATAATTCCTCCGATCATTCCTACACAAATGTCTATAGAGATCTGTCCAATGTTTTCCAAGAAATACTATCTCGAGGTTTGTTAGATTATTTTAGTAAATTATCTGGGAAATCTTCTTTAACTTCCTCAAGAGTCTAAGCTTTATTTCAGAGATCCTTGTTCATAAGGATTCCTTAAAACTTACACAAGTTTCATCAAAGGTTACTTTAGGATTATCTTTAGGAATACCTCACGGATTTATTTTTCAGAAAATTTTATTTTACATTTCCCTGGAGGCAATCCTGGAAGAATTCCTAAAAAAAAACATTCAAGACTTATTAGAGAAAATCTCAAAGAATTACTGTAGGGATTTCTGTAGAAATCATTGAACTTTATTTAAAACCTGCAAGATATTTGTTAAAAGAATCCCTGGAAAAAAATCCTGAAGAAATTATTGATTGAATTCTAGAAGATGTATTAACTGAAAATCTGTGAAAATGACTCAAGAAGATTTTTTGAAGAAATTCTGATGATTTCTGAAATAATTTTTGGATAAATTCCATTTTTGTGGTTCTACTTGGAAAAATCCAGGTTGAATTCTTAAAGTATCTTAAAACACAATTTTGGAAGAAATTTCCTAGGAAATTACATGGAGAAATTTGGAAAATTATCACCTAAATGAACTCATTGTGAAATTTTCGGAGTTATATCTGTACATTTGGGCAAATACTGAGTAAATTTCTGACGAAATTCCTTGAGAAAATAACAAAATATTCTTGTTCCAACAATATCACCCCGCAATAACAGTTTGTCACCACTTGAATATAATATGACAATGATCGCTTACCACTTGAGAAGCGATTTTTTGGGCTTCACATTGAATTTTTCGAGAACTTTCTCTGTGATGGCAAACATTGCCACATCATCGAACATCATTCATAAAACTTATTTACCGAGATGAGCCATGGTTTTGTATTTAAAATAACCGATTCATTGCGAGTTGAAAAGTTTGTAACAATGTAGAGCCCTGTGATTGTGTGACAATTTTGCTTTTGATTGTATCCCAATTCGCAAAAGTTGGGACAAACGGTTGTAAGCGAGCTTGCTTTGTTGTTTGTTTTTCGTCTGTTTTGATGACAATTTGATTCACTGGTCACGAGGAATATAAAAACAAGTCTTAGACCTTAGAGGAATGTCTGCTCTGATGCTATGAAGAATCAAACTCTTATATCCTTACTCCTATTAAATTTGGTTTTGTTCTCCTGTTTCCTGTTTGGTTTTTTTTTGGATCCTTTTTTTCAGACAAGAGGTCTTTTAATTACTTTTTTAATGCACTCCGTCGCTACCAGCCCTGTGAAGACGAATAGCTTTTCTATAATAATTGTAGTAACGACTGGCATTAAAACGAAGAGGTTAGATGCAAAAAGATGTCAGTGACAAAAACTTAGTTTTAAAAAAATCTATTCTGAAGTTTTTTCAGCATTTTTTTTTTTTCATTCTATACACATTGTACGGGAGTCAAAAAACCAGTCTTCTAAGAATTATGTTATTTTTCCTGTTGAGCGGAAAAATCAACTGAATACAGTGGCCCAATTTCATATTCGTACAGGATACTGTTTCGACATCAAGTTAGTAAAAAACTATTAAATGAAGTATTGAGCTACAAATACTTTATCCACATTGAAGGTAACAGGTGTTATCTATTGTTTGCCAATCACAAAATGTTTCCATTTACATTCATCTTTGGATTAATAGAAAAGTATTGAATTGATGTCTAAAATTCACCCAATTACATATTCGTACACCTACCAAAATTCATACGCACAACGTTCAAAACTAAATTTAGAAGCTCTGTTTGATAACTGAAATGCTTTATTATGATGTTCAGATGTAGTGAAATACATTTCGACAATTTATTAGTGGACATAAATTTAGGTAAAGTTATGAGAAATGCCAGTTTTTCAATGATTTTTGCTATTAAATCCTATAATTCGAACAATAACGTTTATTTTTGTCATTGGATTTAATCTATAGATTATACTCGTAAGCTCTGATAGAAATTTAGTTGAAATATATATAGTTTACAGAAATCATAAACAGTTTTTATTCCTTTTGAGTTTAGAAAATTGTTGTGCCATAAGTTCAAAACTCTTCTAAAATGGTATTTTTAATCAATGTAAACCAAATTTTCATTCTAAACAACAGGTAAATGTTGATTTTGAATTTGTCTGTAACAATAATTTGAACTACGAACTTCGTTTTACAATAAAGTACCCTAAACTACGCTGTACATACCTCCACATAATTGATGTCATCGTAATATTCAATTATCTTTGAAATAATATTCAAATTATATTCAAAATAGCACCCTATTTTGCAATTTATTGATTTTATAAGAAAAATACAAAATAACTTGAATGAGCAGAGAGCATTAATATACTATTTAATAGAATATATCCTGTTGTTTTCATCATTTTAAAAAACGTTTGTGTTGCAGTTATGGCAATAGTATTTATTCTTTAAATCTCTATAATCATGTTTGGTAGTAAAATGTAAATTAAAAATGATAATTACGCAATGTTTTGATAGGAACATTAACTATGGATTATGTATATACATTCAGGAGCCAAACATAAAGAAATTGACTAAAATTTTTGGTTTTGGATTTGTTATAAATGTTATACTACCTAAGATTCAAAAGTATAAGTTGTCGATATCCACTCTAGCTACTCTAAAACTGATTATAATTTTTTGAAACTTGTGCAATATTCGCAGTTATCATTCTTAAAGAAGTGATGTTAAAAAAAATGCAATTTATTGTTCGACTTACCAAATATTTTAGCAAAACACATGGGAAAACTCAACTTCAAATACGTCCGCTTTTAAATTTTCCAAATGTATTCTACTGCATCTGAACAACACAACGAAGAGTTTAAGTAATCATCTAGTCCATTAAAAATTAGTTTTGAATGCTGTATATTTCTTTTTTGTTAGGTGTACGAATATGGAATTGGGTCAATTATAGACACAATCTCAATACTTTTCCATTATTCTAAAGATTCAAGCAAATGAATACAATTTGTCATTGCCAAACAATAGATGACACCTATAACCTTCATTATTTATAAAGTCTATCGAAGTCCATGCACCATTTAATAGATTTATACCAACTTGATATGAAAACAGTGCCCCGTACGAAAATGAGATTGAGTCACTGTATATCGTTAAAACGCTTGGAAACAGAATTTCCTCAACTCAACTTTTAGCTTCATTTGCCAACGTTTGTCCTATCCATGGTTTCAAACGTGGACGATCCTCAGTGTACAATTTCGAGAATTCCAAACATTACAAAGTCAATAACGGCGCTGGCCACGTCCCTACGGTCATCGGGGAAGGGAAGAGAACGAACCATCCAAAACACCCGTAACGCGGGTAGATCACCTTTTCGAGGTTCGTTACGAGGTGAGATCTACCATATTGTACTCTTGTAGTAGTTGTTCTTGTGATTATTTATAAGTTACGGTCGGAAGAGTATAAGAAAGTAACAAGCCACAATCAGGAACTGAGGCTGGGTTTAGTTCATGAGACAATTTTTTTCCGAGTTAAAGTGCTTATATTTCGATATCTAGGTGGTACCGATTCCGAATCAGTGGAATAGCAGATCTCCTACCTTCTAAAATAAGGTTCCTGTTACAAGGAATCTAAATGTCTAATGTGGTGGAACCTGTTCACAGTTACAAAAAACGATTTTGAAATTTATAAAAAGAAGCAATAATTTGATACGCTAGAGTACCGATGCATGGTCAAAATCAGTATCATTTAACCAGCTTAGTGGCCGAACCTGATTGAAGGGCGCGCTTTTGTGAGTTTAATGGTGACAAAAGGTGTAAATAGCGGTATATTTTTGTAAAGAGGCTGTAAAATGATAAAGAATGATAGTTGTATTAAAAACGAGTGCTTCATTATTTTTCAGTAGTTGTGGAGTAGAACGACATGCACTAAACAAAGGACACGGGTATACCACAAAAGATCGAAGAAAACTGGTCGCAGTGGTTCATCCCGAACAGAAACAGAATAAAAACCATCCAAAATTTTTGTAAATATAAACACAGACATGTGAGTTGTGTTTTCATGTATGGTCGTTAGGTAGAGAAAGGAATGTGTGTGATATGCATTATGACTCAAGATCGTGTACACTTTTGCAACTTCATGATTATTACAGGACGAGGGTTCTTTTAGTAGGTTGGATGGAACGAATCATTTTCAATTTTTGTGTTGTACTCTTCAAGTGCAGTGGATATGGCTTGATTAAGTTGGTTGACAATATACAAATAATTTTCTAAACTTTCTTGAGTTTTTTCTTGTCTGTAAATTTTATGAGCCTTTTGCTTACGATTTTTTCAAATTTTTTATTTGCTTATCAAACCAAACAGGATTTTTTGACCCATTCCTACGACGTCTCCGCCTGAGTGGAACTTCCATCTGAATAATTTCCGACAAGATTGAATAAAAACCCGTAAGTACATAATATAAATCTGCCTGATTTTTCAAAACGGACTGCCAATCTATTCTTTTCAATTTCTGTTTGATTCCGTTATGATTGCCGTTTTTATAATCAAAGAAATTCAATGTCATAGTAGTCGGAATTATGATGATTATGAAAAAAATTGAGTACTCGATAGCTGTATGAAACGCTTCATTTTTCCATAGTGGAGAAAGAGATTGGTTCACCTTGAAACCTTCCATAATGTTTGAGGATAAGAAGTCCAAATAACAGTTTTGTCGGTTTTTCACATGATTGATTTGATTTAAACCAAAAAATGCAACTCCTTCCTAAATAAGTTGTAATGATTCTTTTGCACCAACAACCAGTTTGTTTGCATTATTTTTGGTACACTCATAATAAGATGTAGATCAGAATATCAAGTTTAACATAGTATAGCGAATTAAAAAACTCATTACGCGGATAAATTATGGATGAAATTATTAAAACAAAATCCACGTGGTCCGCTGGAATTCAAACCCAGGACCCTTGTATGCTGAACGAACGCTTTACCAACTAATCTACCTAGCCACTTAGTGACCAAATAACTTAAATTTTTGAATTCAAATCCCCGCAGATCACGCAATCCCTTTTCATAATCCATAACTTAATATATGGGTCAATAGTTCAACACCAATAATTCAAGAACTAGTTCAATTGTCAACTGTCAATTCAACTGTCATCAATGGTTTGGTCAGTTCATGCATGCTTTGTATAATATAATTTCCAAATTAGGCTGATACAAATATTAAATTTCTTTTATGTCCGAGACCACTTGGAAGGTACGAGGGGGGGGGGGATAAAAATAAAAAAGGAACAAAAAAATAAAAATGAAAAAAAAGTTATTTTTTCGAATTTTTATTTTTAATGATAGTTGTTAAACTGTTTTTAATCGTCCTCTGGATCATTATTTTACTTGTTTTTTTACTTTGTAAATTGAAAAAACCTAACTGATGTCAAAAAAAATGATGAATCTTTTTTTTCTCCCCTTCAAAATTTTCGGATTTTTGAAGGGGGGGGTGACATAAAAGAAAATTAATATTTGTATCAGCCTTATTGATCTAAAATTACCCTATCGGAAATAATGATTCTCGACGGAAAAATTCATGTTGGGAAGCACTCTTTGCTCTAGCATAGATGTCATACAGTATGTAATGTCAGAAACCAGCGATAAATAATTCTATACTTCCATCCCCAAGTTATTCTTCAAAACCTATTGACAAATGAAGAGCGGCGTCTTTTTTCTCCGCATTGAAGCTCAGCGGGAGCATGCGAAGCGGTGTTTTGTTGATACTTTCAACCACATTCAACGGCATCGCTAGTTGTTGTTCAGGAGTCTGCGGCTCCACCGCATGAAAAATGATGCAGGTTTTGTCGAACCAACCAGCATGGCATCCTGGACAGACTCACACCCTAAATGGCCGTTATTAACAAACAAAACATCATAATGTATTTTAAATAAATTCAAATGGGGAATCGAACAGATTACGAGTTCCTTTTTTTTCGTGATTTCTATATAGCTTGTAAAAGTATTGCTTGCTCTCTTCCCCTTTTTACAACTTGTGTAGACGATCCATGTTCGGCGGACATAAAGGATTGGCTTATGATTATCCAGAGGTGATCATCAATTTTCAAACAGCAAGAAGCATTATTGATAAGGGAAGACGGGGTAGTATGCACCTGCTAAGGAAAAACTCAGTTTTAACCTTGAAATCCCGGAATGGAATTCTAAGAATTCATTATTCGCTTGCAGTCATTATCCGTTGAATTATGCGGTTGTAGGACAAAAGGTCGAAGGACAGAAGGTCGAATGACAAAAGGTCGAAGGACAAAAGGTCGAATGGACAAAAGGTCGAAGGGACAAAAGGTCGAATGGACAAAAGGTCGAATGGACAAAACGTCGAATGGACAAAAGGTCGAATGGAAAAAAAGGTCGAATGGACAAAAGGTCGAATGGACAAAAGGTCGAATGGACGAAAGGTCCAAATTGTACCGTTGAAAGGATTATCGTACACTCAGTTGCTAACATTTTAATCACAAATTCCTCCCTTCTCATCTGAAGTTTTTCCTTCTTTTAAACGAAAGCTGTTCTTCAGAACTATCGTTTGAAGCAATAATTTGTATTAATGCTATTATTTCCAAACAAAATATTTATTTTCTGAATGTCAGTTGTTATTATTTTGATACTCCAAAGCATAAAGTAATTATTATTAGCTTTTCATTTGATACATTTTCAATAGAGATTTGTCCTTCTTTGAAACATTGGCTGTTCTTCTGGAGTTATACATTATAGTGATTTTTTACTGTTGTAGACACTTGTATCGACGATTATTCCTTCTTTTATACATCGACTGTTCTTCATAGATTTCACTTTTACATCTTGCCTATTTTTTTTTTTCAAATGAAATGTTGCCTTCTTATAAATATCGGCTGTTCTTCATGCTTAACAGTGTTTATGAGCATTTCAATTGCATTTCTAACAAAGGATTTTCCTTCTTTTGAAGTTTTGCTGTTTTAGGGCTATGCATTAGGGTTTTATCTGACTGTTGCTTTCGTCTGATTTAAATTAGCATCAGGGAAAACTAATCATCTTTTTTCTGGAATTAGGTCCCAACTAGGGTAGAGTTTGCTTCTCAGATACACTAGCATTTACTGAGAGCTTTTCTGATAATTTGATTATTTTTGTATTTGTGCATCATGCTTTTTATTAGAAGATGATCTGCAACCCGAACCGTTAGAAGATAGTTCAAGGAATGCAGGTGTGATGTCGCACCACCGACGATCTGAAATCTACCCATGCTCTGAATGGAGGTTTACAGAAACACACACATTACTCTTGGACTCTATTTCAGAGGGCACTTTAACATATGCAGCAGAAAAAGCCTAGGCAAACTGCTTCTCCTAGCCGCCTTGAACAATGTTACAGGGAACCAGCCTCCGCATAGCGAACCCTCTGCTCTGCAGTCAACTCATGGTGGCACGCCATAGATGCTATAATTCCAGTATAATCTGAATGACAGACGCAGTGCATTCCAGCACTCGGCATTCCAACACATAGCACATAGAGTGGCATGCACCTCGATGCACTTAGAGTTACATAATTACCAGGAGAACATAAATGAACTAACGAGTCCAAACCGCTTTTCAACGCATCAAAATCGTAGTGTGCTGCGCTAGGTTCACAAAAATTCTGGAAGCGCGCGCTAGGGGAGATTCAACGCATGCGCTGCTCGGTGCTACGCTCGCCATCGGTATCCAAGTTGTAAAACAACTGCACGGTAACGAAGAGTCTCTACAGCTATTTTTACCTTATTATGCAAGTGTCTAGATGGTCTACATGATACGGTCGAAGACGCGCGATCCGGAAGCTCCAATCTCGATTCTCGTTTCAAAATTTTGTCTTTACATCTATTATTGTACTGTTTTTGAACAACGCGAGTGACGATGCGCATGAGACGCATTGAGAAATTACCCTAAAAAAAGCGAGGAACACCAACATAGGTCTCAAAATGTACAGTGCACGGGTGAGCATGAAAGGAATGTGGCTCTTGCACATAAGGCTACAGCACGTACACAGTAACTCTGGATGCACTACGCCCTGAAAAGTCTAACACAATTTGACCCCGAAAAGATCGTTGTCCAGCTGAAATTGAACCTCCCTCAGTATGGTCTTTCTGAAAATATGCGAGTTTTCTTCGCGTCTGTTTTAGCTGTAGCGCTTGTGGATAACTTGCTTTTTATCTAAAGAGTATAGCTTTTGGTTCTTCCTAAATTGTTGTCCATTCGACCTTTTTTGTCATTCGACCTTTTGTCCATTCGACCTTTTGTCCATTCGACCTTTTGTCCATTCGAACTTTTGTCCATTCGACCTTTTGTCCATTCGACCTTTTGTCCCTTCGACCTTTTGTCCATTCGACCTTCTGTCATTCGACCTTTTGTCATTCGACCTTTTGTCCTTCGACCTTTTGTCATAGATTCAATTATGCAGATGCGATGTGTTTCTTAGCTTGCTTTGATCGTGCCTTGAAATCAATTGGGAACGAATTCTACAATGCCTGATGAATTCCATCGGGAACGTTATTCTAATCAGAGTTGCAGGGAAGTCGTATAAATTAGCTAGCAATAACTAAGAACAATAAGGGATGGTACACAAATTATGTCACGCTAATTTTTAACTTTTTTAACCCCTCCCCCTATATCACTTTTTTTGTATGAGCTCTTTGAAAACTGTGTAAGGCTTGTCAAGCTTAGCTTGACCATCTCCCCCCCCCCCTTGGTGCGTGACGTAATTTGTGCATAACCACTGGATTGACGGAATAACATCCAAGCAATCAATTTGAAGATTTTTTTCCGGGTGAAGATATACTTCACCACGATGGCGCCTTTTACACCCAGTTCCCCTACACTAATTGGGTGTTTATGAAGGTGTGTGCTGCTCGATCGGTGTGACTCCGATAGTGAGTCTATTCAAAGTTATATTTTTCGGGTGGTATTGTTTGAATTTTTTGGTTGTTTGATTTCGTGTTTTTTCTGGACTTTGTATCGGAGGAGCCGACGCATATAGAGTCATTGTTTGAAGCTCCAGTTTGAATTAGGTGTAGTGCAAAACAAAACACCATTCAAATGATTTATGACTGAATGAAACTATTCAAATTCGGTGTTATTACATGCTTTTTGCAAGCAAATTCAAGCGTGAAATTTGAGAGAAGAAGAAAACACACATGACCATTTTTATTTTGAGAATTGAATTGCCGCTTTGAATTTTCATACTTTTGATTTGATCAAAACAATTTTCAGTGCTTTTATCTGAAATTCAACAATATTTATGTTGAAAAGCATAGCTTTTGTTGTCAATTGATTATTATTGCTCAGAGTAACAATCATTATATGATGTTTCATTAAATAGGGATTTAAACATTCAAAACTCTGGAAATTCTTTGATTCTTTTCCTTTTTTTAATTCATTTCAAATTTATTAACGTGGATAAATTATGGATGAAATTAGGAGAAAAATCTTCGTTCTCGGCTGGAATTCGAGCCCAAGACTCTTGTATGATATTAATTGTATTAGACAGTTCTTCCAATGTTTCAACAAAGGATATATAAGATCGAGCAGAACTCATTGCTACAAATGGCTAGCAGCTTAAATGTAGCATTTTGGCACCACAATATAACAAAAAATAATAAGAGACAAAAAAAGAACATAAAGTAACACAGCTACTGGTGTTCATTCGCCTAGATAAATATCTTTCATGGCTAAACACTGAACTGATAATCCATAAAATAAACATTGAAGCGCATACAAGGATTCAAGATGACCAAGCAGATCTTTTGAGCTGTAGCTTCTGTGTTGCCTTACGGAAACGTGCCTCAATCCATACGAGCTCAACTGTTCACATATGCTAGTGAAAACAAAATAATGTTCAAGACATATTTTAGAGCCTCACAGATCTGTAACTTCTCTTTTATTTTTTCTTGTTCTTACATCCACAGTGGGACTGAGTCCAATTGTTTTAAGTGCCCTTTTTTCGATGAAATGAATGACCCTCCAAACTTTTGTGCGGTGAATTAAATGACACCCACTCAACTTTTTCAGATATTCATTACTCATATATCATTATTAATTCCATTTTTTCCATCCAGTTCCTATTCGACCAAATGCCCGTTCGAGGAAATATCCTTACGACCAAATGTTATGTGCTTCCATTCTTCTTCTTAGCATTACGTCTTCACTGAGAAAGATCTTGCTTCTCAGCTTGCTGTTTTTATGAGCACTTCCACAGTTATTAACTGAGAGCTTCCTTTGCCAAAATTGCCATTTTCGCATTCGTATACCGTGTGGCAGGTACGATGATACTTTAGCCATTGCGAAAAGATCCTGGATCGTTCGGAAATCGAACCCAGGCACCATCTGCATGACACAATATTTTTATAATCATGGATTTAAATTATTTTCAAAGCACCAACAAAATTTATGAAATTTAATAAAGAAAAATAGGAAAGGACAAAAATATTTTAAAAGAATAATAAATTGCCATATTTCCCAATTTAAAACTTTTGGGCATTAAACAGTGCTTGAGGCATCAATGTCAAGCAATAACGGTAGAAGATTGAGATCAACTCTAATAATAAATAATCGTATCTAAAGTGAAAATATGCTACCATCCTCTTGAATAATATATAATTTTAGAATAAATTGTTTCAAGCTATTGACGGAATGGTGGTAGGTCATTTGTCATAAAGCCGTTTGGCATAATGAGTCCGAAACCAATACTCAATTTTCTGATGACATCAGGCTTGTTTTGGAGTCAATAGATACAAAATGAGACTTTATTCAACAATCATTCGCAAGGATTTTTTTTCCATTTCCAATACATATTTGATTACTTCTGTAAGAAAGCAATATAATTTTGTTGATTGAATTTTATTAACTACTGTTTGGAAACTGTTTTCGAAATACTCGAAAAGTCACGTTATTTTTACTGACAATATTTTTTTTTATTTTTTATGTTTTTCAACTTTTATTATAACTTGCAAGTATGTATTCACCTACGAAAAAGAATAAGTCCAAGTTTCCCCGAATAAGAAGAATTTTAAAATAGATATCGAGTTATGGAGAGAAATTCAACTCTCACGTGACATCGACTAATGGAGATATCGACTTATGGAGAGCACGATGTATTTGAAGGGACCGAAAAATCCATCGTTTTATAGAGTATATCGAGTTATAGAATATCGAGTTGTGGAAAGTCGACTGTATGATGTAACCATAATTATAGGTATGAAAACTGTTAATTTAAAACTTCAAAACATTTCTTCTTCTATAATGCATAGGCTATTCTTGGGAGCTATATTTCCTAAGTATTTTTTTGTTTCCAACTGACAAAAGAGCGACAATCGATAACATTGATCTGCTCAAATTATCAGCGAAAAGAGAAATCGATTACTGCAGTTACTTCGATGGGTTGTGCTACTTTCCCCCGAATGTCGTTTCCCCGATCGCCAGTTCCCCAAATATCCCATTTCCGCGACTAGCCCACTTCCCCGAAAAGTTTTCAGCACTCATAATTGTCGTAACTTTGTACATTTCAGGGTGGTGATCGAACTGACCAACTAATATGCACCCTTCTTTATTTAATTGGCGGTTCATTCGAGTTTTACCGTCCTCAGCAATTTTGCCAACATGTGTATAGCCGAGAATAACAAAATACTTCCTTCTTTTGACTGTTAATCGTTCTTTCTCGTCACCACTTTTCGGGGAAATGGCATTCGGGGAAAAGTAGTACAATCACTTCGATGATTCTGAACGCACTTTTGTATGTCCTTTCGTTTTATTATGCCGCAATAACTTTTGGCATCCATTCTTTTATTGGTTAAATTATAAATTTTGCCTTCTTTTAAAAACAGGCTGTTCTTTATATAAATTGTATTATTTAGTAAAGCTAAATGATGGTTTATATTTTGCTGTTTTATAAACCTGCCAATATTCAACATATACTTTTTTATGGGAAACGCGTGATCTGCTTCCCAGATATGCCGGAAAAAAAATATTATTTCAATCATAAATTTTCTCTTCTCTCGATAATAGACGGTGTTTTTGATGTACATGAACAAGCTAAGCTGTGAAAAGATTTTTATGCGTTAGAGCTTTAAACATTTTAGACGAAAAATAATCTGCTCTCGTATATAGGCTATTTTTGTATTAAGTCCAATTGATAAATCTTTGAATTAGAGCTTTTGAAATTTTGCAAAAAAAATCCATTCCTTTATCAAGTAATTTTCATAGAGTGTTACGTCCAAACTGGGACAGAGCTTGATCTGCAGCGAAATATTCTATGAGCGTTCCCTTGATGAATAACTGCGAACTTTCTTTGCCAATTTACTGTATGTGTATATCGCAACAAGCTCAAAGATACTCTATGTTCTGAGATGTAGAGATCCGTCACAAGTTTTATTTAGCAATGTTCTCTAATGTCACAACATTTTTTGAAATTCATAGCTTGGAAAATCTCTGAACGAACACCATGCTTGTTTAGAACAACCTACCAAATTGTTTTACTATGGGCTCGGTGGTGTTGATCTCGGTAAAAGCTTAAAAAATGCCGATTTTTAATTTAAGTCAATCATTTTACCAAACGCCCATTATGCCAAATGACCATTATGCCAAACAGCCATTATGCCAAACGACTTTATGCCCAACGGGGTACAATCTGACGGAATACATGCAGGTGGTCAAATTTACTGAAGTTCAATCCACGCATTTTATTGATATGCGGGGCCTTCCTTAGCCGAGTGGTTGGAGTCCGCGGCTACAAAGCAAAGCCATGCTGAAGGTGTCTGGGTTTGATTCCCGGTCGGTCCAGGATCTTTTCGTAATGGAAATATCCTTGACTTCCCTGGGCATAGAGTATCATCGTACCTGCCACACGATATACGAATGCGAAAATGGCAATTTTGGCAAAGGAAGCTCTCAGTTAATAACTGTGGAAGTACTATTTAAAAAAGCTGAGAAGCAGGCTCTGCCCCAGTGAGGACGTAATGCCAAGAAGAAGTATTTTATTGTCATATAAAAAAAAAAAAAACAATCGTTCAAATATTTGATTTCAAATGTGATTCGTCGAAACATCATTCCATCAAATGTGTTAATACGTTTCGACCAAATGTATATTCGATCAAATACTTATCCACTTATCCCGCTGGTGCTTTTCCACTACTGTACCTTATATTTTTTTTCGAGGGTGACTTCAAACTGCTGCACGCGAGTGTATTTACAGAAACGTACCATTTATAGCAGAGCAAAATGTTGTCTATTGTGCAATCCGACAGCATAAACAACAGCTTCCTCGCGCGATAATTAGCCCTACTATTGATGCCAGCCCAAACTGAAATACCTCAAGCTTCTTTGTGCAACCCTTTCTCAGTTACTTACACAATAACAACAATCAATCGTTTTGAGAAGTTATTCAACCACCTCGTTAGAAGTCGAGCTTTTCGGGATCCATCCTTTTGTTGTTGCATCCGACCGAACGTGGCTATTATTCTGGTTCTGGAACTTTGCTTCGAACCGTTTCCTATAGTTCACTTAACCGCTGCCGTGGCCGCTACAAACGCACAATGTGGAAGCTTCTTCAGCCCGCATGCCCAGGAATTAGCCCGTATTGAACGCGTTCGGCTTCCAAAGCAGCTGGTTGAAAAGATGATTTGTGGTTTCCAAGTAAGTTCGATAATAAATTGGAACCAAAGCCGCCGCCACCGCTTTTTATTTTTTTTTGGCCACACTCGGCAAAGGCAGTTTTTGTGTTTATTAGGGCAAAAGGTTTTTGCGACTATAAGAAATTAAAAACGGTGCATAGAAAATCAAAACTAATTCCATGATAACTCTAGCTATGTACCATTACAGTTTATTTTACGTACCTAGAGGGCTTGAGCTTGAGTTTGAGCTTGATTGGCTGCTCATGGTTGTATCTCAAGTATCACCAGATCAACTGTGCTTACATAAGGAATCAATCAGAGTTAGACTAACTCTGAGTTCATTTGTACATATTGTTCCGTCCCGTACACTTGTACAAAGTAAGTCGAATCAATCCGTAGCAGCTGTCAAATCAACATTTGTTATCATAAGTTAAGTCGCATAAGATCATATGTTAGTTCGGTAGAAAATTTATACACTCGCATTGTATGCTATTATTCATCACATAATATATGCACGTATAACGCCTCCACTTTTGTACGTAGATAGCCTTTTCTCCATATCTTATAAGTGAAATTTCGCACATCCAAAGCCTTCAGATGATTTTGGTTGTCTGGGTAAGTTCTGGCGATCTTCTATTTTAGAAAACAACGGCGCCTGCTACCTCAGCATTCAGACTAATGAGATGAAAGGGAAGGAATTGATGTTGCATTTAAAACTGCTCCACAGTAGTCCTGATATACTCCTGCATCTATACCAGTTCATGCGATAGGGGCTAAGGTTAAGGCAATTCAATGGCAAAAAGGCTTGCTTTTTGGTTAGCAGAGTACCTGTGTTTAAGACCGTAAGGAAAGGCGTGCTATAATGATGGAAAATGGAAGCATAGGAAAACGGTTTCTCGTCCATTACTGGTTCTAGCGATTGCTATGGACGAATATAGTTTAAGTTTAATAGATTAACTGTGGAAGATAGAAGCAAGTTTAAGATACCGATACATAGTACCAGGAAAGAGACAGGCCTGGGATTGAACCCATGACTTCCTGCTTACGAAGCAAGAGTGGTGGCCGATAGAACACCATCCCCATATTTAACAATCTACATATGTCAGGTACCATAGATAAACATCAGTGGTACCGAAAAAGTCAGACATTCTTCAAATTAAATTGGGAAATTGTACCGTGATGAATCAATACCCGGAGGCTTAAGATGAGACGCATATTGAAACTCTTATTTAAGTATGTTTCGTAAGAATTTGCTGAAACAATTATTGTTCAACACACTTTGACAAACCGTAACTTCATGTAAATGATGAAATTTTTAATATGAAACATGATTTTTACAAAAAAAAAATGATAAAATATTCGTGCTTACCTTGTCCTCAAATCCGGACACAGGGTTCAAAAGATGTTTTTAAATCAGGACACTGTTGGATCAAAATCCGGACATCCGTGTTAAAGCATGAAATATTAGAATATTGTTCATGAAAATCATGTCAAACTCAATAAAATATCTTTCAAACAAATATTAGCAAGTAAGTAATATTAATGTTTCAATGGAGCATGGTAGCTCTAACTGAAATACATTTAGTTTGAGTGTCAATTACAAAACGAGGGCCCGTGGACTCCTTCTGGGCCATGACGACTTCTCAAAAGGTCCGTGAAACCATTAAAAAAATTGTAAAAAATGTTCATTATTCTTGGTTGATATTCAACTTTCAGTGCTGTATGTTCTCTGTAGGTTACGCGAAATTAATAATGCAATTACGAGTTACATCAATGAAAACCACTCATCAAATTTAACGTGTAGCAAATTTGATTCGTTCCAACAAATCTAAAGGCTGTTCTACCGGTCTTGCTTTTCTAGACATGGAAAAAGCATTCAACATTGTATATCATGAAGGCTTGATTGTAAAATTAAAAAAAAAACTTTTTTTTTCCAACATATATTGTTAGAATAATCCTAAGTTATCTGTCAAAACGTACACTTTAGGTTAATTATCAGATCTCCAGTTCTGAAAGACTTCGTGTAAAAGTGGTGTTTCTCAAGGCAGCATTTTGGAATCAATATTTTACAATATTTTCACATCTGACTTACCTGAGTTAACTCAGGGATCTTAAAAATCTTTGTTTGTGGATGACACAGGCATCTTCGCTGAAAGACGAAGCCTGGTGTAATCTGAAATAGATTGCAAAATAAATTGATTATTTTTTTCTTCGTACTTGCAAAAATGATTAGATTGTTAAGACAAACCAACATGCTATTTTAGTTACGCTATGTTGTTTAATTTATAAAGAGTATTTTCACTTTTTATTGGTGCATTAAATAGGCTGCCGTTTATTGCCTCCGCCAAGCAACGTGAGATGAAACGGGGAATATGAATTGAATGGTAGAAGTAAAAAGAATATATTTTGTTTACTCGAAAAACACCACCCTTCAGTCAATCGAGGCGAGATTGATTAATTGCAGTTTGATGAACACAATGTTGGACGTCTGTATTCGGGACCCGGATTGGGGAGACCCTTTCTCGGCTTCTATTGTCAAGTGTTTTTTGTTCTCACCCCTGGATCAATAATAATTGAAGTTAGCGGAGTTGGGTTTGTGCCCCCGGGTAACCGACTAGCTACACTAAATCCACACAAAAGATTTGCATATTTGAGGATCATTAGACATGGGGTCCATTGTGGTCCGAAAGCAGCATGAGATGAGCTTGGAGAGTCGACGCATTCAATTCAGTGGAGTGTCGACAACCGCCAGTGAGGATGTTCATCAATTATCAAGACAAATTGTTAAGGTGAAACATCTCGGAATCCAAAGATGGCCGGCACAATGGCCGACTTCTCCCCCTACTCACGTTTTCAAAGGCACAAAACTTTAGAAATAGTTGGCAAACGCTCCTGATCTTCTTATTTTAAGCTTTCTGCTAGTGCACAAAGCCAAAATAAAAAGTGCACTGTCGTGGGATGCTTTTTTCGCGAGATTTGTGCCTTTGAAGTTTTAGTGTAATCTTGGAAGTTGATTCCAAACTGTTTCACCTTAATTGCGAGGTACAGTGCGGCAGTTGTGGAAAAAGTGACTTTTTCACGGAGTAGAATCTATGACGACAGCACAAACCCAAGGTTTGCCGTTACCCGAGGCGATCAAAATAGATCAATAATAGTTCGGATTTCATGCTGTGCCCCAAAAATAACAGGCGATTGATGAGTTTGTACATGGCGTGATGGACTTGTTGTGAGCTCGAAGTGAATATAATAAAGATGGAGCATATGGATATCGGATAGTTGAAACAGCAAATACTATTTAAAGAACTTAGGCAAACAAATAATTGTAGTAGGTATTGTAAAAAAGTGTTTATATCCCATTATAAGCTAAATGTCAAAATAAGGGAAGAGATGGCAAAACGAACAGGTGTGTTAAAATGATCACTGAGGTAATAACGGATGAAAAAACAAACTTCAATCATTTTTTATCACGCACTCGAGTCGAGTCTAGTACACGACACTGAAGACGGGCTAACAGTTGAAGTCGAAATTCGCGTATCTGCCAAAGGATACAAACTCTAGCGGAATTATATAGTATACTATTTAATTCAGTTTTCCATTCATTTTTAGGTATTTCAGGAAATGGCTCGAAGATTTATTACTAGCAAAATTGGTCAATCAACCCCCCCACTCCGTAACGCTTTTTGTATGGAAATTTTTAAATTTTTGTATGAACCATAACGCTTGAGCCTACTCCCCCCTCCCCCTAGAGCGTTACGTAATTTGTGGATGCCGCCTTACGCGTGTTAAAGATTGATAAATTATATGTGAAATTATGAAAAAAAAAAAATCACGTGCTCGGCTGGGATTGTATGCTAGACGAGGGGTCTGTTTTGGGGATTTGTGTTCGAAACTTGATTGGCTCGGTAGCTTAGTTGGTAAAGCGCTCGTCTAGCATACAAGGGTCCTGGGTTCGAATCCCAGCCGAGCACGTCGATGTTTTTTTCATAATTTCACTATGAAAAGATTCTGGATCAACCTGGAATCGTACCTTCAGCATGTTGCTTAATCTTTCAATAGTTCAGTTTGCCCTTGCAATTCTTCAAACAAAAATCATCAATTCTGTCAAATCCAATACAGAGATAATTCGCTAAAAGTTTTATTCGAAACTCTTCAGTGCATTTCTTTAAATAGTTATCCCAAACATTTTATTACAAATTCTTCCACAAAGCTCATCAAAAGCGCTTAAGAAATATTTCCAAAATACTTCACAAATTACGTCAAAAATTCTTCAGTTTTTTTTTAGAATTTTTGCTTTAAATCCCCGGATTATTCAATAATTGCAAAGAAAATTGCTTTGAAATGTCTCTTGCCTTCGAATGTTCAGAGGAAATTTGTTGAACTTTTGCTACCGAAATTGACATAGCGGTAAATGAATTTGTTGAGAAACATGTAGCAAAATAACTGGGAAGTGGATAAGATTTATTAAGATATTCATGAAGAAATTTGTATTTATCTTTCTTAAAATACTTCTTCAAAAATAATTCAATTAACTATTGGCAGAATTCATATCCTTGGTTAAAATTTTTGTACGGTCCGGGAGCGAAATTTCTATGGGCTTTCTGGCAGAATTCTAGAAAATCAAAAATCAAGGAAGGATAGATTTCAAGGATGATTTCTAAAGAAGATTCTGATATACCTTCTAGAAAGACTTGTTCGAGTAGTCGATAATAGACCCTTCGAAAAAGTTTGTTTGAAATTTCTAAAGGTAGGGAAAAATTGGTTCTACATCAATGTGTTCTAGGGGCCCAGATAGCCGTAGCGGTAAACGCGCAGCTATTCCGCAAGACCAAGCTGAGGGTCGTGGGTTCGAATCCCACCGGTCGAGGAACTTTTCGGTTGGAAATTTTCTCGACTTCCCGGGGCATAGAGTATCTTCGAACCTGCCACACGATATACGCATGCCAAAATGGTCATTGGCACAGTGAGCTCTCAGTTAATAACTGTGGAAGTGCTCATAAGAACACTAAGCTGAGAAGCAGGCTCTGTCCCAGTGGGGACATAATGCCAGAAAGAAGAAGAAAAAAATATGTTCTCTATAATATCATGAAACTGTGGAGTTAATACAAAGTATTATTTAGGATTTTAGTTACAAGTACTTTAAGTAAAAATTCCATCCGTTTTAACACCAATGATTTCATATTATTAGTTCTACAAGGACCACTTAAGCATTTCTGTGAGATGATACATTGTCAACAAGTTTCAGATATTCTACGGTTTAATTCTTGAATTTTACGACAGAAATTTAGCAAATTTTTCCAAATTATATTTAAGCTGCAATCATTCTAAAAGAAAATACAAACAAAGTTCTTTCAAACATTTCTTAGTATGTGTTACTTTAGAAATCTGATATGGAGTGATTCGTAACGGAATTTGTAAAATAATCCCTGAAAAAATATTGACATATTCCTGGAGTAGTTTTTGTACTGAAAAAAAAAATGAAAAATGGAGAAATTTGTAAATGCTATTTATGAAAAAATCCTGAAATTACCATTCATAAAAAGAATAGAGTTATTTCTAGAACCCAAAAGGATACTTGATGGAACTTCTGGAGAATTTTTATGAGATGTTCAAGAATAAATTGCAAAATCTTGGTAAATCTGGTGAAAAATTTCTTAAAAATATCCCAGAAGAATCGTCAGTACGGTTTAAAGGGAAAAAAATCTCAGGAAAATGCTTAGATGAATCGTTTGTGATTTTTTCGGAAGAATTTTATGGAAACAATAATATAATTTCACCGTGCGGGGGACATTGGTCCTAGGGAGTGACTTTGAACGCCCTTTTCGATGCATCTCTTGACTAGCACGGGAGGCAAAAAACTAATCCATGACCAACCAGGGGCTATTTATAACGTATTCTTGAAGTTTACCACATTGTTTTCATTATTATGGTTTTAGTTTGCTGAAAAAATCTTGGCCCAAAGTCACCCTTAAGGACCAATGTCACTCCGCCCGACGGTTCTCTAAGAAATTCCTTAACAAATTACTCGGAAAATCATTGAGTATTTTCGCGGAAGAGTTTTTGAAAGAACAGTTGAACGTATTTCGCTTGATTTATTTTTAGGAATGTTAGAATTCTTTAAACATTTCTTAGTTAGGTATCCTTGAAAAACAATCTTTTGGAGAGAGTTTTGAAGGAATTCGAGATGCTGCTCCTTGATTTTAAAATAAATCTAAAAAAATATTATCTGTGAAAAAATATAGATGGATTTGCGGAGAACATCTCTTAGAAATCATGAGTAACATTTTCTCAATTGAATTCTTTTTAATTGCTTATGAATTTCTTGTGAAATATTACTAAGAATGGTTAAAGTAACACCTGGAAAAATGATTTAATTTTTTAGTCAGGATAATTTTTGCTGCGGTTTTTTCAAATAATTCTGTAGAGAAACTTTAGAAAGAACTTCAAAAGCAAAGTTAAAAAACCTGTTGGCGAACTTTCTGAAAAGTTCGTGGAATGAATCCTTGCTTGAATCATTTTTGGAGAGACTTCCAGAATTTTTTGTACTATTTTTTAGAGAAATCCTTAGAAATTAATGAACATAGGAGGAAACTTCAAACTAACAATTGAAATTTATATGTCATAAATACCTAGAGGACCTTCCAGAAGAAATAATTTCTAATTTTCTGGCATAATTCTTCAAGAGATTTTAAGGCAGTTTGATAGAGACTTTGTGAAGTGAAAAACTGACTTCTCGTCTTAGAGAAAGCACTGAAAAGTACGAACATAATTTAGGAAGAAAATGCTGTAGGAATTCTTTGAGGAATCTCTTCAAAGCACATGGTTGAATACCTGAAAGGTTCGCGGAAGAATCACAAAGGACATTCCTTGTGAGTTTTTTTTGCTTGAAATCTTGAAGAATTTTTGACTGTAGCAAAAATTTAAATTTACAAATATCACAAATGTGCCACGAAATGAGACAAAATAACAAATAAATGAAATCAATACAAATTTGTTTAAACTACGAAATATGTGAACATCATTTTTATTAGGACCGACATTATTCCTGTAAACAAGTATTTGCTAGGGCTCCTTAGGCCTCCTCCAGCAAAAAATCTTAGCTACGCCAATGGTATCAGCCAAAAAATAAGCGGTTAGGGCACAATGGAAGGGTATCTAAGAAATCTAAGAGAATCAAATCTTTATTGAGATTCTGGTCATATGGTTCGAATACGTATAAGAGGAAAAAATATTGCCAAAAAGTTCCAAAATAGGTGGAAACAGTTCAAAACGGGTTTAAAATCATCCAAAGATTATCAAAAACGATAAATTTCGACCAAAACAGGTCCAAAATATTCATAAGGAGTAAAATACGATCAGAGATAACCAAAAGGATAATTACAGCCAAATATTTCCAAAAATGATTAAAAACGATCGTAAATAGTCAAAACAACAATTAGAGCCAATCGAGCCAAAAATGGTAAAAAAGACCAAAACGCTCTAAATCAAACTTAAATTGACCAAAAACGATCGAAAACAGCTAAAGGAATTAACAACAGGCAAGAACCAGTAAAAATTGCTAATACCGATAAAAAATAACTAAAAATGGACAAAATTATTAAAAAAAAAATCCTTAAATAAGGGTCTGAGAGGTGCGAACTCGAACGTTTTGGTCATTCAATTTGAACACAACATTTTCCACCAGTGCTAACCGTTGTTTGTTTGGTTGTCTCGCAGGAAACCATTCTTAAGATGCACACTTAAAATACTTCATACAAAGCTTCTGCAGTTTGGTGCAGGCAATAGGTCCAATCGATCAAGAATCAGGTAGTTTCTGACCATACATCAGTAAGAAATACATTTAACAAAAGTTTTGAAAACCTTATGCATACAAAAGAGCAAGTTCAACGTTTCTTCAAAGTTTGCAGTTTTTGTGTCACATAAAATGGTTAACATTTAAGCGTGACTAATTAATGACCGCAAAGTCCTAGACATACTCGGATCATTTTTATGAAAATTTTAGCTTGACAGAAGCCTGGCTGCTTGTTGATATCTAGTTCGCACCCCCCAGATAAGGGTATGCGATATGGGATACGCGGAAATTCTTGCACTGATAATTACGAAACGAAATTTCAAAATGTTTCAGAAAACTCGCTACGAAAACCAATTCCACACGTAATTTTTCGAAACAAAACGATTTTCTTGGATTTGTTCCATGGAATACACCTTTATCATTATAATCGTTCTCGGCTTTAGATGGAAAGTATAAAAGGCCTTCAGCTACCATATAGCTTGTATTACAAAACGAAATCCTATTTTTGGAAGAGATACGTGAGCCGTATTGGAAATCACCTCTTAGATAGATTTGTCTTTTTGATGAGCTAGTAAAGACTCCAGAACTGCGTCCTCTATAACAAAATATTATTTTAAAAAAAATGTGTGCGACACAGCCCCGCATCTGAAACACTACGTATTTTCAGACGTTTCACATAACGTCTCATATTGAGATACCTGAAAGTAATTTAATGTGTATATGAGACTTCAAATCTCGTGCATTAAATAACAAATAACTTCATCTTGTTATTATTATTGGCACCACGTCCTGCTTTGCAGCTTGGTGTTCCTATTTTCGTTTTGAACGGCATTTGACGGAATCGTTCGAAATATCGCAGCATAAGCTAACAAAAACAGCTCGAAGATTTATTATCAGTAAAAAATGTCAAAAACAATCAAAATCAATGATCCATATTTTGTCAAACACTGCAGAAAATGGTCAAAAAGTAGTGAATAAATGGCCAAAAACAATTACAGACGATAAGAACCAGTCAAAACAGTATGTAATAATGTACAAAAGTTTTCAAAAACAAACAAAACAACAATTAAAAATAAAAACGAGTCAAAAACAGTCTAAAGCAGCCAACATGAGCAAAAGTTTAGTCAAAGACATGAAAAAAAGCGTTTGAAAACAACCAAGAACAGTTTATATCAGTCAAAACCAGTCCAAATGCATCAAAAACGATTATAATTGGTCGAAACTGCCAAAAAAACAGTATAAAATAGCAGAACAAAAGGTCAAACGGTTTACATGCATAAAAGGACGAAAACAGTTATATCCTACTATTGTCGAAATTTGCAAAGAACAGCAAAAATAATAACATCAAAAACTGCCATATATGGTCCAAAATAGTCTAAACGGATGAAAATACAACCAATAAATGGTATTCAACGAAAACACAACCAAAAATGGTATAATAAGTGTAAAAAACAGTCGAAAACGATTAAATAGTCAAAAATCGGAACAAAAAGTCAAAAAAGATCAAAAACGGTCAAGTCAGCTAAAATCGATCAAAACCAGGTGTCACAAAAGTTGATAATCCTTAAAAAAAAAAAACAGTTATAAATAGCCCAAAACGATCAAAAATAGACAAAAATTTGTCGATAATGGTCAGATATACTCAAAACCCATCAAATTTCATAAGAAACGGCCAAAACCAGTGAAAACTATACACACCAAAAAATCTTAGATTTACACGTTACGTTATTTTACAATTATGCAAAGCCATTTCTCATGCATTTTTCAATGATAAAACCTATAAACACATCTGTTATATCATTATTTATAACATTGTTAACAAATTCCTTAATATTGAACACGAAACATCTTCTCTCAAAAAATGTTGCACTCAAAACGGCTCGGTTTACATGATTTTCCCGCTGAAAATTCAATCACAAATAATGCACATGGAATGACAAGCCGTCGATCCATCCATGTGCATTATTTTTGGCAGAATATTCAGCGTAGAATCACGTAAACCTAGCATTCTTGTTTGCGATTTCACTTTCAAGATGCAAGAAAGCATGCGATATTGGCAAATGTTGGATGTAAGATCATGAAATGTTTCAGTTTCACTCAAAATTGCAAGCATTTTAGAATGCAATGAGACAGTTTATATTATTTATCGTTGGATATTAAGTTATAATTCGTTTAACATGATTATCGTGGTAGTATACGTGCCATGTAAATTTAAGATTTTTTTTTTGCTGTGTAGCTAAGAACGGTCAAAAATAACCAATAACATTTAATTGCGATCAAAAACAGCATAAAATGGCCAATGTCCAAATATGGTCAAATACGAAAAAAATATCAAAAACAACACAAAACGGTATAAAATAGCAAAAACTTGGTCAAAAACAACTTGGAACAGGTTTTAAGCCAAAAAAAAATAGTCCAAAACGATCAAAACGATCAGTGCAACCCATTTAAGAACTACGTACAAAACCGTCAAAACGAACTAAAACAGCCAGGATCAGTTATTGTCAGTCAAAAACAGCACAAAATGGTCAACGCGATAAAATTGATTGACAACAACCAAAACAGTCAGAAATAGTAAAAAGATGGTTTCCATGGATCAAAATCGGCCACAAACGATTAATAGCTGCTGAAAAAAGCGATCAGCAGGAGTTATGATGCGACAGGATCATTAGTTTTATTTTGGTAATCATTTTCATATTCGATTGCCTGAGCAGAGCAAATTAAGATAATAATCATTTTTGTTCTTCTTCTTTTTCTTGGCGTCACCAGTTTCTCAGAGTTTTCTTTGAGAATTGACCATTTTTGCATTGTATTCGAAAAAAAAATCCTCGGATTAAAAACCACGATCCTAAGCATGGGTTTGCTGAATACCGGCGTGTTTACCGCTATCTGGGCCCCATGTATTCAATTAAAGTCATAATTGTTCATTTGGTACATGCAGGAAAAAAACAGATGCTCACTTTATTTTAGGACGAAACATCCAGCGTTTTGTCAAAAATTAAATAATTTTGATCATGGAGATTTCTTACGATTGCTGACACAATTTTACTAATTTCAAATCAAACATTTTGCCATATTTGTGATATTATATTTTATAGACTACCTAGTATCATCAAAAGTGTAGAATAAACAGTCATACCTTAAGGTAAGCGTCGTTTCATAACGGTGCTGAAAAGTAGTCCTTTTCAGTTCTGTTTTGGGAGTTTGCAAATTAATACCTGAGTGCCTCCATCGATCCGTTCTGAATTTCTCAATGACTTAGTCATCTAGCTTCTGATTTTTCATTCGTAGGACGATCGGAATTCGACTCAGGCGAGGAACTCTGAGTGAAAATAGAATCAGCGCTTCTAGAAATAATCTAATCTAAGTTTTCTAAACTGCAAAAACTGTTGTAGGCAAATCGTAGAAAATTTCAATTTTTCCAGCGCTCGTCGTATTTATCCTACTCTGAAAATCTTCATTTTGCAAACTACTTGCTTAAATAACTATTTTACTTCACCTGTTGTCCTACAATCTCAAATTCGAAACAATTTCCATATAAGAGGAGTTTAACAGATGGAAACTGATTGTCTTTTCACGCTTCCAAAATGGGCTGGGATATCTGTTTACACGCACATTCACGAATGCTGGTTAACAAAATCCAAAACTGGCAACACAATTCACAAGTCATTCTTCTCGTTGCCTCTAATTGCCTCCGTAAAAGCGTGGAACAATTTTCATTAAATCAAAGAGAACATCACATGGACCGACTTGATCTTGAACTGAGCAATCCCGAGGGGCGATGAGTGGAATGCGTGACCCCAGAGCGATCAAAAAGCAGGGATGAGAAAGAGTGGGCTGGTTGGCATTTTATCGCTTTGTCAAGTCTGAAATCGAGATTGGGTCCACTGAATTAGTGTTAATTGGAAGATGGGTTAGGCGGTTTGTCTGAGAGGTGGCTGTTTTAGGACCTTGTGGTAATTAAATAATTACACGGATTACGGTAGTAAGGATTCTTGTTTTCAACGGAAGGATTCCAATGCTTACGAAAAATTTCACGCCTTAGAGTCGCTCAAGTGGAACGGAGGTCATTTGGCATAAAGTCGTTCGACATAAGGTTAGGCATAGTCGTTTGGCATGACGGCATAATGGTCGTTTGGTGCACTGAACCCGAAAACGAGGGTGACATTCGTTACCAGGTTTCTCTTCAATTCTACCAACTATTACAACAGATAGTTTGGTACAGCATACAACATGGCCAGCCTGAAGGTTTGTTCGAATATCGAAATCTTGTTCTTAAGACAAAGTTTTGATACAGTCATTTTATTTATGCTTGAAGGTGTCAAATCAAGAGTTTTTGGTTTATGTGGGAATATTGTTAGTTGAGTTTTGGAAGAATAAGCGGAAATATTCCATAGTTGCAAAGTAGGAAGAGACAAAATCCAAACTTTTTTGCAATCTACTACAGAAGATATGCAGGCCTTTGCCGGAAAGACTTGTGTCATATACAAAGAAAGATTTTAGACATCGCTGAGGTAACTCAGGTAAGTCAGATGTAAAAACATTGTACTATATTGGCCCCAAAATGCTGCCTTGAGGAACACCAGCTCTTACAAAAAGTCTTTCAGACTTGTAGCTCTGAAAATTATCCTGGAGTGTAAGATTTAACAGATAACTTTGGATTATTCTAATATTATATGTTGGAAAATTTAAGTTTTTTTTTCAAATTTTACAATCAAGCCTTCATGCCAAACACTGTCGAATGCTTTCTCTATGCTTCTTGAAGAGCACGACCAGTAGAATAGCTTTTAGATTTGTTGGAACGAATCAAATTTGTTACACGTAAATGTTGTTGAGTTGTCGAATGTTCATGTTGGAATCTGGTCTGTTCATTGGCAACACATAAAATTATGGTTATGTAGACCATTCAAAATGACGTTTCAAAAAGTTTACTCATGGACGAAAGCATGCTGAATGGACGACAGCTAGAAGCTTCCGCAGGATTTTTGTTTGGGTTTAAAATTGGTACAACCTTGGCGTTTTTCCATTTGTCAGGAAAATATTCCAACTGATAACATCTGCTAAATGAATCAAACAAGAATGATAAGATAATGTCTGGAAGTATTTGACAAGGATGCAAACAATTCCACCATCACCAGGGGCTTTGACGGTTTTGATTATTTTTTCAGTCCCCTATGAATTTTCGAAAACGTTCTTTTGGTTGAGAATACTTTCAAAATCACGAGTAAATTGATTTTTAATTGGACTAGTGAGACCAGAATGAAAATTATGCGCGCCTTCAAACTGTTTTGTTTTCCTCTTCCAATGCCAATTTTAGATAATTTCCAAGGGACATATAAAAATATTTAGCAATTTTTTGTTTATTTATTGAGTAAAACGATTTTTGATTTCTTTTAGCAGATCCTGCCATATAATTTCCATAGCAGCATCGCGAGTGCTTTGAAATTGCCTTCACCTCACGTTTTTAAGAAGGATCAAGAGTTCACGATCATCGTCTATAATCACGAATTCAATTTGAGAGTATTGCAATACCCCTTGTTTCAGTAATGAAATTTGTAAAAGTTTCGAGAGCATTGTTAATGTCAAGTGTAGTTTGCAAAAAATGCCAACAACAAAATTACTTTGTTTCATATGTATTCCAGTCGGCTCAGAAATAATTAAAAGTCGATCTGATACGATTGAGAATCGTCTCTTGGAATATTTTCAATGTACGTGAATGAGAACATGATGCCAAACAGAATGTAAATGCTAAAGTAATTTTTTTGAAAAAGGCGACAAAGTTGTGTGCGAAAAAATTAACATTATATGCCGTATCCTTATTCACGCAAGCTTGACGAACAATTTTATTTGGGAACGACTCTGATGATGAAGGAACCGGTCTTCTTGAAGTGTCGGCAAAGTAAATTTCCAATAATCGTTGGCCTCTGCTGCCATCGTGGCCAAGCTTAATCGATCCTTTATAGCCCATTAAATTAAGCACATATTTGCGTAAAAGTATCATTAAACTGGAAAATAGCATCCGGAGCATGATATAATTTCATCGAAGAGTAAGCAGCAATCGATAACATTTTATTGGTCTTATTTCAGATGAAAAAGCTTCTGGACTTGAACCGAAAGACAATTAATTAATGCATCTGAAATACTTCTGCATGGAAACTCGATCTTGACCAGCAAGATGTACCCGATTAACGTAACAATAGTGGACAAATTATATTTTCAAGTTTTTTTCATGACTTCCGATTCCAACCAATAGGATCCAAACTAAATGGTCACGAATCGAGTTCCAGTGACACTGGTGTCTCCCATTTTCTGTGAGTGTCATGTTAGTAATTAGAAGGCAGTAATTGAAACCTAGAGCGCAATTAGAGATAAACCGGCTCTTCAACAAACACGCAGCAATTAATTGTGTTGTTTACAGAGACAATATAGGTGCGGTCAGTGCAGTGGAAATTGATGCATATCGCTTATCGGTCATCGTGGTCTTTAGGGGGTAATTTGAAACAGGTGACGTTGGATCTTCTGTCACCATTCGCTTACAATGTTGCAATGGTGCAATTCGCGTAGTGAATATATAAACGTTCAAAATTGCCGTTCAAACCAATCACTACAAAACCTGCAAAGTTTTCTTTGGATGCATCGAACGATTCAAATATTTTGAAACAAATGCATTCTAACGCTTACTGAATATTTAGTATATCTCTTATGTAATAGGTTGTCCTATTCCTGTCTCAACCCAAAATTTCATAGGACTAGGGTTATGAACATGTTGTCAATTGTTTCGCAGTATAGTCTTAACCTTTTTCTTTGTCGTCTCTCTATAGACAACAAATGAAACTCTGTGCTCAGACGAAACTGAAGTTTCTGATAGAGAACTTAATCCAATGTCTTCCTCTTGCTTATTCGCACTTTTGCTAGTCGTCTGAAGCAGTTTAGACATAAATTGGAGAATCCCTAGTCTGATAAAAAGCGTTAGATATAACACTCGGATTGACGAAATGTTTTTACTCAGTACATGGGCAACTAACTACAAAAAAATCACTGAATGAATGAAGATCGAATTTCATGTAAACTCAAAACCATTGTAGTTATCAGTGTTTTGGATATATCCTGCATTATGAAGAAAAAATTTAGAAGCTTGTCCTTTATAGTCTATAAAGATCGGTTTGTAACCGCATCTCTCCATCATCGGTTCTGTTTGAATCGGTGAATCTATGCGCACTTGATTCGCCCACCTAGCTTGCTGCGCACCACGCCTCCTTGTACCAACCGGATCCGAGGCGAACATCAACTTTGCAGGTATGCTGTCCGGTATTCTTGCAACTTACCCGGCCCATCGTATCGAGCCAGTTTTTGCCACCTTCTGGATACTGTGATCGCCGTAGAGTTGCGCGAGTTTGTGATGAATCCTTCGCCGCCACACACTGTCAGAAAACTCCTAGATTCCTAGAGGAGCAAGTGCGCAGTTTTGCTTAGAGTGCTTCTCGGACACTCGGACTATGATCAGTTAATGTTGCTGAGCAGGAAGCTAAGGACCACACAAAGGGGTCTATTTCATTCCTGCAGGCAGTGTTGGGAAACTCGTGAGTACTCACTGAAAACTGCAAACTCACTCGCGAGTATGAGTTGTACAGCTTGAACTCTCGCGTGAGTATACTCAGGCGTGAGTTTCAGTTGTACAGCTCATACTCGTGAGTGAGTTTTCGACTAACACTTACTCACTCGTGAGTAATTTTACTCACTTGAAAAATGGTAAATATTCTAAAAGCTTGCGAACGGCCCAAAAACTAATAAGTAATAAGTAAGGCTATTCTTGGGGTGACCTTATTCAAATGATAAGATGAAAATTTTATTCTTAAAACTATTTGATGTGCACAAAACGTTATTATAATATGAATTCATAACACAAGCTGTAAATTATGTTAGGTATTTCGCTGCGCTTGTTGCATCCAAAATGCCCTTTTTTCTGACGTTACACCTCTACTGGGTCAGATTTTGCTTTTTAGTTTAATGTACTTATGAGCATTTCCACATTTATCAACTATGAGCTTTATTTGCCAATTTACTATTTTTGCATATCGTAAGGTTGAGTACCAATAGTATTCTTTGCTCTGGGAAGTAGAGACAATTTCCAACTTTATTATGTTTCTGAAAAACTTATGATTTTGAATTTTGCCCAAAAATTTTGAACGGTTGACAAAAGTCGAAATCAAAATTATTAGCATGTAAATAGATATAACTGACACAGTATGATAATCTACACTTGAACCTGCTTTTGTCAGAAAAAAATATGCAGTTGTTTATGTTTGAAACAATTTTTCGAACTATATTCAACTTACAAGTACACAGCAAAAATAATGTAATTTGCATCGACGAATCAGGCCGATGTAACGAAATTCTGATGTAACCTCTTAAATCAGATGTAATATAGCACCTTTTTTGATGTTATATTACATCGCTCTGAAATTACCGAAAAAATCCGATTACCATATCTCATCACATTGCATTTTTGTTATTTTCATAACCAACATGTATCAATATTACTCGGAAACAGCTGCAACCAAGTCGTTCCAACCAACATAAGCGATATTACACGAATTCAATGCTATTTTGCATTCTTAACAGATGCTATAATAAGTCTCGCAACAATGCCCATGTTTGTTTTGTCCAGAGTGGATTTAAATAAGAGTGGCGTCAATGTCAAAATTGGAACAACGGCAAACTGTCATTTCCATACACGGAGATAACGGAAAATCCATATTTGAGTATTTTTAACTTATTTTTGAGTTATTTTTCTCTCCCTATTTCATTCGCTCCTTCTATTTTTGTCAAAGAACGAAGAGCAAAACATCCCAAAAACCGAACCTTTGTGCGTTATCTCAAATTTGAGTAAATGGCATAGTACTGGAAGTTGAGTTATTTGATCTGCCGGTTGAGCGAAAAGAACTAAGCCAGTAGGTATTTTTTCGCATGACTATTGCGCTTCTTGAGATATATTTTAGTTTCTCTCATTTTTGTGACTGTCAAACAGTTATGCGCCAGGGTGAATTTCTTATCATGGACAGTGCGCTTATTTTCCCTGCTAAGAGCAAATCTGCCCTTAACGTTAGCATTCAATCCACACAACACTGCGCGCAACTACCTGGCGCACAAATTAATAATACCACAGAAAAATTAAGAAAACTTTTCGCAACTTGTGTATCACAGTCAATTGATAATTAAACGGACCAAAATTTATACCCGTACCTTGCTGCATGCATGAACACTTCACAACGGTAGACCAGTTTTGACATTTGTCCTCGTTTTTGTTGGCCACACACAATGGATCTGGGCAGCGCGTAACTGGCCGGCGCGCAACTAACTCGACGAAAGTAAAATTTTACAAAATATTCGCAATACAAATGACAACAACTTCTACCCCACCAACTCCAAATTAGGTTAACGTACGAACCCCCTGAGTTGAGTGGAGTGAACTCACTTTTGAGTACTTCATTTTCTCCGTGTACAAATCCGCGTTCCTATTAGGGCTCTGCACTGTTTTGATTTTGCATGGAATTTTGAAGTTTACTGGCCTTGGTGTTTACAAATTTCATGGTAGAGTGAAAGAGAGAGGATGATTTTTGTGCAGAGACCCATGGGGCTCTGAACAAAAATCATCTTCTCTCTTTCACTCTGCCTAAAAATTAGTAAACAACAAGGCCAGTCAACGTCAAAGTCCTATGCAAAATCAAAACAGTGCAGAACTCCATAGTCCATTTTACGAAACGACAACACTGATGATATTGCTGTTACTTTTACACGTTACGACACCGCCTACTGCCAAAATTTCATTCATAAAATAAGCGATCAGCTGTTCAAAAACGTCTCGTAAAATGGACTATCGAGCAGGAGACCTGTCAAAACTTGAATAAGACGTCCTCACGGTAGACACAACAAGGTAGGCTATTCCCACGTGTAAACAACGATTTCCCATCAAAACATGTGTCGTCATTCCTATCGTCAAGCATAAGGCCTTGAGCATAGTAAAGGAGAGCAGACCTTGCTTTCTTTTGCACTCGTTCAAGTTTGCGATAGGAATGAAATCACTGCCAAATGTCATTTTTCGGAGTATGGGGTTCTGCACGAAAATAACTCCCTCTCTTTCACTCTTCCATGAAATTAGTAAACAACAAGGCCAGTAAACGTCAAAATCCCATACAAAATCAAAACAATGCAGAGGTCTATAATACCTTGCTTCTTTTTACCGTGGACGTCCTCTTGTTTACAGGCACTCTAGTTTTGTCTAGTTAGGGGCTGTCCATTAATTATGTAAGACAATTTTGGAGGTTTTTAGACCCCCCCTCCCCCCATAGTAAGATTTTTTGTATGGAAACTAAAAATAATTTGTATGGCGCGTAAGAAATCTTAAACCCCCCTCCCCCCATAAACCCTTACGTAATTAATGGACCACCCCTTAACGATGTTTCTGCAGTCCACATTCGCGTTTTCTCCGATGCCTTTTGTTTATAGTTCTGCGGTGAAAATATTAAGAAATGTGTCATCTAAAGTACATTCTACAGTTAAATGTACATGTGCAGTGAAAAATTATGTTTTGGTTTATCCGGGAAACCCGTTGAATCAATTAACCGCAGAATCGCAGAAGGTAGAATCGAACGTCTCTAACTACGGAAGTCAGGAATCGTCGTTTTCCACGAACATCCAGATAGAGCATCACGAGAGATCGGTGTAAACAAAATTATATGGGGAAGCATCAGATTTTATACTCCGGCTTCGGATGTTACCAGATTCAACCAGATACCCAACAATACTGCAACTGCGGATTGTACTAGCGGCTGTAGCAATCCGGAACAGCTGGTTACTGGTGGACCCTACAGTAAGTAGATTAATAACAAGAGCTTCAGTCTGCATCCATCGATCCGAAGCACGGCGTCAAATGGAGGAAACGAGCCTATCCAACACGATCGGAACGGTACCAATAATGGCGACTACGATTAAGCGGGTAATTATTTTCTAATATTGCTGTTTGCGTTTGAAGCGAAGTATGCACTTCAACAGAAAAGTAATCGCCTATCTCGAAGAAAAGCTCAAGAAAAGCATTTTTCTTTGATCGCAGTACGCAGTTGAAAAGAAATGTCAATGGGCCTCTGCACTGTTTTGATTTTGCATGGGATTTTGACGTTTACTGGCCTTGTTGTTTACTAATTTCATGAAAGAGCGAAAGAGAGCGACTGATTTTTGTGCAGAGCCCCATTCAAATGGAGCTCACTGTAGGAAAATTTCTTGAGCATTTCTTGGACAGAAATTTTTACTTTTCTTAAGCGGAACAACATACTTAGGGTTCATTCAAATATTACGTAACGCAAATTTTGCCAATTTTAGACCCCCTCCCTCCCCCACGTAACAGATTTTGTATGGGAAACTTTAAATTTTTGTATGGACCGTAACACAATCTAAAACCCCCTCCCTCCCCCTGTTTCGTTACGTAATATTTGAACGATCCCTTAGCTTGACGTGCAAATCCAGTCGAACAGAGCTTCAAATGCGGTAACACAAAGTAACCAAAGGATACTTAGCAACCATGATCCATAGTACCGCCTACCTAGCAAAGAAAAACATTCTTTGACTTCGTCTTCCTTGGTAAATATCTTACCGCGTTTGGTGTTTCCGCATTTAATATTTGCATGTCAAACACACACAGCAATACAGATGAGAATAGGGAGAAACTTTGCGCCAAATGGGAATGTTTCAAGCTTACGGGAAGCAGAGTTTAGTTGTTATGCCACTAGTTTAGGATTACCTATGAAAAATTCCGAGATTATTTCCAAACTAGTTTTTACATACATTAAGGTAAAGATGTATCGAAGCCATAATATGACTTAGATATTATCTCAAATTTTCAAGAGCGCACATCTAGAGAACCAGACAACTGTTTGTGCTGAAAATTTAACTCACTGGTCAGGTTACCAATTGGCAAACTTTCAGCGCGAACGGTTGCATCTTTAACTTAATTCATTTATGCCAAATATGATTGTTTTACAATACCCCCGCTAATTTGAACGGTATCTCATGCAAACCATCGGGGTTCATTTTAAATTTGAACATCTAGTCACCCTAGAATCGTATTTTGGTTACCTCTTTCACAGTTTTGTTTTGATTCCATGTGAACGCTTCCACAGCGTTTCATTTCACTTTCCTCGTTCCATGAGCTAAATGATGTTTGAACCATTTTTAATTTAAACGATGTGCAAATTAACGGGGTACAGTTTAAAAAGTGTTCAGATTAAATGTGGTCAAACCAACCCCCGTACCCGGTACATAGAACATTTGAGAGTGGCTCTTCGCCCTTGGCGAGTTCGCACAAATTTTCTGTCATGGGACCCAAGCATGAATTAGCAATTTAATAACATTTTTAGATTTTCTCGTACAAGGTACATTCCCATTTGACATAAATGTTCTCCGAAACCTCTTAGGTAATCTAAAATAAAAAAAAATGCAAAAATAATCTGAGCATTTCCTTTTTTTTACTTTTTCCAGGGGACCACAAATTCTCTCATCAGACCAAAGGAAACACTATTAATTGAAAAATGGTCTGAGAATTACCCTTTATTTTTAAACATTACTTTAAACTAAACTTTCCCATTATTTTTAAATTTTCCGAAATCTTCAAATATTCCCATTCGGAACATGCATTATCCCATTTTTTGGCTTAACACTTAAATTATTTAAAAATAATCTCAAATTTTTCCGAATCTTCAAACATTTGCATTCGAATTATATATTTGTCCATAAGTTCTGTGTATTCAGATAAAAACGTCAGAATTTTACGTACTTTTTAAACATTTAGATTTGACACAAATATTCTATAATAACTTTTTTGTTCTCACAAATTATTCAAAAATAATCTCAGAATTTCCAATTTTCTTTAAACATTTTGATTCGGCACAAATTTTCTCCAATAATTCTTTTGCATTCACAAATTATTCAATAATCTCAAGCTCAAATTTTCCTGAGTCCTCAAACATTTCCATTCAACATTAATATTGTCTCTAAATTTCTGAGTACTCACAAATTAATCAGAAATCATTTCAGATTTTTTTCACAATCTCCGATTCGACACAAATATTCTCCAATTACTACTGTGTATTCTCGAATAATTCAATTCGAAATCCTCAAACAATCCCATTCAACATAAATATTCTCCCATTACCCAGAATTTTCCGTTATATTTTGACACATTATACTTTTTGATTCGACACAAATATACTTCAAACCCCTTTTGTATTCACTAATAATTCAAAAATAATTTATTTAAACAAATGTTTTTCTAAATTTTAAACAATCCCATTTGACATAATCATTCTCGCATAATGTCTAAGTATGAACAATTTTTCAGACATTCCTGAACATTCCGTAAGGTTCAGCGAGGCAAGTGGATGAATGGGGAAATTGAAAATAATTTGTACATTTTACCGAAAATAATAATTAACATTTCAAACTCATGCGTAAACCTTTGAGACCATTCAGAACATTACGATAGGTAAGAGATTCCTACGATTTTTCATCCATTTTTGCATAATAGAGCGAAAGATTGTTAACCTGTCGACTATTATTCTGTAACAAGTTTACATGTTACTTATGTTATTGTAACTAATGTTGAACTTTATATAAATCGTGAGTATAACCGTTTGTTTTTCAATTTATTGTTCAAAACAACAAACGACAATTTGCAAAAACTTTTGCTGTACAGTTTTGCATAAAAATCAATTTCAACATACTGCTCATATATGGTGGGAGTCAAGTTTAAAAATATATACGTCCTCGTTCATTTCAATTTAAAGTCTTTAGAATTTGAAGAATCTCAACTATACGATTTCCATTACCCACTTGCCCTACGGTACCTTATTCCATTTTTACTAATATTTCAATTCAACTGAAAACCAATAACATAAACGCATTCAGAGAAAGTTTCAGTATTATTTTATGCCACTAAATGAATGCAATTGGTCTGGAAAATATTTGAACACAACCGGTTTTTCGCCACTATAACTTGTTTTTCCATGTTTAAAAACTGACTCTAAATCCAGTAAAGTTTAAGCAATCATACTAAAAACTGCATATCACAATACACAGTGAAGTCGACAGCAGCTGTAAACACTATGAATTATTTACATTTACAGTCTACCACCTAGTATAGAACATACTAATGTACAATTTTATTTTGCTTTGGGAATTGGTTACTCACCATACTCACAAAGAGTAACTTGCTCACTCACCCGAGAGTAATGACGTCATACTCACTGCGAGTATTACTCTTTACGTGAGTAATACTCGCAGTGAGTTATGACGTCATACTCTCGCGTGAGTTAGAGTAAGGAATGAGTGACTCACAGCGTAAGTATTACTCGCAAACGAGTACGAGAGTGAGTATTTTTTTACTCGTGAGCACGAGTTTCCCAACACTGCCTGCAGGTACGCAAGGAACCAATGGAACGCCATACCCAACGTTTTCCATACCAAAATGGTTGTCTAGTGCAAGTAAAATAAGTGGAAGACAAACGGGAGGATGCGAAAACGCTCATCGAAGAATCGTATGTATTTTACGAATATTTTATTATGTTGCATAATCGATCGCGAGATAGTGTCAACTACAATTATTTCACATAGTGAACAAAAATAGAGTTATATATACCCGACCAGATGACAGAGACAAATTTATAACGAAGTGTGTTTCTCTGGTATGATATATTTATAGCACAAATCTGTAACAAAAACTATACCAACTGAAAAACAAACCCATCTTATAAAAACATTATATCTTTTATTTTAACTGCTGTTATTATAAAAGTATGATAATAATTCTGGTCGGTATGGAATCAAAAAACACCTTTCGCCTCCGCTTCTACCCTGGCGGAGAAATTTATCGCCATTGCAACGGCCATCAAAACGCTCGTAAAATGTGTCAAAAAATTACTAATTCCTCCAGACCTACCGCATTCTAATCGAGGGTTAGAGAAAGAGAATTTATCACTTCCTTTATCATTCGTAAATAATTTCTTTATTAAAATTTCACCACGCAAACGGTGACTTGCCCAGCTGACCGTAGAGCGTAGGAATGGGCGCAAAAACTCACATATCATCGCACCCCATCTCTTCGGGTCCTTTTTTCCAAGGATCAACCTTTCGTCCTTTGCGCCTTTGGATGACGTGGGATGGTCCCGTGTTCGCGCTCCCGAACAAAAGGTGTAATTTTCATTTCCTCATGGCTTTTTAATTTGTTCCACAACCGGCGTGGTCCGACGATGATGGCGAGTCCCAGCTCAAGCGGAACTATTGAACGGTTAAGGGCCACCACCTTCGAGTGGTTCTTTTCTTCTTATTTTTTTCTTTTTAATCGAGAAACTATCCTTAATTTGAGACGGCTGAATTAGATACAGTTATGGGGTAGCATATTTTCCTCAATATGGTTGTTTTTACTTATTAGCATTTTCTTACGATACATTGGAATCTATGAAAAGATACACTGTGAACAATAACTGAATAAGCTGACGTACGGTACGACACGTCCCAACTAAGACAGAGCCTGCCCCTCAGGTTAGTGTTCTTACGAGCACTTCCATAGTTATTACAGAGATCTTTCTTTAGTTATAACTGATTCTTCTGTTGCCACTTTAGCATTCGTATATCGTGTGCCAGTTACGACGATACTCTTTGCCCAGGGAAGTCAGGGAAATTTCCATTACGAAAAGATCCTGGACCGACCGGGAATCGAACCCAGATACCTTCAGCATGGCTTTGCTTTGTAGCCGCGGACTCTAACATCTCGGCTGAGGAAGGCCCTATTTGCTTACCATTCTTAGTTGATATATTTAACAAATGCTTTCAGTTGGCATATTTTCCTGACAAATGGAAAACTACCAAGTTTGTTCCAATTTTAAAACCAAATAAAAATCTTGCAGTAGCATCTAGCTATCGTCCAATCGGCTTGCTTTCCTCTGTCAGTAATCTTGTTGACAAGGTAATATTGAACAGAATGATAATCTACATCAATAAAAATTCAATTTTTGCCAATGAACAGTTTGGAATCTGCCATGGACATTCGACCACTCATCAACTTTTAAGTGTTACAAATTTGATTCGTTCCAACAAATCTGACGGCTATTTTACTGGGTTGCCCTTCTAGACATAGAAAATGCATTCGACAGTTTTGTCCATCATATTGATTGTAAAAAAAAAAAAAAACTTTAGTTTTCACACATACATTGTTAGAATAATCCAAATTATCTGTCAAATCGTACAATTCAGGTTAATTATTAGAACGTAAGTCTAATTAATTATTAAAACTCCAAGGCTGAAAGCCCTTCTGTAACAGCTGGTGTTCCTCAATGCAGCATTTTAAGACCAATATTGTATAATATATTTTCACATCTGACTTATACCTGAGTTACGAAACAGGCCTCTCCGCCAAATGACGGAGCCTGCGTGTCATTTGTAGTAGATTGCCAAAGGATATTTTTTCATCATAGTTGCAAAAATGGAAGATTTCTTCTAATGCTTCCAAAGCTCAATCGGTAATATTCCTACATTAACCGAAAGCTCTTTATTTGGAGTCTTCAAGTAGACATATTGTCACGATAAGAGAGGTTTTTTAATGAACATGAAATACATAATGACAACAGAGGCGCGTCCACGTTCGAAACCATGGGAGGACAAACGTTGGCAAATATTTTGTGCACATTGAAGCTGAGAAAACCTTTAACCCTCTAATACCCAACCCCGCCTTTAGACGGGGTACAATTTGGAATTTTGTGTATTTTTTCGTAGCTCGGAAATCAAAATGATTTTATTTTTGGCTTATACCTTGACTCATTACACGCATATAGGAAAAGTTTTTTATGACTTTTGAAACTTTTTTGTATTTTTAGAAATTGTTTGAAAAATTGCATTCTTATATAACCTACAAATGCCTGGGCTTCATTTAACGTGTAATATAAAAAATTGTACCTTTTATATTTTTCTACGATTAACCTATCACAAACGAAGAGCCTGGTGGTATTAAAATTATTTCAAACCTGTTTTTCCGTTATTAACACGGAAAATAAAATACGCTCCGAAAAAAAATTAAAAATTTAATATCTTTCAAAATACCGTAACAATTAAAATTTTTATTATTGCCAAAAATCAACAACTAGAAAAGGCTTCAAGAAAAAATGAAAAAAGCTAGGGATGTTCAAAAATAAAAATTATAAAAATCAAAAATCAAAATTTAAAAATTTGCGAATGAAAATAAATAAATGCCCAAAACGTGTTTAGAACGATTTTAGATAACGAAAAATAATACTTAAATCGAAAATAAAGATTTGGGTATTAGAGGGTTAACCGTATGGAATCCTAGACTTGAAATTTTAAGTTATTGTTTTTGGAGAGTTCAAACGTAAAGGAGTATAAGTGACATTTTGGTCGTTTTTGAGTTGAGGAAATTCTTCTATTTCCAAGCGTTCTAACGATATTTTCAGGTGATTTTTCTGCTCAACAGAAGAAATAACATGATTATTAGAAAACTGGATTGTTTTTTGACTCTCATGCAAATTGTATAGAATGAAAAATTGCAGTAAAAGTTCGAAGTCGATTTTCTCAAAACCTGTTTTTTTTTTCACTGACACCCCTTTGCTTATTTTCATACCACGAGACTTAGAAAGCTTTCCGACTCTACATGGCTAGTACCGTCTGAGTGCCCTAAAATAGGAAATTAGAGACCTCTTGCCTGAAAAAAGAGACTTAAAAGGAATTAGAAAGATGCTGAAAGAGGCTAAACAGGGATCAACAAACCAAAACGAAATCTATTAATAGCTATTAGGATCCAGGAAATAGAAACTGTTATTATTTTTATTTAAAGTGACCAGACGTCCCGGATTGTGCGGGACAATCCTGGATTCAAGCCACCTGTCCCGCATTACTGAGCGTCCCGGAAAACGTCCCGGATTCGACCAACAATTTTTTTATCATTTGCCGGCTTCTATCATGATTTGAAAATATTTATTCAAAACATTGATGTTATTTATTGTAATGGTAGACAATAAAACATACAATATACGACACATTCAAATGAAAATTGAGACAGATGTTAAAAAATATGGCTTCTACTATGAAACGTTATAGCGTATTAAAATTTGAAATGTGAGTTTTTTTTAATTAATATCAAGGATGTTAAGCATAGCAGACATTCAAGGTTTTCAAGTTTTTGGATTAGTAGTGATTTTTTCTGTTTCTGTTCGGGATGAACCACTGCGACCAGTTTTCTTTGATCTTTTGTGGTATACCCGTCTCCTTTGTTTAGTGCATGTCGTTCTACTCCATTACTATTGAGAAATAATGAAGTAGTCGTTTTTTATACAAATATCATTCTTTACCATTTTGCATAGAGCCTCTTTAGAAAAAGATACCGCTATTTATACCTTTTGGAGAAAACAATTTTTCACCATTAAACTCTCAAAAGCGCGCCCCTTAATCAGGTTCGGCCACTAAACTGGTTGAATGATACTGATTTTGACCGTGCATCGGTACTCTAGCGTATAAAATTATTGCTTCTACTTATAAGGTTCAAAGTCGTTTTTTGAAACTGTGAACAGTTTTCATCCCATGAAACATTTAGATTCCTTGAAACAAAAAGCTTATTTTAGAAGTTAAGAGGTCTGCTACTCCACTAATTCGGAATCGTTTCCCTCCTAGATATCGAAAGATAAACTCTTGAACTCGGAAAGAAATTGTCTCATGAGTTGAAACCAACCTCAGATGCTGATTGAGCCATTTTTTCACTTCGACCTCCTAATTATCTAGGACAAATAGGTGGGTCTTAGTGCCTTGTTACTCTATTATACTCTTCCGAACAGTATATTTTGAAGTATATTATGATTATGATTAACTCACATAAATAAAAAATCATCTAAATTAGTTTGACAATATCTAAATTCATAATAATATCACAATAAGTTGTATAAAATGATCATTGTGCACCCCGTTTTACGACACCAATAAAATATACCAAATGGTTCACAAAATTCAAACTAAAAAAATCTAATAATTTTCTTATCAAAACATCAGTCTTAAACCTTGACATTTTCTGGTGAAAAAAGGTAGAAAAATAATATGTTCTGTGTGATATTATATGATACATTTTAAATTGTATAATTTTTGTCCCGGATTGAAGCGAAAAATATCTGGTCACTTTATTTTTATTTCATTTTTCTTCATGGCATCAGTGCAGACATTTCAAGATCCAAGACTTTTCTGGAATTACATGGTTTTCTCCAGGAATTTCATCTCAAATTTATTTAGATAAAATGTTCAGATATTACTCTAAAAATTTCTAAAGGAGTATGACGAGTTTTCCTAGGGAATGTCTTCAAGAATATTGTATTAGACTGGCCCTTAAACAAAAAAGTTGTAAAACTCAACGGGGCACCCCCTAGATATGAGCCTTAGGGTAAGAAAAACACTCTCAAAATTTCAACTCAATTGATTGCTTCACCAGCTGGCGCATTCGATTTGAAGTTTGTATGGGATATTCGTCTCAAATATATTGAAAATTGATCCTATGTCACTGTTTCGTTCGGTATACTAATTGTTCACGTTCAAAAAAGCCCAGAATGACAAATACACTAGTTGATATCCTAATGAACATAATTGCAGAAGGTTGTATTTGGATTTAATCTCATTTTCATTACTCTTTCAGTTGTTGAAAGTTAGGCTTAGATCAGCACTCCCGTACAGTCACTTATATGCATGCGACATGTGCCTCAGCTCGCCCAGCGTCATAGGTGGCTATGATGCGCTTAGTGGTTACCTCCAAGCTATGTTGAAGAAATACAAGCAGTATTGCATGATATACTTCAGATGGTTAAAACACCAACTTTATTAATTTTGATCATGGACAATCTTCTACAATATTCTTCGCTATTACATCAAGTAGTGTTTTTGACATTCTGGGTCCAATTGAACACGATCATCATTTTTCCTGAACCAAACAGTAGATGATGTGCTGTTGCTCATATGTTTGAGCTGAAAATCCCACATTAACTTCAATTCAATTGCGCCAGCTCATGGAACGACCAAATGAGCTGAATTTTTCAGAAAGGCTTCGTCTAACCCCAAGAAATAATCCTAGAGGGTGCCCCGTGGAATCATACAACTTTATTTTTCTCCCATACTGAGCTGGGCCAGTCTAATATTGTATTGGATGCCTCAAGAATTCAACCTGGATTTACTAAAGGAGAATCACCGAAATGGAATTTCTTCAAAGACTCATCAGAATTCCTCCAAAAATTCCTTGTGAAATTTTTCAAGAAAGTCGCAACTCCTCTAAGATTTTATCCAATGAATCAATGATCTTCCTATGAAACTGTCTTATGGTGGTAGTGCATACTATAGTAAATTCGAGGATAATACGCGATTGGCGTATTAACTTCGATGGAGCTTACCACCATTAGTGAACTAATATAAGATTTCAACTAGAGATTTCTCTAAAGATACCTTCAGCAATTCTTCTAAGGTTTCTTCAGAAATTCCTCCAGGAAAATGCCAATGAAATTTTTCTGAAAAATAAACCCATGGTGGGATTTTTTTTAGGAAACTTTTTAAAAAATGTTATATTTGGAAGAAATGCTGCAGAAATTCCTAAAAAAATGATTTTTTCGAAGAAACCTTAAAGAAATTTTGGATTTCTGGGATAAATCGTGGATAAATTCTTGAAGAAATCCACATGAACAGGCGGAGGAATTCTTGCAGGTTTTCTTGAAAAACCCTTCAGCCATTTTTTATTCAAATACTTTTAAATAAACCTTCGAGGTTTTCTTCAGGAGAAATTCAGTAGAAATCTTAGGACGATCTCCTAGAGAAACAATTGGAGAATTCAGTTGAAGGATGTGTGAAAAAAATCTAGTGGAAATTCTAGGATTGTTTTGGAAAAGAAAATCAAGGTAATAGCTGAGGAAGTTAATGGATGTAGTAGCTTTGGAGTTCTCAAGGGATCCTGAAGCAGATTCTGAAAAAAATCTTCTAGGCATCCTTTGAAAAATCTTTAAAAGATTTTCTGGGAGGATTGGTAGATAAATCTCTAGTAGAATTTCGGAAGAAATTCCTGAAGGAGATCCTGCAAAAATTCCAAATAAAATCATTATGATAATTTCTTATACTATTCCTAGGGGAATCTGAGACGAAAATCTTGAAGAGCCTGTTGGACCCGCTATAGTCTCTGAAGGTTTCTCTGCAGTTCGTGCAATTTTGCAGTACCGTGCACCTCCGTTAATTTGAACGGTACCTCATGCAAACCATCGGAATTCATTTTTAATTTGAACATCTAGTCACCCTGGAAACGTGTTTCTGGTTACACTGAGAAAAATCCGCACGTTTGATCCGTGTGTTTAAAATTATGGATCGATTCATGTACGTCTATATCGATTTGTTGTGATTTCCTTACAAGCTTCGTGTGTGTTACACATTCAATTCTTTAGTTTTCCTTCATGGACCGATTCATCAACCGACAACATGAATTCCACAATTTTCTACATAAGTTCCTGAAGCTTTCCATTTCCAATTCGTATGTGTCAACCTATGGGTGCATAGATCATCACCCAACATGGATTCAATGTGTTTAACTTATGGTTATCTTGCGTCATGATCATCATGTTCAATTAGGTCGATTTGAAATCGATGAGTTTGCTGTTGATTTCCGTGTTCCAAATTTTTAAATTGTTAGTGATCAACCCATAGCAAACTAAATTGCGGTCGGACCTCGTGTCGAACGACAGTCATCATCATGTTCCAAAAAGAAGAAGCAAATTGTGAAGCTGAAAGTGTTAGAGGACAATTTGCGGATTCGTTTTTCTTTCAATTAGTGAAGATGTCCGAGTGAAGATGATGAGTTCATTCTAATTTTCTTTAAATAAAATGCATTACTTCCAGCATTCGATATAATGTATGGTGTAAGAGAATCGGAATTTCCAGATTTTCCTAGCTTTCAGCTTCGAATAAAATGAAATATGCTAAACCCGGGCTTCCTAAAACATGGATTTGAGGCGCCCCGCTGGTTGTTGACTCATTGCTTGAAAAAAAAACATTCAAGTGAGCTTGCGACAAGCAGAGGAGCCTCGAATCCATGTTTTGAAGAGCAAGAGTTCTTCTATCAAATTTCTTCTTTCAGTCTCATGACATTCATGTTCTATCACACATAACTATCTAAAGCCAATACATTTCGAATTAAATAAGCAAATCAGTTGGTTTTCATGATTTAATATTTAGACATTCATGTTTGTTTCACATGACAACCTAATGTTGATACACATGTCATTATACCGTGAAGTCAATTACAAAATCCATATGGCTACCACACTCAAGTCATGTGGTTTTCCTCATTGTGCAAATCTATAAGTAAAACACACGATCTTGACGTGTAGATTTTTCTCAGTGTACCTCTTTCACTGTTTTGTTTTGATTCTGCGTTCCGTTCCACAGCGATCCATCTCACTTCACTCCGTTCCATGAGCTAAATGACGTTTGAACCATTTTAAATCTGAACGATGTGCAAATTAGCGAAGTACAGATTAAAAAGTGTTCAAATTAAATGTGGTCAAACCAACGGGGGTACCGTAATTTCGGGTGAAATTGATCACTTTTCACTGTTTTCCATGTCTGTTTTCTATGATGTTGCCAATTCCAAACAACTTAATGCAGGGAAACAAGTACGACGGTGAGCTTATTGGTTTATATACTAAAATTTTCATACTTTTGTGATTTTAGTACTGAAAATCGTCTCTAAAATAAAAAACCAAGGAATTCCATTTCGGGGTGAAATTGATCACCTGTTAAAACAATTATTGTTAGTTTTGAAAACAACTTTACCTATTTAATTTGAGCCTCCTGAATCCAAATATGCTTGCCAAATTCATAACAATGCAAAATTTATGGAAATAATTAACAATTAATTTTCAGCAATACCACAGAAGACGCCTAAATGTAGGCAATTCCCGAAGGAATTTGATGATATCTAAACAAAAATTAAATTATTACAACAAAATGAACAAATTGGTACGAACGTTGATGATAAAATTCGTTTTGGGGATATATTTCAAGCACCCTTACAAATTTTCTGGTTGACACCATGTCCAAATCCTTGTTTAAAACTATAAGTTTATTGATGTCTGCCAATACCACACAGAACACAATTATGGAATTTCCTATTATTTTAATGGAAATAAACATTCCATAACACTAAAAGCTTCACAACATGCAATTTGACAATAGTTAAGATAAACAACGTTCATTTACATAGGTTGCATTGGTTTCTGTGCTCTATTAGAGGGAAATAAAATCGTGTGACACAGTGATCAATTTCACCCTACTGATCAATTTCACCCGAATTTACGGTACCCGGTAAAAAAAGAGACTTTAGAGACCATTTTTTTAAATAGAGACTTAAGAGACCTCCCATTAAAAATAGAGACTTTTTAGAGACTTACATTAAAAAGGGACGAAGTCTCGAAAAGAAACCTACAGAACTGTTCTATTTGTTTTTCTTGTAACAATTCTTACAATTAGTTTCCCAGAATTTTCACTATAGATATTCTTAATCGTTCCTAACACGAGCTTGTATGTATATTGAACAGATGATAAATTGTTTATTCTATTTTTAAAGATTTCTTCTGATCTTGTTTTTTTTTTCACTATATCGTGGGTAGGACAATCCTTTGACTGTCCTACCCAGGTATTTTTGTGCGTAATACATGTCCTACCTGTCCTACCCACTTCCCGCGCCACTGAATGACAACTGTGTGATTCTCTTGAAGATTTAGAATATTCGTAAAAGTGAACATTTCCCAACAATCGCCCTAGTTCACAAAACTGACGAGAATATCGATTCGTAGCTGTCATACGGAAGCTAGTCGCAAGGTTATATTTTGTGATTCTTACTCGGGGGTGTAGTTTCTCATAAGTGCTTTACGATACTTGCAATATAGACATAAATAGTCATAACCAACCTACACTTTCTCAAACGGATTACACAACATCTGTCTACGTATCAATTTTAACACTATTTAGATTACAACCGTAGATAGCGGCCAGGCCATTTAAGTTTTGAACGTCTCAGTCGAGCACAACGTTCGATGGCCTACCGTTTTCTAATCAACCGAATATCTACCCTGTTGGAAGGTGCTTGTGCGCGTCCGTACGCCGGTATCCTTTGGCTCAAAATCTCCCTCCGAAAGAACTTCATGGTATGGAAAGTGACCGGCTTCAAATCAAAGATACCGACTGCCGCCGTCGTCAATCGGAACACCCCATGGTTACCGTTGCTTGCCCATAGCACAGACAAACAGACATAACTGATTGAAACTAGATGGCGGTAGTGCGCAAACGTCAAACTCGAAGAAAAGCGTTACGAAGTCCTCCAGTGAGCAGTTATCACACTACCTACCTGATATGAGAATTAAGCGCTATTTGGCTGCACGATGAAATAAATCCGAGTGTCATGTCTCTTTGTCTGTACCCCCGGTGCATACGGCAACGGACCCGACTGGGCCCCATGCTGTGAAAATTTGTATTTTAAAGTCATCACACCTTTTATTACGGATGAAATATATGTGTTTTTGGCCATTTTCACTCAGCTCGGTCTTGAGAAGAGAGAGAGCGAGGGGTCGCTCCACATTTCGGCCTGACATAAGAGAATCGACTCGGACAGATCGTGTGCTCATTCGGAATTTTTGGGCTTCTGCTGATTTCGGGTGTCTCGCTGCCACTTCATTGTCTTGATCAGCCGAATATGGCGCGGCATTTTGGGCTTTCGGACTCCAGCCGAAGACAGCCCTCGTACGAGCTGGATGACGAATGATGATGATGGCGTAGATGATGGGACGCGAAGAGGCAACCGAAGGAGTTCAGCTCTCCCGTTGGAACATTGAAGTCATCGAGTGAATCGAACAGCCATAAAAGTGTTGTAGATTTAACGATCCTTTGGGAGTTTTTTTTTTCGATTGGTTGTAGTATTGTGTCTCATCTTCACTTTATTTGATTTCTGCTTTTGTCATTGCTTACTATTATTGTGTTTTGTGTTATCTTTTCTCTTGTGAACTATTCATAGATAAAAAAGTCGACTTGGTCTAGTCTTTGGAATTTGTCAACAAATGTAAAATTTGAATATTAGGTAATTGTTGTGAATTCTTCTAGAGACCATTCGTAAATGATGTAGAATTTATGGGAGGTTTCCTTGAATTTGTGACGATATGTGACGAGGGGGGAGAGTCTTTATCTAGACAACCAGAAGTCGCATATGAATTTACGTTAAAAGCTGTTTACTTGAACAAATTATAACACACCCACAAAACATTGTGTATGAAATTAGTTGATTACCGAGTACAGGTCGAAGAGTTGGCTGAAGTTCTCAGAAAGTCTTCCTCTAACCCTAAGGAATAATTCTTGGGTGTGGGGAGGTGCCCCGTGGAATTTATTATTTATTTAGTTGGTGTTACATCAATTAATTTGATAAAATCTCGTTAACGATGTTACGCCAATTTACTCGGTCCATGGCTGTGTCTCTCCAACTTCAATTTTGGCCCACGTTCTCCAGATCTTGTTGCACCTGATCAAGCCACCTCGCTCGCTGTGCTCCTCGCCTTCTTGTGCCAACCGGATTCGACGCAGGATTGTTGTCCGGTAGTCTTGCAACATGCCCTGCCCAGCGCATCCTTCCGGCTTTTGCAACCTTCTGGATACTGGGTGCGCCGTAGAGCCTAGCGAGCTCGTGATTCATTCTCCGCCGCCACACACCGTTTTCCTGTACTCCGCCAAAGATCGTCCTAAGCACCCTTCGTTCGAACACTCCAAGTGCTTGCAGGTCCTCTTCCAGCATGGTCCATGCTTCATGTCCATAGAGGACCACCGGTCTTATGAGCGTTTTGTACATGGTACATTTAGTGCGATGGTGAATCTTTCTCGACCGCAACTTCTTCTGGAGCCCATAGTAGGTGCGACTTCCACTGATGATGCGTCTCCGTATTTCACGACTAACGTTGTTATCAGCCGTTAACAAGGATCCGAGGTAGACGAACTCATCAACCACCTCAAAAGTATCCCCGTCTATCATAACACTGCTTCCCAGGCGGGCTCTGTCGCGCTCGGTTCCACCTATCACCATGTACTTTGTTTTTGACGCATTCACCACCAGGCCGACTTTTGTCGCTTCACGTTTCAGGCGGGTGTACAGGTCTGCCACCGTTCCAAATATTCTGCCGACAATATCCATATCATCCGCGAAGCAAACAAATTGGCTGGATCTTGTGAAAATCGTACCTCGGTTATTGAACCTGGCTCTCCGCATGACACCTTCTAGCGCAATGTTGAACAGCAGGCACGAAAGTCCATCACCCTGTCGAAGTCCCCGGCGGGATTCGAACGAACTGGAATGTTCACCCGAAATCCTCACGCTATTCTGCACACCGTCCATCGTTGCTCTTATTAGTCTTGTGAGCTTCCCGGGAAAGCTGTACTCGTCCACGATTTTACATAGCTCTTCGCGGTCGATGCTATCATAAGCCGCTTTGAAATCGATGAACAAGTGATGCGTTGGGACTTGGTATTCACGGCATTTCTGGAGGATTTGCCGTACAGTGAAGATTTGGTCCGTTGTCGAGCGGCCGTTGATGAAACCAGCTTGATAACTACCCACAAACCCATTTGTTATTGGTGATAGACGACGGAAGATAATCTGGGATAGCACTTTGTAGGCGGCATTCAGGATAGTGATCGCACGATAATTTTCACATTCCAGTTTGTCGCCCTTCTTGTAGATGGGGCATATGACCCCTTGCTTCCACTCCTCCGGCAGCTGTTCCGTTTCCCAGATTCTGACAATCAGTCGGTGCAGACAGGCTGCCAACCTCTCCAGGCCCATTTTGATGAGTTCAGCTCCAATACCATCCTTACCAGCGGCCTTGTTGTTCTTGAGCTGGTTGATGGCATACTTAACTTCCCTCAATGTGGGGGCAGGTTGGTTTCCTTCATCCGTCGTGCTGACGTAGCCACTTCCTCCGCTGTCGTGACCCTCGGCGACTGTGTTCTCCTTGCCATTCAGGTGTTCATCGTAGTGCTGCTTCAACCTTTCAATCATCTCACGTCCGTCCGTCAAGATGCTTCCGTCCTTATCCCTACACATTTCGGCTCGCGGCACGAAGCCTTTTCGGGATGCGTTTAGCTTCTCGTAGAACTTTCGCGTTTCTTGTAAACGATGCAGCTGTTCCATTTCTTCACATTCCGCTTCTTCCAGGCGGCGCTTTTTGTCCCGGAATAGGTGGGTTTGCTGCTTTCGTTTTCTTTTATATCGCTCCACGTTTTGCGGCGTTCCTTGCTGCAGCATTGCAGCCCGCGCTGCATCCTTCTCCTCTAAAACCTGCCTGCATTCTTCGTCGAACCAATCGTTACATGTCCTCCTTTCCACGTACCCGACGATGCTCTCGGCTGCGTTGTTGATGGCTGCTTTTATGTTGCTCCAGCAGTCCTCAAGAGGGGGTTCGTCAAGCTCGCCCTCTTCCGGCAACGCTACCTCGAGATGCTGCGCGTATGCGGCAGCGACGTTCGGTTGGGCCAGTCGCGCTAGGTTATACCGAGGCGGGCGTCGATACCGTACATTGTTAATGACGGATAGTTTTTGGCGCAGTTTCACCATCACCAGGTAGTGGTCGGAGTCGGAGTGTTAGCGCCACGATAGGTTCTGACGTCGGTAATATCGGAGAAGTGCCGTCCATCGATCAAAACGTGGTCGATTTGTGATTCCGTCTGCAGTGGTGATCTCCAGGTGTATCGATACGGGAGGCTGTGCTGGAAGTAGGTGCTGCGAATGGCCATGTTCTTGGAGGCGGCAAAATCTATCAGTCGTAGGCCGTTCTCGTTCGTCAGCCGGTGGGCGCTGAACTTTCCAATCGTCGGTCTGAACTCCTCCTCCTGGCCAACCTGAGCGTTCAAATCTCCTATGATGATCTTGACGTCGTGGCTTGGGCAGCGGTCGTACTCGCGTTCGAGCTGCGCGTAAAATGCGTCCTTGTCATCATCAGTGCTTCCGGAGTGAGGGCTATGCACGTTTATGATGCTGAAGTTGAAGAACCGGCCTTTGAGCCTCAACTTGCACATTCTTTCGTTGATCAGCCACCACCCAATCACGCGCCTCTGCATATCACCCATCACAATAAAAGCTGTTCCCAGCTCACGTGTGTTGCCGCAGCTCTGGTAGATGGTATGATTACCTCTAAACGTTCGCATCATCGAACCTGTCCAGCACACCTCCTGCAGCGCTACGATGTCGAAACCGCGGATCTTCAGTAAATCGGAGAGTATGCGTGTGCTTCCGATGAAGTTGAGAGATTTGCAGTTCCATGTACCGAGTTTCCAATCGCTAGTCCATTTTCGTCGCTGTGGTCTTTGCCGATTGTTCCGGTCCGTATTCTCTCGTTGACGTTCCTGTGCTGGTGTATTTTACAGCTGGCTTGCAGGGCCTGACACTAACCCCCTAGATTTCCGGAGGACCATTCCCCCTAAATGTTTGGATGGACACAGTGCGCAGTTTAGCTTAGAGTCCTTCTCTGGCACTCGGACGATGATCAGCCACCCCTGACATGGGGAACAGACGCTGTTGTGAGCCGCTCCTAACATGGAGTACAGACGCTCAAGGTTTGCAGAAGCAAACCCCCCTTCCCTGTCAGCATACGACCAAAGTTCCCACCGGGGGTTGCTTACTCGTACCCCTGCCAGTACCACGAGGAGGTAGGGATAGGAGTTGCTGGGCAAGAGGCTAAGGACCACACAATGGGGTCTATTTTATTCCTGTAGGTACGCGAGGTACCAATGGTACGCCATGCCCAGCCATTTACCGTGCCGCCCCGTGGAATTATTAACCTTTATTTTTCTCCCATACTGAGTTGGGTCAGTTTTTTCTTGATGCTCTTGTAACTTACTTACTTTTACTTTACTTTTGCTGGCTCTACGTCCTTCAAGACATGACCTGCGCCACAATGTTTCGCCAACTAGCTCGGTCCATGACTGTTATCCTCCAATTTCTCGATCACCCCACACTTCCAAGATCCTGCTTCACTTGGTCAAACCACCTAGCTCGTTGCGCTCCCCTTCGTCTTGTACCGGCCGGATTTGAGGTGAATACCATTTTTGCGGGATTGTTGTCCGCCATTCTCACAACGTGTCCCGCCCATCGTACTCTTCCAGCTTTGGCGGCTTTCTGGAAACTGGGTTCACCGTAGAGTTGCGCAAGCTCGTGGTTCATTCTTCTCCATACGCCGTTCTCACATACTCCGCCGAAGATCGTCCTAAGCACACGTCGTTCAAAAACTCCTAGCGCTTGCAGGTCTTCTTCGAGCATTGTCCATACACTTAGTACGGAAGTAAAGTTTACCAGAACGCAAGGGCTTGTGGAGTCCGTAGTAAGTACGACTTCCGGCAATGATACGTCTTCGAATTTCTCTGCTGCAGTTGTTATCCGACTTTATCAATGATCCGAGGTAGACAAATTCGTCCACCACCTCGAACTCATCCCCGTCGATCATCACGCGTCTGCCAATGCGAGCTCTATCACGCTCGGTTCCTCCAGCCAGCAGATATTTCGTCTTCGACGTATTTACCTTCAATCCAACCCGATCTGCTTCACGTTTCAGCCTGGTATACTGTTCAGAAACCACCTGGAACGTTTTTCCGACAATGTCCATGTCGTCAGCAAAGCAGATGAACTGGCTGGATTTGTTGAAGATCGTGCCCCGCAAGTTGAAGCCCGCCCGTTTCATAACACCTTCTAGCGCAATATTGAACAGGAGGCAGGAAAGACCATCGCCTTGTCGAAGTCCTTAGCGTGTTTCAAACGGGTCAAATAATGCACCCGATATCTTCACACAGCACTGTACACTATCCATCGTTGCTTTGATCAGTCTAGTCAGTTTCCCGGGAAAACCATTCTCGTCCATAATCTTCCATAGCTCTTCGTGGTCGATGGTATCATAGGCCGCTTTGAAATCGATGAATAGGTGGCGAGTAGGGACTTGATATTCGCGACAGGAGGATCTGCCGCAACATAAAGATTTGGTCTGTCGTCGATCGCCCGTCCACAAAACCGGCTTGATAACTTCCCACAAAACTTGCCAGTGGCGATAGACGGCGGAAGATGATCTGGGAAAGCACTTTATAGGCTGCGTTGAGAATGGTGATCGCTCGATAGTTCTCACATACTAACTTGTCACCCTTTTTGTATATTGGGTATATTATTCCCTCCTTCCACTCCTCCGGTAGCTGTTCTGTATCCCAGATCTTGGCTATCAAACGGTGCAGACAAGTGGCCAACCTGTCCGGGCCCATTTTAATAAGTTCCACTCCAATACCATCCTTTCCAGCTGCTTTGTTGTTCTTGAGCTGTTGGATAGCATCCTTAACTTCGCCTATTGTGGGAGTTGGCACGTCTCCCTCATCCGCCGTACTGATTAAACCATTCCTCCTGCTGTCCTGATCTTTCTCCTCTGCGCCGTTTAGGTGTTCATCTTAGTGCTGCTTCCACCTTTCGATCACCTCACGTTCGTCCGTCAAGATACCTCCATCCTTATCCCGGCACATTTCGGCTCGCGGCACAAAGCCTTTGCGGGATTCCTTGAGTTTCTTGTAGAACTTACGTGTTTCTTGAGAACGATACAGCTGCTCCATCTCTTCGCACTCCAACTCTTCCAGGTGGCGCTTTTTATCCCGGAATAGATGGGTTTTCTGTCTTCGCTTCTGTTTGTATCGTTCCACGTTTTGACGGGTGCCTTGCTGCAGCATCATCGCCCGCGCTGCATTCTTCTCGTCCAAAACCGTCTGACACTCCTCGTCGAACCAACCGTTCCGTCGATTTGCGTAGGGAGTCGATGCCGGTTATGGACCCTTTGCGTATTATGGACCCCCTACTGAAAAACATAAAATTAACACTCAAAGCAACTTTATTCCTATGAAAATCCACCGGGGGAACTTCGATTACATTGTTAGTCAGCAGTTTCAGGCAAAATATTTGGTTTGAGACGCATAAATACAGATATTTGAACAGTTTTGTAAATGAAACCACACAAGAGGGTCCATAATACGCATTTCCAGGTGAGTCCATAATAGGCTCGTCGGCAGCGAGCCGGATTACATGGGAATCAAATGGAGGGTCCATAATACGCAATGTAAAATTTGTAAACAATCCTATTATGGACCCCGGGAGGGTCCATAATAGGCATTCGGACAACAGTTTTTCAAATGCATATTACGCTGGAAAAATCGAATGATTTTGTATGTTTCATAGACGTACTATGAAGTAAAGACATTGAATTTGTTGTTAGACTCCACAAAACGTATATGCGTCTGAGATGTCATTGCGGAAAAACGTCTAGAATGAATTTCAGCTACTAAGGGGTCCATTACTAGCATTGAAACCCTATTTCTGCGCGTATTCAGTTGCGATTTCGGGTTGCTTGAGTCACTCCAGATTGTACCGGGGCGGGCGTCGGTACCAAATGTTGTTCACAACGGAGAGTCGTTGGCGCACTTTAACCATCAAAAGGTAGTGGACCGAATCGATGTTTGCGCCGCGATAGGTTCTGACGTCGATAATGTCCGAGAAGTGCCTTCCATCAATCAAAACGTGGTCGATTTGCGATTCAGTCTGTTGGGGTAATCTCCAGTGTACCGATACGGGAGGCTGTGCTGGAAGTAGGTACTGCGTATGGCCATGTTTTTGGAGGCGGTGAAATCAATCAGTACCTATAAAGCCTTGCTCTTGTAAATTGGAAAGAAAAATCATGATATTTGAACCGTCGTACTACACGCGTGTGAGATCTTCTGAAGAAGATATGTACCAGTTTCCCGTGTGTCCACAATGCACAGTGGTCCAGGAATCAGTTTTACGCGGAAAGATGCATTTTGAGCTTTAGAATGAAACATTAGACAAAAACGGTCTTCTACAAAGTTGTTTGTATTAGTTAAGCCCTTTGTTTGGTGTTTTTGAAAATCAGGGTGTACCACATTTTCATAGAAATTGTGTAACTAACTTTCTTATTTGCAGAAATTATATTATGCATGCTTCAGCAAAGTTGTAGACAACGATTTCAAGCAACTTTGCCAAAAAAAGTTTTTTTGTATCTCTTAAATTGACTGATTTAGAGCTTTTTTCCTACGGTGACATAGGGTGGTCCGGACAAAACTTGTTTTCTGGCTCTAGAGTTTTCAATTCAAATTTCTCATCAAAGTAGTCTAAGAAACACTTTTAGAGCTTTGAAAAATGCGTAATTTGGAGAGTGAAGAAACTCGCTATCTCCTTCCGTTTAAGAGTTATTGTTGTTTTTGTCTCAAAAACATGCCTACTTTGATTATGAATATCTCTGATTGGGGCAAACATAAAAAATATCTTTTGACGGCATTCAAAAGACAAAATAAAATTGTATATTATATCAAAAAATTACAGATGTGTTATTTTTGTAACTTTATGCTTCCTCGCATAAAACACTTCTTTTCTGAGTTCATTTGTACATTTTGTTTCGTCCCGTACACTCGTACAAAGTAAGTCGAATCAATCCGTAACAGCTGTCAAATCAACATTTGTTATCATAGGGTAAGTCGCATACGATCACAGGTTAGTTCAGTAGAATATTTATATACTCGCATTGTATGTTATTATTCATCACATAATATATACACGCATATCGCCTCCAATTTTGTACGTAGAAGGTCTTTTCGCGACATCTTTTAAGTGGAATGTTGCATATACGAAGCCTCCAGGTGATTTCGTTATTCGTACATTTTGGTTGTCTGGGTAATGCGCATGTTTATTGATCTACACTGGCAATATTTGCATAGTCGACGTAAGCGCCAATATGACACGAAAGCATTTTTCCATTGATCTGCATTCTTTTTCACTAGTTGGACAACACTTATTTGTTCGGAAATATCCGAACTATAAGAGGAAAACGTATTGACATGAGCACATACACCAGCTTATCCGAAGAAACACCCGGATTGCAGGATAGTTTAGCGTATGAACCAGGTTGCTATGACAGTGGCCTGGTGTTTACGTCAATTCATCCATATAATCGTTCATCAAACTCACTGATTAGATGGATAAAACGACGTATGCGTTTTAAGATGATAAATATAATAAATTATTCAAAAAGTACCTCCCAGTCAACTTTTGAATTTCAATCTTTAACCAATGCACAGATTATTTGACCGAAATTGTTGAAATATTCAAGAATGCAGCTGGGAACACAAAAATGCTTTTTCCAAGCAAAGATACTACTGGTAGTTACGTCGCAAATGCAAATTTGGGTATAGTGTAAAACTTCCCGAAAGATTAACTAATGCATTGTTATAATTAAAAGTGCAAGAGAAAAGAGAATCACTCGTAGTTACATAGTTCCTTTAATAAAACTCAGCGAGGTATCCTTATTTTTGCGACATGCTAATAATATAAATATATTTTCTCAGTTATTATGAGTTTCGGGTGTTTGTTACCTTCGGGAGTTTAGAATTCTGTCGAATGACATTCAGGGAAATGTGATAAAGAGAACCGGATCCAACCGTACCTTTCGAGAGAATAGTCTCTTGCGGCGAATGGAATTCTGGCAAATGGTTTCAGTGGGAATGGGATGGAATGAATTCAGTTTGGGGCCCAGATAGCCGTAGCGGTAAACGCGCAGCTATTCAGCAAGACCAAGCTGAGGGTCGTGGGTTCGAATCCCACCGGTCGAGGATCTTTTCGGGTTGGAAATTTTCTCGACTTCCCAGGGCATAGAGTATCTTCGTACCTGCCACACGATATACACATGCAAAAAATGGTCATTGGCATAGTAAGCTCTCAGTTAATAACTGTGGAAGTGCTCATAAGAACACTAAGCTGAGAAGCAGGCTCTGTCCTAGTAGGGACGTAACGCCAGAAAGAAGAAGAAGAAGAAAAAGAATTCAGTTTGAAAGCAAAAGCTACGCCGGAGGGCGGAAATAAAAACAATAATTAAAAAATGGTACATCATTTATGGATGGGCCCTTTCCAAAAATGTCAATGTTATATCGTTTGTTTTGCCACATATTATTTTACGTTTTCGTACCCTCAGAGCAGAACCTCAATAAATAGAATCTTACAAGTAGATTTTAGCATTGTACTTTTAAATTCCATGCTAATTGCAGTATCCTTTGACAGATACGCGTATTTCGACTATCACTAGTAGCCTCCTTCAGTGTAGAGTAACTGACAGTCGAAAGATGTAGATCGAAATATATCTTTCAAAGATAATGCAATTAGGGCGGAATTTAAAGGTACAATACAAAAATCTACTTTTATGATTTCTTCTTTGTCACATACTGTTTAATTAACGTCAAAAATAGTTCAAGTTTATTTTCCACTGAAAGTAACAATTCTACTTTGCATACAGCGAACCCATCAAATGCCCAACTCCGAACGATGCTCTGATCCAGATTTAATCACACCCTGCGGCTAACTATACTCCGGTTGTTGGACTGGACCGGCCAGACAGTCAGGTACCAGCGTCCAGGCTCTTTTACGCATCGTTACCGTCCGACACTTGCGAGCCTCACGCTCACACAACCAAAATTTCTCGGATAATAAATATAAAAGCCGAAATGAAGGGAAGCGAAAAGGACTGCCGAACAAAAGCGAACTGATGTTATTATATGTAGCTTGGTGGAAGCTTGATAACGAGATTCGGGACGTTCTTTGAACCCTTGTGATTCGTCGGAGACTTTAGAGTTTGGTGTAAGGATTCCAGTAGCACCAAGTGGTCATGAGGTTTTGCCTCTTATGATCAGAATAACTTCTACGAATACACTCTGGGCACACTAAGAATATTTCAGCTTTGGCGCTTGATTTGGAGAAATTCAGAGATTTATTTCAAGGAGTTCAATGATACCCGGAAATTATTTGACTTGGTTCACCAGAACTGCATGAGTCCACATAAGTGTAAACATTATATATTTATCGTCAGATGATCACGGATTACCTTTCGTTGATCTGAGGACCTAGGCTCAACGAAGTTTTTGGATAACCTGAAGCCGATGGACTCTGAATTGCAATAATAAAGCTCCCGATGAGCACTGGTTACCTCTTTAAATCTGAATACCTATACTGAAATATGTTCGTGAGATTAAGAAGACATACCTAAGATCATCAAGGAGGATATAGCCACCAAGAAATTCCCTTGACCTAGCACAAGTTTCGAAATTCCTAGTATATTATTACGAGTAATGGAATTACATAAGTGGAATTTACGTTAAAAGAAGTGACTTAAAAAAGTTTCGGTTTTATAGTATCGGTACGTATACAAAACATGTTAGGTACTAGCAGATAGTTTTCAAACCTTAAACTTTTTGTGTTAATACCTTTCAATTTCTGAACATAGAAGCGTCAAAAACAGATTTTGTTATGTTATTTTGGGCCTTGTTTTGGATGTAGTGATAAGGATAAAGCGATGACGGAATTACAAAAAAAGCAGCTCGCAAACAATCTAAAATGAACAGTTGAACAATTACCCTACAAGCATTCAAAAAGAACCTTTCCCTCAACTGATTTCTAAGCCACAAAGACCTCAGCATTCCCCCTTTTCCGTGACGCTTACTCTCCGTCCACTGTTCAGCGTGCCAAGGCAGACAAAAAGGTACCAAACCGGGGGAGAACAAAGATGCAATATAATGATAATAATAAACATATTTCTTACATCAAATTATGTTTATACCTGGGCCTGGGCGTCCTTCCGAAACTCATCCGCCGAGTTTCTCGCTCGTTTCGCCGAAAAGGTTCCCAATGGAGCCCGAAAAAGAAAAACGGCCCCAAATTGCCCCCAGAGGAACCGTATTTCGGCATCTTTTCTTCTCGTTGCCACGGCCGATCGGCAAAACGCAAAATGCGCGAAGCGAGGTGTTTGCGAATAGGCGGTAAAGCATGCCCGGTCCTATAATTTCGGCCTCCTTTTGTGTTTGGGGTGCCCGGAACAGCAAGGATTCTCTCCTCTTCGGCCTCCAGAGCCGCCGAAAATAAAAACGAGCTAAAGGAAAATCACGCGCGATTCCTTAACGAGTCTGGTAAAATAAACACAAAAACACTTTAGCGAGCGAAGAAGCGCTTTTGTGGAGATCTCGTTTTTTTCTTTTTTAATTTTTCTCAATTTCAACTTCAGAGCAGATAACGCGTCGTATTTTGTGTCCAGATCCTTGATTTCTCATTTGTTTTCGGTGCTTTCGGTTGTGCCGAATGACTGTACACTAGGGCGGTTCAAATTGGGGGAAAATGAAAATTCTATCTCCATATCTTTCTTAAAAACTTAACGATGAAAATAGATACCCGAGTAGGAACGAAAAACTCTTACCTATCTAAACAGACCATATTTTGGTACATACCTTTGCCTTGATGGCTACAGCGTAGCGTCACTCCCAGAGCTGGACTTCTCCAGTTGCCCCGAACGCTTAGGGTCGCCAGGTTCTCTTCCACTGCGTACAGTCAGCGTATTCGTGGTCTTCCACTAGTCGCCTACTTCTATCTGGTTTCCTGCTGAACATTATTTTTGCAATTCTTCCGATATTCGCACTAAGCGACCAACCCAGTGAAGTCTGCTGTATCTTCAATACCTTCAAACATATCCCCATCAAATCCATCAAACATATCCCCATCCCTACCTCCATCTCTACCTGCAACCATTTGACGTTGCATTGAATCTCCGCATATCGTTCCGGTTCATGCTATCTTGTGCGTCAGCCACACATTCTTCGTGCTGCCTTTTCTTTGTTCGGTGGATTCGCTTTTATTCGGCTCTCGCTGCCCGATATCGCTCTCTGTTCTGTCGGGTGACGGCCGCAAGCATACGGCTTTTGGCGACATTCTTCATGTCTGTCAATCTCTGGCACTCTTCATCGAACCAGTCGATTCGTCGTCGTTTTTAAAACATTTTTGTTATTCGAACCGCCCTACTCTACGTACAGCAACTGGGAAAAACGTGTGTTGCTTGTTAAGCCGAGAAGGATGCCGCAGTTCGTCATTTCAAAATCAACAGCCGGATCCCAGCCAGCAGCAGCAGCAGCAGCCGTGGAGTAGAGTGGAGTTCCCGGCCAGGCCACGCCGGTCGTTCTTTTTAATCGACCAAATTAACCAGGAATGTGCACGCACACCTCCTTTTCTTGTTAGCCGCTCGGTGAGTTTTCCCTTTTCGCACATTTTCAGCTCTCGAAAAGCCGGGCAGCCGAGGATAGGTATTGCGGACGAGATTGATTGTAACGAGCTGTTTGCGGGGTTGCAGATGGGTTTTATCATGTCGATAAAAGGGGTTTCGCTTTTATCTTTTCTTTATTTTGGGAAATGATAGATTGGGATGCTGCCTGTACGGGGATGGTGATTACGGTTGGCTTAAAGAAAAAAGCCTCACAGGGTAGAGGCTGTGCTGAACTTTTAAAGATGTACGTGATGCCTGGTATCCTTAATACATTTTCTTCTTTCGTCAGGTCCCAATTGGGACAGAGCCAGCTACTCAGCTTAGTATTCTACTAAGTATTTCACAGTTATGGAGTGACATAGTGAACCTTCAACATATTGGCTACAACTTTGCTGAATGAACTTTTGTCAAAATATTTATCTACTTTTGGTTATATCAGTTTAAAAAAAATAATTGTCACAAATAAATCGCTAACAAAAATATCGATACTTTTCTGACAGAAACATCTTTCGCCAGCCATGAAAAAATTAATTAACTCATTACGCATGGTAAAGATGGGTGTGGCAGCGTCCGTTTATTACGTAAAATAAAAATTGGAAATTTTCGACCCCATCCCCTCACTCTATAACGCTTTTTGTATGAAAAAATTCAATTTTTTGTATGAACCGTAACGCTTGAGCCTACTCCCCCTCCCCTAGAGCGTTACGTAATTTGTGGAAGCCGCCTATATTATGGGTAAAATTATGAAAAATCGATTCTACCCCATTACCCCGAATTCCATTTCCCAGAATGCCACCACCCCGAATTCCATTACCCCCAATGTACCATTACCCCGAATTCCATCACCCCGAATGCTTTTTCCCCGAATTTACAATTATCTTCACATGATGATACTGATGACATTTCCCCATGATATTGGAATTCGGGGTAATGTCATTCGGGGTGATGGATCATTCGGGGTTTTGGAATTCGGGGTAATGGCGTTCGGGTTAATGGCATTCGGGGTAATGGGATTCGGGGTAATGGGGTAGAATCTGAAAAATCAGAGGGGGTTCTGTACAAGACACGACCGCATGACGTTAACTACGCCAAGTGATTTTTTGCATTTGAATTTTAGTCGATTTTCATAGTTGCAGCCTTCCTTTAGTTCAAGCACTAACACAATATGAACGAGTTTGGTTGCGTAAGAAAGGGGTCGACATTTTCCCAATTTTCGACAGTCTATCGTCAAAAATCAAAAGTTTTCTCCATTTGAGTAAAATGTTGTATAAATTTCCGATCGATTGGTGGGAAAATATTAAAAATCCACCAAAAAATGGCTGAGTTATTACCATTCAAAATCTTACATAATTTCGTGACGGTCGCAACATTTTAGATTTTCAATTGACACCCAGTATATTGCCGTAAGACGTAGTTAACGTCAAAATTTAAAATCTTTCAATACATGGGGAAAGAAGGGGAACCAAAGCTGGCAAATTTTGCGTTACGTAATATTTGAATCATGCCTTAACAATAGAAAATATATTGCATCCCAACGGCACAGCAGCAGCGTCCTCGGAAACATCCTCAAATTGCCGTATTGTCAATTATTCGTAATAAATCAATTATTGTATGCTGCTATGAGATGAATTAAGAAATTATAGCAAGTATGTGGTAAACACATTAGGGAATATTACACAATTAACTCTTTAAAACACATTTGTTGGCTCTGGAAAGGGCCGATTGAATTGTTGAATTTGCGTAACACGGACACATTTTGACGGCGCACTGGTTGCAATCCTACTCGCCCGATGAGATTTGCGGTGCGGATGACGATGTGCGCTTCAACAAGCGGCTTTGGTCGATTTTCTTCAGCCACCTCGTACAAACTTACCTGTGCGCCTCGATTCCTGTAGCGCCAATTCTGGAAGCGCGAGTCCATTGAGAAATCTTGAGCGATTTCACAATCCGGACGCTGGTGTTTTGCCGCCGCTTGATGATCAAGAGCTTGCCTCTGGTCGCGAGGTGCTGACGGCGCACTGGTAGAAATCCTTCTCGCCCGATGAGGTTTGCGGTGGCGATGACGATGGGCGCTTTAACAAGCGGCTTCAGTCGCGGCGGCGTGTTGTTCCATTCGCGTTCCATTGAAAACTGAGCTGAGAATGCGAAAGGCACTCGAGACTTGCTCGCCGACCATGTTCACAGTCTGACGGCAAAAAGAAGAATGAGCGAAGAAGCTGGAATCGGTCTGCTTTTATAGTGCGAAGCTGAACGCAAAAGAAGCGTGGAAAACTGCTTGCACGTGATTGGTTGCGTAAGAATGGGGTCGACATTTTCCCAATTTTCAATAGTTTATTGTCAATAATCAATAGTTTTCTCCATTCGAGGAAATTGTTATATACATTTCCGATCGATTGGTGGGAAAATATTGAAAATCTATCGATAAATGACTGAGTTATTAGCGTTCAAAATCTTACATAATTTCGGGACGGTCGCAAAATTTTAGATTTTCAATTGACACCCAGTATATTGCCGTAAGACGTAGTTAACGTCAAAAAATCCACATGCTCGGCTGGGATTTGAACCCAGGACTCTTGTATGTTAGACGAGCGCCTTATCAACTAAGCTACCGAGCCACTTGGTAACCCGCTAACTGAGAAAGTTACAAGTTTTGAATTCAAATCCCCACAGATCACGCAGACCCTTTTCGTAACCCATACACTATCAATCTCATGTATACTAGACACACGCATGTAAACTTCACACGTAGCTTAGTTGGTGAATCGTTCGTCTAGTACAGTCACCCCACAGTTATGAATAGCACACAGATATGTATCAGAGTTGAATTAAAACGAAAATATCTTATCGAATATTCAGCGTAATATATTTTCTATAGGTGAACCATAAATCTGTATAGCATCGCAATCAATTATGAGACGCTTGAGCATATTTTTGCCGTTTGTAGGAAATAAAATGTCATCCATATTCCCAGAAGCATTGATTCCTTACTGTGGGGCATTGAAAACCATACCACAGTTAGGGGCCATCCATTAATTACGTAAGGGGTCATGGAAGGAGGGGGGGTTTGAGAATTCTTACGTGCCATACAAATTATTTTTAATTTTCATACAAAAAATCTTACCATGGGGGGAAGGGGGGTTGAAAAACCGCCAAAAATGTCTTACGTAATTAATGGATCGCCCCTTATGAATCAAAGATAAGACGGTTCCGAAACAAACGCCAAAACGTATGCTTTTACTAGCACACCATTCGTTCACCTCGCAGATAAATTGCTGTTATAGTGTTTTGCTCCATAATATGAGCCATAATTTTGATCCATAATAAGGATCCACCTCTCCCACTGATCCACATCTGTGGGGTGGACATCGTTTGAAATTTTTATCGAAATCGACGCTTTTTCGTAAATAATCGGGTATTTCGAGGTGTATTCTCTAAAACAACTATATTCCGCCGTGCCAGGGAGGTAATTTTGTTTTCTACAGCGTCACCATGTTTTTAATCATATGTTGTTTCGAAAAATGACTCTCAGTTGATCCATAACTGTGGAGTGACTGTATACAAGAGTCCTGGGATCGAATCCAAGCCGAGAACGTGGATTTTTTTTTTCAATAATTTCACCCATAATTTATCCATCTTTACCCCGCGTAATGAGTTGATTAATTCAATAACCATGCGGATTGGATGAAGTGTGAACAACAAAATCGAAACGACAAATCGTTGCCTAACGTCCTGGTCTTGAACGGCTAGATGTTGTAATGTTGGTCGCTACTAACACTAGACAGGAAAAAATTTGTCGCCTCGACCTGTTAACTATATTGTTCGGCGTATATAACAGTTCTATCGATCGTTGGCATATTTTCTCTCGTCGCTCGCTTGCGATTCTATCCATCTTGTAATTTCATTACTTTCGTTACTCCCTTTCACTTCTGGGTATAGGTATTGTATTCACCGAAAAAAGCCAATAATTTTCATAATAATAAAATCATGCGGTGATTAAACCTTATAAATGTAAAACATAAATAGTTTTGAATAAGAGTTTATGCCGACACTCATAGCGACGAACCATTCATAGTTTATTCATATTTCACCATTTCACCGCTGAACGATTAAGTATGGAGTCATAAAAATTTTACAGATTTGAATTAGAAGCATGAAATGAGCTCACCAATTAATCCTTCTTCATTGACTGAGTAGCTCCAATCCACTTTCAGCTTCACTTAACGCAGTTATCCGGCGACACAACGAAAAAACTCATGCTTGCATAGGCTCTTCAAATCGCACTCTTGACCACTCTTATTCCAATTACTTATTAAAAACTATCGGGGCCCAAATAGCCGTAGCGGTAAACGCGCAGCTATTCAGCAAGACCAAGCTGAGGGTCGTGGGTTCGAATCCCACCGGTCGAGGATCTTTTCGGGTTGGAAATTTTCTCGACTTCCCAGGGCATAGAGTATGTTCGTACCTGCCACACGATATACGCATGCAAAAATGGTCATTGGCATAGTAAGCTCTCAGTTAATAACTGTGGAAGTGCTCATAAGAACACTAAGCTGAGAAGCAGGCTCTGTCCCAGTGGGGACGTAACGCCAGAAAAAGAAAGAAGATTAAAAACTTTTTTGGATGAAATAACTGTTCAACCGGAAGTCAAAATGAATCGACATGACAATTTCCATTGCCGGCCACGTCCATCATGCCAAGCATACCTGCAGGAGAACCGTTATAAATTTCCTTGGAATTTCCTCACGAGAGCTCTTTAATAGTTTCTTGGAAGATTCCTCCAAATCTTTTTTCCGAGGAATTATATCAAGGATAGCTCCAGTAACTCTGCTTAATATGCCTTGAAAAATTCCTCAGGCGATTTTACCAGGAATCTTCAATAAAATTTCTACAACGAACTCTACCAACCATCCAATCAATAAGTCCAAACATAAACTCTCTCAGGATTTCCACCAGTGGTCCCGCCAGAATAATCACAAAGAATTCTTTCTAAGACTACACCAGGAATTATTCCTGTTTATTCAACATTAATTCCTCCAGGGATTCTACCAAAAAATCATCATGGGATGTCAACAGCAATTTCTTCAGGTTTTTTTATCAGGTGTTCCTTGCGGGAATCCTCAGGAATTCTACAGTAAATCCACCACGAATTTCTTCAAGAATTTTTCAATTTATAACACTAGGCATTATCCTAAGGAATCCATAGGGTATTTATCAAAAGATTCCATTAAGAATTAATGCCAGTATTTTTTTAAAGAATTTCATGAATTTTTCCTGAGATTACACCAGAAATTCGTCAAGAGATTCCGCCTGGAAATCATATCAGGGATTATATTATCTCAGGTAAGCGAAAGATAAATGATATTCATTATAAGTACTGTTTTACCTGTTTAGAATCTGTTTTTTGCTTTGTACATAGTTTATATCTCTTACTTTTACCTTACTACAGAGGAATTGGAAGCATACTTACAAATTTTATCACGTAACCATCTAGTTCAATATCTTCGTGATAAAAGCTTCTAAAATATCAACGATGGGTTGAGATTCTTCACAGGCCTTGTTCCATGCAATGCAGACGTTTTCTCAGGACTATTGGTTATCGTTCAAAAGTTAAAGACAAATCGGCGAATTTATCTCGGAAAATAGTCACCGCGCTGCTCGTCGGCTGGTATTTGGTACCCTTCTGGTTTTCCAAACAATCCTGAAATGTCTTCACGGAAAAATCTCGAAAACACGTTCAGAATCGATTTCTCGAACATTCCTAAAAAAACCCTCTTTCAAAGAGATTCACAAGTTCGTCGCGAATGATCTTGGACTCTCTAAGGAGAAAATCTGTAGAATACAGATAAGTTACATCTACAATTGTGCGCTCGTTCAAACTATTGATCTTGCCACTGCGCAGGTGGTCGTAATGACGTAGAACAGCATGTAAACCGTCACGAATACGAGTGCAACCAGAAAATGTACAGGTTACGCGTACAGATGGAAGACGGATGCGTTCGTGTCAAACTGCATGATTTGTCTATGGACAGCATCGCGCACACATTGATGCGCACAAGCTTTTTTTCTCAGTACAAAAAAGTACTAAGTGGATAATTGAACTGAACTTCTTTAGCGAAATACATTAGTTTTATTGCATTTTTGGTGTACAGGTGTACAAACCATAATAGCTTTCACAAAATAACAAATGAAAATGAATCTATGTTGCAGGTAAGTTGGAATATTCGCCGTAGTGGAACATTTTAAGTTTGATACGACGAATAATAACGCTTACGACGAAGTAGAACGAAACCCTACCAAATCACACATGAGTCGGTTGAATGATAGCTGAGAAATTATGTTGGACAATATGTGGGAAGAATCGTCTAATACTGTGTTTAGAAAGGTTTTTTTAAAGAAAGTTTTAAATGCATTACTCTGTCTGTCTATCTAGGGTGAACAGGTATGATACGCCCCCCCCCCCCCCCCCTAAGAAAAAACTGGTCTATCGTAGTGGCAAATGCATTACTAACATAGTTTTTGGTGTCAAAGTGTTAGTTACTTAGTTGGTCATGCTCTGCATGCAGTTTTCTCTTGCCAAGTAGCTTCTAAAAAGAGTACAAGACGTTTTCTGTAAACGGTCCAAATCTTGACGTTTCAAAGCAAAAAGGGCAATATGCCTCTTCCGTAGAAAATGTTCCGCAGCGTTGTAAAAGTGTTTCCAAGGAGAATTCCACCACTTGCTAAGATTAAAAGGGTCCATTAGCAGACGTCTACCGGTAAAAGTTTTTGTAATAAGTATAATAGTAGAGGATGAGCTTCATTTGCAACGAAGCTTGCCTATCGGACCCAAAATTTTACGCCAAAAAGCTGATTTTCGATATTTTTGCTATTTCTATTGGTTGTTTATACTTCCCAAAGATCTTATATGCGTAACATAATTTTTTCGCGGATATTTAAGTTATTTTATCATATTTACGTCTTGAAGAAGCCTCAATCCCTTGAAAATGAAATGAGGCGTATTGCCCGGTTGGGGCGCATTATATCAATTTACCCTACCATTGGACAATATCGAAAAAATAAGTCAAGTGTCTTATCCCAAATCAGAAAACGCGATGTGCATAGGCTCCAGTGTACAACACCCAAATCGATCCGATCGACTCGACCTCATTAAAATGTTCAGCCATCAGACCAATCCTTTCTGATTAATCCCAATTTCACGCTTTCACCCAGAACCCTTTCAAGGAGAGTAAGGTACGTATGTGGAGGCGGTTAATCACACTTCATACGACTTCAAGCGGCATCCAAGCCTGCCCGATCAGTTTTCGATCTATCATTAGATAATTAATGGACTCCTGAAAGGTGGCGCGGCGGTCACATCACAAACGATTATCGACCATCGGCCCTCTCGGAACTCTTCGGTCGGTCGTATCATCGAGATTGGCCTGCCGAACAACGGACCACAGGTAAGGGTATGCGCTACTTAAAACAGCCGTAGATCCGAAGAGTGAACAATAGACTGATGCAAATTTTGAAGTTTTTGCTCCCCTATGCTTAAACGATGTCAATTATGGTGAAAATCATTTTCTCAAAATATGAAGTGATTTGGAAGAAATTTGGTTGTGCACACGCCATTTGAAGTTTATATGGAAATTAATATGGGAAAGGCAAATCTTTTGTGTTTAGCCCTCTATCTCTTCGTCGTAATATTTTATGGAAAAGTGAACAAACTCTACTCATGTGAAATCTTCCCAGCTACAACTTTGCCGAAGACCACATTTTGATGGGACGTTAGGATAATTTGTTATTATTGATAACAAAGTCTAAATCATGCTGAGATGATCATTCCATTACTTTCAGAGCAACACTGCCTTTTTGCTGTACAACATAGTAGCCTGGATTACTTTGATCTATTCTACCCGCCAGGAGCACCACTGTTGCCTGCCGAACAGTTGGTGAAGTATGTAAAATGCAAACCCACTTTATGATGATGAATTATAATTTTTCCTGACGTCCAATCAAAATGTGGTCTTCGGCAAAGTTGTAGCTGAAAGGATTTTGCATAAGGAGAGTTTTTTCACTTTTCCATAAAATATTATGACGAAGAGATAGAGGGCTAAACACAGAAGGTTGGTGTTTTCCATAGTAATCTCCATATAAACTTCAAATGGCGTGTGCACAGTCAAATTTCTTCCGAATCATTTCAAACTTTGGGAGGATGCCAATTACCATAATTGACATCGTTTAAGCATAGGGGAGCCAATATTTCAAAATTTGCATCACTCTAGTGAACAATCTTAGTTTATCAATCGTACGTGCTTCAAACAAAACACTACTTGGGTCAATCCTACACTGGTACAAAAACGTTGTAAGTAATTGAACAAAATGGTGTATCATTTTGTCCTAGTATTTTATGTGGGAAAATGATAAAATATAAGAATTTTTGGACTCGTGCTGCTTGCATGAAAGTTTTGAGGATACATGTGTGGAAAAATGACAAGTCCTTACAGTCAGTTGGGATGGGGAAGGAATGTTAGGGTGTAATGATTGTTGCTTCTAGAGACCGAGAATACCTCTGCATCTCCACAATCACCACGGGAAGGGTGTTTATTAGTGAGCGAGGAAAAGATCTGGGAGTCACCTCTGGTCGGTCATGCGATCCATGGACAAGGGGGAATTATACGACGTATATTTAAAGCTAGTTTTGTATTTTTGTCTCGAGAAGTTTTTGGAAATAATACGTCAACATCTATAATGTCGAATAATTCAAAAGACGTTTTTATTAATGACAAAAACTGAAAATTACATGTATATATTATAAATTATATGAAACAGGAATAATGCCGACACTTGTAGTGACGAACCATACAAAGTTTGTTTAAAAATTACATATGAGTTTTACTGTGCATTTTGTCTCGATATGGTAGAAGTTTTAGAAAATACGTCAACATTCATAATGTCGAACATTTCATAAGATAATTTTTAATAATGTCAAAAAGAGAAAAATATATGTATATTGAAATTGTATAAGAAAAAAGCATAATGCCGACACATACAGTGACGAACCATACAAAGTTTGTTTTAATCTTACATAAAAGTTACGCTTTCAAGAAAAAATGTGTTATCATAAACATGAAACGAACTCACCAGTTGGTAATCCATTCTCGACCGAACACAAAACTGACACTGACAGCAAAACTTCTTGGCGTCCCGAAAACAAACCGCCTTGCTTGGGCCTTCCCAAATACCTACCCAGCAAGACGCTCCAAAACAGGGAAAAAAAATTCTCCGGCAACGAAAACACGCGCGAAACCGTGACGACGCAAAACCGAACTGTCCTGCTTGGGCTTCACGAAGCACTCACATGTGTAGAAAAATGACCTAATGTAGATTATTTTAAAAAGATTTGGAAATAAAGTTTTTGTTCATCTCAATAATTTTTCTCCATCCCGTGTGAAAGTTCCCCACGTCGAATTGAATAAATAATCGATAATCGAGTGCTAGGAATTCCTTGTAGCATTTCCTTTCGTATCAGCACGAAACAAATGCATATCGCATACCCTTAACCACAAGCACGCTCAATCTACCGGAGATCCATTTTATGCTTATTCACCACATTCATAACGACGATGAACGGCCTGTCGATCGGATTGTGGCCGTGGTCGCGAACTTACGAGCAATAGGTGAAAGATCATCTTAGTTGAACACCAACAACCCTGCCGGTGTAGAAGCTGCGCTTACTGCTGCGGAAGGCCGCCATTAGAAATGCGGTTGCACGCCGCGATCATTAATTTATGATGATTGTTGTCTAATTGTAACAATGTACCGCGAGTTGGCGTAAAGTATCGCTTTCGGGGATATGTGAAAACAACCGCATCGGTACGCTCCGCACGGAGGAGTTGCTAGAATGAATTCGTGATCATAAAACAACACTCTTAAAAAAATCTAATTTGACATGAGACTTAATCCTAATTGCACACAAATAATTGAGGACGTAAACATAAATATCACTTATATTTACGTTTTATTCGATGCACACAGAACCCAACATTCATTTTTATGCCACTTTCAAGAAAATAAGTACAGTTTTTAGTTTTACATGAGTCAAACCACAAAAATGGACACAGATCTTAGTTATGAATGTTACAAGACGTAAATTTACATGTTATTTGACTATGTTGATAGCGTCAGGTAATTGACCGAGTCAAACGTCAAGTGTTTGCGGTGCCGCTCTTCACGTTTTCAAATTATCTAAAATTTTATTGATTTTGTTCTTTTGGAAAGTAAAACTAACTGTGAATCGTATAAAGTGGTTTTATAACAAGTGTTTGTGCAACAAAACCAGGAAGTGTTGTGTAATGAAGTAAGTTAAAATATGTGTATAGTTTGTCTCTCAGTACCGTCACCAACAGCAGCCATCACAATATTAACCTGAACGGAGGAGACAGTATGGATTTTTTTCCAATTTGATCAATTGCATGCGGAACAAACGGGATATCAAAATGAATGTAGTGCACCATAGATCTTGAGCCTTTATTTGATCAGCAGTAAGTGTAGCCAGTGCAAATATTGTTGATTAATATTGTGAAACAGCATCCCATAATGAATGATACAAAATGATCCTTTTCCTGGAAAGTCAACAGATTCAACAGAACAGAAGTTCTTTGAATTGAATATGTGTTTGGAACTTGACCGTGATTTCCTCATTCAAGCCGCCGATAATCGCTACAAGGTAAATATTTCCATTTTTTTATTGTGTGAACGAATCCATCGCCACGATCACCATTTTCAATTTTTATTGCATCTGTTCTGAGACCCGCTTCACACAAAAATGAATACACGGCATGGCGTGAAAGTAGATCATCGCATCTTACTTTTACGTCATGTCGTGTATTTTTTTTTGGCTTGGTGTGATCATGTAATTTTAAGATCGGATGTAAATGTATGTCAAATGCTTCGCTTCTTTTATGTGCATCTAAGTGGATTGAAATTTACACGAAATTTTTGAAGAGTGAAGATTTAAAAAATTAAGATTTTCAGGCCTTCCTTAGTCGAGTGGTTAGAGTCCGCGGCCACAAAGCAAAGTCATGCTGAAGGTGTCTGGGTTCTAATCCCGGTCGGTCCAGGATCTTTTCGTAATGGAAATTTCCTTGACTTCCCTGGGCAGAGAGTATCATTGTACCTGCCACACGATATATGAATGCGAAAATGGCAACATTGGCAAGTAAAGCTCTCAGTTAACAACTGTGGAAGTGCTCATAAGAACACTAAGCCTGCTCTGCCTCCCAATGAGGACGTAATGCCAGCTATAAACTTTAACCATAACTAATAACATGCCGCATGTTGTGACTACATGTATCGTTTTCAAGATACGCGTAATTTCTACAAAAAGTAATCAGAAGTCTCTGAATTTGGCCACTATTAACCCACATCACTCCTGTGTGCGCACGATGAGGAAGTGCGATGATTTTCACATCATGATGGGGCTGCTTTTCCTAGAAAATCGCACCCAAGGAGCACTCCTTTCGTGGTCGATCATCAATCTAGAGGGTTTGATTCTCTTTCTCTCGAGCAATCGCAATGGAATCAAGTCGCGGCTTGTTTTGTAGGAGATGATGATCACTGTAATTGGTGGCCAGCCGCCAAATCAGCCCAACATCCGGATCTCGTTTGTGCAATGAATTGAACCAGAAACAAGAGGTCGGTCGGATCAGGGCCGGATTTGGGCTTTGGGGGCCTGGGTCAAATTTATTGATGAGGGCCCAAAGCATAAATGTTTTTAAAAAGAGGATCTTCAGATTTGTTGGAACGTATCAAATTTGTTACAAGTAAATGTTGTTGAGTAGTCGAATGTCCATGTTGGGATCCGAAATCATTTACAACAATTGAATTTTCGTTGATGTCGTCATTCTGATCAAATAGACCATTTAAAAAAGTTTACTGATGGAGGAAAGCAAGCTGATAGGGGCCTTCCTTGCCCGAGTGGTTAGAGTCTACAAAGCGGCTACAAAGCAAAGCCATGCTGAAGGTGTCTGGGTTCGATTCCCAGTCGGTTCAGAATCTTTTCGTAATGGAAATTTCCTTGACTTCCCTGGGCATAGAGTATCATCGTACCTGCCAGACGATATACGAATGCGAAAATGGAAACTTTGGCAAAGAAAGCTCTCAGTTAATAACTGTGGAAGTGTTCATAAGAACACTAAACTGAGAAGCAGACTCTGTCCCAGTGGGGAGGTAATTCCAAGAAGGAGAAGATTGATCGGCTGGCCTAGGGCGTTTGTCCCCCCTCAAATCCGGGCCTGGGTCGAACACCTCTGATGCATTGGCGGCTCCCATTCTTATGATTTTATTGCAACAAACCGCGTGGATAATCTGCTGCAGATTGCAACTGACCGACGCCTTTTGTTCATATCCCGAAATTAACAACCCCGGGACCCGAATCAAGACAACCCGAGTGTGTTTGGAAGGCGGCAGCCCCCAGTCAGGTGTTAATTTGTTAGGTTTCACCTTTTTTTTTTGTTGGTGTTGTTCTGGGAGATGTTTGATTGGCTTCTCGGGAAAAACGGCACCCAAATGAAACCGAGCGGCTAATTACAATAATTTCACAGAAATCAACATAAAAAGGTGTCAGAATGGTGGCTGGTTTTTTATTTGACCTGGATAAGGTGCAAGTCACTTCTGCCGCTGCCTAATCCCGAAGGGTAGAGAGCTCGGGAACGGTGTTTCGGGTCAATATTTGGCTCTGCATCAAACGGAGCCAATTAGAGAAGTCACTCTGTATTTTCTTGTCTGACATAGAAAGACAAATGAAAGAGCGCAAGAATGGTATCACCTTTTGCTAATAGCACGAGCTCAAATTGCTTAGGATTATGAGGGTGAATTTTGAACAACCTTAGATATCAGTTTCTTGAAACTTCTCTGAACATCTTGTTGGATTTTAATTTTCTTCTTCTTCTTTTTTTTCAATTACATCCTCCCTAGGACAGAGCCTACTTCTCAGCTTAGTGCACTTCCACAGTTATTAACTGCGAACTTTCTTTGCTAATGTTGCCATTTTTGCATTCTTATATCGTTTGGCAGGTACGATGATTTTTTTTTCTGTTCGGAACATAAACCACTGCGACCAATATTTGATCTATTGTAGTATATCCCGTGTCCTTTGTATAGTGCATGTCGTGTTACTTTGTCACTATCGAGAAGTGATAAAGTATTCGTTTTTTTTACAGTTGTCATTCCTAACTTGATCACAGGAAAGGATTCTAATTGAAAGGTTCCGCTTTTTAAACCCTTCGAAGGGTGTGGTGGGTACACTCTCCGCAGGCGCGCCCCTTTATCAGTCAAAATCGGATCCCTTGATAAAGTCGGGAAGTGACACCGATATTGTCCATGCATCAGAATCCTAGTCCTTACTTCTTCAAACTAGAGAACAATAAATAAAAGATTAGAAAACAACTTGTTGATTTCGACTTATTTTTATCCTTGTCTTAAGGTCATTCTCGGCTACTGGAAAACCGAGACTTGTCACTTTTAACAAGGTTTAAAATGTAACAAGGACTAATAGTGTTCCTTTGATTACTATAGCATCCTGTTCTCTTCGTTTGAAGCAGTCAGGACTAGGTTTTATTGGTAGATCTTTACCCCATAACGCACCACGAAAAGGTGATCTACCCGCGTTATGGGTCAGGTACGATGATACTCTATGCCCAGGAAAGTCAAGGGAATTTCCATAACGAAAAGTTCATGGACCGACCGTGAATCGAACCTTCAGCAAGGCTTTACTTTGTAGCCGCGGACTCTAACCACTCGGTTCAGGAAAGCCCCCAAAAATTAATAAAAAAAATCCGTTTGCTCATTAATAACTTGTTTAGAATTTTCTAGAATTACTGAGGATTTCTCCAAGAGATAGTATAAGAAATTCTATGAGCACTACCAAAATTGTCTTCAAGATCACCATGCATAGATTCTTTCCACAAAATTTTTCATTGAGTTCACCAACAGTTATTTGAACTTTGCCTTCGAGGTTTTCCTTAATGTTCCCCTACAGATTCCTTCAGCAAATCTTTTAGAAAATCTCTTGGAAATTGTCCAGAAATGGAAAAAAAATCGCATTAAAAATATTTAGGACTTCCTTCAACAAAATTTGGAAGATTCTTCCAGGTGTTTCTCTTATGATTCCTCTTAATGTTCCACAAGATTTCCATAAACAATTAAACAAGATTTAATAGGGACAATGTTCTTAACGATTTTTTTTAAGGTTTAGGTAGATCCATTTGCTTTTTACAGAAAATTTTCTTATTTAGATATCTCTAAACATCGTTTTGGTGATGCTCTCCGTATTTCTTCGAAACTCTCTCGAAAATAATATATAAATAGTTTTTTTTCTATCTTTATTAACGAGATTTTTAGCCCTGGGCAAGTTTATCTCGAGACCAACGGCTTTGCTTCCCTTCCGAAGGAAGTCGTCACTGAAATTTTTAGTGACTATCTCGGGGATGGGATTCAAACCCAGGTCTTCGGCATGAGAGGCGTGTGTTCTAACCCCTACACCAGGTCCGTCCCCCATATAAATATTTCTTCAAATGTCTACCTAAAAACTGAACAAAAAAAATCAAACATTCCTATGAAGGATTCTTTCCAAAAATTCACCAGGGATTGATCCAATTATTTTCTTGTGATTTTTTCCTTTGAACAGCACTAGCGATTCTTCCGGGGACCTAAAAGAATAGAATCAGCAGATTTAATATAGATTTTAGCAATTAAATCTTGATTTTCTTAGAAACATTCCCCAGGTATTCTTTTTTTTTTTTTGTATGGTATTCAGTTGGAGCTGCCTGACAGCTTAACTTGTCAAGGCTGAACCCTCGGTCTGGCTTTTGTCAAGTTTCCCCTCTACCAGGACCAATACTCAGACGGACTAGGCAATGGCGCCCACATGAACACTGTTTTTTATTAGTATTGTGACGTGGTAGTTTTTGAAAAGTACCCATATTCCCTTGCTTCTGAGAAAAGGAAGCATTATGAAAATCAGCAGCTCCATTAGAATTTGTTTGAAATAGTAGTGCATTACTAATACTGTCTAGTCGAAATGGTTTTGAATAATTTGTCATACAAGTACTCTTCTGATTACTATTGTCTTTTACGTAAGATTAGAGTCTTAAATGTCAAGTGTCGTCAAGTCTTAACAAAATTAGGCTGTTTAGTAGTAGCACAGACAAACAGACATAACACTTAGAACAAATCTCGGTCAAAATCATAGTCACGAGGACATGTACGCCCAATACTAAAATCACCGTGTTTGGGCGACGGTCCAACAGATGGCGGTAGTGTGTAAACGTCAAACGCGAACAAAATCTAAGCGAGCGCTGCGGGTGGTGGATTGGCCACCTACCGTATTTTTGAAGCGATCGTTAAAAAGGTGGTCGATGGACTATGATGAGAGTGTGACGTCTGTTTGTCTGTGGTAGTAGTTCTAGTTAATTTCATTTTTTGTTGTTAAAAGTATTTATTGGTCATTACGTTCATATATCCTTAAAGAAAAAAGTCGCTTTCCTTGTCTGTTCAACAATTTTTCGAAACTAGCAAGCGTACCCTACACGGAGACGGAATTCAACTCAATTTTGGGTTGTTTTAACGCAATTCCGTAGTTGAGCCCAATAACTCAATTTTGGCTAAATTTCCAAGGTCCCCACTAGGTAGTTTGGCTTTAATTCCATTAAAAATATATACTCAATTTTGGGTTGATTTAACACAAAATTGAGTTCTTTCGACCCAAACATAAGAAAAGTTGCATTTACCCAAATTTGGCTTATTGGACCAAAGTACCCCCATTGGGTAGATGCAGCTCTCTCTATTTTTGACAACATTCGTGTGGGAGAAAGAGAAAACCGAGAGATTTTGGGTTGAAACTATAATCGATATACTTAATTTTGGGTAAAGTAAACTCAAAAATTAGGTAAAAATATTTCTCCGTGTAATGATCGATCCCAGCGTCTTACTTTCCATAGTCATTTTTATAGTGAATATTGAAGGGTAAAGTTACCTTAGGCTTCTATTACAGTCTCCTACAAGATTCACTTTTCGGTGGCGAATGCAATACTTCACAACGCCTACTTTCTACTTGTAAATTTTGCGAAAATGAAGCTGGAATTAGATTATTTATACCGCTGTTACAAAAGAGGTATTTCTTATTATGGCAATGCAAAAACCATATTAAAATAAGATTGTCGCCACTTATTTCTACTCAGTGAATCTACTAGTCATTTTCCTAAGAGTTCCTAAGTATTCCCTACGTCGTATATGATAACGATGTATCTAGCTAGCTAATAGTAAGAGTAAGATTGGCTACGGATCATTCTGGTTAGCAAAAGGCAAACTGAACGTCACCAATAGTATTAATGTCCACTTCGCATAGATTAATTATTTGAAATGGGCATCAATTCTATCAATGACGCAGATTGTCCGTTGGATCACATCCGAGATATTATTGCGTCTATGCCATATGAAATATGACGCGGCTTTAAGCAAAAAATGCCAAAATGTGATACCACCACTACAGGTTACGCCTTTGGTTTCCATCATATGGGCTAATGGATTATGCCCTCCCATCGCGGCAAGGTCGCATAACCAAGGGGAGGGAGAAACATTCCCCAGGTATTCTTGACGATATATCTCACATAGAAACTCAACCCTCTAATACCCAATCCCGCCTTTATACGGGGTACACTTTGGAATTTTGTGTATTTTTTCGTAGCTCGGAAATCAAAATGATTTTATTTTTAGCTTTAATCTTGACACATAACGCGCACATAAGAAAAGTTTTTATGACTTTTGAAACTTTTTTGTGTATTTGAAATTTTAATGAAAAATTGTATTCTTATATAATCTGCAAATGCATGGGGTTCTTTTTACGTGTAATATAGAAAATCGTACGTTTTATATTTTTCTACGATCAACCTATCACAGAAGAAGAGCTTGGTGGTATATAATTCCAAACATGTTTTTCCGTTGATTACACGGACAATAAAAAAAATCCAGAAAGCAATTAAAAAAATATTGTTTTCAAAACATCGTAAAAACTTTATTTTTTATTATTGCTAAAAACCAGTAACTAGAGGTGAAAATAGGATAAGAATGTTTAAAAAAATATATAAAAATCAAAAAACTAAAATTCATAGATCTGCGAATAAAAATAAATCATTTTCCTTGACTTCTGGATTCCCTAGAATTCTGCCAGAGAATCTCTAGGAATTCCGCCCTTGAATTCCACAAGAATTCAGTTTGCCAATAATTGATAAAACCATTCCTGAAGAAATATTTTAGGAATGTCTTTACAAATTTCTTTTTGACATAAGTCCCTTAGCCTTTTCCAGTTATTTTGCTTAATGTTTCTCCACAGATTCCTTTACTGCTATTCTAATTACGGAAACAAAAATATTCCTGTGGTTTTTCAACATTTTTGGCTGAAATTCGTAGGCAAGAGATATTTTATGAACATATTTCGTATATAATTCTTATATTACCCATTGAAGCAGAATAATGATGCGTTTTGGAAATTATTCTTATTATTGTCTTTATTAAAGAGACTTTCAGTCCTTGGCTGGTTTGTCTCTGATCATTTTGGAAATATCTCAGTACCGTAAAATGGGGTGAAGTTGATCATTTTTGAACGATTCTGTTCTATATTTTCTAGTAGGATGCATGTATTCTCATCCAAATATTTTTAAAACCCGTACTGATTGGATGTTTATCGAATTATACAAAAGATTTTTTTATGAATTGTTATCATAATAACAAAAACATTTTTTAGAAATCAAAAAATGGAATTTTTGATTCCGGGGTGAAGTTGATCAATTAATGTGACTGGTTTCCTAAAATAAAGAGATATGCTATTTACTAAATTGGGGATCACTGATCCCGAATCAAGTCTCAAAAATCTTACAACTTGTTGATAAATCGATCAATTTTAGAATTGAATGTTGTGAAATCCAGAATACACGAAATAAAGCGCCTAAAGGTATGCAATTTTCTTTGAAATTAGCAACTCGCTCACAAAACGAACATTTTTATCTCTGAAAATTATTTTTTATCCTCAATGCAAATATAAAACTGGGTTCATAGAACATTTCTGGAATGTACGAAACAGTTTATTTAAATGGTGTCTCTATATAGCCTTGGCAATAGTCGAATGTTTGGGGTAGAACCCTTCAACAGTTCATCGAACATTTCCTTAAAAATCTGTCTTTTCCATGGTATAACTATCTTGAACGACGAACCGAATTTAGAAACATTAAGAGCAGCTATCAGGTTATACGATATGACATAACTTGTGATAATTGAAAACGGATAATAGCTCTCTTGGCAGTTCATACATGTGGGTACGGGAATGATCAACTTCTCCTCACTGATCAACTACACCCCGAATTACGGTATACAATTTGACAGAACCAATGAATTTTTGGAGGAATTGCTAGGGAGAGCATCAAAGTTTTGAAAGGTTAGATAATTTTCTTTTAGTTGAATTCGGATACATATTCCGGAATCATTTCATGGAAAAAAAATTGACATAGAAGGAATGGTTGTCCTCCAGGCTTTTCATGTTGAAAGTTTCAACAAACCTCACAATATTATTTGACTAACAACTACCGAAAAGCCAAACATTACATAAAGTTTGCAATTGGATTAAATGGACAAATTGATGTGAAGTTTTGTGAAAAAGTTACACGTCTTCTCAGTGAGAATCGAACTCACGACTCCCTGATCTCTAGTTAGGGCGCGTTACCCCTACGCCATGGGAGGACTCATGAACGCAGAAGTTAACCTGAATTTGATTTTAGCTCAATAATCACGTGGTCCTTTTTCGCAAAGTGCACCTCTTTCGGAAGAATTAGATGCCCATCCAAACACAACGCTTTCTATATATATCCATTGCCTAGCCCGAAGGCGCATTATTTTTTAGGTATTGAAATAGCGCACTACACTAGCCTACAACTGCGCTGGCTGAGGTTTCTATTGTGTGCGCTCACGGGCTAGGCATTGGATATATATAGAAAGCGTTGTGTTTGGATGGGCATCTAATTCTTCCGAAAGGGGTGCACTTTGCGAAAAAGGACCACGTGATTATTGAGCTGAAAGCGAAGTCAGGTTAACTTCTGCGTTCATGAGTCCTCTCATGCCGTAGGGGTAACGTGCCCTAACTAGAGATCAGGGAGTCGTGAGTTCGATTCTCACTGAGAAGACGTGTAACTTTTTCGCAAACCTTCACATCAATTTGTCCATTTAATCCAATTGCAAACTATATGTAATGTTTAGCTTTTCGGTAGTTGATAAACTTCCACACGGCTGGTTAGCCGTAAACCACAATTCATAATTAAAAACAAGTACATAAGGAGTCCCATTATTTATTCAACAACAGTTGATAATTCAGATTATTCAAAAGAATACGTTATCTTATCAACTTTGTAAAACTTAGGTAACAATCATCAATTTTACCAAATGATTCCGTTCAACTAAACATCATTCGACCAAAATAAATTTTCCAAAGCCATTCGACCAAATGTCCATTCGACCAAACGTCATTCGACCAAATGTCATTCGACCAAACGTCATTCGACCAAATGTCCTAAAGCCGTCAGCAAAGCTTGAGGAATGCTATTGAGCTGGTTTTCCTTAAAGCAATTTTTTCCTGCCGTTTGAATTCTGATTTCCGCATTCAGAAATGTTACCCACGTTCGTAAGCTGTAAGACCTGGAATTCAAAGAAAGATACCGAGCACTCTTTTAGAATTTTACCATCAGATGAAGATCAGCAGTTCATAACGAAGAACAATGACATTTCAAATGAATAATAAATAATAAACACATTATGTTCACATCGTCGAGTAATAAAATAATTCGTTAAGCAGTTTTCAAAGAATGATGATATTTTCAAAGCACAATAAATTCACTAGAGCAAAATATTCCAGCCAATACACAAACAAAACTCCTTCAAAAAAAGTTCATTTAAATAATCATCGAAATCCTAGATTTTGGTATAACTTCAAATTACAAGTTAAAAATTGTATATTTTTATTCAATAACGGGCAATGATTCAGATTATTCAAAAGAATACGTTATCCTATCAATTTTGCAAAGCTCAGAAAACAGTAATAATTTTACCACATGATTTTTTAATAAACCATTTGAAAATAAGCTTTCAACCAAATAAATGTTCTGTAGCAATTCGACCAAATGTACTTTCGACCAAATGTCGTTCGACCTAACCTCATTCGACCAAATGCCATTCGACGAAATGTCCTAACGCCCTTTGAAAGCATGGCTCCATGCGGAATAAATTCAGTATTCTTGCATGATTCCAGATAATGTCCTATTATATTGTTAAGCTGTAAGTTTGATACATTTTCGATTTCAAATATTTGTAAAACAAAGCCAAATGTACTGGGTGGTCTTAAAGAGAGAGCCAATTTTCGAACTTTATGACGGAAGAGAAATGCCCATAAAGCTCACTAAATTTGAACCGTATAATTTTCTATTTCCAGCTAATCTTGAAGCCAATAACCTGTATAATACTTCAAATAACAATAGGACATTTGGGTTCATCTGTTTTAGATTTTGAAGAGAAAATAGCTATTGTATTCACTGACTTCGATAGATTCTTGGAGACATCCTAATAGATTCTTGATCACTTTTGTGAAAAACTCAATTTCTAATAACTCACGCTTGAGAATTTTCATGCGTGAGTTGTCAATCAGTCAGAAAATCATGGATGAGTTGCTTACTCTACTGATTCATTGTCTCGTATTTCCATAGTTTACTCACAAACTTCAATAATTTCTTGTAAGTCTGGTACATTTATAGTAATCCTTTCTAAAATAAAAAACAACTTTCGGGTTTCACGAGTTTTTGACGGGTTTTGCGACTGAATCATGTTTTACGGTTTGAGTTGATTGAGTGATTTTGCATCAAAATCTCAAGCGTGAGATTTGTGAAACAGATCTCTAATGAGTTTGCTTTCACGGGAGGGCGTATTGGTTGAGATTTGAGTGTGAATCTATCAACACTGTTCTTGATTGTTTTTTTTTAACATAATTTGTGTCTATTTTTGGGAATGTTTTTACGAAGCCCAAATGGGCTCATCTAATAGCGCTTTTCATGCTATTTTAAGATCGTCGGAATGTTCCAACACGATTCTTAACATAGTACAAGATTTTTAAACAATTCTTGATAATATCTTGATGGATTGCTCATAAGGCAGCATCTTTTATTACATGACGTTAAAATTAAAAATCTTCGACAAAGTTGTTCATCAGATCAAGGAATATCTGCCAGTCACAAAACTGATTGAGAATTAATCCACTAGGTGGCGCAAGTAATAAACTATCTTTAATTTTCTTTGTCTTAATTTCCTTACAAACTAGATGGTTGGAATCTTCAACAAGATTGTTAACTCAAGAGCGGTCGCGCATTAAACCACCGCCAGCGCCACCTCGCTTGAGCTGTGTATGAAAAGCGAGCTTTTTTCAAGGTGCGTGTACTCAGTACACGCATGCGACCGATCTAGGGTTAAGCATATCAAAGGCTATATGGCATTGGGAACTCTTGGAATGTTGTCCGATAGGTGGCGCTAGTAACATTTTTTTAATTTTCTTTTTTTTTTTTTTTTTTGAGATTCTGGTATGTTAGAAGGGAAAAGGGGCATTTTGTATAAAGACGTTTGGCATCCGGCGTGATGAGAAGTAAATGTCTTTTTATAAATTCTACCTGTTACACGAAACTCCTCCTCTTCTTCTTAGCTTTACGTTCTCACTGGAGCAGAGCCTGCTTTTAAGCTTAGTATTCAGTGAGCACTTCCACAGTTATTCTTTCTATGCCAAAGTTGCCATTTTAGCATTCCTTTATCGTGTTGCAGTTTAAGATTTTTTGTACACTGTGATTCAGACAAATTCTCTCAGAACCTCCTGTTACACTAAGATTTACATTTCACTTCTCACTTCATTTTTTTTTTGAATATGTAATCTTTTTTCTAGAAAATAGTTGAGGGTTGTTCTATATTGCCATTGTGCATAACTGGCACTGTATAGTTTATTTTTAAATGAAACTTCAAAATCTCGTGGAACTATTTTTTCTGAATTTTGCCACACGAATATAAGGTGCACTGGGACAAGTTGAAGTGGCTGGGGTTGGATGATAGGGCAAGATATCACTTGGAAATTTTGGAGATAGTCATGATAAATCTAACAACTGCAACGTTAGGTCAATAAACGACACAAACTTTTAGGGAAGTCAAATTAACCAACATTTACTAACATCATGTACAAAACTCATTTTAATTTAATTCTAACCATCAAATATCTCTTTCTAGCTGATAACGCTGCAGAATTAATTATTCTCTTCATGAGGTGTTAAAGAAATTCATTATCTATGAACAATTGTAGACAAACAGAAAGTATAAAAAATATGTCCGGCTTAATTGTACTGCTTTGTTTCGATCCTTTTACAAGCACTATGCGGTATGTATCAAATCATCAATCAAATATTATCAGAAAATCATCATTAAGTTAAGCGACAGTTTTGAATCCCACTTTTTGAAACGGATTTGTGAATTCAACTCTTCTATGAGCTCGTGAGCAACCATATTCTGTGAATATTCAGTAGCGATCTTCTTTTCCCAAGACGGTGTAAAAGAAGGATTACCATCGTTAGCTTTCGCCAATGGGCCCAATAAAAATCATAGGCACGGGTACATACAAATATCGAAAAGGGATCAATATATTCAAGAAGTAGCCATTTGTGCTCGAATCTATTTCTTCAACTGTTTGGCATGTGCTGTTTTATGAATGGTTCCAGCTGCCCAGAATGAATGTTTCTAAACTAACGCCTATTTCTCTTCATCCTCTGGACCGGAAGGAAGAAAGAATTGCAATATAAATGTTTTACGGGTATCAACAGGGCGGAACCAGCGAAGATGATAGATTACACTCTGAACAGAATCAACGAAGAAACCTATTTTCCTTCGAAAAAAAAATTGCCATAGTAGAGCTTCAAGGAATGCGTTTTTATTTATGTAACGACGTGCTTCGTTCTTGCTTTAGATTGGCTCATTCAACATCATTTCAACATGCATTCACTTGGTAAATTTAGGTCCAAATTGATTTCAGGCCATTCTGCATTCTGGATAGATTTTTTCCTCTCTCCATTGTCCAATATAAATTAAAGTCCTATCAACAAAAGTTCCCTCCATAGATTGCAACAGCGTGAATGTGGGTGGGACCGTGTGGCACTTCCCAACAACGGCTAAGGTCCAAATCTAATTAAACCCGGAACGGCATTATTTGAAGAGTCTCCTGCAGAGCCGGCTGCATGTCATCTGTTGCTCAACAACAATCATCACAGCAGGTAGACGCACGAAATGTTGCTCTTGCGCTAGCTTCGGATCTGGTCTCATGGAAAAAAGGAGTTTGATTCATCCATCTTTGAGATGGTAGGGAGCGTTCTTATACGCTTCAATCGCTTGATATGATGGATTATTTTTGACGACCATTTTATACGGCAAAGAGTATCGCCCAGGGAAGTCAAGAAAATTTCAATTACAAAAAGATTCTGGATCGGACCGAGAATCGAACCCAGACACCTTCAGCATGGCTTTGCTTTGTAGCCGCAGACTCTAACAACTCGGCGAAGGAAGGCCCCTACTATAACCATGCTACCAAGGATAAATGACGAATTCTTTAAAACTTCATTCAGTAGTATTCGTAAAACAGATTGTTTGTGAGTGTTTCAAAAATGCTAAAATCTCATCAATTTTTAATATTCGACTTGAAACCCTTAGCTGTGTGGGAACTGAACATATTTTTAAACTGAAAAATCATGTTTAAATTCTCACAATTTAAAATATTCAATTTACCTTGATCTCAATACCTTTGCAATTCGAAATAAGTTGATCAAACTTGACTAGCTCTGAGCAAATAACGCGTCAGTAGGGATCAACTTCAATCAATTATTCACACTTCGTTGGTGGGATCCGGGGTCTCTCTCTGTCTCTATGGCACTTCACTCACGAAGATGCTGTCACCTTTTTTTCTTTCTCTTGCCGAAATCGTACCAATCACCTCGAAAGTGTAATCTCACAGTTTACGATGAGATTAGTGTCATGCGGCTTCCCTCCGAACGGTGCGATGAGAATTAGGCCAAAAACACCGATGATCGGGTGCCAAAGTGCCATAAGTCACGGCTGAATTTTTGTTCGGCTTGTTGCATGTAGAATATAGTGCTCGGAATCACATTTATTCAAGTATTGAGGTAAAGAGGTAGACTAACGTGGGGCAACAGATTTATTTTGAGATTTTTAATCAAAACAAATAGGGTGCAGAGAAATTTGGGCTCTTCCATGATTCACTTTGGCATAGGGGTTTTTTCTTGGTCAAATTGTCTGAAATTTTACAATAAGAAGCATTTAAATACGACGCATATTTTGGCCAAATCTAAGCAAGGTGGCTTTCATAAAACCGGCTAGTCAGCGACCCGACTAGTTTAAGGAATCCCTGTCGATCTACCCCATGGGCTACTATTCGCCGAGAACTATGAAACCCCGCATGAATGAGATACAGAAACATATCCATCTACGTGACCAAGTCATCAGAATGGTCACGTACATCAATTGTAACCTGGAGGAGGAGAAGGATGACCTACCCAAAACGAGATCATCACTGCTGCGAGCCTACGAGAAGTAGCTGGATATGTACTACCGAGAGTACACGAGCCTTCAACAGGAGATCCTGAAACAGATTCCTGCGTTGGAGTTCAAAGAGCATGACGAGTCACAAATTAAGTCCGACCATCTTTATACCGAAACGCTCCTGAGGATCGAGCAGCTATCCGCAAGCCTGGCTTGTAAGTTGGCAATAGGTGAGAGTGATTCCCTAGTTTTGGAAAGCTTTCAGAATAGGCAGCGGTCAGAGTACGGCCAGGAGAAGCGCTCCACTGCCATCGTGAAAACGCCACTTCACGTTGCAACGCACGAAAATCAAATGGAGTCCAAGCAGCGACATTTTGTCAAGTAGCCAAGTCCCATGCTAGTGAAGTAACCCGACTTTCAAAAGCATACTGGATTCATCGTCTGCTAGAGCTCACCGAAGAAGAGGTTCTCCGAACCATGCAGTGCCGACCGACATCGAACCGAAGAAAGCTCAAGAGTAAGAAGTATTCTCCGATTCGCCCAGAGTAGAGTCACCAAAACGTACTGTGACGTCCAACATGCCAGCAATCAAGGCCCATCAGCGAAGTGATTGCCTCGAACACCTCAGGAGTCGACTCGAAAGGAGGCATCTGAACAGCCAGATGTGGATTCATCGACCGGTGGAGTGGCATGTGCCGACCAAATGGGACCCGCTACCAAGGAGCAGTCCGCGCATTCCAGAGAAGAGCAGTCACACCAGCCATACGTTGAGACTGTGACGGCTGCAACCATGGTGAATAAAGAGGCCACCTTCATTGAGCTCTCTGGCCCGTCCAGTGTGATCTAGCCCTTCCACACTGCGTCTTCCGTCGATAAAATGGATTTCATCCCGAGAGATAACAGCAGAACCAAGCAGTGCAAAATGGTGCGAGTCTCCTGTTGCCAAGGAGGTATCAGAGTCTGTTCGGGAGGAACTTTCTGATCAATCCTGTGCGATCCAACTTCTTCACGAGGTGACATCTGCTGCACAACTGGAGTTCGACCGTGAAGATCATTATCTGGCATCCAGTGGAAATCTAAAAGATGGTATTGTGGTCAACCAAGTGGAGCCCATTACAAAGGAGCACGGCAGGCTGTCGTTTGTAAAGCCATTATGTGTAACAATAGCTACCAACAAAAGCTCGCTCAAAAGGAGCCTTCCGATCAACAAGCGAACGTAAAGACATCACCAAGTCGGCTGATGCTCTTCACTCATTAGGGCTTCGATTTAGTAGCCCGTACTCGTCGAACCAGAAAGGAGTGGCCTACGTCGGAATATTTGGAATTCTTGGAAGGGCAGCGTCCATTTATTAGTGTTTGAATTCCTCACCCGGAACGCTTTGTGTATGAAAAATTCAAATTTGTGTATGAGCATTACGTTGTGCCTACTCCCCCTCCCCCTAGAGCGTTATGTAATTTGTGAATGCCGCTTAAGAACTTACAACATATCGGATGGCACTCCAGGCCATATCACCCAAGAAGAACGAAGAAACGGCACACAAAACCAGCCAAACCACCACCTGTGACTTAGATAAGCCATGCGAGATCTGCAGAGCACACTGGATTGTTCCACTGGTTCATGCAGGTTAACCAACGAGAGAGATGTCCCAACTTGTGTCTCCCTGAACCGGTCAATCAGTTGAGCAACCTGCCGTTTGAACTGAGTCAGCTTAACGACAGTACACAAATGGGCTTGCAAACAGGTCGTTAAGAATATTGATTGACCGTGATTTGCAATTTAAGGAGCATTTTAATGCCGTCAAGGTAAACTGTCGTTCCCGTCTGAACATCATTAAAACGATATCCAAGCCACGTAGGTCCAACAACCGATCTACGCGCTTCACGACCATCGGTCTACGCGCACAAGCTATCGTAGATAGCAGGCTACTTTACGGTCTCAAAGTCGCCTGTTTGAGCCAACAAAATGTCCTTAAAATCTTCTCCAATTTTCAACGGGTACGTCCGCACTATTTCCGGTTTACTTCAATCCACTCCCACTGACGCTGCCTGTACAGAAGCTGGTATTCTTCCATTCCGCCATAGTGCACGCAGTCATTTGCCGCAAAGCGACCACTCACGCCATAAAAACAGCTGGAAACAATAGGGTCGCTCTATTTGATCAAGAATAACGTACCCACCGTGAGGTTGCCAATTCCAGTCTCCCCCATGAGGCTAGAGTCCACTGGCATTGAGCAAGCAGTAGTCCATCCAAACATAGGCGAACAGATAACAGAGAGATCGGATTCTCTGCCGAAGCAGCGGCCATCTTTTATCCAGCCACCTCACCAGCGAATGCTCCAATCCTCATCCTCACCGATTTCACAAACGTTCTATCAGCGTTATAGTCAGAGCGGCCGTCCCACCCGTAGATCCAGGGTATATGAGACCATACTCCTGCGACAGTCACCTTTACCTGGGTTCCTGGACATTGCGGTATCCAAGGAAATGTGGCTGCAGATTTATTAGCTGGTACGGAACACCAATAGTCTCGCTTTATCCTTTCCGCAATGTGAACAATGCGGTGTACACAACATAGCAGAACAGCATTGGAAGCCGAGGTCAGTCTTGCTATTCCGGTGAGGGGTGACTTCTGGTACGAAAGTACCCCGACGACCCAAAGTCGGTGGAAGTTCTCCCGAACCGATGCTATTCGGGCAGCTGCCGAGATCGATCTTGCGATTCCGGCTCACAGGCGTCCCGACGACCTTATGCCGGTGCTGTTTCACGATCTACGTAGCTAGTCCCTAGTGGAGGACTTTGCCTACTCCGACGCGATGTTAGTCTGTCAAGTTCCGGGGTTGGTCCTACAATTCCGGTTGCGGGATGACTGGGATGACGGTTTGTGGGGCGCCTACTACCCATCACCAATACTACGTTACGCTCGAACTACTCAGCCTAGTCTCCGACGGAGGATCTGGCCTACTCAAATCACGGCTCGATACCCTCTGGTCTTCTCGCTACATGTTGCGGTGTCTTCTCAATGTTTAGGCAATCTGGGCAGTGTGGCGACTCTGCGTGCCTTAATCTATGGAGATACATCCATGACCTGATAGGAACTGTGTCAAGTATGAGTTCACCTCTCCATGCCTCCTATTCATCCACGTCGACAGGTTTGGGATGAGCCTGTGGGTCCATTTCCCTTTCTCCGTGTAGTCTCACTCGTGCCACCTCGCCATAGATTAGACTCTGACCATCTTCCGTACGTTTCTGATGTGTCTTCGTTGGTGGCACTCGATATCCTCCACCAAAGTGATAGAAATGGGAATCATACCAGTTATAACGCATATCTTATCTGACGATATCATTCAATACGCACTCGAAACTAGTACTCTCATCACCCGAAACGCTCTGTTCAGCTTCCGCGGTTCCGCTTCATCTGCAGTGCTTTGCAAGAACTCACATACCTACCTTCCGACGTTGACCTCCTGAACCGCTTAGCAGTTGCTGACTAGTGTGGAGTTTTGGATTATCGATGGAGAGGAATCACCCTCCACACGATGCATTATGCAGCCCACAGACGCTCAGACGGTTTGACCAACATTGACTCCGCCCCCCAGGTTGATGCTCATGTTGGTGCTATGTTTGACCGTGTGTGATGCTGCTTGACGAACCAATTTGACAGTTTGTGAAACCGATTTGACGGTTGACGAATCGGTCGGCCAAAATCAAACGAGTTTGCGGTGGGCGGAGCCAAATGTTTGACGAACCGATCGTACCGTCTGTAGGGATGTTGCACGAACATCGACGTCATCATGTCAAATTGAAGCTTCGACGTCCCATGAACTACCGATGCAGATGGGTGGAAAGTCAAAATGCGTGAATTTACGCAGCGTCGGTGCCATAGTGATCTATCAAATGCGCGCTCTTGAGTTGTTTCTATATAGATAGTAAAATATCGTTTCCAACTATCTCTAACCGTTTTCTTTAGCAAATTCATCAAGGATTCTTTAATTATTCCTGAACCAATTTCTCCAGAAATATCTTCAGAGAATCCATCAGCAGTTTTACCTGTGATTCAAAAAAATCCATCCATGGATTGTATTTGGATTTGTACTACAGGGATTCCATCAAGAATTTTACCAGGAATTTCTCCAGGTAATTCTCTTGTAATATCTTTAAGAATTCTTCCAAAACTCCTTCATGATTCCACCAGGTGTTCCTCCAGAAATCCAATCAAGATTTTGTCTAGTGATTTAACAAGAAATTTCTGTAAGAATTCCTTTATAAATTCCTACCGAAAGTTTTACTGAAATTCCTCATGGGATTCTATCAGGAGTTCCTACAAAGATTCCATCAGTGATTCCTCTGAGAATGATGAGTTCTTCTTCTTCTTGGCGTTACGTCTTCACTAGGACAGAGCCTGCTTCTCAATTTAGAGTTCTACTCTAGAGTTTCTACAATTTTTAACTGAGAGATTCCTTTGCCAAAGTTGTCATTTGCGCATGCATATATCGTGTGGCAGGTACGATGATACTCTATGTCCAGGGAAGTCAAGGAAATTTCCATTACGAAAAGATTCTGGACCGACCGGAAAGTTAACCCAGAAACCTTCAGCATGGTTTTGCTTTGTAGCCGCAGACTCTGACCACTCGGCTAAGGAAGGCCTCTAGAATCTGGAGTTATTCTAGGGAATTAAACACAATTTCATCGAGGCATTCCATCAGGAGAACTTCTATAGATTCAATCATAAATTTCACGAAGGTTTCATTTAACAGTTCCTTCAGGGTTTTTATCAGGACTAGCTCTAGAATTTCTAGTTCCTCTAGGAATACCATCAAGAATTCTTCTGGGGGTATCATCAGATGTTCGGCTAGGGATTCCATCAGAAATTCTTTCAGGGATTCCATCTGGAATTCCTCCAGAGATTCGATCAGGAATTCTTTCAGGGATTGCACCTAGACCTCAACTAGGGAGTTCATCAGAAGTTTCTCCAGGGATTCTATCAGGAGACATTTCAGAGGTTCCACCTGGAATTCCTCCATGGACTCTGTCCGTCGTTGCTCTAGTTCTAGGAGTTCTTCTCGGGATTTCAACAGGAATTCCTTCAATGATTCCATACAGAGTTCCTTCAAGAATATCTTTACAAATTCTTCCAAGAATTCCTTCAGGAGTTCCCCCACGGATTCCATCAGGGGCTCCTGTATCTATATAATCTGTATTTATGTATCTGCATCTGGATTCTATCGGGAGTACCTTTAGGGCTTTCATCAGAGTTCTTCTGGAGATTTCATCAGGAGTTCCTCCAGGGATACCATCAAGAGTTCCTTCTGAGATTTCACCCGGAATTTTTTAAGAGATTAAATCAAATGTTCCTCGAGGAATTCCATCAATGTTTCTTCTAGAAATATTATGAGGAGTTCCTCTAGAGATTCTATCAGGAGTTCTAATTGGAAACTTATCAGGATTTCTACCAGGGATTTTATCAGGAGTTCCTAAAGGGATTCCATCAGAAGTCCCTCCAATGTTTAGGAGTTTTTTCAAGAATATTTATAGATAGGAGTTCTTCCAAGGATTCCATCAGGAGTTCCTATAGGGGTACTGTCAGGAATACGTTTAGGGCTTCCATCAGAGTTCTTCTGGGGATTGCATCAGGAGTTCCTCCATAGTTCTTTTAGAGATTCCACCTGAATTGCCTCCAAACATTCAATCAGGATTTCCTCCAGAGATTATATCAGGAATTCCTTGAAGAAAAATTGCAAGCGGAATTCCTGGTGAAATCCCGTGTGTGAAATTTGTTTTGAATTCTTTTGCAGTATTTCTTGCTGAATTCCCAAAAGCTTCCTGGTGGAATCTCAAGATGAATTCCTTAATGAATCCTTGTAGAATTTTTGGTGGAATCACTGTAAGAGTTCCTGAAGTGAATCTCTACATGTATTTCTGTAGGAGTTTTTGAAGAATTTCTAGCAAAAATCGCGTAGGAATCTCTGGAAGAATGTTTGGGTTAATCACTGAAGGATTTTTTGGAGGGGAAAGGTTTTTGATGCAAAGGAGAAATTCCTGGTGGAATTATTGATGGAATTCCTGTAATAATTTCTTGAGCAATCTCTTTAAAAATATCTAGAGGAATTCCTAGTAAAAGCACAGGAAAAAATCATTATATAATCTGTATAGAATTTCTTGAAGTTTCGATGGAGGAATTCTTAAATACAGATGTATTTTAGGATATTTTGGAGGAATTCTTGAAGGAAGCATTGAATGAATAAATCCCTCGGAAGTTTTTGTGTAAATCTCTGGAGGACTCTGTAGAGAAAATTACAAGAAAGAATCGCTGAAGAAATTCCTTTTGGTTGAATTTAAGGAGGAGTCCTAGGCGAAGCCCTGAAAAAAGTTCTGGTGAAATCCTTATGGGAATTTCTGGTGATAAATTTATTGAGAAGTATCTGAAATAATTCGTTATGTGATTCCTGAATAATGATATAACTTTAAGAGGAAATAGAGGAATCTTTGAAAAATTGTGATGGCAATCTTCGGAAGAATTCTTGAAGTCAGCCTTGAATTGAAATCTGAAAAATTACTGAAGAAATCACTTGCGGATTTTTTTGATCTTTGGAGGAATCAGTAGAGGAAACCCTGAATAATTAGCAGAGGAATCTTTGAAGGAACCTCTGGAAGAAAGCCAGCCTGAAGAATTTTCCTCGGAGGATTTTCTGGGTAAATCTGTGGATAAATTTCTAGAGGAATTGTTGATGAAATTCCTGGTAGAACCCCAGGAAGACTTTCTAATGGAATTCCTAGTATAATCAATGGTTCTGGAAAGACTTCAAAGTGGAATGACTAGAGGAAACTGCTAACGACTTTCTTTCTTTCTTTCATATCGATGACTGCTCAGAATAATCCCCGATAGAGATCCCTCATAATTTTAGAGTTCTGCCGGAATACTTCGTGCGAATTTTAATTGTAATTCCTCCTTAATATCCATTTCTTCCGGTATTTAAATTCTGAAAGTTCTGCTCCTTCTCACAACAATTATTGCCATAGAAATATTCACCCCCACAGCCACAGAAATCGAAAAAAAAATAACAATCACATATTCACTAGGCTTGCCGAGAGCATTCAAAACATGCAAAGAAATATGGTGTTGCTGCAACAAACTTTGACAGTCGGTCAAACGGTTGCAGCAACATGAATCGGTTTGACTAACTTGGGGGCGGAGTCAATGTTGGTCAAACCGTCTGAGCGTCTGTGGGCTGCATTACCTAGGCAAGAGTCGGTTCGCAAATGAGACAGCTTAAATGCATCTAGTGTGCAAGTGACAGTAGCGCTTCATTCAGGGATGCCAACATTCACGCAATGACAGTGTGTACCACAGACAAACGTATACAACCATTTGCTGTGATCCATCGTACTGTCAATTCATTGCAGTGGATTCTAACAACTAGCAGCACCTCTGTTTTGTGGTGAGCTATCTGCAGTTTGACTCCGCTCATCCAGTTCTCGATTGCGTAATTTGTTTCCATCACCGACTTCTCCATTTCTTCCAGAGTCTCGCCCATCACCGTTGGTGACACATCATCCGCAAAACAAACAATCTTCACCTTCCTGGGCAGCCGCAATGTCAATACTACATCATACACCCAGTTCCAAAGAGTTGAATAGAGAATGGAATTTTGAGGGACGCCTGCTGTCATTTGCATTGACTTCTGCCCTTCATTTGTTTCGTACACAAAGATTCCGCTCTGGAAGTAGCATTCTGAGAAGTGTTGCAGCGATGGCCTTCCAGCTGACGCTGTTGAATGCGTTTTTCACATCTATTGTAACCACGGCGCAGTTTCGATCTCCTCTTCGTTTCTGCTTCGACGCTTTCTCAGCACGCTCGAGTACTGTTCGAATTGCGTCTGTCGTCGATATCCTTTGCGGAAACCAAACCGCAACCGTGCTCACTTTCCGTACACGTCATTAGCCTGATGAGGATGATTCTCCGAGTGGCTGCCAGGGACTTTGGCAGCAGTACCAGCTTCTGGATCTTCCATAGTCTCGGGAAGTTACCTTACTGAACATGTCCGGATATGCTAGGATGGCAGCATTCAGCGCCACGATCTGTATTTCTTCTAGACAAGGGGCTTTCTACCATATTAGACGTTTCGCCGCTACTACAAGCTCGTCGTTAGAAGGAGGAGATCTAGCGTACAAAGAAACAACATTATCATAATACGGTCGCATATGCTCCTTGGCTTCGTAGATCGATATCGAGGATAGGCCTGACCATTAAGTCTACCAAAACGAAGTACCGTAATCCGGGGTAACATTGATCATTTTTCGGGATATTTATGAAAAATTTCATTTGAAAATGCATATGCTGCAAGTTTTATATTTTAAAAACAAGTACTGACACTAATTGCTTGTGTCTGAATTATGCTTAACTGAACATATTTATAAAAGTTTTGACAACGGATTCGTTTTCGGCGATGCATGGTTGCAGGCCAGGGAAGTTGGTGCTGAGGTAGTGTTTGAGGTTGTTGAAGAGTTCGTTTATATTGAAACACATATGAAATGTGACAATTTTTTTTCCAGTGAGTAAACGAGTAGAGACTGCGAATAGTGTAGTTTTACTGACTACGTAACTAGCTAAGGCACACAACTTGCAAACGGAAATAAAATGCGCCCTGTATACAACATTGATTCTCCCTGGCACGAAGCGTGGACGTTAAAAGAGGCACACCGAAAAACCTTCTGTGTTTTTGTGCGTAAAGTGCTGCGGACAATACTGGGTGAAGAACTAGACAATGGTGTGTGGCGTAGGCGAATGATCCGCGAGTTGTATGAACTGTATAAAGATGCGAATTTTATTAGGCGTTGGAAATACAGCCGTAAGCTGGTCACTGTCGGCGAATGTTGGAAGAAAGAAATGCGAAAATTATCAATAAGCATATTTTCCTGACAAATGGAAAAATGCTAAGGTTGTTCCAATTTTAAAACCAGACAAAAATCCTGCAGAAGCTTCTAGCTATCGTCCAATCAGTTTGCTTTCCTCCGTCAGTAAACTTTTTGAAAAAGTTATTTTGAACAGAATGATGGCCCACATCAACGAAAATTCAATTTTTGCCAATGAACAGTTCGGATTCCGCCATGGACATTCGACCACTCATCAACTTTTACGTGTAAAAAATTTGATCCGTTCCAACAAATCTGAAGGCTATTCTACTGGTCTTGCTCTTCTAGACATAGAAAACGCATTCGACAGTGTTTGGCATGAAGGTTTGATTGTAAAATTGAAAAACTTTAATTTTCCAACATACATTGTTAGAATAATTCAAAGTTATCTGTCAAATCGTACACTTCAGGTTAATTATCAGAACTCCAGATCTGAAAGACTTCCAAAATGCTGTAGGCAGCATTTTGGGACCAATATTATACAATATTTTCACATCTGACTTACCTGAGTTACCTCAGGGATGTCAAAAATCTTTGTTTGCGGATGACACAGGCCTCTCCGCCAAAGGACGAAGCCTGCGTGTCATCTGTAGTCGATTGCAAAAAAGTTTGGATATTTTTTCTTCATACTTGCAAAAATGGAAGATTTCTCCTAATGCATCCAAAACTCAACTAATAATATTCCCACATAAACCAAAAGCTCTTTATTTGAAACCTTCAAGTAGACATGTTGTCACGATGAGAGAGGTTCCAATAAATTGGTCAGATGAAGTTAAGTATCTAGGGCTCATGCTAGATAAGAATTTAACTTTCAAAAATCACATTGAGGGCATTCAAGCCAAATGTAACAAATATGTAAAATGTCTCTATCCCCTTATTAATAGAAAATCAAAACTTTGTCTTAAGAACAAGCTTTTGATATTCAAACAAATTTTCAGGCCAGCCATGTTGTATGCTGTACCAATATGGACTAGCTGTTGTAATACCTGAAAGAAAGCTCTGCAGAGAATTCAAAATAAAATTTTGAAAATGATTCTGAGGCTTCCTCCCTGGTATAGTACCAATGAGTTACATAGAATACCCTATGTTGAAACATTGGAACAAATGTCAAATAAAATAATCAATAATTTCAGGCAAAAATCGTTACAATCTTCTATTGACACGATTAATGCGTTATATGTTTAGGTTACGTTAGGTTAAGTATATTCAAAGCGTTTTTTTTTTGTCTTATAAGCAGGTGAAATCAACTCACCTGTAAAAAATCTGAACTGCTACGGCAAATGAAATGTAATATGTTATTAACAAAATGTTAATAAAATCATAGATTTGTTTTACCAAATTAGGATGATAGTGTTGTCTACTAACACAGAACACCTAGATATAAGAAATAATGAATGTAATGTTTGGAATGATACTAATAAAAAAAATGCGAAAATTATATTGAGCAGAGAACAAATATAGGTTGACGACTTCGTGGAAGACTAAGAATATGCTGCCTTTACGCAGTGTAAGAAGACCAGGCGACCCAAAACGTTCGGGTCAACTGGAGAAGTATCGCCCAAGACCGACTGAGATAGAGCTTCTTTTGCCCCACCTTACTCTACACTACTGAGGTTACGATTAATCCCAATCACACGACTGTCCGAAGCTGGCAAAACAAGCGCGAAAAATGATCTAACCGAAAGCATCCTTTCACTGCACACTCGGGGTCTCGTTAGGAAACTCACCGACCACTCTCTCGTTCGCTTGTTTATTGCATTGTTTTTTTTATCAATATCGAAACATTTCGTGTGGAACTAATCGCTAACTACCATATTGGAAGAAGCGTGGAATGATGATGGTGCTATCGGCGGCCGAGGATCGATGTATAGCAATAAGTGCAGTCCGGGCAACAGACAGCACACCTCGAAGGAGAAATATATGTATATCGAGCAAGATGGTAAACCATATGCAATGTGCAAAGGAGCGAATCAATGGCAGATAACGTTAATCATGTTTAAAAGTTGTTTGTGCAGCGCGCGGCTTCGCTCCGAAGGAGTTGGTGAAACGAAATGATGCCTGAAGCGGGGAAGGCGAACAGTGGCGTAGGAAGGAGATTGAGAATCATTTTCAAAATTTTATTTTGAATCCTCTGCAGAGCTTTCTTTCTGGTATTACAACAGCATACAACATGGCTTTCCTGGCTTCCTTACATTTTTGCAAATGTGACGTAATTTTTTTTTTTGCAATCTACTACAGATGACACACAGGCTGCGTTCTGAGTAGAGAGGCCTGTTTCATCCGCAAACACAGATTTTTAACATCTTCAAGGTAATTCAGATGTGAAAATATTGTACAATATTGATCCAATAATACTGTCTTGAGGAACACCTCTCACAAAAAGTCTGTTAGACTTGAAGTTCTGATAATTAATCTAAAGTGTACGATTTGAAAGATATCTTTTGATTATTCTACCAAAGTAAGTTGAAAAATTAAGGTTTTTATTCCTTTATTTTTATATCCTGCAAATAAAGAATATAATAATACGTTAATCTGTCCACAGTCCGGGAAGTCTCCTTTTCTGCGCTTACGACAGCCAATATTTATTGCTCAGAAATCTCGTAGGTATGAACAAGTAAAAGGTACCAGAGTCACAAGGAGATAGGTAGACATGACACTTTATTAGTATCATTCCATTTTTTCTGTACAGATCGAATAAAGAGTTTAAAATCTTCGTTCATGATCACGGATACGAACTATTTCGCATTTTGGTATATCCCTTGCTTCAAAGAATTTGTTTCGATAGCATTGTCAATATCAAGTTTGGTTTGCAAATATATATTATCATCAAGATAACTATCGATATATGTTTCATATGTATTCTTGTAGGCTCTTAAAAAATTGAAAAGTGTAACTTCATTTTGTCATACACTAAGAACACCCATGGTGGCGAGAGCTGCGATTCCTTCTACTTTCTTATGTACCACGAGATGGGCTCGTTCGCCGCGGCAAAAGCAAAGCCTAAATTATCTTATTTGCGTTCCCCTTTTTCCCTGGGTTTTTGGCCCAGGGTTCGCATTGCGAACATACGGCCCATTACCAGTTACCGCGCCACAGCTTGTTTATACATAATATGATTTCGTTATAAAATAAATATCGTTAGTCCGAGCCTTGTCGGCCATAATGGTTCGCGGTCGATGAAACGGTCGGATGGGAAGATGGTAGGGTGCGGGGGCAGTGATCGCGCCCTTTCAACACCTCATGGATGCCTCTTTCGTTTTAACATGAATCCTGGCACGCCCGTTACCGTCACATGATCGTCAACCTAGACCGCTCTCCTTGACTTGGTGGCATCATCGCACAGTGGTTCCTGCTACATAGATGGATGGTCATAAATACAGTCAAACCTCCATGAGTCGATGTTCATTTCTCGATATCGACTCATGGAACCATACATACTAAAAATCAAATTTCTTAGTTACTATGATGGTCCCCTCAAACAGCTTTCCATAGCATTGCTGTTCCATGACTCGATATTTCCATGAGTCGATGGAGGGTTGACTGTATTTCAAATTGAAAATTGAAAATTAAACTGACACTTATATTGAGCTGTTCGGTAATCCAATCCGCATGGTTATTAAATTAATTAACTCATTACGCGTGGTAAAGATGGACAAATTATGGGTGAAATTATGAAAAAAATCCACGTGCTCCGCGTGTGTAGGAACAAGAGATGGATGGATATTGGTTATGAAAGGGGTCCGCGTGGTCTGTAGGGATTTGAATTCTAAACTTGTAACCAACTCAGTTATTGGGTCACCAAGTGGCTCGGTAGCTTAGTTGGTAAAGCGCTCGTCTAGCATACAAGAGTCCTGGGTTCAAATCCCAGCCGAGCACGTGGATTTTTTTCATAATTTCACCCATAATTTGTCCATCTTTACCACGCGTAATGAGTTAATTAATTTAATAACCATGCGGATTGGATTACCGAACAGCTCAATATAAGTGTCAGTTTATATTAGAGTGTACTGCCTCTCTGTAGTAGTCATGTCGTCACTTGAGTGAGAACGACACGTTGATAGCCTTCCCACATCTTTACTCTTCCACAATACAGTTGTTGTGGAAGCGATGTAGGTACGATAGGCAAACAGTTTCAACACTAAATAAATCGCACTCGCTCGCTCCGCGTGTGTAGGAACAAGAGATGGATGGATATTGGTTATGAAAGGGGTCCGCGTGGTCTGTAGGGATTTGAATTCTAAACTTGTAACCAACTCAGTTATTGGGTCACCAAGTGGCTCGGTAGCTTAGTTGGTAAAGCGCTCGTCTAGCATACAAGAGTCCTGGGTTCAAATCCCAGCCGAGCACGTGGATTTTTTTCATAATTTCACCCATAATTTGTCCATCTTTACCACGCGTAATGAGTTAATTAATTTAATAACCATGCGGATTGGATTACCGAACAGCTCAATATAAGTGTCAGTTTATATTAGAGTGTACTGCCTCTCTGTAGTAGTCATGTCGTCACTTGAGTGAGAACGACACGTTGATAGCCTTCCCACATCTTTACTCTTCCACAATAGGGGAACTGGGGGTAGTTTGCCCACATTAAGGAAAACAGCGATTTTATATATAAAAACATTATATTATGATCTTTTTTCAATGTTGGTCGGATAAACTAACATTTTTTCTATCAAATAGTAGAAACAGCTATTCATTTTAGCTTTTCTGGGTTTTATAAATCAATTTTTAAAATATGATTTCTTAACTGCATATGTATTGTTTTGCGGGGTAAAACGCCCCGCTTCAGTTTGGCGTTAGCCATGCTGTAAACGTACGCACACTAGCATGCTTGTTTATAGGTTGCATACATCCGGGCGTTTGTTCAGATGTTATTGTTAAATAATAGTATACATGCTGATGTGCAAAATGTACATTTGTAAGGTTCCAAATTGCCCGTAACTTCAATATGGCATTACGCTTGGTAGAATTTGAATTCAAACGGCTGTTTTGGTGTTATGAAATAGGGGTGGGCGTTTTGCCCCCAGAGTTGATTAAAGTTTAGGTCCTTCAATAAGCTTTTTAAGGACACATTCAACATATTTTTTGCATCTTATACAAACTATGACAGTGCACAAGTTTGCTCTCGGCGATAGTTTCAGAAATTTGGTTATATATCGACCTAAAATTTGACCTTTAAGATCGCACAAAATTGCAACGAAAATAGCGAAAAACGTTTTTATACGTTTTTTTTTTCGATTTTCTTGAGAAAAACACATAAAAATATATTAAGAGAAGCATTTTTATCCATTTTCTATAACCTAGGATGAAAAAAAGTATTCTAAACCACACCGTTCGTCCAAATCGAGGGTGGCGCGTTTTGCCCCCTATGGGCATATTACCCCCAGTTCCCCTACAGTTGTTGTGGAAGCGATGTAGGTACGATAGGCAAACAGTTTCAACACTAAATAAATCGCACTCGCTCGCTCCGCGTGTGTAGGAACAAGAGATGGATGGATATTGGTTATGAAAGGGGTCCGCGTGGTCTGTAGGGATTTGAATTCTAAACTTGTAACCAACTCAGTTATTGGGTCACCAAGTGGCTCGGTAGCTTAGTTGGTAAAGCGCTCGTCTAGCATACAAGAGTCCTGGGTTCAAATCCCAGCCGAGCACGTGGATTTTTTTCATAATTTCACCCATAATTTGTCCATCTTTACCACGCGTAATGAGTTAATTAATTTAATTGAAAATTGAAAATTGAAAATTGAAAATTGAAAATTGAAAATTGAAAATTGAAAATTGAAAATTGAAAATTGAAAATTGAAAATTGAAAATTGAAAATTGAAAATTGAAAATTGAAAATTGAAAATTGAAAATTGAAAATTGAAAATTGAAAATTGAAAATTGAAAATTGAAAATTGAAAATTGAAAATTGAAAATTGAAAATTGAAAATTGAAAATTGAAAATTGAAAATTGAAAATTGAAAATTGAAAATTGAAAATTGAAAATTGAAAATTGAAAATTGAAAATTGAAAATTGAAATTTGAAAATTCCAAAATTCCAAAAATTTCAGAAATTTCAAAAGTTTCACAAATTTTGAAAATTTTAAAAATTCCAAAAATTTTTAAAAATTCCAAGATTTTCGCAAATTCTTACAGTTCCAAAAAATTCCAAAAATTTTAAAAGTTTCAACAATTTCAATGATTCTAAAACTTTTAAAAATATCAAAAATTCCTAATATTTCAAAATTCCAAAAAAATTAAAACCAATTCAGAAGTTTCAAAAATTTTAAAAATTTCTAAAATTCCAAAAATTCTAAAAATGCCACAAATTTTAATTCTAATTCTAAAAATTCCAAATTCAAAAAAATTCAAAAATTTCGAAAATTTCAAAAATTTTCAGTACAATACGGGTCATTATTTTGTCTACCCCCGATTTTAGCATCCTTTTTCGCCCGATTTTGTCAGCCTAAAATTTATATTTATTTTTATCAGACTAAACACGTCTATACTGGTAATATTTGGTGCATAATAGTAGTTTACGAAACAAGTTGCAGAACGATGATTTTTACAGCACGAGCAGTAACGACGAGTGCTGTAAAAATCAAATTCTGCAACGAGTTACGTACAACATTTTTTGCAATTTCGTAGAAGACCACTTTATAATTATATAAGTGGTGAACTCGCCAAGGGCGAAAAGCCACTCTAATAAAAGATAAATAATAATATAATATCAGAAATTATATCGGAATGCATTCACCATCATTTTACAATTTGTGAAAAAAAAAGTTATGTAATGATCCATTACGCAACTCAAAACAGTTGCGTAATGAGAAAGCGTTGCGTAATGGATCATGCACTGCATACTTCAGTGCAGGAAAGTAGGCCGTTTCATGACAGATTGGCGTGATGAAAAACAGCCCATTACGATGAGAAATTGCAAAAAGTCAATTATGACATTAGCCACGTCTATACAATCATCTAATGACCGAAATATTGATATTTATAATAATTATCCAAGAAACTGATCAATGTCAATTCTCTCGGATTAGGCAGCGTCCATTTATAACGTAACACAAAAATTGGAAACACGTTTTCATCGAATAATTTTGATTTTTGAACAGAAAATCTGCTTTTGAAGTTTCAATGATGACGATGCTTACAATGACAGATCGTTAAACGTTTAAATAGCTTTGAATGGCTTTATATGGTCTAAAATGGCTTAAAATAGTTGAAAATTGCTCAAAATGACAGTAAATGGCTTTGAATTGCTTAAAATGGTTTTACCCGCTAAAAATAGCTTGCAATGGCTTAAAATTGTTCAAATTTGTTTGATATGTCTATAAACGGCTTAAAATGGTCTAAAACGGTTTATAATGGATTAAACAGGCTTAAAAAGATGGATTAAAATAGCAGAAAATAGCTTGAAATGGCTTAAAGCGGCTTGAAATGGCTGGAATTGGCTTTAAACAGCTTAAAACGGCTTAAGCTGGCTTACAATTGCATCTAATGGTCTATAATAGCTTAAAATGGCCCTAATTAACCTTAAACGGTTGAAAATAGTTTTAAATAGCTCAAAATGGCCTTAAATGACATAAATGGCCTAAATAGCTTGAAACGGCTTAAAATCCCCCAAAGTGGCCTAAAATGGCTTCAAATGGCTTTAAATGATCCATTAAGGTCAACTGAATAGCTTAAATAGTTTATATGGCTTAAAAGGGTCTACATGGCTTGAAATATCCTAAAATGACCTAAAATGGCTTGAAACGGCTTAAAATGGCCTAATTTGGCTTAAAATGGCTCAAAGTTTCTTAACATGGCCCTACCGGCATGAAATGACTTTCTACATAAATCTAGAAAAAAAAATAGCCTCACATAGTTTTAAACGGTATAAAATGGCCTAGAATGGCCTGAAATTGCTTAAAATGGCATTAAATGGCCTAAATGGTTCAAACAGGTTAGATGGTTAAAAATAGCTTAAAATTGTTTCAAATGACTAATATCGGCTGGAAACGACTTAAAATGGCCTACAATGGCTGAAAATTGCTAAAAATATTTTAAAAGGGCTGAAAATGGCCTAAAATGGCTTCGAAGGGAATACAATGGATTGGAATGGCTCAAAATGGTCTACATGGCTTTAAATTGTTTATAATAGTTTAAAATTGTTTAAAACTGCTTGATTGGTTTAAAACGGCCGTAGACAGGTTCTACCTTATATCAAAGAATAAAAGTAAAAATTCAGTAAAAATAGTTTAACAAGAACTTGACAAGACATCATTGAATGAATATTATGATTTCGTTTGAGTCGAATTTTTGAATTCATGACTTGTGGAGAAACCACTGTGCACCGGTTCGAAACCATCAATAAAGTGCATCGAGCGGCCTAATGAGGCACAATTACGGCACCCTGACTGGGAAAGAGTCATCGGAATGCCAGGCTCGGCGTTGATGGTGGAATTTGCACACCTTTGGACGGAGTGCGCAATCTTTGGATTTACCAGCGTGACCAAATCATCCGTTGTCCAGGAGAAGAGATACCAAATTAGGGCTATATTTTACGTGCGGATGCGTGGCTCGTTAGGGCAAGTTCTCGCAAAATTGTAGCGTGGATCTAGTTAGGGGCCATCTATAAGGTTTGTAGATCAAAAAATGGCACGAATTAATCCCCCGAAGTCTACAAAGACTTTACGAAATTGGAATTTTTTTTCTCTAGCTGTTTAACTTCTGTACAGGCAATATAATTTTCTCACCACAAATAAATCACGATACTTTTTTAGTTTTTTTTTTATAATTTTGGAACCATTTGAAGTTTTTAAAAATCTCTTCTTTTTTCGGAATCTGGGTTGATTACAATCACTGGCTTCCTAGTTTTTGAGATACTCCAAAATTCCTCTTGGGGATTTTCATTACAGTTATTGACTTTGTTTCTGTACAGTATGCGCTTGATATTTATTTTAATAATATCAAGTCTATGTAGACTTAAGTATAAACTCTCCTTGCCTTCGTAGAATACTGTCGAGTATTATGTGACTCCCACCTTTCCTCATCAACAGGCAACGTAATTTATGGATGGCCTCTCATGGATGCAAAGAATCTTATAGGACACATGTATCATCCGACAGTTCTCGTTTGACATTTTCCAATAGGATCATAAAAGCATAAACTAATCGCTGAAGTGCCACTCGACAACACTCAACGACAGGTAGGACTTAGCTTGCCAAATCTTGAATGGATTTTATTGCCCGTTATCTCCGAGGATAGGCCACCTGCCTGCTTGGCTACTGCCAATCAATGAACGAGCGAGCACTCCGTACCCAACAGGAGGCTGCGACAAAGGCGTTTGGGGATTCCCAGGTGTAAAGTATGGGCGGTCAGGAAGCAATCAGACAACAGTTTCCGCCCGGAATCGGGGATTTGTGGAAAGCACGCAGAAGGTAGCTTGAAACTGGAACCTCTTTCGTAACTGGACTCAGCGTTTTTGAAAGCACATGGATAATTTGCTGATCATTGATTTTGGTTATAATTTTTGCAATCGATAGTTTTTACAAAAAGCTGTTTTTTGTCATGCTTCAATATCACTGCTTACATTAGTAACAAAACGCACAAATTAGCGAGATAAGAATTCCAATTGTGCTTCCACGGTTTTATGGCAATGAATTAGTGATCATTGATGATAAGTAATTCGTTAGGCCTTCTGCTCTGAGAGGAGTGATTTGAGATAAGACAAGTAGTTTTTTTTTTAATAAACTTAGATCCAAGCCTTCTTCTAATGATCCGCTTGGAAGTGAGTTTGCCCTTCTGAGTTTATTGCTCTATGTAACAGGCAGCAAATGCAGTTCATTCATTTTTTTATGGAACAGAAAGCAACACTGTCCTAAAACAACAAAGCCATCCTTTTTTATTTATGCGGATTATGCATGTTTAAACACAGCTTGGCAACTGGCCCTCGATAAACGTTTGATTATATTCAAATGTTGATATTGTCGTATAAATGTTTGGCAAGCAAAGAAATTTTCTTAACTCAGAGGAATTTGGTTAAAATATAAAACAGGACTATGCTGAACGCGTATAATTCGACTTTTTGCCAAAATACATTTTTACCAATTCGGTTTGACCCAGTTTTCTATTTCGTTTTTTACCATTTATCATAATTAATAAGTGCATGAGTTGCATGAAAATTTCTGAGTTAAATAAAAAAAATCCTTTTCCTTGTTCATAAACGGTTCCAATGACACAAAAAGGAACCAACACAATTTTTGTTACTGGTTCTACCTAACCATTCATAATCAGCATTACACCCACCATAGAGCTACCGAAAAAATCCCGTTGCCCGACGGATCAGAATTGGAAAATCCCAACCACATTGTCGAACAAACTGTTCCTTATGGCTGCCTGCTCGTTGGTAAAATGCATGACATTCGAAACAGTGAATAAAAAACTATTATCTATCCGTGTGCATAAGAATGCAAATCTTCCAAAACACTTCAGCCATATGTTTGCCAACAAAAAAGCTAATTGATTTTAAAGTTATGGATAATTACCACATAATTCAAATGATTGCCTAGAATGCTTCTCACATGCATTGAATTAGTCAGTAAAAGCATCACAATGCAATTACTTGCCAGAAAATTGTTACATTTCAAGCATAATTTTTCAATCTGACGTAAATGCAAAAAACAAGCAAATAATTCTAACGTCCTCTACGTTCTAGATTCAAAATAGTTGGCGAAAAAATAATTCTTGGGTGGATTAAGGCCGGTGTTCGAGATTCAAAGCGTCCGAGCAATTCGATTTTATACGGTATAAAAAAATACCTTAAAAAGGCATGAATTGGCTTAAAATGTCTTTAAAACAATTTAAATGGCATGAAATGGTTTTAAATGGCTTACAATGGCATTAAACGGTCATGACTTAAGTCTTAACTTCACTAAAATGACTTCAAACGGCTCAAAATCTTAAATTCCAAATTTCAAAATGGCCAAAATTCTAAATTTAAGATAGCGCATGTAAAGTATAGCCTTGAATGGCTTTAAATGGTTTAAAATGGCTTGGAAGGGCTTAAAATAACCTAAAATGGCTTTTAATGCCTTGAAATAGTCTAAACGACTTAACAAAGCCTCAAAATGGCCAGAAATGGCTTTTAATGGCTTAAAATGGATTAAAATAGCTTAAATGCCTTGAAATGGTTGCAACGGCCTAAAATGGTTAAAAATGACTGAAACTTGCTGAAAATGCCCTGAAACGGCTAAATATAGCTTGAAATTGTTAAAAATGTTTTAATATAGCTTGAATTGGATTGAAATGTCCCAAAAAAACGATCCAAATGGCAAGAAATTATTTTGAATGGTTAACAATGGCATTGAACGGCTGAAATTACTTAACACGGCTTCAAAGGGCTCACAACTTCAGATTCAAAATTCCAGATTTCAAATTCCAAGTTCCACCTTCTAAATAAAATGGCTCAAGATTTATGATTCAAGATGGCTAACTATGACTCAAAATGGCTTAAAATAGCCTCAAATGGCTTAAAATTGTTTAAAATGTCTTAAAACGGCTCAAAATGGCCTTAAATGGCTTAAACGGCTTAAGACTGCTCATAGCGGCTTAAAATAGCTTAACATAGCTTAAATGGCCTAAAAATAAACTAAAATGACTTAAAACGGTTTAAAATAACTTGAAAAGGTTCAAAATGACTTGTAGTGGCTTAAAATGGCTCAAAATGGCTTAAAAAGACTTAAAATTACGCAAAATGGCTTGAACTGGCTAAAAATGACATCAAACGTCACATAAGCCTTAAAAATAGTTAAGAGTTCCTTAAAAGGAAAAAAGATTTCCACTGGGATCTCATCAATGTTTTTTTTTGTGTTTGTAGCTGTCCTCCTCACCCTGTGTTTGTTCGTGTTTTGTAATGGAGTCCACAACCAGGGAGCTCGATATGAGATTTGTGGTGTGGGGTCAGTGGAAAATAAAAATGGTTTGAAATGGCATAAAATAGCCTTTTTATGGCTTAAATGCCTTACAATAGCTTTAAATGGTCAACTGTTTAGACTTTTCAAATGGGGTAGCTAATAACAGCCTCTTTAACCTTAAATTCACAATTTTTCTGCAATGGTATTACATTGAATACAAATATGCGCGAAAAATCCTAAAAAGGGGTGAAAAGCTAACATGGGAGTATTTTAAAATAGTTACTCATAATCATTGGAGGACACACACAAGCTCATACTAATTCATCTGAAGGATAATCAATTACAAACTTAACTATTTCCAGAATTTTTCACCTGAGATCTTTATATCTTTAAGCATGGTCTTTTTAAAATTATGATAGACAACACTTGATGGTTGTCAAACACTAAATGTTTGTGCTATGCATTCAGGTTTTTAAATTTCATGTGAGTTTAAGGTGATTATAAACCGAAGCCAAACTTTGACTTTTTAAGACTGGAGAATCTGTCAACGGTTCGCGTTGAAAATCAATCAAATTGCTTGCTTGCTGGTGGTGACCAATGGGATCAATTCTAAACTCGGAGCGCTGTTTGGTTCTCATGTCTCATGTCAAATTTGAGGTGTGGCTACGTTTTAAAATCACCATATTAGATATATTAGCTTCCTTACCTCCAAGTTCTTTGAAAAAAAGTTCCCCATATAAAACATTTTGCATTTGCAAACAATTTTCGATAATTTTCAGTTACATGTTCTGGACATTCGAAGTATGTTATGTGTTTCAAATGTTATCTGTTTTTTATTTCCGTCCTTATGAAAATCTCAAATACCGACCATTTTTTATTGGCATCCGGCTTTTTTCGAAAAAAAATGTACAGTATTTGATATTTCAGTTGTACATTTTTATCAGTTCTGATGGTACAAATCAACTTGTGACATAGTTGGGATGCGAGACCTTCCAAAAACCCATAATTGCAGAAAAATCGTTGCAGCTTACTTCTTTATAACATATTCATATTAAAAATGTTCAGTTTTGGAGAGCTTCGCCCCCCAACTACGTCCCAATTTGGCATCTATGCATGTATTACATTTAAATAGTAGAATGTGGGCCGAACTTGTATTGAAAATTGATTCAGTACCTTGTAATTCTAGCAAGATATTGTATAAATTGCTATTTTGAATAACAGTCCAGTTGGGGATAAGCCCTAATTTTCGACCTACAAGAATTCTGTGCCAATTTCAGGATTTTCATACAAAATAGAACAAAATGGGTCGAAAATTGATGCTCTTCTCCTATACATTTGTTTCAAATGAAAACATTTTCAACACTTTTGATATTTTGATCGATTTCGGTACGCTTTTGATAAAATATTGATCTGTATAGCGCCTATTTAAAAATATTGAATCGGATATCTGGTGGCGATTCCATATAAATATTGGCATCAAGGGGGCGAAATTTAAAAAGTTTGAGCAGCATGCCAGAGTATCAGCATACTTGCCACACGATATAGAGGGACTGTGGGTAATTTGCCCATGTTAAGGAAAACAGCGATTTAAATGTGACAAACTTTGTTTTATGCTCTTTTTAATTATGGTCGGATATACAAACATGTTTTTTATCGAATAGTAGAAACAGCTTTCCATTTTAGCTTTTCTGGAGTTTATAAATCAATAAAAAAAAATGCTTGCTGAACTGCATATGTGTTGTTTTGCGGGGTAAAACGCCCCGCTTGAGTTCAGTGTTACTTGTTCAATAATAGTAGGGTAAAACGCGCCCTCTAAGGAAGGAAGCGTTTTGAGCTATGAAAAACATTATTGTAAGCCTTTTTAATTCATCATCTCATAGACAAACATGTTTGCTATCAAATAGTAGAAAAAGCGATCCATTTTCTTTTTTCTCGACCTTATAAATCCATTTTTATAAAATGCTTGCTTATCTGCATTTTTATTTTTTGCGGGGTAAAACGCGCCTCCTGATCTCGGCGTTAGTCGTTCGCGCGCACGCATGCGCAATCATGCTTGCAAATACGTCGCATACATAAGGGCGTTTGATCAGATGTTATTGTTCGATTATAGTATACATGCTGGTTCGAAAAATGTGCATTTGTAAGGTTCAAATTGGCCCGCAACTACAGCTTGGCTTTACGTTTGCTGGAATTTGAATTCAAACGGCTGTTTTGGTGTTATTAAATAGGAGTAGCCGTTTTGCCCCACGAGTTGATTAAAGTTTAAGTCCTTCAATACGCTTTTCAAGGATAAATTCAACACTATTTTCGTATGGAATACAAACTATGGGAGTGCACAAGTCGATTCTCGATGATAGTTTCATAAGTTTGGTTGTTTATCGGCCTGAAAAATGGCCTAGAAAATCACACAAAATTACAACGAAAACAGCGAAAAACGTTTTTTCGAGTTTTTCACGTTTTTTTTTGCCAGGAAAATACCTAAAACTATATATAGAGAAGCATTTTAATGCATTTTCCATTATCTCGTGTGAAAAACAGCGTGACAAAGCACGTCGTTCGTTTAAAACAAGGAGGGTGCGTTTTACCCCAACGGCGCATTCTACACCAAGTTCCCCTATACATGCTGATGCCAAAATGTACATTTGTAAGGCTCCAATTCGCGCGTAGCTGCAACGTGGTTTGGTTTGGTAGAATTTGAATTCAAACCGCTGTTTTAGTGTTATGATATAGGGGTGGGCGTTTTGCCTTCAGAGTTGATTAAAGTTTAGGTCCTTAATTGAGCTTTTTAAGGACACATTCAACATATTTTTTGCATGTAATTCAAACTTAGACAGTGCATAAGATGGCTCAATTTCAATTCCCATTTACGTCGGTAAGCCAGTTATCCAAAAATATCGCGAGATTCTTAAATTGGATGCCTATAACATTTTATTTTTGAATCTTTCATATTACATTTGACCTTTGTGAATCCAAAATACTGGTTCCATAAGTGAGTTTTGAGTCTAGGATTACGCCCACGTCCCTTACAATTTTTGTACTTGTGCACTAACTGATTCCCTAAAAGCATTTCAATTGAGGGTACCATCTGTTTTCGACTAAATACGATTGAATTTTTTTTTACATTGTGTTGGAGTAGACTTTTCTGCGCCAAATGAAGAAATTATTAATTCATTCTAGAATTCTTCTGCTTCGTTGTTCTTAAACGACCAAATGATGATTATATTTTGCAGTATTGCTCCAATATACAGTAACCTTCAAACTCCCAAAAAAAAAAAAACCACGTGACTTACGTCTTTTAGGATGCAGAAGCGTGCAGAATGACGTAAATGTGTGTCGAATTTTAAATACGTTAGTGTCTGATTCGGGAAATGTGGATCACAGCTCCATCGTTTACCTGTCCTTCAACATGTGAATTACGATTTTTTGTCAATCTTCAAGAATACGTTTTTGTGTCGTTCCATCACTTACATCATGTGTCATCAGTCATGACGAGAATTACGTCCAAAGTCATTTTCAAGTGTTCGTTATACTAAAGTACATATAGTTGTTTCACTTTAGTATTACGAACACTCTTAAAAATAATGAAAATGACTTTGGACGTAATTCTCGTCATGACTGAATGACACATGATGTAAGTGATGGAACGACACAAAAACGTATTCCTGAAGATTGACAAAAAACGTAATTTTACATGTTAAGGGTCAGGTAAACGATGGAACTGTGGTCGACATTTCCTGCATCAGACACTAACATATTTAAAATTCGACACATATTTACGTCATTCTGCTCGCTTCTGCATCCTAAAAGACGTAAGTCACGTGGTTTATTGTGAGTGTGAAGGTTACTGTATATTGGAGCAATACTGCAAAATATAATAATCATTGGGTCGTTTAAGAACAACGAAGCAGAAGAATTCTAGAATGAATTGATAATTTCTTCATTTGGTGCAGAAAAGTCTACTCCAACTCAGTGCAAAAGAATTTATTCAATCGTATTTAGTCGAAAATAGGTGGTACCCTCAATTGAAATGTTTTTAGGAAATTACCGTTTTGACTCATATTCCGAACACTTAAGGCCAACAGTGATTTCAAATGCATCTGATAGGCATAAATTTAGCAAATATTTGTGAAAATTTCAATTTACTCACAAAGTCTAACTGTTAGCTGTTGTGTGTGTCGATAAAATAATTAATTTTAGCTTGTTTAGTATTGTTTTTACATAAAAGTATGGAACAACATTTTGATTCAAATGCCGAACACTGTGTTCACTATGTCTCATATTCCGAACACCTTGATTCAAATTCCGAACAGCACGAATAAATCGAATTTAAATGAACAATTTTGCAAATAAATTTATCTGAACTTGTTCTACTGGTCTCAAACTAAAGAATCATCACTACTCCCGCGGTATAAATTATATTGGGGACGTTAAAATTGAGCTGCAATCAACTACCATTCCCTTGTTATTTGGTGACATATTTCAGCGAAACATTTCAACCAAATCGCCATACAAAAACCGAGTGTTCGGAATATGAGTCTGTTCGGAATTTGAGACAAAACGGTAGTTGGTACACAAGTACAAAAATTGTAAGGGATTTGGACGTAAACCTAGACTCAAAACTCACGTATGTTAACATTATAATTCCACAATAAACTAATGAAACAAGATGCTTGGCTTCATTCAGAGGTTCAGCAACAATTTTCAAGATCCGTATACTATTTAACTATTGCTTATTACATAGACTAGTTCTACTTTAAAGAACAAATAGAATCTGTTCAGAAGCAACGCCTTTCGAAAACTGAATTGAAGTTCGCATGATTTTTTTCATCAACAACATTATTGTAAACAGCATTAATTCAGTTGCGCATTTATTTCAATTGAACTTCCATACGCTCTTTTGGAATCTAAGAACAAAAAAAAAACTATTGTCCGAAAAATCGTATGGAATGCATTATGTTTAGCCCGGACCAATTAACCATATGATGCATCAGTATAATGTACATTCCAAATTCCTTGGGATAACTATTCCAAAAGGCAGTTTAAAACACGACTGAAGGACAATAGATATAGTCCATAGCATGTAAGAATTAGGAAACTGTTCAGAAGATAAATGATAATAGCTAGCAATATTTAACAACTACCGAAAAGCTAAACATTACATATAATTTGCAATTGGATTAGATGAACAAATTGATGTGAAGATTTGCGAAAAAAATACACGTCTTCTCAGTGAGAATCGAACTCACGACTCCCCGAGCTCTAGTTGGGGCGCGTTACCACTACGCCATGAGAGGACTCATGAACGCAGATGTTAACCTGAATTCGATTGCAGCTCAATAATCACGTGGTCCTTTTTCGCAAAGTGCACCTCTTTCGGACTCATGTTCCGTAACCGGTCGTTTGAGAACGTCGCGACCCATTGGAAGCCCACACAATAGATACCTCAGCCAGCGCAGTTGCTGGCTAGTGTTGTGTGCTATTCCTATGCCTAAAAAACAATGCGCTTTCGGGCTAGGCATTGGATATATATAGAAAGCGTTGTGTTTGGATGGGCATCTAATTCTTCCGAAAGAGGTGCACTTTGCGAAAAAGGACCACGTGATTATTGAGCTGAAATCGAATTCAGGTTAACTTCTGCGTTCATGAGTCCTCTCATGGCGTAGTAGTAACGCGCCCCAACTAGAGATCGGGGAGTCGTGAGTTCGATTCTCACTGAGAAGACGTGTAACTTTTTCGCAAATCTTCACATCAATTTGTCCATCTAATCCAATTGCAAATTACCGCCGTGCGGGGTGACATTGGGCCTAGGGGGTGACTTTGACCGCCTCTTTCGATGCATCTCATGGCTAGTAGGAACGTCAAAAAACTAATCTATGACCATTTATCGGCTATTTATAACGTATTCTTGAAGCTTGCCACATTGTTTTCATTATTCTGGCATTAGCTTGTTGTAAAAACATTGGCCAAAGACACCCTTATGGCCCAATGTCACCCCGCCTTACGGTATATGTAATGTTTAGCTTTTTGGTAGTTGTTAAACTTCCACTCGGCTGGTTAGCCGTAAACCACGATTCGTAATTAAAAACAAGCAAAATTTGTTTTCATAGATATCGAAGATTTTTTCATATTATCTATTTAATTTTTCAGTGACTTCCCTTAAAAATTCCTCTGAGAGAACTTTTTCCAGAATTCCTACAGAAAACTTCTTGAGACGATAATGTAACTTTTTTTAATTGTTTCAGATTTTCCTCTAGGAAAGTTTTCCAAAGTACCAACAAACTGTATAAATGATTTCACAAGGAATTGGTCTATTGATTTCATCTGGCTTACTCCCAAACATTTTTCGGTGGATTCCTTTATGAATGTCTAAAAAGGTACTCAGAAGTCCTACAGGAATAGCTGCAAAGATTACTCTAGAGATATCATAAAGGTTTATTTTTCGTAGATCTTGCAAGAATATATTTTGATATTTGTTATGGAAATCTCACCCATACAGTTACATTTATTTGTTCTGCGAAATCTTTCAATAATATCTACTGAAAGTAATTCAGAAGTTTCCAAGGCTTTAGTTTACTTATCTTGTTTATTTGCCTAAGGTTTCGTAGAACACTCCTACGAAAACATCTTTGATATTTATAATGATGTTTTATTCAATGATTCACTATATGTATAATGTAGAGATTTCTTCAGAAAACTTCTTATTTTATTTCGAATACTTAATAACGAATACGAGTGTATTCTATAAAAATGGTTTTAGAAATTCCCAAGATTTATTTAAGTATTCCTCTAGAATTTCTTGCATTAAATCTGTGGACAAATTGTAATAAGTAGCATTATGTCATACTTGAAAAAATACATGGACAATTTAAGATTATTTTTTGAATTCCTGAAAAGATTCCTGAAGCTTTTCCTTGATCAATTTTTAAAGAAATTCGTGTACAAATTTGTGCTGCAATTCCGAAAATAGACTCATCCAGGAATTTCATAAAGTATCCTTTGGATATTTTTCCAGTATTTCTCCTGTGATTGGTTCTAACCCGTTAGGCCGAATGTCGTTAGGCCAAAGGCTATTTGGCCGAAAGGGTCATTAGGCCTAAAATGACCGATAGTTCTAGTGAACTGTAAGGTTGAATTGATAACTTACAGGGATAGATCAGGCCAATTTGCATTACCTAGAAGTCACCGAATGAATTTTCAGGTCGAATTGATTGTTAGTTTTCGATCAGGATAATTTGCGTTACCTAGAAGGCCACAATATTCGTTGTAAAATATAACTAGAGAGAACAGCCTTTGATTGAAGGAAGGAAAAAACACTGATGAATGTGTTAGCCATATGAAACAGTAGTAAATGATCAAATGTTATTTAGGCCTGACGACCGGCACCCCTGTGAATTTAGTTATTTTTAAGTGATTTAAGTAATCCTGGATACAATTTCAACGGAAATCTCTTAAAAAAATAATCGTTTTTATAAGAAAAGCGTCAGGAAAACTTCAGATAATTTTGCAAATATTTTCAAAGAATCCTCTAGAACACACCTCGAAAAAAAAAAAACAAATAATTTAATAGCATTTGAAATAATCACTACACAAGCTCGTGATGCTTTGCCACCTAAAACTATTACAGTCAACTTTCGTTAGTTGCACTAAAGCTGTTGCGTGCCTAGTGAAATACTTGCACCAATCAAGCTGAGTTTCGGGCTGTCAAAATGAATTTAGAGCAACCTACGTTGACAAAGTTCATTTTATGTTAGAAAGTGACGTTTGCTTTCGTTAATGGGACTCATTGAAAACGTCGTCCAATTACACATAGTGAAACGAACGTTTTTCGACTGTTAACTTATCGGTAGGGACAATGGAAATTCGCGACACAATTCCTGAAATTTTGCGTTTGACCTAAGCAATAAATTCAAAATTTCGCGGCTTTGTCGCGGTCCCAAAATTTTGGCTGTTTTATACATAAAAATACACATTTTCTGTAAAAATAGCCTTTATATATGTAAAATTCGCGGAAATCTTAAATGTAGTTTTTATTTTACATATTTAGATGATATGTTTTATATCAGAGTGGTACTGAAAAATTCAAAACAAAAAAAAAGCAACTCAGAAAGACGTCCAAGTTGAAACTAAATGATAAAACATTGTTGATGAAACTTCCACTTCAAGATGATTAAACTAAAAAAACTTGGAATTCACTGTGGTTATCATATAAATTCGCCAAATTAAATTGATTTCGCGGCATTTCACGGGATTTCATAAATTTCGCGGCAAAGGCCAAATTTCGCGGAATTCGCGGCACTAGCACTAGCTTTCGACCTGCAAGAATTTTATGCCAATTTTCGGATTTTTATACAAAGTACCCCAAAATCGTATGAATGGGTCAAAAATTAGTGCTTTTCCCCTACCTACTCATCTTCATAGATTTACAAAGATTTAACCAATTCGTTAAACATCTAGATATCAGTTAAACATCTAGATTGTGCAGTTCAGCCAAAGAATATAATAATTTGCAGAATATTGAAGTTTGATGTGTCGCATGGCAGTATTTACTTACCTTCGAAAACTCATCGTCAAAAATATACTCAGAAATCGGTTTCGCAGAACCCCGTATATTAGTTTCATGGTTTCCAAATAGGTCTCGAGCGATGCAGCTCACTCATAGAATGGAAGATCTCTAAAAATCTAGAATGTACTGAATTTCAATAACAGACCCCGGAACCGGTTCCTCGGAATTTCGATTCCACAGTGGCCAAATGGTTTCTGTACTATGCAGCTCAGTCATAGAATAATGCAATCATGGGAAAAACCATGAAGTTTGGTTTGTCGCATGATAGTATTCAGTCACCATAGAAGATTGACTCCGGAACCAGTTTCTCGGAAACCCGGGAATTGATTTCAAAAATCATGAAGATTGACATGTCACATGACAATGTTCACTGATTTTCAATAATTGATTTCGGAAACGCGGATTTCGCCTTGGAATCGTGGAAGTGGCCAAATGGATTTTAAACTGTGTAGCTCAGTCATATAATGCAATCATTTGATAAATCATAATATTATTTAGGTACTTGCTTCCAAAGTATGGCCCCGGCACATCCGTAAATTGTGATCCGCAGCTTGTAGTTACCATGACGGCCTTCTAGACAGCTGTCCCCATCGTTATAGAGCCAATAAATTGTAAAAACTAAGCTGATTTCACATTGCAAATTCACGTTTCTGAAAGTGGCCATTTTGAAACGCCCATTCTGATTCTGGAATAACTCTGAAACCAGGTGACCAATCTTAGAATTCTATCCTTGCCCCCGAACTAGAAGACTATCCACTTCTTGTGTCAAAATATAGTATATAGGGTCGGAGATCCCTTAGTAGACATTCCCCTAGTTTTTACGGCCGTTTTTCTATAAATCGTTTTGAAATATTGTTTGACATGAAGGTCAGGAGCTATTTATCTAAGTAGCATTGATACACAGCTTGATTTTGTTCGAAAAATGATCGAATTTATTCGTTTTGCTTAAAATTTGAGCCTATAGTAAACCTATTGTTCATATAGTAGCACTACTGAGAGATATTATTTTTTATTATACGAAATAATTGGTGAAATAAGAACTGTTTTTACATCAACCGAAAGCTTTTGATCCATACTTTAGACGAAAAATATAAAAGTTTTGAAAAAATACGGTTTTGATTTGTACAACGCCGTGATGCTAGTGCTGCTATGGGAATAGAAATTAGAAATAGTGCTACTATAGGCACATGTGTTCCTATAGTGGCACAAGCGATAATAAATACAAACATATGAGTTTTCGCAGTTTTCATATTTTTCTCACAAAACCAAGATAAAAAGCTTTCAGATGATATAATTATAATGACGCTAGCGTTATTTTATACGATTTTAAATGTTCTTAGCTATGCGGCTATTGGTACATCGACCCTATAAAAAAAAAAACAAAAATGTTTCAGCCCAAAACGTATTTATTCCAACTCTCGCTTAGGGGGGTTGGTAACGGAAGCCATTATGTAAGCCACATGGATGTTAACCCTTGCGTCCCTGACTTATCTTTCCAACCAAGTTTTCGTGATCTTTTGGCTCTAATTTCCACAATTTTCAGCCAATTTCTGTGAAACTTAGAGACACCTCATTTGAGACATGTCCATTAGTATATTGTGTACACAACTACAACGTTTGTTATAGAGTCATTTTGAACTATTGAGGTCGATTCTAGATTCCCTAGAACCGCTTCCTGGGGCATAAATTGGGGATTAAAATTTGATCAGCGCAAACCATATCATGCGACACATCAACCTTCTTTTTTTTCGATTAGGGTAACCAATATATTTTGGACCCCCTGGCCCATTTTCCTGTAAATTTACCAGTTTAATTCGAAATACCAACTCAATTCGCATGCCATTCAGAAAGAAAGGACTATTCCGCACTTGCTTTAACCGTTTGTACATAGAAAATGTGTTTATTTCATCTGAAATTAATTTAATTTAATCGGTTCATCCATGCAACCGTTACAACACGTTACACACATAAATTGAAGCCGTCAGAAATTGTTCAAATGTAAACAAAAACTTTTTAAATTTTCCGAGTTAAAGGCGTAGAATTTCTTCGGTTTTCCATTGTTAATCGATTGATTAGACTATGGGCAAGCATATTTTACAACCAGTGTCGTGTACTTTTTCGCCAAACGATACAAAATGCCGGGGGTCCAAAATATATACTTTGAGGGTCCAAAATGTATTGGTGTCTCCAAAATAATGAAAAACAGTGCTTCACAATTCAATTATTTTCTACGTTTTTTGAACCCTACATGACCGTATGGGCATTTTTATCTCGTAGAGGAAGTTTTTCTCTACATTTTGATATGTTCTTTGACTTGGTTACGCAGTGCAATTAATTAATTGGTACAAAAAACTAAAATCATTTCCTTAGGGGTCCAAAATACGACCGTTACCCTATAATATGATGCATATTGTGTAATAGTGTGCAATACAGTATCATCTACAAATACTTGCGGGATGTTCTGGAGCCAATTCCAGGATCCTGGAATAGGATTTCAATCCGATCATTGCAAATCCTATCACGCGACACATCAATCTGCGTACTGCATCACGCGACACATCAAAATCATACTAAATAATTCCTTGAAAAAGGACATCAGTCCGATGATTGCGTACTCTATCATGTGATACATCCAACTTCAAGATTTTTTGCCAGGAGTATAATACGATGCACACTGAATAATTTCTTTCCACATCGAATTACTAGCAAATTCCTGCGGGATATTCTGGACTCTGGAGCCAATCCGAGTTTCTTGAAGAATGATGCGACCATGATAGGGTTTGCAATCATCGGGTTGAACTATGCTTAAGTTTTAACATTGCATTGAATTTTCTAAATTGTTTTGAAAAAGAATATTTCTCCTGGTTCTTCATAGATTTCATTACCAAAAAAGTATCAAATTGAATTTTGTTGTCTATTCTACCTAACCATTCATAATCAGCATTGCATTCATCTGAGCTACTGAAAAAACATCGTTGCCCGACGGATCAGAATCGGGAAATCCCGACCTCATTGCCAAACGAAGAATGGAAAACTGTTCCTACTGGCTGCCTGCTCGTTCGCAAAGTGCACGACGCTCGATACATGTATGTGGAACACGCCTTGAATGAATGAACCCAGACTGAAGGTAAAATATGTTTGCACACGGGAAAACCACTGAATAAAAAACTAATATCTATCCCCCTCGTGTGCTCAAGAATGCGAACCTTTCAAAACACTTCAGCCATATGTTTGCCAACGAAAAAAGCTAATTGATTTTAAATTTATGGGTAATTACCACATAATTCAAATAAAAGCGTTTAAAAGCTTGCACCTCTGCTAGCTGAAAACAAGTTTGTAAAACAAAACAACAGCTCGCATTCAACTTGCAACAATCCGTCCACAGCCGCCGATCGGCCGAGCCCCATAACCTCAAAGCGCAATGTAATAAAAACCAGTTTCATCGGAAGGAAACCTCACTTCCGCCACGCATCAGTTTTCTTCCACGGCTCTCCAGCCAGAAGCCACTGTGAACCCGGTTCTCCCAAACAGGCGCGGTGTTGGAAACCGAAAATCATTAAATTTTCTACAAATCATTATCCCCTCGGATAAAACGTAAATTCATAATTAATCATGTAATTTATTTAACCGATCCGTCCGTTGCTTGCCGCCGCAGGAGAACCAACCGGGAGAAAAGATCCGATCCAGGGGTCTTATCCATTGCACGCACCCAGCCAAAGACAGAAACCGCAAACGACGACGACCGACGAAATGGGGGAGAGAACGCGCTAATCCGGTCCCAGTTAGCCGCGGTTGGAACGAAGAATCCCATACGACCAGCAAGAAGACATCTTGTTATGTACATTGTTCATGCACACACTCAGCGACGCAAGCAGCGAGAAAATAAATATTTGCCGGCATAAACGCGCATCGTTGGCGAGCCCTCCGGGAACAGACGCAATGGAAGAGCGAACAGCGAGAGCAAGAGACAATCGCGTAGGAAGCCACGCCCATTGCGCTTTCTCCCGATGTTGGTTGGGTTGCGCGAGCGAATGGTCGACTGCACCGGTTTTGAGTAGTGCACCAATACATGCAGCCCAGTCCGGTTGCACATAGGGCGAGAATCCATTTTCCAGTATGAAACCGTGATGGTATTGAAGGGGATTTCCTCCGCATGAATGAAGCGAGGTAGTAGCAGCAGAAGAAAGGCAGTACGGCGCACGGTTGGCATCTCTTTTCAGCTCTATTGAGCGCCGCTCGAAACGAGCCGGGAAATCCCAAACGTTGAAGCGAGAAGACGTTTTTTGTGAGGCAGCTCTAGGCTTCTCGTGCTCACCTCTGTTCGGTCGGAGATTTTTTGTGTCAGTCTCAACCGAGCAAGAGTTACGAACGGATCGGGTGCTCTCAAATAATTCGAGTATTTTCGATCGATCGACAACTGGTTAATTAATGGTTGAGTTATTCGGAATAAAAGTGAAGTGAAAGTTACCGGAAGTTGTTATTTGTTAAAGTGCAAACAAACTATTAAACAAGTGGCTTCCGAGCTACACAGAACACAAACAGTGAAAAAGTGTTACAAGAACCATGCCTCGACCGTCGCGTGAATCATACGGGGATCAGAAACCCCCGTATTCCTACATTTCGTTGACCGCCATGGCTATCTGGAGTTCACCGGAAAAGATGTTGTGTCTCAACGATATCTACAAGTATATTACGGACAGGTTTCCGTATTACCGGAACAATACTCAACGGTGGCAGAATTCCCTTCGGCACAACCTGAGCTTCAACGATTGTTTCATCAAAGTGCCACGGCGTCCGGACCGACCTGGCAAGGGAGCCTACTGGACACTGCACCCCAAGGCTTTCGACATGTTCCAGAATGGCAGTCTGCTCCGACGGCGTAAGCGCTTCAAGCTGCAGGACGGCGACAAGGAGAGTCTCAACGAAGAATTCATCGCCTTGGCCAACATGAACCGATTTTTCATGTCTCAAGGAGGTTACTTCCACGATCCTCACTACGCGCACGCCATGCCGGAGAACATCAACCCAAACATGCTCTACACGCCCATCTCGCCACCCCACTCACCACCGGAAGCGCTTCGTGCGACCAGCCAATCTCCGGAACAACCGCAACCCGCCGCTCTAGGAAACTTCCATAATCATCCAGCCATCGCCACCTCTTCGCCCATTACCAAACCAAAGCGATCGTTCACCATCGAAAGTCTCATCGGTTCCGACGATTCCGACAGCAAAGAGGAGTGCTCTTCATCCGACTCGGAAGACTACTCCAGCTCTCCGCCGAACGTCGTGGCACCTAATCCGCAGCACCTGGAACAACTCCGAGCTTCCCTGCATCTTAGCCAACAGATCCAAGCTCAGCAGCAGGCCGCTTTCAACGAATATGCGGCAGCTGCAGCAGCCGCGGCCGCCCATCATCATCACCAGCAACAGGTTGCTGCAGCAGCGGCCATCGCCGCTTCTAACGGAGTGTCCCACTACGGAATGCATCCACTCCTGATGCCAATGGGCAAGTTACCAACAGGACCTTACTTCCTGCAACCGGCCTACCAAGCACCGACGGCAGCTCATCACCACCACCATCATCATCACCTGGCAGCGACGGGTGGCATTCCGCAGCCGACGGATGCTCACATGCTTGATGCCCACAAGGAGACCGCTATGGTTCTGGGTTAGGGGTCTCGTCCCAAGTTTAGTAAGTAAAAGAGTATTTATTACTACCAAGTTTAATTTCCTGCAATATATTTTAATCTAAAAAAGAATGAGATTATTGACCTCGGGATGTGTTGTTAGAGTTATATTCTAATATTTATCGATATAGATTTCGATGTTCTCGATGTTTCGCGCAAATGTTAGGGAAACCGAATCCAATCAAATTGTGATGTCCTTAGTTAAGTATACGCCCGCAATATATGTTTTACCCATCGCGAAAGCGAGCCTTTCCACTTGTCCTCTCTCGCTCTCTTCCCCATTTCGATTAAGTTAAGTAGATTTAAGTTGCACCGCAAAGGACTGATATGTTAATAGTTTAAGTGTGGAACAGAATAAAACATTATTTTAAACCCAAAGAATACATGTGTTCGTGATTTGCATAATTTGTGGAATGAGCAAAAAAGAAAATAGCCTCAATAAACTACTTAACAGGAGTCGATTTTGTTGTGTGGGATCAATCAGGATTGTGGTTTCGTCTTTCGGTTTCTGCAGCGTTTACCTGACTAGGCCGTAGGACACTTGCAGGGCAGCGTGAAGCTGAAGCTCTATTTTACCTGGAAGTGTCAGCTCATAAAGTGTTGCCCGATAGGAGTGCAGCTGTCATTAGTACTTTGACACGCCGACTTACGAACGATGGATCCGGGCCATAAGTGGTGAGGCGTGGTTGAGCATTAACTTATTAACGCTCAAGTGTTGCCTGATGAGAGAGTAGTGTTAGCTGGCCGTCAGTGCAGTTCTTTTTTTTTCTTCTTCTTTCATGCACTACGTCCCCACTGGAGCAGAGCCTAAATCTCATCTCAGTGTTATTATGAGCACTTCCACAGTTATTACCTTAGAGCTTTGTTTGGCGATTAATCATTTTTGCATGAGTGGCATTTACGAAAATACTCTATGCCCAGGAAATTCGGGAAAATTTGATTTACGAAAAGATCCTCGACCGGTAAAATTCAAACCCACGACCCTCAGCTTGGTCTTTCTAAATAGCTGCGCGTTTTCCGCTACGGCTATATGGGCTCCAGATATGGTACAGTGCAGTTACTTAAAGTAGTAAAAGTAGGATTAATCGAATTTGAGTTTATTTTTTAATGCCTTATCATTTAATTTTGAGGGTTTTTACTGGCCTGACTCTTTGCCTACTGAATAGCTATTGTTAAATTATTGATACCAAGTTTCATTTCTTTTTTTAAATATTTTTGAGCAATATTTTTGAGTTCTGTGCATTATTGTTCGCTATAGCACGATGTGATTAAATAGTAATTATTAACAATAATCGAAAAACTTTAGGAAGGGGAGCTTCACACTTTTCCTAATATCTAATACATGAACTGTCACACTTTCGTAGACACCCCCTGCCCTTTCCCGTATGATAGTAGTAATTATTTAATCTTTCCATATGTACGCTGCTATTCAATGGAGTGTTTATAGCGTGCTTTCTCGTATTGTCGTTTTCTGGCTTCTGGGATTCCGGTGGACAGACGATTTGAATTCAAGCATTGATTCCAGTGTGAATCCAGTCGGAATTCTTCGAAGGATTTTAAAAGAAGTTCCAACAGAACCCCGGAGATTCACACCGCCATTCCGAGACTTACAAAAAAATCCAGTTAAATCTGAAGGATTTCTATTCCGTAGATTCTAACCGGAATTCCGAGACTGGCAAAAACTTCTACTGAAATCCCAAGCATTTCTGTCACACTGGAATTACAGATTTTAAAAGATTCCCGCGGAAATCTGGAGATTCCCAAAGGTTTTACAGAAAAAAACTAAAGGATTCACACTGCAATTCTAATAATATCAAACAAAACATAAAGAATGGGCCCAGATAGCCGTAGCGGTAAACGCGCAACTATTCAGCATGACCATGCTGAGGGTCGTGGGTTCGAATCCCACTGATCGAGGATCTTTTCGTAAAGGAAATTTTCTCGATTCCCAGGGCATAGAGTATCTTCGTACTTGCCACACGATACACACATGCAAAAATGGTCAATCGGCAAAGAAAGCTCTCAGTTAATAACTGTGAAAGTGCTCATATGAACACTAATCTGTGAAGCAGGCTTTGTCCCAGCTGGGACGTAACGCCAGAAAGAAGAAGAATACTGAAAGAATACGCATTGCAAAAACAAAAAAAGTTCGATTTTAAATTATTTTAGGAACTATTCGGCTGGTTCAAAGTAATATTTTACTGAACTGTTCGTTGTGTACTTAAGTGACGATTCACAGACGTACTGCCGTTATACGCATAATTGTCCCATGTTACTTTTTGTTCATTTTGACTTTTTGTCATCAAACAGTTTATTTTTACGTATAGTTTCAGAAAACACTTACCAAAAATAAACTTTGTTCGGAAACTCAATGAAAAGCAAGCCGAGTCGATTTGTCCCATTTTTGAATTTCCACGCATAACTGTCCCACTACTGTATTTCTACGCATAACTGTTACACTATACAATTCGCTGCGCTAATCTCGAACTAAATATTCAGTTGTCAGTTTTGAATAAATTGGTGTTTGGGAAAATCGTTTTGAACAACTTCTTACGTTGGCTTTACATCTCATGTGAAACACAACCTATTTTATGTGCTTGTATTATCGGGTTGCATTCATCATTCATGCGAGTCTGACGTCAAATTTGATTGAATTTTTCCATATCAAAATATTATTTCCCAATTCGTTTTTCAATGAATTTCAGTTGAATTTCAAGAGTCAATCACAATTTTTTTCAATTTTTTTGAACCGCCGTAATCGATTAGAAATTCACCGTATTTTTTTATTCATCACGAGGAGTACTGAAATAATCCCACTTGAAGAACCAGTAACCACTTTAATTTCGAGTCCATGGCTTGTGACAAATCAACTTTATGATTTAGCAAATCAAGTTTAAATAAAAATAGTTCGACCCCTTTTTGGATGACTTGGCCACATGCTGGGTTGTTCCGAATACCGGTTTACTGGAGGAAGTGACCATTATATTGGCGAATCTGAAACCTGGCTTGCGACATATCAATCTTCATGACTTTGCAAATCATGAGTCTACAGATGGTTCAAATGTATTTGAATGACTTGACCACATGTCGGATTGTTCCGAATTCCCGGTTCCCTGGGGGAAATGGCCACTAAACTGTCGATTCTGAAACCTAGCTGGCAACATCAAATTTCATAAATTCACAAATCAAGGCTAAAGAAGGGTAATTTAAAAGTTCCTGGATGACTTGATAACATAACAGGTTGTTTTGGATACCCTGTTCCCCAGAGGAAGTAGCCATTATATTGGCGGTCCTGAGACCTATCTTGCGACATATCAAACTTGATGAAGTCCTGGTCACATAATGGGTTATTCCGCATAATTGGCTCTTCGATGCAAGTGGCAAATATGTTGGTGGTTCTAAAACCTAATTTGCGATGTATCAAATATCATGATATTGCAAACAAAGTCCAAAGAAATGTCAAATCCCGTGAAGATTTGTGTCGTGAATTTTGAGTTAAATATTTACTCCACAGAATAACCTTGAATTCGCTTATGAGTTTCTGTCAAGCCTACAGCTGGAAGAGTCGATTTAGGAATTTATTACATCTTATCTCTCTAACTTACTCATCCACTCTTGATTTCACTAACTCATACATTTTCTCATTATCACACATACAGAAAACTTTGCTTTCCATCCCAAACCATAAAATCGTATTTCTTCACTTCCCCACACGTGGCTCCGTTTGGCATATGTCACTTGAGCCTTCATTAGGTACCTTAACATAGTCTTGAGGATATACGTCCTCTACATTCAGTACAATCTATACGTAAGAACGGTCATCTACAGCAGTATGCTTAGCATGTTATGCGTAGAAATTCACCTAAAAACTCGTATTTTTAGGCATAACAGTCCCACTTTGAATTTCGTAGCTGAATTTACTTTATTCCCATAATACAAACTCTTGACTCTAATAAACACGCTATTCTTTATACTTTTGTAAAGATTTTAATTTAATTTGTGTGTAGGTGTGTAGGTCAATATGAGGCCTAAATGTGTTAAAATCTTCAAACGCGTTTTTCTCGATTGCATATTTTGGAACATGGGACTATTATGCGTATAACGGCAGCGTAGGTGGAATAATGTTATTGTTACATTTCGTGATCCTAATATGGTTACGGTTTATGGTAGAGTGTATTTGAGGCCAACGACTTCGGTTTTTTGCAGTTGAAGAGCACCTAAGGGCGCTTAATGTTCAGGGCGACTGGAAGCGATTAGCTCAGGACCGAGTTCAGTGAAGGAGAACTATCCATTCAGCGTAGGTTCAACGTAGAGGATCGTAGCCCATCAAGTATCAAGTGATTTTTTGAGATAATATTTCATCATATTTTACTTTTGAATTGTATTGGAAGTTTGTTGACCTGTAACTCTTCTTTTATCGGCATTATTTTTCACCTAAAATTAATACAGAAATTCCGATTTTTTTTTCAAATTTTTATACAATTGTTCGACAACTTTTCTTAAACCTCAATTATGTTCATGATCTGTATCAAATAAGACAACAGGTTATCTGGCTTCGGAAGTATTCCGATGTTATTTGGAACAATGCTGCTCTTTCCCGAATGTCGTTTCCGTGAATGTCATTTCTCCGAAAATTAGTTCTCTGAATGCCATTTTCCCGAATGACCCGTTTCCCCAAAAATTGAAGTTGTTCAAAACAATGCAATAAGAGACTAATAAAAGATAAGCATAGTCTTCCTATTGCCACGATTAATGCCCTATCAGGTTAAGTTAGGTTGAGTAAATTGAAAACGTGTTTTTTTTTCTCTTATAAGCAGGTGAAATCAACTCACCTGTAAAAAATCATAACTGCTACGGCAAATGAAATGTAATATGTTGTTAACAAAATGTTAATAAAATCTTAAATTTGTTTAACCAAATTAGGATGATAGAGTTGTCTAACACAGAACACCTAGATATAAGAAATGAATGTTATGTTTGGAATGACCAATTCGACAATGTATTAAGTTATGAAAATTATGAAAAAAAATATTTCGGGGAAATGGGCCATTCGATGAACTGGCATTTGGGAGAGTGACGTTCGGGGAAATAATATTCGCGAATAACATTCGGGGATAAGTAGCACAACCGAAAATGAACCTTCCTCAGCCTTCCTTACTTGGTTGTGATGTTATGATGAAGGTGTCTAGGTTCGATTCACCGACAGCCTTGTATATTTTCATAATAAAAGTTACGTTGACTTCCCTAGGCATAGAGAATCGTAGTGCCTGCCACACAATATACGAAAGTAAAGTGGCAACTGAAGCAAAAAAGCTCTCAGTTTAGTAATAAGAGAGGGATTCCACGGAGGCATGCAAGTCGATTCTGATCGACCATTTCAAAAATATCTGAAACTTTGCACAGTTTTTCAGTTCCATCTAAATCGTCATTTTCCGATATCAAATCTTCAAGTTGAGTCACGACTAACTTTTCAAAAGGGTGTATGTGAAAATGGTTCAAAAATATTCAAAAAGCTGCACAGCAAAAACGGTTCGTTCGATTGTTAGACAACTAAAGAAACAAAGTTAGACAACTAAATAAAGATTCCAAAAAAAATACACACAGTAAAAAAAAAATTTTTTTTGCATTAAAAAACATCATTTTTGTCACAAAAACTCAAATATCTCAAAACCCTATCGGAATACCAACGTAATTTTTTGAGGGAAAACGGTCCATTATATTAGCTATCTACCATAAAAATTTGGTGATGGTAAGCCAATAAACAAAAAAGTTATGACATTTCAAATATTTCACAAATTTGACACTTAGTGAAATTTTTTTTTTTCATTGTTAATTATTTTTAGGATCGCAGTTTGTTGCTGAATTTTTTGTTAAGGGTACCACATGAGGTTAACAAGTTGTTTTCATGATATTTTATTTAATTATTCATAACTATTATAGCATCTATTAGAAAGTTAGACGCGATCCAGTGTTGTGATGTAAAGTCTTGATAGTGTCATATTTTTTATTGTACGTAACTGAAGAAAAATTCTCTCAATAGTGTTGAAACCTTTTGATAAAAGAAACCTATAAGAAATCTAATATTGAAGACAAAAGCTACAAAAAAAGTTTTCTATACAGGTATACGACTAGTTTACCTGCAAAAAGTTTACCTCGTAGAGAACAAGGCGGGTCTATACCCAGGTGATCTAGTATACGTAAAGCAGGTCGGTTTTCTCGGCGCTGGTTTTCTCCACAAAGTTAAAATCTGATTACACCTGGGTATAGACCCGCCTTGGTAGAGAATATACTTTGTTAATCATATTTGGGAGAAAGCGAGTAACTTCAACAACATCAAAAACATGATAGGTACATACCATCAACATACTCACGAAAAAGCTAAAAATATACTACCACTATGGTTATAAAAGATTTAATTGTAAAATTTGTCTTCAGTCATGCAAACGACACCAAACTAGTCAGTAAAAACTTAAAAGTGATTTTGTTTATTAAAATCTAACGATGTTGCTCTAACTGAGTAGTCGCTTTCTCAACTGTTGCAGGCCGTTTGCAGAAAAAAAGTGTTCGAAAGAGCTACGAAATCTTACCGAAAGCACCATAGATAAACTGAAAGCGGCTGGTTATGCTCCAATGTCTACATTGAATACAAATTTACGCATTTGTACGTCCTGCCGTTTAAACGTTGACAAACGGGCAATCTGTACATCATCGGTGGATCAGGTTGCAGGAAGTTCGAAAACAACAACAACTGAGGAATTACTAGATGCACCGACAACAACTGAGGAGTTACCAGAAGTACCAAGTGCAGATAGTCTTGCCACGGTACCATCAGCGACATCTGTTTCAACAAATCAATCAGAAGATGAGTGCATCCAGAAGGTCAACATCGAACGCTTCAACGAAGGGATAGCTGGAATAAAAGTGACTTCGATTAAATGGACGAAGATGGGTTACGTCAATTATCCCGAGAAAAAATACCGTGAAATCAACGAAGCTGTACGAAGAAACCTCTTCAAATTAGGACCTGAGGATGTGGAAAATACAGACTACGATGAGGTAATTATGAATATGAAGGAAAGGTTCTCGAATCTAGCCACGACAAGGAAAGAAAAATTATTGATTTTGTCGATGCTGCCAAGCTCGTGGTCTATTCAAGACGCCATTGATGAGTTCAAAACCAATAGAAATACGGCAAAAGAGGCAAAACAATTCAAAAATAACTGTCTTGCAACCACAAATGCTAGGTCGAGTACTTCATTAACAATGAGACAAAAGAAAAAATAATTCAATATTTTGAAGACGATGAAGTAAGTAGAGCTATGCCTGGCCAAAAAGATTTTGTATCTGTAAAAAAAGATGGAAAGCGTCAAGCAATCCAAAAACGATAAATGATGACTACTTTGAAAGAAGCGTATACACGCTTCAAGGAAATTAACGAAAATATTAAGGTAGGTTTTTCCTCATTTGCAAGCCTTCGTCCAAGGCAATGCAAGCTTCTATCCAATTCAGGAACACATAATGTTTGTGTGTGCACAACACACGAAAATATTAACCTAATCTTACATAGTTTGAAAAGAATCAATTTATCAAAGGATATTAAAATGTTAACTGGTAGTCTTTTGTGTGAAAATACAACATCAAATTGCTATCTACGATCTTGTTCGGATTGTCCAGATTCTTCATCATTGGAAAATACTTTATTCGCTGAGTTTGAAGAAAATTTTTTTTTTTTTCTATCTTTATTAACGAGATTTTTAGCCCTGGGCTAGTTCATCTCGGGACCAACGGCTTTACTTCCCTTCCGAAGGAAGTCGTCACTGAAAATTTTTTAGTGACTATCTCGGGGATGGGATTGGATCCCAGGTCCTCGGCGTGAGAGGCGTGTGTTCTAACCACTACACCAGGTCCGTTCCCCCTACGTTTGAAGAAAATTATATTGATCAGTTATCATTTGAGCAATGGGTGACCACGGATAGGTGTGACCTAGAAACTATTGTAAAACCTGTAGATGAGTTTGTGTCATTTTTTTGCTTGAAATTAGAAAGTTTAATTCCTCACGACTTTATTAAAACAGAGCAATCCCGCTTTTTAAAAAATACGAAAAATACATTACAAGATGGTGAATTTTTAGTCATTTGTGATTTTTCTGAAAACTATAGCTTTGTATTGCAAGATGAAGTGCAGTCCCATCACTGGAACGTACAACAAGCTACAATTCATCCATTCGTTATTTATTTCAATGGAAGTACGCAAATTGAACATTTTAGTTTTATTGTAATTTCCGAAGATTTAAGACACGACTCAGTATCTGTAAATCTGTTCATTGCCAAAATGATTAACTTTTTACGCGTTGATAAGGATAAAGAAATCAGAAAGATATATTTCATGTCTGATGGAGCAGCATCGCAGTACAAAAACCGTAAGAATTTTTCGAGCCTATGTCAATTTAAATCAAAGTACGGAATTGATGCAGAATGGCATTTCTTTGCTACGTCACATGGCAAAGGTCCTTGTGATGCTATTGGAGGAACCATAAAGCGCATGGCCACAAGAGCAAGTTTAGCCAAAGAACGTGAGCATCCAATTTAAACTGCAAAAGAACTATTTGATTGGGCGAATCGCAGAAAAGAAGAAGATTTAACAAAATTCTCATTTTGTTTTACTACTACTGAAGAGTACGAATTAACGGCATCAGAGCTCAGCGAGCAATATAATAACGCGAAAACGATCCAAGGAACCCAAAAATTTCACTGTTTCATTCCATTGTCAGAAAATAAAATTAAAGCAAAACTATACTCGAACTGTACTGATAATGATGCAAAAGTGTTGGATATTGTAAAAAAATTGAATAACAATAAATAAATAAATAAGTATTAATAAAATGTTTTCATGATCTCATAACGCATACCCAAATCCAAAACTTTTAAAGTTTATATATAACATTTAGAAACTCATCGATCATACTCTAAAAAAATATCCTGGTAAAAAAAAATTATTTTCGTGTAATCTGTTAATTCATTTTAATTTATACATATATACATATACATATAATATTTATACATATACATAATATTTATACATATAATATACATAATACTAATGAATACATGAAAACGACTTGTTTAATTCACGCAAGGCCCTTAACAATAAAATCAGCAACAAACTGCGGTTCCCGTAATAATTTACACCGAAAACAAAATTTTTTTTCTACTAAATGTGAAAATTGTGACATGTTTGAAATGTCATAACTTTTTTGTTTATTGGTTTACCATCACCAAATTTTTATGGTAGATAGCTAATATAATGGACCGTTTTCCCTCAAAAAATTACGTTGGTATTCCGATAGGGTATTGAGATATTTGAGTTTTTGTGTCAAAAATTATGTTTTTTAATGCAAAAAAAAAATTTTTTTTTACTGTGTGTATTTTTTTTGGAATCTTTATTTAGTTGTCTAACTTTGTTTCTTTAGTTGTCTAACAATCGAACGAACCGTTTTTGCTGTGCAGCTTTTTGAATATTTTTGAACCATTTTCACATACACCCTTTTGAAAAGTTAGTCGTGACTCAACTTGAAGATTTGATATCGGAAAATGACGATTTGGATGGAACTGGAAAACTGTGCAAAGTTTCAGCTCAATAGAAAAAAATGAATTAAAAAATTTACCATATGTTGGTGCTGTTGCTTGGAATCACTCAAGAACACTAAGCTAAGATAAAAATAAGTATATGAGAAGATGTATAAAAATGAACAGGGATGGTAAAATGAACACCGTGTTTATTACATACGAAAAACAAGCTTCAATGATTTTTTTTTATCACGCACCGAAGTCAATTGAAGTGTAAACATTAGCAATGATTTTTAAATGTGATGCACAAGCATGAGAAACACCTTCTCGATTACTGCCAATCCTTCACTAACTTCCACATGCAATCAAGCGAGGTTGCCGTTTATCCAACAAAGCTGAGTGTTTCAGTTTCCAATGCACTTTCATTTTCTTCGCCAATAATTCAATAGCGAGTCCGTGTGCCGAAGATGCAGTGGTGAATGATTATTTACATTCTGAATCCACTCGAGTGGCATTCGTGTTTGAGTGCTGATGAACACTTACTGAATGGCAATACACCCGGCGAAACGATTCAGTGAGTGCGAATCTGTTCATTCACCAGAATGCATTCAGTGGTTTAATGCTGAACCAGTGATGGAAAATGGCGAACATGTCTGCTGAACCGAAACAAAAACAAAATAAAATACTCGCGCTCTTTAATGCTGATTAATTCGCATCTGTCATGCTCGCGAGTGAACGATTCTGGTGTTCAAGGATTTTTGACCACAAACTGTCGATTTGATGATATACAATTGATTTTTCTTGCGAAACCATAATGAATCAGTCCTTTTTCGGAATTACTTGCGAGTAAATGTACGCGAACTTTTTGCTGTTTGTGTTGGGATGTTCTACCGAGCAGGCGGGTGTGAACTTACTCACACCAAGCCTATTCGCGAGTCTGTCATGTTTGTTTTGCGTTGGTTTACACTCGTGAGGTGCTCCGCGATGCGAACATTTCCACCACTATGTTGAACGCATTCTTTCGTGCCTCCCAGTTACGAGCAGATTTGTTTTCATGTTTCTTTCGATTTTATGTTTATCTCAATCGTTTAAATACGCTCAGCGTAGCGTAGCGTTCGGCTGCAACTGAACATTCGGTGGCAGCACATACTTTCCTAATTTGTAGCGGTCGCGATTAGGAGAGCAAGTGAATTTTCCTATTGGTGAATATCGTAATGATATTATATAAAATCGGACATCCTCAGACTAGTTTTTTTTTGAATGGGCAATCATTTTTATATATTTCTTCTGGAGTGCTATAGAAATTGCAAAAAAATGTTTTATTGCTTATTGTTAATTTTACCATTAACAACTGTCAATTTTACCCGCATAGTGCAGGTTCCATAATATTTTATAAACGAAAAAAATATTTGAAAATATTACTTAAATCTAAGACTGAATTTGAGTCGCTGCTTCAGATAACATCTCTTCTTTTATGCTGTGCGATAAAGATATGCAAATCCATTGCTTTTCCATAAGAAACAATGTGCTATACTTAAAGTGTTCATTTTACCACCACTTCTCCTATGCTTATTATGTACTGTTTGACGTAATTGAAAGATTATTAAACAAGGTTTTTGTTCAGTATTTATTTAGTTTGTTCACCATTAATATCTTGATAAAACCTCGACAACGACATGTTGTTTCATATATTCGGCTGATGGCAGCCTCTCTCCACACTTGACTGTGACCCACACTCTACAGATATTGGTTGTACCTAGTCAATCCATCTAGCTTGCTGTTTGCCTCGCCTTAATGCCTCGACCTTATTTGAAGTGAACATAGTTTTACAGTATTGCTGCCGGCAATCTTCCAACCTTTCTGCTAAAGCCACCTTCAGGAAACTGGGTTCGCCGTGGAACTGAGGGATACTACAAGTGCTTGATGGTCCGGGTCTCACGGTCGTAGAGGACCACCTGTTTGTAAATGGCACATTTGGTGCGGTGCGTGTGTCTTTCCCGACTGCATTTTCTTCTGGAGTTCATAGCAGGCACGACTGGTTGTGGTCCAGCAACGATTCGAAGTAGACGAACGCATCCACCACCTGGGATGTATCCTCGTCTATCGTAACACTGCTTCCCGGGAAGGCTCGCGATAGGAGCTGGGTGCAACAGCCGGAGTACGATTTTTACGAGTTTCAGTCAGTTTGTTTGCTTCGCGGACAACATGGATGCATTATTGAGAAAAAAATTGAAACGATGTAAAGTTTGTTCACCCACCTGAACAAGAGTTAGACTAGTGCATTCGCCTTTTTTTATAGATGGAATGCTACTCCGGTAGCTGTTCAAATTGTTTCTACTATTCCGTCTTGATGAGCTCAGCTTCCATTCCAATCCTGACAGCTGCTTTATTGTTCTTGAGCTGTTAAATGGTATCTTCAACCTTCCTTGTCGTTCAAGATAGTCTTATCCTTATTCATGCAAAACTCGGCTCGTGGCCAGTATTGCATATTATGTGAAGCTTTCGGTAGAACTTTGATGTTTCTTGAGACGGTGTCCGGCTATTTGTCCGAATGTCGTTTGGCTGAACGCCATTTGGCCGAATGCCATCTGGCCGAATGTGTTGTTTGGCCGAATGCCGATTGACCGAACTACTAACAAAAAAAAAACAAATCAAATTGCTACAACACTGATGTGTAGGATTACTAAGTGTGACCCAATAACTGATCAGCTAATATGTTTATTTTTATACTATGACGGGACGACATGTCTGTCGCTATATAAGTGCAATGTTATGGATTTTACTCAGGTGACGTCTCTATTGGCGCTGCATAAGAACAGTGGGAGAATGAAAGAGAGAACTAGTGGCACGCATCAATCATCTGCGCCACCTGAGTAAAATCCATCACATTGATATAAGTGCTCCAAGAGAATGATTAAATCAATCCGTTAATTCAGGACGAAGTTATGAATCTCACACATCGCGTCAAGACTCGAAGCTGGTTGACTCGTCTCTGGGTGAACAACGATGTGCTAGGGATTCAAGTGTTTTTGAAGATTTCATTCGATTTTTTTTCCTTTTTTAAGGCTATTATTATGTGTCATACTGGTTTTAGCAATAAATTAGCTTACATATTAATTGAGCCATTCGGCCAAATGAACCCTTGAGACAGGCACAGCTGTCCCATCTATTCGAACTCCTCATCCTTCAGGAGGCGTTATTTCTCCTGAAAGAGATGGGTCTACTATTTCCGTTTCCGTTTATACCGTTCCAAATTGGGCCGGGTCGCTTACTGCATGTTGACCGCCCGCGTTGCATTATTCTCTACATGAATCTGATTGCAATCCTGGTCAATTTTTGATTTTGTCTGTTGTGTTGATCTCCATATGTTTCACTCTAGTAAAACAAAAAAAACAAAAGGAGAAAAGTTTCTGACCCAGCTTAAGGATGTCACTTCAATAAGTATCGGTAGATTGTCAATTTTTAACGAACAATCATAGGAATAGTTGGAATGAAGCCATGATGGTATTGGAAAAGTGCAAAAAATTAAAAAAAAACAAATTCACAGAAAAAATTAAGTTGCTTAAAGTTTGAAAACAACATTTATTTTTTGTTAATTTTCTATAAAATTCACACCTCCACTAGCAGCATCATTTTTGTTTACCATTAAAATTGTTTAAATTGCAATAACTTTTATATTTTTTTTTAGATTTTTGCACAATTTATTCATATTTTTTTCAGAAAACTGTTCTAGTTTTAGAATCTGTATCGATTTTCATTATTGGTTACCTGTATTTGAAGGCATTCCAAATTTCCTTAGAGGACCGACGTGTAGCTATTACCTACGTTAATATCTTAGAATACTAAATATTTTTTTCATGTTCAATTACCTGTTTCCAAAAAAAAAACCTACATGAGAGCCTGTTGTAAAAAACTACAATTTGATGCAACCCATTTTGAATTATAAAATGTTTATGTTTCTCGGAGAAAATAAGTCAATTTTTATTATTTTTTTTTCAGAAGAGCTCCTTATGATCTTACGCTTAGGAACCCAAATTTTAGTTTTTATGATAAATTTACTAAAAACAAAAGGGTGGCAAAAAAATGGGAAAAGTCGGTTCTCTAAGCAACATCGGGATATTTTCAAAATCAGAAGTAAGGCTAATCATATCCAATCGGTTGTTTTCAGGCTCAAGCGTTGTGAAGCATTACGAAGCTGATTTTGTTATATGATGATATACAAATACCGTTTGGAAAATAAAAACACACAAAACACACAAAAAGTTACACATTATGCATTAAGGGTTCTTTTAGCTTTATACGAAAGATATAGAACCCTAGAATGGAACTGAGTTTGGCGTTTCTGAGCACAAGGGAATCTGTAACATGTTTCAGAAGGATCTGGCACATATCCTTTGCAGCAGTTCATACGCACGTATGGTACGATGGTTCAAATTCCATAGGTTTTCATTCCAATAAACAAGCGCATCACGAGGACAAACAATTAGATTTTGCGGTTATTTCGGAGTATTCCGGAATCGGTTCCGGTAGGGTGCCATGTGGACATTTTCAGACCATCATAGTTCCATCATGCGACAGCTCATGGAAGTCATGGTTTTTCTTCCAGACCTAAGTAGACACCATGCCAAAAATCAAATGTAAAATTTGTTATTCTTGTTTCTTACATTACGTCCCAAACGGGATGGAACCTGCTTGTCATGTAAGTGATCGTATGTGAATTTCTCAGTTATTTACTGAGAGCTTCCATTAGTTTTTGACCATTGTTGCATGTGTATATCGTGTGGCAGATAAGAAGTTACTCTTTTCGCTGGTAAGTCAAGAACATTTTCAATTAAAAAAGATCTCGACCGGTGCGATCCGAACCCATGCCCCTCAGCTTGGTCTTTTTATAATGCTGTGCGTTTACCGTTACGATAAACGATAATTATTTCATCCGAATGCCATTTTCATTACGGCCAAATAAGAAAAAAAGAAATAATATATGGAATCGTCATCATTCGGCAAGTTACTAATTTTTTTTATGTATTACTCATACGACAATTTTTCGCTGATGACTCCAGAAGTTCCTTCAGGAAAACCTCCAGAGATAACTTCAAAAATTCCTCTCGGAATATCTCTAGCCACTCTTCCAGAGATTTCTCGAGGAATTCTCTAGGAGATTCCTCCGGAGATTTTACCAAAAAGTCCTCCAAGGTAATCTAGATAGTATTCTTTGCAGCAATTAATCCACTGGAGTTTTTGCATGATATTCATCCAGGAAGGGGTTCAACAAGGTATTAATTAGAAGAAGAAGAAAATATCTACAGGGACTCTCCAGATATCTTCCAAGGGGTTTCTCATGGTATTCCTTCAGAGATTCTACTAGAAAATCTTTCAGATACTTTTCCAAAGATTCCTCCAGGAGAATCTCACAAGTATTTTTGCAGAGATATCTTTCTCCAGGAATTACTTCTTCAGGGATTACTCAAGATATTTCTCTAGTCATTTCTCCAGAATTTCCTTCGAGGATTCCTCCACGGATACATACAATGATGTACCCAAGTAGTCCTCTCTAGATTCGTCCAGGAATGATTGCGGACATTTCTTCTGGGATTCCTCCATAGATCGCTACAAAGATTCTACCAGGAGTTCCTCAAGGGGTTTCCAGAAATTCTCTTTGGTAACGACGAGGAATGCCCCACTCTCCACATGAAGCTCCAGGGATTCGTTCTTATTCGTTCTTCTAAAAATCCTCTGAGGATTTCTCTAAGAGTTTTTAATGAAATTTCTACAGAGATTCTCCATCAGGAATTTCATCAGAAACTGTCCTAAGAATTTCTCCATGGATTTCTACCAGGATCCTCCACGGATCACGCCTCTGATTCTACCAAGAATTTCTTCAGGGATTTCATCAGAAATTCCTCCAGGTGGTCAACAATTCATTTCTCCATATAATTCTCCAGGGATTCCCCACCAGGAATTTCTTCAGGAATTCCTCTAAGTGTTCAACAAATCACGAATTCCTTAAGAATTTCCTCTAAAAGTTCTCCCAGAATTACCACCAGGAAAGATGACCTTTCATTTCGTAGTTGCTACTCCGTGATTGACCAGAACAATCGAAGTTGCACAGAGATTTAATGAATAGGACTTGGGATTGCCTTACCATTCTCAATGTGCATAAATATAGAGCTCAATATTTAAAGGTCAATAAGGCAGCGTCCATTTATTACGTAACGTTTAAATTGCAAATTTAAGACTCCCCTCTTCCGTTAAACTTTTGTATGAAAAATTTCAAATTTTTGTATGAGTCGTAACGCTGAAGCCTACTCCCCCCTCCTCCTAGAGCGTTACGAAATTTGTGGATGGCGGCCGGCCACGTCCTTACTGTCATCGGGGGAAGTTAGTATGTTAGTTAGAAAACCGTTGTTACTACAGACCGTGTATACCTCTGCATCTCCACAGTTTTCATGGGTATGATATTGTGTGAGATAAAGTAGAATGATCTCAAATTGTTGAACTATCGCTAAACAGATTATTTTCAAATGTGATTCTATCGTACATACTAAAATCAGAATGCGGATCTCAGTTGTGCAAATCTCGGTTAAAGTTCGTTTGCTGACCTTTCAGCAAAAGTGACGTTTGATGTCAGCGGCACCCACAGATGCTGCTATAAACAAAGTTTAGCTCAGTTGCTGACCTCTCGGCTGTACGGATCTCGACAAAATAATGAAAATTAGTCGAACTCAACTGAGTGTTCATAATGGTTTGCATATATCGATAGTAAAACTATTCACATTATAGGAAAAATTGATCACATTGTTGGCTTTATAAACGTTTCAAGAAGATTTTTGCCAACAAATCAATAAGATCTACAGGTTCATTAATAAATGCTATATGAATGCGTAACGGCTTGCTTAAAAATAAAAAAAACTGTTGCTTATTTATGCCCAACGAAACGAAAATACAAGTTTTTAAACGGGCTCACATGTTTAGCTTATTGGAGTTACGGCTGAATTTTATCCAATATTGACATCATTAGGCACAGAAACCGCACTCCATCGCATCACAACCACTTAATTTAAGCCGATCATAAATCACTCATAAAACCCTTGTAGGGCTCGACTTGGCCCCTACAGTAACGCAAAGCTCATAGCCCCAAGAGCCCAGGTCGTTCCATTTTTCTTCAACCCTGACTTATGGGAAATTAACTCGTCACCAATAAAATAAAATGCATCAACATTCTTGTCCCGAAGACGATGGCCGCCTTTCCTCAGCCTGGGCTTAACGGCCGCCATCCACGGAGGAATAAAATACTTCCAACCAGAATGAGCCATTCGGCTCTGACGGCATTCAAATGGCTTCATTTTCTGCAACAACGCATCTCACACCGGTGGCAACCGTTTTCCACTGATACTAATCTCGGTGCGTTTCCTTGTTAAAAATGCATTCCACTTTGACCAACAGTTGATTTGAAAGTTCTGCAACCCTTTTCGGGTTGTTTCAGCTGAACCGAAAAAAAACACGGCAAGAATAAAGAACTTTGGATTCCTTCAACCAAGCACATAATGGAGGCTATGATTTATGGAATTCAAATTTCCTATGATCAAAGGGAATAAAAAATTTACTTGATAAATTGTTTTATTTATTTTGGTTCCACCTTGCGGCAACACCGTAGGAACTCCTGGCTGCACCAACGCCCGCACGGTGCTTCAATTTGACATTTTTATAAAAATAGCAAAAAATTTAACTCTAGTTAGTTATACAGTTGTTCCACACCTTTGGATCGACGTTGAAAAAAAATAAAATGTTGCACGAAATTTTGAGCTACGCCGATTTAAAAAAAAAAACAATCGTTTGAATTATCTTAAATATTTTGAATTGATCGTTTATTTACAGGCTCAAGCATTATGAGGCATTACGGAGCTAATTATGTAAAGATATAGAACTACCGTTTGAAAAACAAATGTCTCAAGACTTCGAAGAACACATATCTAGATTTTTTTTTATGAAAAAAGGTTTTATTTTTGAAGGTTACACTTTCAAGATGTCGTAAATCAAAATTTCGTGAACTGGTTTTTGTTAAATCACTTCAAAGGTTTGAACCACTTATCAAACTGGCTTTAAAATATTGGTGGTCATTTTTTGTTAAAACGCTAAATAAAACACCGTGCCCCGACAATGAAATCAACTCCCATATCTTGGCACGTTTGGGTGGCACACCATCGACGAAGACGACGACGACGACGACCGTCTGTTGTAGTTATTTATCGGTTTTGTATCGTCATTTTGCTGCCCTCAGCCGACACAGATGGATATAAACACACAGACTTGAATGGACTAGTTTTTAGCCTATGGGTCGACATAAAAAGGTTTGTCTGTCGTGGCACTTCTCCCCCTCAGGGCAATGCGTGGTTGAATCGACGATTGTGTGTAGGAAAATATGGAAAAGTGTGGGGTTCCGAAGAAAAGAAAAAAGGGATCACGTTGCGTGTGTTTATGGGAGTAACAGTATTATGCTTGGCATTCTATCACCTTCTTCAGTATGAGCAGCAGGAGGGGTTTCATTGTCATGCATGTCGAGTTTGAATTTGTGGAATTTGCTAACAATTTTCGAAAAATACATAAAAAGGAGAATTTATGCATTCTGGACAGTCTAAGCTTGCAATTTTGCTTCGCTTGCAATTTTCTCTGTCATACGAAGGCAAATAATTTGTTAATCTGTTTACATTTGTGGAATCTATGACAAAAGGTCGAAAGACAAAAGGTCGAAAGGACAAAAGGTCGAAAGACAAAAGGTCGAAAGGACAAAAGATCGAAGAACAAAAAAGGAGGGACAAAAGGTCGAAAACATATTTTCAAAGAAGGAAAAATTTCCCACCAAGTAAATCATTTTCGACGTTTTGTCCATTCGACCTTTTGTCTTTCGACCTTTTGTCCTTTCGACGTTTTGTCTTTCGACCTTTTGTCCATAAACCGGGTTAATCTATTGTTTTAATATCGGCAACTCAAAATCTATAATGTTTTGAGCCGTATATATTTCAAATTATTGACAACTCTGGCTAAATTGTTCGTTAAAGCTATGAAATTACATCAGGTCGAAGCTTAAAGAATAACTTGTTGATTTTAAGGAATGTTGACCACACTTTGATGATGATACTAGAAGATTCCGGCTTTATCACCAGTGATATAAATAACTTGTTAAAATTAAGTTTTTTTTTCTGTAAAGCTTAGCTCAAATTTTCAATTTTATCTAATTCGGAAAGATCCTGGAACGTACCGGAGATCATACTCTTAAATATTTAGTATGACTTTATCTTATAGTCATGAGTGCTATCATCATTTGTTAGAAGAGCTCACCATAAAACAAGTTGCCACAATAACACTTTAGCAACTCGCCAGTGCTAAGTAAACAACATACCAGTAAACCTGATCGGCAAAATTCACCAGAAGTGGTAATGAGAAGTTTCATTTACACTCGTTTGCTTCCTTCGATTCCTGTAATCCCGAGTTTCGTTGTGCCAGCACAGGTGCTGCACATTCTCTGCCAACCAGAGGTCCAGTCCAGACCAGACCGAGTGGCTTCGCACATGAATTACAGGTGTAATTAGCGTACGGCAGCCTTGCACAATCCGGTATTCCAATGTCCAGAGAAGTTGCCACGGAAAAAAATAAGAGGCTATCCATACATCACGTGGTCATTTTCTTTTCGATTTACAGAACCCCCTTCTCCTCGTATTATTTGGTCAATCCTCACCTTATAGCTGACCACGTAGCTTATGGACGGTCCCTAAGGCGCTGCGCACGGATTCTACCGCTTCTTGGTATCACCGAGACGATGATGATCTGGTAGCGAAACTGATTTCAAATCAAATGCGGTACCGTGGCGATGGTTTATGGGCGCTAATGACACGGTACACCTTCGGCTAGTGATAGCCACGGAATCGTTGGTAGTTGAACTCCAACGAGTAGGGGTCAGTTCTATCAGCAACCTGTGATAATATCCCCATATGAACGTTTGAAACGTATAGGGTAAGATAATTCAAAATTTCTACTTGAACTAAGTCACATTTTACAGAGAAATTTAAAGGATTTCAAAGAAACATTTACCGACAGTCTCATATAGCTAGTTCTGGAAGTTGTTAGTTGACCGAGAATGAATATCATGTGATTTTCTGAAAGCATTTGCTTCTTGTTCACAAAGACTAGTTGAGTATCTGATTAAAGAAACGCTAGGAAATTGTTTGTTGCTCTACCGTTACGAACTGTAGTTCAAGTTTATTGAATGGAAATGACTGCAGCAAAATTGAAAATAAAAATGTAATATTTGCTATTGTCATTCAAATATCGACTTATCATATAGTCTTGACTTGAATTGGAACATTTGGACTTCATTCAGTCAAAATTCGATTTCGTCATCTATGATGCACGACATTTCCAGCAGATGAGAAATGGGACGATTATCGGGGGCGATGCTTCGTAAAACAGGACGGTTCGGTTTGCGTCGCAGAAGTTTATTTTCCTTCTTCCACGCGTCTTGCTGGGCTTATTCGTTATTCATTTAGCCCGTATGCTGTGGACGTACTGCTGTCGAAATTGGAGTGATTTGAAGCTCCCCTATCAACGATAGACCATCAATTGGTGAGCTTGTTTCATGCTTCTATTTCACATCTTTATCTTAAAAACGGTATGAATGATGTATTTATGTATTTCTTAACAAAACAATGATTGAGTCGACAATTCAAGTACCTTTACTTCTGTCTGTAATGACAAACACATATCATTCAATAGTTCAACGCAAGAAGTGTCGAAGTTTGTTTTTTTCATAGACCGATTGAAGATTATTTCGGTTAATGTTCCAAAAATTGAATCACTAATCAAATGCAACTATCTCTAAGGTGTCGACCAATTTTTGTGCAGTCGAATAGAATATAAATGGACTAGGGAAAAAGACACTACACGTTAATGCTTCCAGTGGACGATTTGCCCTTTGAAGGAAGCACCACTCTAGACAACGAACTAGCATGCAACGCCCAGTGGCACAGTCGGAAAAAAGTCTCTCGCAAAGTTTTTCGGCCTGAAGCGGGAATCGAACCCACACTCCTTAGCACGATGTGGCTAAATGCCTCGGTGACACTAACCACACGGCTACGAAGCCAAACTACTAAACACACAGAATGATAAAAAATTTGAAAATAATCAAATTATCAAGTATGGCGAAATAGGGAACCATTATGTCCATAACTGGTACACTTACCCTATATAAATGGATAATTTTTTAAATTGAGGTTACACAAATCGCATCACTTATCAAGGTGAATCCAGATTGTGTAGCATCTGAATCCTTCCCACCGACAAAAACTCCTTCCCGTGACAACCATGAAGATGCAAAGACCGAGTATACGTCTTTAATAAAAATAGATGTCACACTAACATTTCTTTACTTCCCCAATGACCGTAAGGATGTAGCCGGCGTCGTTATTGACTTTATAATACTTGGAATGCTCGAAGTTATGCACTGAAGTTGGTAAGCTGCTTCCAAGCTCCATATGTTTGTTCCTTGTGCAATTTCGATTATTCTGGTCAATCACGGAGTAGTAACTACGAATTTTACGGTCACGAATTGATGTGCGTATAGTATTATTCGAGTGATATTACAATGTCTTGGAGTTTTCTGGATATATTATTTTACCATAATACTAAAGTTTTCCGCTCATTTTGTACCAAGGGTCCCTGTCATGAGATCTGAGCCGGCTCTCCGCCCTCAACCTCCTAAGGCCCAATTCCGGCACTGTGTACCGTATCAAATGTTTACAATTTTTCTTTGTTCATAATTAAATACTTTCACAAAAAAGACAGTGATTTTTATTTTAGAGGTTATGGCTTTCAGTCTTCAATAAAACTCAAACACGGATTTTTGCTTACATCCGACGTTTCGGACACATGTATCGTGCCTTTTCAAGGAATCTGTGGACAATGATACATTATGTCGTGTTACGTGTTGTGATTATGTAGGATGCACTCACTAGCTGTGTTTTCCGTTTTATCGTTTTGCCCACAGCAAACGCAATATTTGTCCAACAGCATAAAATGCTAAAACTTACATACCAGCTACAAAGGAAACAAGTTTTGCAGGTCGACTTTCCTATCGTCCGGATACTAACAATCAGGCTTTATTTTGCACAACTTGGACTGATAGATGTAGAAATCTAGCAAGCTCACAACAATTAAGAGTCAGCATTTGCTGTTCATTGAATCATCCGTGGCTGAAAGAGTGAAGAGAAACGTTGTATCTAGCCAAATGCGAATCTTCCATTTGACAGCTCTTGCTTTGCGAAGCTCTGCAAACTTCTCATTTTTGCTTTTTGGGTGAACTGAGGTTGGTTGCTCCGTCAACGCAAGAGCATTATTTCGCTTTCCTCTTTGCCCATTTGGTCAAAGAGCTGTAAAAGGACAACGAAGAGTTGTCTAGAAATCAGGGTTGCCATTATGCCAGATTAATCTGGAACTGCAAATCTTTTAATCAAGGAAAAGACAAAAAGACGAGCTTCTCACTTTGCAAGACTTTTTTAAATCCAGCCAGACTTTACAGACCGACGCGTAGCTAAAACCCACGTTAATATTGCAGGCTTAAGAATTTTTCTCATGTTCGGTTACTCATCTTCAAAACAACAGGACCCGTTGTGAAAAAAAATGAAGCAAATGGATCATTGAAGGTCGTGCCAAATGACTTACCGCTTCACTCAAAGGGGCTTTTCCCTCTTTCTAAATTTTAGTTAAAATAAATAAATAAATAATTAATAAATAACCGCTTCAAAACAGCGACACCACCGTATATGGCATTTAACATTGTGACAGCATTGCTATACTGTCAAACTAGAAGGTCTTGATTCCCGGACATGAAAAAATCCCGGGATCCGGGGTTTTATTTTAAAAAATCCCGGGATTTCCCGGGATCACGGGATAACAATCAAATGCTTTCAAAACGACTTTCCAACAGCCGGAGCGGGTATTGACGCATTGTTTAGTTTTATATAGCAGTTTCATAATATCCGAACCTGTTTCTTAAGGTTAAGCTGAATTATAATAGACAAAAAACGATGCTGTCTTAGATTTCATTCATCAATATTTCACCTATCTCCAGTTGAAGTCAATTAGTTGAAGTTTAATTTGAAACGAAAATCAAACGTGATGCATAAGGTGATATTAATCATTCTCAAATTTTACCAAATCTTTTAAAATCTACTCTCATGAACTTATTTACATTTTGTATAATATGGAATCTTCGTGCATTTAAATGATTGGCATGATAGCCACAGGCAAGTTAGTCCTGGAAAAGTGTTAGGTACACCGTGCAAACTAAAACGGTTACAAGAAGATATCATGGCATCGATAAAATTTTAATATGATGAAAAATTCAACCACCAAAGCATTTGTTGATAAATGTAACAAATCGTAGAGAAACCTGTTAGGGTCATTCAAAATTACGTTACTATCACACCGGATAAAAAAATAGCATACGTGGCCTCGAACCTCAATAAAAACACTTATTGAGTAAGCTAAATGCAAAACTAAAATATATTCTTGCATCAACAGTCACCAGAAAATCATGCTGCCTGTTTTTTACCATTATTAGAAAATAATACAATAGTATTTTCTAGTTTAACATGCAATTTCTGGAAATCCCGTGATTTTAAAAAATATCTCGGGATTCGGAAATGTTTAAATCCTGGGATTTCCGGGACAAGATCCTCTATGTCAAACACACAAAACTACGGTGTCGCTATCTATGCATTTCGTAGCGGTTATTTTGGTCATTTTAATGATCCATTGCTACGACCATTTTTGAGTAATGAGTATTTATAAATTTAGTTCCATTCTGTCTCTATAAGGATCATGAAAACATCGAAAAACATTTTGTAATTTTCAGTTTTCATGAAGACAACTCAACTGACCTTCATAATTTTTCTTAGGGAAACTCCTCAATACCTGACATTGTTTAGCCCATATTTTATTTGTTTGATAAATTGGGTAAGAACAAAATGGCGGCCAAATGAGGAATATTCGAATCTTTTCAAAACCAAGTAGAGTGATCGAAGTATTTTGGACAAAACGTTACGCGCATATAATTTGGCCATTTAAGGCAAAATCAAATGGAGATGTGTAACACTCTTTCCAAAATACATAAAACAACCTAATCAATGATCAATGTCGACACAGATTCCAAAAATAGGAGAATTTTTTAATTAACAAAAAATGGTACAAAACTATCGAAAAGACAAAAACGTCGTTGCAATTTATATATTGTTTTGTAGTAAAAAAAAGATCCCAGTAGATGGGGCTTTGATTACTATGGAATGGTATTTTAGCATTTAAACCTCATTTTTCCTAAACAGTTCATTGACAAATTTACACTAGTTGTTTAAAATATGTCCAGATCACTAGAGCGAAGATCTCATTTATACAGATAATGTAGATTTTTGAAAACAGACGTAGGGTAAAATTTGAACAGAGCGTTACGCGTATGTTGTTAGGACATTTATGGCAAAATGAAATGGAAATGTTCAAATCATATACGGGTAACAGTCTCTCCGAATTACTTTGAATACCATATAACCTTTCCCATGGATTCATCGTTTTGGCTTTAATTTTTGACAATCATAAGAATTTAAGAGTATGGATCTAAATAAAAAACAAAGGAATTATTTAATAAATATTTTAGCTGTAATACTTGAATGATTTCCAATAAAGCCTTACGCATTATTGAAATGCCAATGCTCAAGTTTCATTGCTCAAATTTTAAATGTTTTATACATTTTTTGGTACCGTTGAAATTTGGATCTTGTAGCATATATGCACAATGTTGCCTGCCAGACTTTGCATGACTTTTATTTTGAACTCGCCAGACATTTTTCAAAATCTACTGGCAACCCTGCTGGAAATGCTCTTTTCCGAACTGAGATACGGGAGAAATGCTCTCCCTCGAACTGAGAAAGGGAAAAGTAAAAGCTCCCCCAAATCAAAACGATTTTTTTTTCAGCGACAGCGACAACAAATCGCCGCGATTTCGTCGTTGTGTCGCTGCAAGCACTCTTATATGATACTATCTACATCAACGCGATGAAAATTACAGCAAAATCGCGCTTCCGTGGCTTGGGCATGGGCACGCTCATAAAACTGTGCATGCAGCGAAACTTCAACAAAATCACGGCAATTTTTTGTCGCTGTCGTCGAAAAAATCGCGTTCATTTGGTGGAGCCTTAAATCTCTCAAGCTCGTTACAACCGTGGGGATTAAAACAGAGGCGCGTCCACGTTCGCCACCATGGGTAGGACAAATGTTGGCAAATATTGGCAAATATTGTTGCACTGTGAAGAAAAGAAAATTTTAACCCTGAACTGGAAATCGAAAGTAACTATATTTGAGGTGCTTAATCCAAAGGGTGTTGGTGACATTCTGGTCGGTTTTGAGTTGAGTTGAGGAAATTACACTGTACTGAAAAGGGTAGTTTTAGTTTTAACACTGGGGTTGTTCCTTTCTGATATTTCAGAAGGGACACGGAAAACAAAATATCAAAAATCTCAAAAACCGTAAAACAATGTTTTTTGGACTCAAACTATTTTTTTCTGGCCTAAACGTAAGTGTTTGGTAGTATAATTGAGACAGTCTTTAGGACCTTATTCTTAGAAAACTGGCTAGTTTTTTGAAACAAAACCTAAGAGGAGTCAAGAGATAAGAGATTGGTTCTTTATAGCATCAGAGCAGGCATATGTCCAAGATTACATACTTTTTTTAGAATTTAGACAAATATTACTGTATGAGTTTTTTCATGATTTTCGCTAGAAATTTTATCAGAGATTTATTCAGGTATTTTTCCACCATTTCTAAACGAATTTTCCTAGGGAATTCCTTCATGAATTTTATTCGGGATACCTAAAGAATTCAAAATGGATTTTTTCCAAGGGGAATCGCAGAAATGGAAATTCTCCAAAGACTATTTCAGAAACCATCTGAATTCCTCCAAATTTCTTTGAGATTTTTTTCAAGAAAGTCCTAACTCTTCCAAGATTTTATCCATCGATTTCCTTGGGACATCCTCCAATATTCCTGGTCAAAACATTTTCTAAAATTTAATCAATAACTTCACCAGAAATCTCTAGGGATATCCTTTAAAATTGTCATTAGGATTTATATAAGATTTCAAATAGGGATTTTTCGTAAGATACCTTCAGCAATTGTAGTTGCCATCTTAGATTTCTCCTCCCGTAATTCTTAAAGATTTTGTCATTTAAAGGCTGGTTTGCTGATGATACGAAAAATAATCACCTATCTCAATGTGCTTCGAAATATGTTCAAGAAAAGCACATTTTCTTTGACCGCTGTACGCAGTTTAGAAAAAAAATAGTTCAAATAGGCCTCTCGGAAGGAGATTTCTTGGTATTAACTGAAACAAACTTTTGAAGATTGCATGGTGATTTTTTGATAAACTTTTTAATAAATGTTCGGTTAAACTGGTTGTTTGAAGAACCCATCAAGGAATTTTCGATTTTGGATAGAAAACGTGGAGGAATTCTTGAAGAGGCGGAGGAATTCCTGCAGGGTTTCTTAAAAAACAAGCCCTTGAGCTATTGTTTTAAAATACTTTGGACTGAATCTCTATGAGTTTCCTCTAATGAAATTCTGTAAAAATCTATGGAAGATCTCCTAGAATAACAACTGGCGAATTCGGTTGAAGGATTTGTGAAAAAATATCTGAAGGAAATTCTAGAATAGCTTTGGAAAAAAAACAAAATAACACCTGAGGAAAATACTGGAGAAAGAAGTTTTGGAATTCTAATGGATTTCCATGATCAAATACTTGTGAAATTCTTCTTTGTATCCCTTGAAAAATCACTGGAAGAATTTCTTTGAGAATCTGTAGAAAAATTTCTGGAAGTTTTTCTGGAGAGATCCCTATAGGAAACACTGAAAGTATACTAAACAAAATCACTATGATAATTCCTGAAGCTTTTCTTCGGGAATCTAAGACGCAATTATTGAAGAGCCTGTTGTTATAGGCTCCAATGGTTTCTTGGAGCCTTTACAATTTTGCACCTGGATTCAAAGCAAGCAGAATAAAGAAAAAGATAATTTACGCACAATCTTGGATAAAATAGATACTTTATAGACCCTCCAATAAAAAATACAGACTTTTTAAAGACCTGCATTCAAACAGAGAAGAAACTTAATACCTTACATTATTCATTGGTAAGTTAGTTTTCAATCTTTCTGCTGACCTTATTTTTTTTTTTGACTCGAGGGTAGGACAATGCTTTGACTGCCCTAACCAGTTGTTTTCATGCGTAGTATATGTCCTACGGTCCTACCCACTTCCCGCACACTTGATGAAAATAAGTAAACAGAAACGTGTTAATTCTTCATCCCGCAGAGTACGAACGCTCAGTTTGTAGTTGCTCATTAAAAGGGCGAGAAAGAGGCTAAGTCAAGAGCAAGGAAGAAGCTTGCTTACAATTCCACGTTTGGTACTGTACGGGCGTAGAAACCCGAAAACGATCCGGGTCGCAGAGCTGAATATCGACCTTTTCACAAGACGTTTCAAATCAGCTGATTCGGAAGCTGCTTGACAGGTTCTTCGGAAATAATAATCACGTGTATGCACCGCTCTTCGGCAGATGTAAACAAATGCAAATGTCATATGAAAAGGCCTATGCAGCTGCCTCTTTTGGCACCACTTTTACTCAAGAGTTAAGGCCCAAGTAAAAATCGATTAAATGTCAAAATTAAAAAAGCAGTTTTCTCAATTTGAATCGTCAAATCGATAAGAAATAAAACTACAGCTGTTGTATCTACCAAATAAAATGGCTATGTGTTATTTTTTTTTTTTTTTGATTTGTCAATTTATTTGAAGAAAACTAGTTTTTCATAACAAATCAGTCGTACGTCTAAGGATCATTGAGTTTTATGAATTCTTTGGTCAGAACATACCCCTTTCCATATTTATAATAAATTGGTTTATGGACGGCCCATTAAGGGCTTTAACAGAGGTCAAAATAAAGAAAGGGGGTCAAAATACCTTTTCAAGAAATTTGGAGATACATGAGTGGAAATTTTAATGATTATAGTTAAGACATTATACAATGTACGACCAACTTATTCTCGACCAGTGAAAGAAATGTTTGCACCCAACTACTCAGGAGAACATACCAAAATGAACAGCAAAAGGTTCGCGGACTTTTGCTCGCGAGTTACCAAACACGGTGTGATTTATTATGGTTTCGACAGACAAATCAATTGTACTTCAATCGAATCTACAGTAAACTATCGATTTGTTGTCAAAAATATCTGAATATTAGGAACCATGAAGGGAAAATAGATTTTATTCCTCAAAGCCCAATTGACTCTGAACACCTTCGAACACGTTTGCGAATCACTTAAGGTTCGTTTACTCGCAAGTACGACAGATGCGAGCACTCTGATGCTCGCGAACATTTTGTTTTGTTTTTGTTCCGGTACAGCAGACATGTTCGTCACTTTCCATCACTGCTCACTACAGACACATACCGGGGCAGATCGTAGTTTTCGACGGCCAGAATCTCTTGTACTATGCATCCTAGAGGTTTGGTGTCTTTGACAAAGTATTTTGGAACAATTTATACTACATTTTGAATCCCGATTTAATCTAGATATGTCAAAACTGGTCTAGATCAGTTTTATCTTATGCTCCAATCATAAGATAAAACTGATCTACACACTTAAATTATTTCACCGGCCTCTTTAAAACGTTTCGCCCAGAACCCAACAGCTGAGAAATTCTCGGTAAAAGTTTTACCGATAATCGTCAAATACCGAGATATCAGCTGTTGAGTTCTTGGCGAATCCGTTTAAGTGTGTAGACTAGTTTTGACAAACTTAAAAAAATTCTTCCGTTAAGTTGTTCATTGAGCCTTTTTTTGACATTTCTTTCGAAGACACTTACATCTATCACTAACGTGGATGGCGCGGAGTGGCACTTAGTAAACACAAAAAATTGATTTTGAACATATTTCCTCACATACAACTGTGAAAAATATATTGTCACAAAAAAATTGTAAAACATGTTCGTGGGGCTTTTTGTTCTGTCGGTTTGAATTTTTGATGAAAATATGTTTAGATGCTTATAGTTGACTTGATTTTCATGCATTTATAATTTGAACATGTATCTAAACATATTGAATTTAAACAAAGTGTTTTCAGGAAGTTATCAATTAACTAATGTTTTAATATATGTTTAAACGAATTTCAAGATAATATGGTCGGGGTTCTGCTAAACCGCACCAAGTGACATTTTTCCTAAATTGAGTTTTTTTTATCTTCTGGTATAAAAAAAATCAATTTGGGAAAAAAATAAAACCTTTCTACCATAAAAATATCAAGTTAATTAAACTGTTGTACAACTGTTATTTTGTTCAGCCAGAGTGAACCATAAAATAACGCTTGTCATCAGAGGAAGTTTATGTTTCTGGTATAGATTTTGTTTATTTTTTTAATTTACTTCTATATCCTTACAATTTAATTGCTTTTACTAATTTTTACTAATTAAAACTATATATTGCTTCGGTGGCAGTGAAGTTTTATTTTTTTGAAGTTTTATTCAGCTAGACCGCGCTAAGTACTTATTATTTGAAATGGTCAAGTAGGGAACCACTATGACCATAACCGGTACACTTTCCCTAATCGACACAGGAGCCGTTATGAAATAACGAATGAATTTAATCTGATACTGTGCAAACAACTGAGGTGCACTTTGTGCGCTTTAGTTGTTCAGAAAATAGCCATCAAACTCCGTCAGACAGAGAGCACATGACTTGTTCCAAGTTTATCAACCTTCATCCAAGAAATAAAGGTGACCTAGCCTTAGCACACTAGATTACCACTCATAAAGCACGAGTTCGAATCCCGATGAAACTTTTTTGTATGTTGTTCTATCCGATGGTAATGAAAATAAATCAACCTTTGGATTTTGTGGTTACTTTTATATTGCAGTAAAACAGCAGCAGGTTAATGTACAGTTGAAATGATGGCCATTCATGGTGTACACTTCACGCATTGAACTGTGAACTAGTTCAGCAAAAATTCACCGAATGGAAGCAACTTTTTCTTTCGATTTCAAAAATGTTATAGCAAAAAAAGCCCCGTTGCAATGGAAATAATGTTTTTGACTAGTAGTAGGCAAAATTAATAGCTGCCGTCATCTGCCGCTTCATGAATTATTCAGGATATTGTGAAACACTGTTTCTGGACTTATTTTGCTAAAAGTATCATTAAATATGATAAATTTATTTTAAATGATGTGAAATTACTTTGAAAAATTGAAGACAAAAAAGTTTTATCAGAATTATTTTTTTTAGCTGTTTCATACAGTGCCATCAATGAGTGATAGAGTGTATGTCAAGATTGTGTAGAAGAAAGTTACTTGCTAGGACGGTCCTATCAAAAGATAAATTTAATCTAGATCAGTTTTCACTCACAGATTCACAGATCAAATCCAAAGGAGTCAAAATGCAGTATAAATTATTCCAAAATACTTTGTTGAAGACACCAGAGGTGACCAGACCACTAGGATCCATATCCAGAGTACTAGAGGTGTTGGCCGTCGAAAACAGCGATCTGCTCCAGTGTGAGACACACCCATGTATATCTGGTACACGGATAAAAATCTGATCCCCACACCATGATTTACAAATCATGAAATTCATAAATTGGTTAGGTCATAATATCAGGATCACAAATCATGGTTCCTGGAGTCATAATCATGATTCCTCATAAGCGTAACATCTAGTGTGAAAACACTAAGCGGCGAACTTTGCTTCATCACATTCGTATCGATCACTCTTAATTCACGATGACAAAGCGGTTGAGTGGTAGAGTACGTGGCTCACAATCGGAAGGTTCTTAGCTCTAATCTCAATGCATGCTTCTTTAACTTTTTTTTTTATTTTGTCGATCATAAACGGATGCGCGACTCAGCATTTTTGGCATTTGAATCATGATTCCGAGCAATCAGCTACAAAAACCTAACGCGTGTGTTGCGTTACGGCAATCTGACTCATGATATCATGAGTCCAAATCATGGTGTATTTTCATAAGACGAAAACACGCTGTAATCATGATATCATGAGTCATAATCATGTTTTTGGATTCTGATTTCTACCCGTGTATGCTCCCCCTTCAAAGTCTCTGGAACTTAAGGAGAAGTAGGCCGTCATTGATATTTATACGCGTCGTTGATGATTGTTGCTTATTCATCTCACGATTTCGAATAAAAAAAATCAGTTGATTTTGCACTGACACACCTGAAAAAGCATCAACATTCTTTATGCATGTTAGCGCGTACAGTGATACTTTTTCAAGTCAATATAATCTATCAAGGCTGAGTATTATCACTTTGAAATACAAGCTAAAAAGTCATCATTGTTGCCAAAACGAATGACGGGCTACTTAGCCTTAATATATGTGACTCTTAAACTAATCAATTCCCTCTGAATCTTGTACGGGGCAATAAAAAAGGCGCAATGATGCAAGGGATGCCACTCATAACTTAAAAATGTATTTTGCTTTGGGCAAAGTGTCGAGTGGTTACAAAGCAAAGCCATGCTGAAGGTGTCTGCGTTCGATTCTCGGTCGAGCCAGGATCTTTTCGTAATGGAAATTTCCTTGACTTCCCTGGGAATAGAGTATCATCGTATCTGCAACACGATAAACGAATGCGAAAATGGCTTAGCAAAGAAAGCTCTCAGTTAATAGCTGTGGAAGTGCTAATAAGAACTCGAAGCTGAGAAGCAGGCTCTGTCCCAGTGAGGACGTAATGCCAAGAAGAAGAACATGTAGAAGAAGAAGTACTGTAAATACTATTGATTTTGCTTAAGTGTAGTTTGAATCATTTAACCCCATAAGTACATTTTGAACCACCATGCCCAACTGTTCGCTGATCTCCGAGAGCGGTCGGATTTCAGTTGTGCATAATAAGCTCACAAATTGGGCAGCAATTTGTCAAAAATGACAAACGGACAAACGACCCCCGGCTAGACCGGGTCAGCCAGTGGATTATCGTGGAATTCTCGTCAGCCGCGTAGCTAATAAAGATATATCAAAATCGCACACCCCCTCTCGGCTGCTCTGTGGATTGAGCGCAAAACGGCTAGAACGTATCGATTAGGGTAAATGCTATCAAAGTGGAGGGTGCTGACTGAGTTGTAAATTCCGTACCCTTGAATGATAAAACGAGTTGACATGTATCGACTGATCCGTTAAATTCACACATTCCATGATTTCATTGGCATACCATGGATGTTTTTCGTTAGTTGCTCTACTATTGGTACATTTACCCCTATAAAAGGCTCATTTTGCAGTGGTCCGGCTATGGTTATTAACCCGTCGAGACGGATCCGGCTTCGGACATGGCGAAGCAGTAGCTCAATTTGATCGGTGTGCCAGTGGCGGTGTTAAAATTCCGCGGTAAATATTTGTTATAATTTTACTACCGGAAGCTTATTCGTGTGTTTTTTTTTTCTGTTTATCATGCCGGTGTTAGCCAAACAGAACAGTCGAGTCTGATTTATTGCCTCAACAGGACCAGGAGCGATGCGGAAAAATCGATGGCTACAAACTAACAGGGAGGTGCTTTAAGTGGGCTTTGCGAGAATTATTCGAAGGAACAAACTAATTTTTGGCTCCATAAGTGGCTGGTAAAAGGATAGTATCAGAGGCAATATACTGCCACGGAATCAAACGAGCTCATTTTTTCTTTGTATTCATGTTTTTATAATAACTCATGTATAGAATCGCATAAAAAACATCGAAGTTGTTTTCCTATACAAGTTCACCGTCGTTTCTCAAACAGAAAAACGCGGGTACCCGATGGACGAATAACATATTTTTGCATCAATCTTTGAAAAGGTTTAGGAACAAAATGTCGAAAGACAAAACCTCGAATGCCAAAACGTCAAAAGGGACAAACGTCGAAAGAACATAACGACGAAAGCAGTATTTGTTCAACACCGATTTGGAATTGTTTCCTGATATCTTTTTATCATTGTGATTGATTGACCAACGTTTGGCACGTAGTGAATTAACAGTTAATAACTGAGAGCATGCTTTGCCGTTAGACCGTTCAGCATGTTTTTCCGTTTTTACAAGGGGGAAATCTGCAACCAGACTTCTGAGGAGGTAACTCTGGGAGTGTGGGGATGCCGCACCAACGATTACTCACTAAAACCAGCCCTGGCACTGTAAGTGAGCAATTCTCGCTGAATTGCTCAAGTGGTGTAGGTACAGAAAGTACAGACATTACCCTTGGTCACAGACCCTTTTCTTCACGGAATCACCTTACGGTATTTCTTCGGTGAGGGGCCAGTGTGGTGAAGGAAGGAGCCTAAGCAAATTGCTTCTCTGAATCGATTTCAACAATGGCGCAGGGGACTAGCCTTGGCAGGGTTAATCCACTTCAGCCAACTCTTGTTCGGCACTCCACAGGTGTTGTAATTCAAGCATAATGTGAGAGACAGCCGTTGTTACTGCATTCCAGCACATGGTATCCGCATACATTCTCCGAGTTGTTGCTCATAGCAACCGTGTTCTGACAGAAGCAGCGTCAGGTGGACATTCACTTCCCCATGATTTCTTTTATACCAATCTGACACATTTGGTATTAGCAGATAGGTCCATCTACTTTTAGTGGAGTTATCCCATCCATGCTGCCAATCTCTTAGCGTTCTCTTTATACGCGTTGCGGACTCTTCTGCTATCTCATTGGTTGAAGCATTGAACATTTCATTGATGATGAGCCCGATGGGCGTCATCCCGGCTATGATGTACACGGCCTCTTTAGATACCGTTTGCACTTGCACTTGCTACTCTTAAGCACATGATCCTATACCTGCTTTCCAACCGCTGGTTCCTGCCCATTCTAAGCGCTTTTGACCAGATTGGTCCTCCATACTTTAGTACAGGGACGAAAAAAAATCATGCTCACTATACTCAATTCACTGACATTTATGCCACCATCAAAGTAACCGCACCACCACCAATATGATTGCACCAATGAAGATGGCACAAAAGTAGATGATAAAACAAACAACGATGCCCGTACGTCGCTGGTGTTTTTGATTATCAGAAGCCGAAGAGTGTCAGTTTTAGAAAATTGATTATCATTGAGGTTCATACTAATTAAAAAATATGCTGCTTTACGAGTAATGAACGATTCGATGCACGGAATCGATGATGTTGACGCGTCTTTACTGTGCTTTGTGCAAAAATTACAACTTCCCGAAATGGAATGTAAAAAAGTCAAGCTGTCCAGAATGAGTATCATTTTTTGCTTCCGATGATCATAATGCGGTTGAGTATCAGCAGGGTAAAAGGAAACTGACAATCTTGCGGCAAGCGCTTTGCCAATCTTTGTTGTGTTGTCAAGGCGAGGATAAAAACAAATAAAAATCAACGAAGATTCTACCCAGCAAGTATCAATGTAGGCGAGGGTAGATTGAGTATTTTCGTCCCTGCTTTAGTATGGATAGCGCCACGCCAGGAGGGAGCTTGTGTTTGCTGGCAATTACAGCAGAGCTGTTAGACATCATCCTCGATAGCGCCGCTATATCCAATGATGCCCTTTTGCAGGCATGTTCAACAAGGCTAGCGAAGCTGAGTTTGTCATCGATCATTACCCCAAGATGCCTAAGGGATCGCTTGGGCTCTATGGTGCAATCACCTACCGAGATAAGCGCACGTTGCTCGGATTTGCGGTTGTTGACCACCACCACCTCAGTCTTGTGACGGGCCAGTCCTAGTTCCCTAGACTTCATCCATTCATCAACTATGGAAATAGAGTGCGTTGCTGTCAACTCTACTTCCTCCATCGATTCGCTATAGATGACTAGGGTGATGTCGTCGGCGATGTCAACAATATTAACACCTGTCGGAAAGGGCAGCTTAAGTACATCGCATTCCATAACATCGGGCAGAGGATTGAACCTTGAGGTACTCCAGCGGTAAGTCTAACGCTCTTCTGCCCCTTCTCTGTGTCATATAGTAGAATCCTACCATAAATATAGTTTTTTAAAAGCTAACACAACTGCCCCGGTTTCCTGACGCTCTTTTTATGCTCGATTGCCACCTTAGCTATCTGAACGACTGGATAGCGTCCAGAGGAGATTTACCTTTTCTAAATCCAAATTGGGGCTAAATCCAAGTATGGGGCCCAGATAGCCGTAGCGGTAAACGCGCAGCTATTCAGCAAGACCAAGCTGAGGGTCGTGGGTTCGAATCCCACCGGTCGAGGATCTTTTCGGGTTGGAAATTTTCTCGACTCCCAGGGCATAGAGTATCATCGTACCTGTCACACGATATACAAATGCAAAAATGGTCAATTGGCAAAGAAAGCTCTCAGTTAATAACTGTGGAAGTGCTCGTAAGAACACTAAGCTGAGAAGCAGGCATTGTTCCAGTTGGGACGTTACGCCAGAAAGAAGAAGAAGAAATCCAAATTGGTTGTTGGACAGGCCATCTGCACCTTCCGTATATGGTACAAGCCTTTTGAGGATCTACCTCTCAATCAACTTGCCCGTCGTATCTAGTGGGCAGATAGGTCTATACGCCGACGGGTCACCTGGTGGTTTTTCCGCCTTTGGTAGTAGCACCAATATCTGTCGCTTCTATTACATCGTGGCTCTGAATATGTCCGGATCCGCATTTAATGCCGTTTTTATGGCAACATTCGGTCCCGGTGCCGCGAATGATTCTACGACTTCTGCCAGCTTTTCGTTCGTCACCCTCGCACACTTCTTCTCCTTCATCTGCCGCATACGGCGCTGAGGGCCAGGGGCTTGTAGGGTGATGCGGCAAGAGTACATCGATTATCTATCGCAGCAACTTGGGTGACTTCTCTTGGGGCGCTATGGTACAATTGGTCTTAGCTATTATCACTATGTATACTGCACCCCACGGACTCGAGTTGGCACGCTGGCATAGACTATCAAAGCATTCCCGTTTTCGACTCTTCATTTCCTCGTAGAGAGCTAACATTGCCTCTCTGAATGCTGCACCGCGTTCTTCTCTTTGTACTTCTGTGCGTGCGTGTTGCATTCTTCGTCTAGCCCGATGGCAGATTGCTCAAACATTTGGAATTGATTCGCACGACCAGTACACCGGTGGCCTGTCCTCTCTTACTTACTTTACTTTACTTTTGCTGGCGCTACGTCCTTCAAGACATGACCTGCGCCACAATGTTACGCCAACTAACTCGGTCCATGGCTGCTAACCTCCAATTCCTCGATCGTCCCACACTTCCAAGATCCTGCTCCACTTGGTCAAACCACCTAGCTCGTTGCGCTCCCCTTCGTCTTGTACCGGCCGGATTTGAGTTGAACACCATTTTTGCGGGATTGTTGTCCGGCATTCTCACAACGTGTCCCGCCCATCGTACCCTTCCAGCTTTGGCGACTTTCGTGATATTGGGTTCACCGTAGAGTTGCGCAAGCTCGTGGTTCATTCTTCTCCTCCATACGCCGTTCTCACATACTCCGCCGAAGATCGTCCTAAGTACACGTCGTTCAAAAACTCCTAGCGCTTGCAGGTCCTCTTCGAGCATTGTCCACGTCTCATGCCCGTAGAGGACTACCGGTCTTATTAGCGTCTTGTACATGGTACACTTAGTACGGAAGTGAAGTTTACCAGACCGCAAGGTCTTGTGGAGTCCATAGTAAGCACGACTTCCGGCGATGATACGTCTTCGAATTTCTCTGCTGCAGTTGTTATCCGACGTTATCAATGATCCGAGATAGACGAATTCGTCCACCACCTCGAACTCATCCCCGTCGATCGTCACGCGTCTGCCTATGCGAGCTCTATCGCGCTCGGTTCCCCCAGCCAGCAGATATTTCGTCTTCGACGTATTTACCTTCAATCCAACCCGATCTGCTTCACGTTTCAGCCTGGTATACTGTTCAGCAACCACCTGGATCGTTCTTCCGACAATGTCCACGTCGTCAGCAAAGCAGATAAACTGGTTGGACTTATTGAAGATCGTGCCCCGCATGTTGAAGCCCGCCCGTTTCATAACACCTTCTAGCGCAATATTGAACAGGAGGCAGGAAAGACCATCGCCTTGTCGAAGTCCTTTGCGTGTTTCAAACGGGTCCGATAAAGCACCCGATATCTTCACACAGCACTGTACACTATCCATCGTAGCTTTGATCAGTCTAGTCAGTTTCCCGGGAAAACCGTTCTCGTCCATAATCTTCCATAGCTCTTCGCGGTCGATGGTATCGTAGGCCGCTTTGAAATCGATGAATAGGTGGTGCGTAGGGACTTGATATTCGCGACACTTTTGGAGGATCTGCCGCAACATAAAGATTTGGTCTGTCGTCGATCGACCGTCCACAAATCCGGCTTGATAACTTCCAACAAATCTGCTTGCCAGTGGCGATAGACGGCGGAAGATGATCTGGGAAAGCACTTTATAGGCTGCATTAAGAATGGTGATCGCTCGATAGTTCTCACATTCTAACTTGTCACCCTTTTTGTATATTGGGTATATTATTCCCTCCTTCCACTCCTCCGGTAGCTGTTCTGTATCCCAGATCCTGGCTATCAATCGGTGCAGACAAGTGGCCAACCTGTCCGGGCCCATTTTAATAAGTTCCGCTCCAATACCATCCTTTCCAGCTGCTTTGTTGTTCTTGAGCTGTTTGATAGCATCCTTAACTTCACCTATTGTGGGAGTTGGCACGTCTCCCTCATCCGCCGTACTGATGAAGCCATTCCTCCTGCTGTCTTGATCTTCCTCCTCTGCGCCGTTTAGGTGTTCATCGTAGTGCTGCTTCCACCTTTCAATCACCTCACGTTCGTCCGTCAAGATACCACCATCCTTATCCCGGCACATTTCGGCTCGCGGCACAAAGCCTTTGCGGGATGCATTTAGTTTCTTGTAGAACTTACGTGTTTCTTGAGAACGATACAACTGCTCCATCTCTTCGCACTCCAACTCTTCCAGGCGGCGCTTTTTATCCCGGAATAGATGGGTTTGCTGTCTTCGCTTCTGTTTGTATCGTTCCACGTTTTGACGGGTGCCTTGCTGCAGCATCATCGCCCGCGCTGCATTCTTCTCGTCCAAAACCGTCTGACACTCCTCGTCGAACCAACCGTTCCGTCGATTTGCTTCCACGAACCCAATGGCACCTTCCGCTGCGTTGTTTATGGCTGCTTTGAGACTACTCCAGCAGTCCTCAAGAGGGGCTTCGGTGAGCTCTCCCTCTTCCGGCAACGCTGCCTCAAGGCTTTGCGCGTATTCAGTTGCGACTTCGGGTTGCTTGAGTCGCTCCAGATTGTACCGGGGCGGGCGTCGGTACCGAATGTTGTTCACAACGGAAAGTCGTTGGCGCACTTTAACCGTCACAAGGTAGTGGTCCGAATCGATGTTTGCGCCGCGATAGGTTCTGACGTCGATAATGTCCGAGAAGTGCCTTCCATCAATCAAAACGTGGTCGATTTGCGATTCAGTCTGTTGGGGTGATCTCCAGGTGTACCGATACGGGAGGCTGTGCTGGAAGTAGGTACTACGTATAGCCATGTTTTTGGAGGCGGCGAAATCAATCAGTCTAAGGCCGTTTTCGTTCGTAAGCTGGTGAGCGCTGAACTTCCCTATAATCGGTCTAAATTCCTCCTCCTGGCCAACCTGAGCGTTGAGATCTCCGATAACGATTTTGACATCATGGCTTGGGCAGCCGTCGTATTCACGTTCCAGCTGCGCGTAGAAAGCGTCCTTATCGTCATCGTCACTTGCTAGGTGAGGGCTGTGCACGTTGATTATGCTGATATTGAAGAAACGGCCTTTGATCCTCAACTTGCACATTCTGTTGTCGATTGGCCACCACCCAATCACGCGCCTCTGCATTTCGCCCATCACGATAAAAGCTGTGCCCAGTTCATGTCTATTGCCGCAGCTCTGGTAGATGGTATAACCATCCCTATACGTATGTACCGTCGACCCTTTCCAGCAAACCTCCTGCAGCGCTACGATGTCGAACTTGCGGACCCTCAATAATTCGGAAAGAATGCGGGTACTTCCCAAGAAATTGAGAGACTTACAGTTCCATGATCCGAGTTTCCAATCGTTAGTCCGTTTTCGATGCCTGGGTCTATGCCGATTGTTCCGGTCCGAATTTACATTGTATGCTTCCTGTACTGATGATTTTTACGGCTGGCTTGTAAGGCCTGCACCAACCCCCTGTCTCGCCGGAGGATCATCGTGCACAGCACTGTTTAGAGTCCCACGCTGGCACTAGGACGATGATCAGCCGCTCCTAACATGGAGAACAGACGCTGTTTTGAGCCGCCCCTAACATGGAGAACAGACGCTCTAATAAGCTACACCCTCAGAAGAGAGGAGCCCCCCTTCCCTGTCAGCATACGACCAAGGTTCCACCAGGGTTGGTTACCCGATCTTCCCTACGGTTACTCGTATCCCAGGCGGCACCACGGGGAGGTAGGGATAGGAGTTACTGGACAAGAGGCTAAGGACCACAAATGGGGTCTATTTTATACCTGCAGGTACGCGAAGTACCAATGGTACGCATTGTCCAGTCATTTACCACCCTGTCCTGTCCTCTCTAGGAGGGGCTTTTCTCGGCATGCAAGCATCACACGCTCGTGATATCACAGCAACTAGCTCTTCACTGTTTAGGTCTAGAGTGTTCCGTTCGCGCCTCAGGGCTTACAGTGTCCGCCGTCGAGGCTTGGGTCGAGTGACATCGCACTGCCTTCCACCTGCCTGCCTAGCGAATCGATTGATGATCACTATGAGTATAGTCAATATAGACGTGCCAGTGCATGGTACCTTAAAGGTTAGGACTACAGAACGTCACGTCGATAATCGATTCTGCACCATTTCTGCGGAAGGTACTCATTGTACCCACATTTGCCAGCTTTACATTTGATGCGGCCAGGGATTCCAACAATAGTTGGCAGTTTTGGTCATTGCAGCAGCCTCCTCACTCCACTGCTCATGCTATCACTACTGGCTGCCGTTTAGCTAGATCCGCTATCATCCTGTCGACCATGTGGGAAAATTCCTCAATCGACCACCTTAGGGGCCCGTAACAACTGCAATAGAACACGCTGTTAATTTTTGCTATCACAAAACCGTCATTTGGGATAGAGACCATTTCTTGAATTGGGTATCGTCCTGTCATCCCTATAGCTGCTAGCTGTTGACACCTATTCGCCAGCCAGTTCCTGTTGTTGGCTGGTACACGGTATGAGTCCGCTAGTCACACCACGTCATTCTTCGTTTCCGAGACTGGCTGCCAAAGCAACTGCTGGGCTGCATGCATCACAGTGACATTTGGGTCCACCCGTTAAGTGTGCGTTGTCTGCTCGATCGACACATTTTAGGCACTTAGCAATTTGCTTTCAATCGCTTGCCCTATGGCCTTCAGTGCCGCATTTTCTGCACATCTCACTTCTGTCGGGACCATTGCATTTCTACGACTAATTGCCTTTCCGGAAACACTTCAAGCAAAGTTAAGGAGGCTGTTTTGTGCTGAGCCGGCAAACCGACCAGCCTACCTTAAGTATGTCCAGGTTCTTCGCTTTGTTGGCCTAAAGGCAGAGCTGAAACCGGCAGCCTCATTGCCGCCACTTGGGTGCCCTGCAAGCTCTTTCTAAGGTGGATGGCCTTACATGCTCGAGACCTCCGCTGCATCAGTAACCTCATCCAGATTTTTACACTGGAGAGACTAAGACTAGGATCATTTCACCGATTTCTGCCTTATGCTCCGCACATCTGCGCCCAATGGCGATAAGTTCTCCGTGCTTCACGTCGCCCTCAGCACTTCGGCGTATTTCGCTTCCTCCGTTTTGATAACGAGGGCCTTGCCTCGATTCCAACGTTTCGCTGTTTTCGGTTTAGCTTTCTCCTTGGGTTCCGTTTTCGGTTTCCTCTGTTGTTTCTATTTCCCAACTCGTATCCACGGGTTGCTATTGCCTTGCTCCCGTGGTTCCTGTGGCCCATGTGCGTCGTTCGGACTATCCCATGTCTCTTTATTCTTGGCTTTTTTAGCCTCAAACTTGGTGTTGGCCTTTCCACTGTTGCCACGTTCTCTTGATCGCAAGGTTTGGCTCGTGCGAGTTTTTCCGCTCTTTTGGACGGCCGCGTAGGTCACTTTTCCCTTAGAAACCATGCGTCTTTTTGCCACGTATTTATCCTCGGAAAGTTTCCTCTTTCGATTCGCATATCGAATAATATCATCTGATATATTCGCGTTGCCTGTGAAGGATAAAACTTCAGTCTGGCACGCCTTTTCTCTTTTGCCTTCTACCTTGCCAAGTTGTGCCTTGGCTTTCTCGTAGTCCTGCTTTGCAGCTAGGATTGATTGTCGCAATTTCAGTAGACTTATCTACTGAGTCTTTGCTGATATTGCTTTTGCCCTTAACAAATTCAATCATGACATCGAGTTGTCCAGCAGCCACCTGCATTTTTGGGAGGTACTCCCTATAGCGATCCATGGCCCGGGACTGCCATCGATCACCCCACATGTTGCCCTGGAGCGACCAGTGCCTGCCGTCGTCACAGTGTCTACGCTTTTGCCCACGCTGTTTTCACTTAAGTTTATGTTGGTCGCCTCTTTTCTTGACGGGAACCTCAGCTGGTTACTGATGGTTTCAGAAGCCTCTCCTTCACATTCCGCTAGCTGTTTGTGTTGATAGATCATCTCCAATTAGTTCCCCAAAGAGTCGCCTTCGTGGTCCCATGGTTATCTATGCAAGCTAGGGTTGGCATAGTCCTTCATGGGGTATCATGTTCAGAGCCGGATCGGCGCCTACTCCCGCCGAGTTGGAACATCGAAGTGACGGTTTTGAAACGTACTCTAAGGCCTGTCATGGTTTCACGGGACGAAGGCAGCCTGCGCAATTAGCCCACTCGTCGTTTCAGGTCAGTGTCACCCGACTCTACTAAGGGAGTAGAATGTCATCACTGTCAGGCTCAACGCATATTATCCAGCACATATTCTCTTTAGTCGTACGCTGCCAGTATACATAAGTAGGGCCGCACTGACATTGGTTCCAATGTGCTGGAAGCACTCCTACTCGTAGTTCCATGCCTTGTTCCTTTGTGACGCGACCAGTATGCCATAATCAGGATCTTACTGGAATCAATCCAGATATCCTTGTTGGCATTCCTGTTAGTTAGCATTAGAGTAGGGTGCATTGGTACATTAAGCGACACCGGTCGGAAAGAATTGTATTCGGATTTCTGTGGTTTTCATGAAGTTTCAGCAGAGCCCACTGTGCACGAAGATACTCTATGCCCTGAGAAGTCGATAAAATTTTCTTAACGGAGAGATCCTCGACCAACGGGATTTGAACTCATGACCCTCAGCATGCCAAGCCTGAATTAGCAGATTTAAAAATCGAATGTGTTTTTCACCGTTGGAAAACATAGCTCAAATATTAGCTTCTGGCAAAGAAAAATCCGTATGTTCGATTTTGTTAATCTGCTGGTCCAGATATAGTGTGCGCTAGATATAGCAAACTTTTCGGTATACACAGCTTAAAATATGTTGTAAATTTAAATTTATTTTCATGCACATATTTGGAGCATCAAAATAAACAGAAATGTCAACAATAAATCGTAAATTTTTCAATCAAATGCACTTTAAATTTACAGAGGGATTCCACGGAGGCATGCAAGTCGATTCTGATCGATCATTTCAAAAATATCTGAAACTTTGCACAGTTTTTCAGTTCCATCTAAATCGTCATTTTCCGATATCAAATCTTCAAGTTGAGTCACGACTAACTTTTCAAAAGGGTGTATGTGAAAATGGTTCAAAAATATTCAAAAAGCTGCACAGCAAAAACGGTTCGTTCGATTGTTAGACAACTAAAGAAACAAAGTTAGACAACTAAATAAAGATTCCAAAAAATATACACACAGTAAAAAAAAAAAATTTTTTTTCATTAAAAAACATAATTTTTGTCACAAAACCTCAAATATCTCAAAACCCTATCGGAATACCAACGTAATTTTTTGAGGGAAAACGGTCCATTATATTAGCTATCTATGTTAAGGGTACCACATGAGGTTAACAAGTTGTTTTCATGATATTTTATTTAATTATTCATAACTATTATAGCATCTATTAGAAAGTTAGACGCGATCCAGTGTTGTGATCTAACGTCTTGATAGTGTCATATTTTTTATTGTACGTAACTGAAGAAAAATTCTCTCAATAGTGTTGAAACCTTTTGATAAAAGAAACCTATAAGAAATCTAATATTGAAGACAAAAGCTACAAAAAAAGTTTTCTATACAGGTATACGACTAGTTTACCTGCAAAAAGTTTACCTCGTAGAGAACAAGGCGGGTCTATACCCAGGTGATCTAGTATACGTAAAGCAGGTCGGTTTTCTCGGCGCTGGTTTTCTCCACAAAGTTAAAATCTGATTACACCTGGGTATAGACCCGCCTTGGTAGAGAATAGACTTTGTTAATCATATTTGGGAGAAAGCGAGTAACTTCAACAACATCAAAAACATGATAGGTACATACCATGAACATACTCACGAAAAAGCTAAAAATATACTACCACTATGGTTATTAAAGATTTAATTGTAAAATTTTTCTTCAGTCAAGCAAACGACACCAAACTAGTCAGTAAAAACTTAAAAGTGATTTTGTTTATTAAAATCTAACGAGCAACATGAGTAGTCGCTTTCTCAACTGTTGCAGGCCGTTTGCAGAAAAAAAAGTGTTCGAAAGAGCTATGAAATCTCACCGAAAGCACCATAGATAAACTGAAAGCGGCTGGTTATGCTCCAATGTCTACATTGAATACAAATTTACGCATTTGTACGTCCTGCCGTTTAAACGTTGACAAACGGGCAATCTGTACATCATCGGTGGATCAGGTTGCAGGAAGTTCGAAAACAACAACAACTGAGGAATTACTAGATGCACCGACAACAACTGAGGAGTTACCAGAAGTACCAAGTGCAGATAGACTTGCCACGGTACCATCAGCGACATCTGTTTCAACAAATCAATCAGAAAATGAGTGCATCCAGAAGGTCAACATCGAACGCTTCAACGAAGGGATAGCTGGAATAAAAGTGACTCCGATTAAATGGACGAAGATGGGTTACGTCAATTATCCCGAGAAAAAATACCGTGAAATCAACGAAGCTGTACGAAGAAACCTCTTCAAATTAGGACCTGAGGATGTGGAAAATACAGACTACGATGAGGTAATTATGAATATGAAGGAAAGGTTCTAGAATCTAGCCACGACAAGGAAAGAAAAATTATTGATTTTGTCGATGCTGCCAAGCTCGTGGTCTATTCAAGACGCCATTGATGAGTTCAAAACCAATAGAAATACAGCAAAAGAGGCAAAACAATTCAAAAATAACTGTCTTGCAACCAAAAATGCTAGGTCGAGTACTTCATTAACAGATGAGACAAAAGAAAAAATAATTCAATATTTTGAAGACGATGAAGTAAGTAGAGCTATGCCTGGCCAAAAAGATTATGTATCTGTAAAAAAAGATGGAAAGCGTCAAGCAATCCAAAAACGATTAATGATGACTACTTTGAAAGAAGCGTATACACGCTTCAAGGAAATTAACGAAAATATTAAGGTAGGTTTTTCCTCATTTGCAAGCCTTCGTCTAAGGCAATGCAAGCTTCTATCCAATTCAGGAACACATAATGTTTGTGTGTGCACAACACACGAAAATATTAACCTAATCTTACATAGTTTGAAAAGAATCAATTTATCAAAGGATATTAAAATGTTAACTGGTAGTCTTTTGTGTGAAAATACAACATCAAATTGCTATCTACGATCTTGTTCGGATTGTCCAGATTCTTCATCATTGGAAAATACTTTATTCGCTGAGTTTGAAGAAAATTATATTGATCAGTTATCATTTGAGCAATGGGTGACCACGGATAGGTGTGACCTAGAAACTATTGTAAAACCTGTAGATTAGTTTGTGTCATTTTTTTGCTTGAAATTAGATTGTTTAATTCCTCACGACTTTAATAAAACAGAGCAATCCCGCTTTTTAAAAAATACATTACAAGATGGTGAATTTTTAGTCATTTGTGATTTTTCTGAAAACTATAGCTTTGTATTGCAAGATGAAGTGCAGTCCCATCACTGGAACGTACAACAAACTACAATTCATCCATTCGTTATTTATTTCAATGGAAGTACGCAAATTGAACATTTTAGTTTTATTGTAATTTCCGAAGATTTAAGACACGACTCAGTATCTGTAAATTTGTTCATTGAGGGATTCCACGGAGGCATGCAAGTCGATTCTGATCGACCATTTCAAAAATTCTGAAACTTTGCACAGTTTTTCAGTTCCATCTAAATCGTCATTTTCCGATATCAAATCTTCAAGTTGAGTCACGACTAACTTTTCAAAAGGGTGTATGTGAAAATGGTTCAAAAATATTCAAAAAGCTGCACAGCAAAAACGGTTCGTTCGATTGTTAGACAACTAAAGAAACAAAGTTAGACAACTAAATAAAGATTCCAAAAAAATACACGCAGTAAAAAAAAATTTTTTTTGCATTAAAAAACATCATTTTTGTCACAAAAACTCAAATATCTCAAAACCCTATCGGAATACCAACGTAATTTTTTGAGGGAAAACGGTCCATTATATTAGCTATCTACCATAAAAATTTGGTGATGGTAAGCCAATAAACAAAAAAGTTATGACATTTCAAATATTTCACAAATTTGACACTTAGTGAATTTTTTTTTTATTATAATTTTTTTAGGACCGCAGTTTGTTGCTGAATTTTTTGTTAAGGGTACCACATGAGGTTAACAAGTTGTTTTCATGATATTTTATTTAATTATTCATAACTATTATAGCATCTATTAGAAAGTTAGACGCGATCCAGTGTTGTGATCTAAAGTCTTGATAGTGTCATATTTTTTATTGTACGCAACTGAAGAAAAATTCTCTCAATAGTGTTGAAACCTTTTGATAAAAGAAACCTATAAGAAATCTAATATTGAAGACAAAAGCAACAAAAAAAGTTTTCTATACAGGTATACGACTAGTTTACCTGCAAAAAGTTTACCTCGTAGAGAACAAGGCGGGTCTATACCCAGGTGATCTAGTATACGTAAAGCAGGTCGGTTTTCTCGGCGCTGGTTTTCTCCACAAAGTTAAAATCTGATTACACCTGGGTATAGAATAGACAAACTAGTCAGTAAAAACTTAAAAGTGATTTTGTTTATTAAAATCTAACGAGCAACATGAGTAGTCGCTTTCTCAACTGTTGCAGGCCGTTTGCAGAAAAAAAAAAGTGTTCGAAAGAGCTACGAAATCTCACCGAAAGCACCATAGATAAACTGAAAGCGGCTGGTTATGCTCCAATGTCTACATTGAATACAAATTTACGCATTTGTACGTCCTGCCGTTTAAACGTTGACAAACGGGCAATCTGTACATCATCGGTGGATCAGGTTGCAGGAAGTTCGAAAACAACAACAACTGAGGAATTACTAGATGCACCGACAACAACTGAGGAGTTACCAGAAGTACCAAGTGCAGATAGTCTTGCCACGGTACCATCAGCGACATCTGTTTCAACAAATCAGTCAGAAGATGAGTGCATCCAGAAGGTCAACATCGAACGCTTCAACGAAGGGATAGCTGGAATAAAAGTGACTCCGATTAAATGGACGAAGATGGGTTACGTCAATTATCCCGAGAAAAAATACCGTGAAATCAACGAAGCTGTACGAAGAAACCTCTTCAAATTAGGACCTGAGGATGTGGAAAATGCAGACTACGATGAGGTAATTATGAATATGAAGGAAAGGTTCTCGAATCTAGCCACGACAAGGAAAGAAAAATGATTGATTTTGTATGCTGCCAAGCTCGTGGTCTATTCAAGACGCCATTGATGAGTTCAAAACCAATAGAAATACAGCAAAAGAGGCAAAACAATTCAAAAATAACTGTCTTGCAACCAAAAATGCTAGGGCGAGTACTTCATTAACAGATGAGACAAAAGAAAAAATAATTCAATATTTTGAAGACGATGAAGTAAGTAGAGCTATGCATGGCCAAAAAGATTATGTATCTGTAAAAAAGATGGAAAGCGTCAAGCAATCCAAAAACGATTAATGATGACTACTTTGAAAGAAGCGTATACACGCTTCAAGGAAATTAACGAAAATATTAAGGTAGGTTTTTCCTCATTTGCAAGCCTTCGTCCAAGGCAATGCAAGCTTCTATCCAATTCAGGAACACATAATGTTTGTGTGTGCACAACACACGAAAATATTAACCTAATCTTACATAGTTTGAAAAGAATCAATTTATCAAAGGATATTAAAATGTTAACTGGTAGTCTTTTGTGTGAAAATACAACATCAAATTGCTATCTACGATCTTGTTCGGATTGTCCAGATTCTTCATCATTGGAAAATACTTTATTCGCTGAGTTTGAAGAAAATTATATTGATCAGTTATCATTTGAGCAATGGGTGACCACGGATAGGTATGACCTAGAAACTATTGTAAAACCTGTAGATGAGTTTGTGTCATTTTTTTGCTTGAAATTTGAAAGTTTAATTCCTCACGACTTTATTAAAACAGAGCAATCCCGCTTTTTAAAAAATACGAAAAATACATTACAAGATGGTGAATTTTTAGTCATTTGTGATTTTTCTGAAAACTATAGCTTTGTATTGCAAGATGAAGTGCAGTCCCATCACTGGAACGTACAACAAGCTACAATTCATCCATTCGTTATTTATTTCAATGGAAGTACGCAAATTGAACATTTTAGTTTTATTGTAATTTCCGAAGATTTAAGACACGACTCAGTATCTGTAAATTTGTTCATTGCCAAAATGATTAACTTTTTACGCGTTGATAAGGATAAAGAAATCAGAAAGATATATTTCATGTCTGATGGAGCAGCATCGCAGTACAAAAACCGTAAGAATTTTTTGAGCCTATGTCAATTTAAATCAAAGTACGGAATTGATGCAGAATGGCATTTCTTTGCTACGTCACATGGCAAAGGTCCTTGTGATGCTATTGGAGGAACCATAAAGCGCATGGCCACAAGAGCAAGTTTAGCCAAAGAACGTGAGCATCCAATTAAAACTGCAAAAGAACTATTTGATTGGGCGAATCGCAGAAAAGAAGAAGATTTAACAAAATTATCATTTTGTTTTACTACTACTGAAGAGTACGAATTAACGGCATCAGAGCTCAGCGAGCAATATAATAACGCGAAAACGATCCAAGGAACCCAAAAATTTCACTGTTTCATTCTATTGTCAGAAAATAAAATTAAAGCAAAACTATACTCGAACTGTACTGATAATGATGCAAAAGTGTTCGATATTGTAAAAAAATTGAATAACAATAAATAAATAAATAAGTATTAATAAAATGTTTTCATGATCTCATAACGCATACCCAAATCCAAAACTTTTAAAGTTTATATATAACATTTAGAAACTCATCGATCATACTCTAAAAAAAATATCCTGGTAAAAAAAATTTTATTTTCGTGTAATCTGTTAATTCATTTTAATTTATACATATATACATATACATATAATATTTATACATATACATAATATTTATACATATAATATACATAATACTAATGAATACATGAAAACGACTTGTTTAATTCACGCAAGGCCCTTAACAATAAAATCAGCAACAAACTGCGGTTCCCGTAATAATTTACACCGAAAAAAAATTTTTTTTTCTACTAAATGTGAAAATTGTGACATGTTTGAAATGTCATAACTTTTTTGTTTATTGGTTTACCATCACCAAATTTTTATGGTAGATAGCTAATAAAATGGACCGTTTTCCCTCAAAAAATTACGTTGGTATTCCGATAGGGTTTTGAGATATTTGAGTTTTTGTGTCAAAAATTATGTTTTTTAATGCAAAAAAAATTTTTTTTACTGAGTGTATTTTTTTTGGAATCTTTATTCAGTTGTCTAACTTTGTTTCTTTAGTTGTCTAACAATCGAACGAACCGTTTTTGCTGTGCAGCTTTTTGAATATTTTTGAACCATTTTCACATACACCCTTTTGAAAAGTTAGTCATGACTCAACTTGAAGATTTGATATCGGAAAATGACGATTTAGATGGAACTGGAAAACTGTGCGAAGTTTCAGCTCAATAGAAAAATATGAATTAAAAAATTTACCAAATTTTGGTGCTGTTGCTTGGAATCACTCTACACAACCATGTATTGTCCAAGCACCTTTGGTTGAAAACTAATCGAAATGTCGTAAAAATAGATGAATTTGGTTTAATTGGTTGGTTTGGTTTGGTTTTTGTTTACTGTATGCCTCAGTTTACACCACATTGGAATTTAAATATTTTTATCTGTGTAGGCTCTCATGTGGTGCGGTGCTCCAAATTGATCTATTTATCTGGACCGCTGTTTATTCATAGATCGTTCAGATGCGATTAATAAATATGCAAATAAACAAGTCGTTAAAGCAAATCACAGCCCTTCTCGCATAACCCCGTTGCCATATATGGGAGCTCAAAGCAACCGGTCACTGGTTGCGTTGCGTTGTGCGTATTTATCGTAATAGCTAGACGCCAATGAATGTTTAAAACCCTGGCCACCACAATTTATTAGCCTCGCAAGCAAATGCTGGTTTCCTCTAGAGCCCATGTTCTTGGTGCAAAGTGTACAAAAAAGGAAAATCAAATAAACAATGTTAATTAATTGCACTCGGGTTGTGTTGATTAGCTGCCCGTTCTGCGGCGATAAAATTACTCTGCTACATGAACTGAGAAGGCGTCTGCGGAACGAGGGGCTCACCAATCGCTTTTTCGGATCAAATTTCTGCTCATGTCCACCACCTATCGTCCGAGCCCCTCGCAGCTTGCAGTTTTGTAATTAAAACAGCTCCATTTGATCCGCTTGGCAAGTGACTACATCAGCTCAAATCGGTGTCAACCGAGTTGTCACTTTGCAGGTGATTAATAGGTGCAACCATGAGTGTGAGCAACAACGCACCCCTATAATCAAGTGGCTTCGTTTAGATCGCTCATTAGTGTCCCTTTGGGGTCCGAAGGTTGCTTCCTCTTATTGACAGTTTGTACAGGGTTTAGTTGCGATGCGTTGATGAGCTATGGGTGCAGAATAGAGCATTTCCAGCATTAAATGCAAATCGCGAAGACCGACGGGTTTCGTTTTCATTGTCAATATCAAGTTAAAAAAGAAATGTGACATTTAGTGGAATGACGTTTAGTCGAAAGTGCATTTGGTCGAATGGGCATTTCTTCGAATCGATATTTGGTCGAAAAGAATTTATTTGCTTTAAAACCCTTGAATGAATTTACCTAATTACCTTGAATGTCGTTACCTCAAAATTCGTTTACCCGAACACCAGTTACCCGAATGACCCAAACTCCCAATGATATGATCCCGAAACCTGGTGTCACAAGACAATGGCACTCAAATTTATTTTACATTCGGGTTCATGGATTTCGGAGTGATGGCTGTCGAGATGACGGATATCGTGCTGTCAGTATAGACTTCCTTGAATAGCTCCAGATCACCGTGCGTTGCGTAAACATTGGATGTCAGCTGCGCGATGAATAAACATTTTAATTGATCGTAAATTAAGACTCCGAAACCCTCTCGATTTACCCAGCGATTTTCTCTTGCGCCAAGTGGTTCAAGCTACCATTATCACAAGTCGCTTAAAGTGTCATGTATTTGCATTTATTGCGTGTGAGAAGTCGTTGTTGTTTTGCGTTGCCGTTTTGTTTGACAGGCAACTGCCAGAGCGACTGCGTACTGCGCGCGAAAAAGATTTATGCCCGATAATGGTAGGTTTAATCGAGGTAATTAATTTGCAACGATGAACCTCGCCTCGCCTCGGTTGGAACGACGACGTCGAGAAGAAGTTGAGTGGCTAGCGAAATCATCATCAGGTACAAAAAATAGTTGACGAGTCGACCAGGCAATCCCGGGTAGAGGTAAATAACAATATAATGATAAAATGAAAACAAATTTTGCAAACTTATTAAGTTTATTGTAATAATAAACTATATCAAAATGAAGACAGGAGTAAATTGCAGAATGAAAATTTTAAAAACTTTATTAAGATCCTATGTTTATGTCCACTCATTTACTCATTATTTTGTAATCAATTTATCAATAGTAACTTATTTTGTTATTTCCTATGTCTATATTTTTAATGGTTTGTTATTCCAATGGCAAAATCAAATATTCTTGTGTTTTTATGCCATACAAACTAAGTTAGTATTTTTATTATTTTAATTCCTACTACAAACAAATAACAAATTTTGACATTCAAAGATTCTATTTTAATGGTAGAATTTGATGTTCATTTGTCATCCTCCCCTACCCGGGTTGGTGGACTCTGCCAACGAAGAAGACAATTCACCGAGGAGACCCCGGAGTTTAATGAGCGTTAATTCACAGTTGGATTCGCTTTATTTGTATAAGCAGTAGCGGTCGGTGCTTCGGTAATGGCTTAGAGTGGGACTTGGAAAGGCCTAATGGATTTTCAATTAAAGACGAACCGGGCAAAAATTACTGGGGCAGCCATGGATAGGTATGGGATCGGCTTCGTCCGTTAACCCGTGGGGATATGTCTGACAATGGGAAGATCAAGTCGTATTTTAATGTAATTAAGAAAATAACAACATGCTGAAGTATACGTAGAAAATCTACACTGTTCAATGAACACAGAATGTTGAGAACTCGATACAGGAGAAGTCAGCAAATCACAAACGGACTAGGCCTATCTGTCACAAGATTTGTAATATATAAAATTTGGAAATTGGAAAAGAAACATATTGGAATTACCCGGTATAAATCAATATCATCTTAACAAATCAGATGTTAATATTTCCTGACAAAAATAAAATATTGCCTTCAGCATTTATATATGAAATATGGTGAATACAAACCTTATGGATTATTCACGAAGTCCAACTATAAATCAGACTTCTGCCTTTTCACAATTCATTTGAAACATTTTTCAAAATTTCTCCATAGTAATTTCCATATAAACCGGGCCACCTTTATATCGCCACATAGAAAGCTGAAAATTACACAGAACACGATTTTTATGGTAAGGATGGTAAGGAACAAATGGGAGATTGAGTTTTCAAACTTTTTCATATTTTGAATCGTCTTAATGCTCTTCTTCTTATTGGCATTACGTCCCCACTGGGACAGAGCTTGCTTCTCAACTTACAGTTAGCTTGCTTGTCCCATGCAATGCAGACGCGTTTTCTCGGAACTATTGGTTATCGTTCTAAAGTTAAAGATAAATCGGCGACTTTATCGCGGAAAATAGTCACAGCGCCGCTCGTCGGCTGGTATTTCGTACCCTTGTGGTTTTCCAAACAATCGCGAAATGTCTTCACGGAAAAATCGCGAAAACACGTTCAGAATCGATTTCTCGAACATTCCTAAAAAACCCTCTTTCAAAGAGATTCACAAGTTCGTCGCGAGTGATCTTGGACTCTCTAAGGAGAAAGTCTGTAGAATACAGATTAGTCACATCTACAACTGTGCGTTCGTTGAAACTATTGATCTTGCCACTGCGCAGGAGATCGTAAAACAGCATGACAACCGTCACGAATACGAGGGCAACAAGAAAAAATACAGGTTGCGCATTCAGATGGAAGACGGATGCGTACATGTCAAACTGCATGATTTGTCTATGGACATAACAGATGAACAAGTGACGGCGTATTTGACTCAATATGGAGAAGTATTTTCAGTCCAAGAATTGCTCTGGACGGACGATTACGAATTTGCTGGACTACCGACAGGTATTCGCCTCGTGAAAATGTTGCTCCAACAACCAATAAAATCTTTCGTCAGTATTTGTGGTGAAAACACATACGTCACTTACTCCGGACAGCGCGCTACATGTAAGCACTGCGGAGAATACATACACACTGGAATTCCATGTGTACAAAATAAAAAACTCCTTGTCCAAAAGGCAAGCGTGAACGAACGTCTAAATGCATCTGGTGGAACCAGCTATGCTGGAGTTCTCAAGCAAAAGCCAGCTGCGCCAAAAGATACTAACAACCTCTTCACGGATGTATACGAGATCAGCGATAGCGAGGGTACAACGACCAAAACAAACGGCTCTACCGTTGCTACTCTCAAACCACCGGAGAATCCAACTGTTGTAGTGCAAACGGAGCAGATGGACACCACCGTAGAGGGTCTGGAAACACAAGCAACGAATCCTCTGAATTTGTCCACAGAAATCTCCATGGAGTCCAACACCGCACATACCACCTTCAAGCCACCAATACTTCCATGCTCCACTATGAGTAACTCGACCAGCAAACACAAGAGAGATGATGGGAACACTACCGATGACTCTGCAGCTTCTGCCAGGATCGAAGACAAAGTAAGAGACATCACAAGGTTCTCCGAAACACCGACGCAGGATTTGATTAGAATCAATGGCTACATTTAGTTACACTATAGATTCAATTAATATTAACACCATGTCTAATCAAACTAAAATAAATGCACTGCACAACTTCATCCGTCTTCTGGATCTCGACATAATTCTGCTTCAAGAAGTTGAAGATAAACATATGACTATTCCAGGCTATAACACTATGACGAACGTCGACCATACCAAACGAGGTACAGCCATAGCTGTTAAGCAACATATCTCTATCTCCCATGTCGACAGAAGCTTGGATGGCAGGTTGATTGCGTTGCGGTTGAATAACTCAGTTACCCTATGCAATATTTACGCTCCGTCGGGAGTATTACAAAGAACCCAGCGAGAATATTTCTTTAACAATACACTCTCGTATTATTTGCGGGAAGCTACTGAGCATGTAGTATTGGGCGGTGATTTTAACTCTGTGGTGGATGCGAGAGATTCTACCGGTAATAGCAACTACAGTGCCTCTCTTCGACATACATTGCAACATTTACAACTGGTGGATGTATCGGCTGCTCTCAGAAGAAGTCAAAGTGGGTATACCTATATAACACATAACTCTGCATCAAGGATTGATCGATTGTATGTGAGTCGTAGCCTGCGGAATCAACTTCGTTCAACCAACACTCATGTTTGTTCGTTTACCAACCATAAGGCACTAACACTCCGCCTGTGCTTGCCTCATATGGGAGTGGAACATGGGAGAGGATTTTGGTCCATTCGTCCACAGATATTATCAACGGACAATATAGCGGAGTTCGAATTGAATTGGAACTATTGGCTTCGACAACGGAGGTACTACTCATCGTGGATGGATTGGTGGACCATGTATGCGAAGAAAAAAATCCTGTCCTTTTTCCGATGGAAGTCGCGAGAACTATATTACGAATTCAACCGAAGACATCAACAACTGTACACTCAACTTGATACAGCATATGATGAGTATTTTGGTAACCCTTTGGTCCTTACTACCATAAATCGGATCAAAAGCCAGATGCTTATTCTTCAAAGGCGATTTTCGGATACGTTCATGCAGATCAATGAAACAAGAATTGCGGGGGAGCCTCTTTCAGCGTTCCAACTTGGCGAAACACGACGGCGGAAAACAGTAATAAATCAGCTGGATACAGATAACGATGGTTTGTTAACCAACACCGATCAGATTGAGCAACACATCTTTGCCTATTTCCAACAACTTTACACGGAAACCGAAATCGGAACTGGCAATTATTTCGTCATGGAGAGGGTTATACCAGCCGATAGTCTATCTAATGGCCGTTGTATGGATGAGATCACGACTGATGAATTATTCCAAGCAATCAGAACAAGTTCCTTCAAAAAATCTCCGGGCTGCGACGGCATTCCCATCGAGTTTTATGCAAAAACCTTCGATATAACTCATAGACAGTTGAACCTTATTATGAATGAAGCTCTAAGTGGGAACTTTTCGAATAAATTTGTGGCAGGAGTGATAGTCTTGGTCAAGAAAAAGGGACCAGACAAATCAATAAAATCTTTCCGACCTATATCACTTCTCAATGCTGATTACAAACTTTTCTCAAGGATAATCAAGCTAAGATTAAACCAAACACTTGTTGAGAGTGCTATATTAAGTGATGCTCAGAAATTTTCAAATGGAAACAACAATATTTTCCAAGCAACCCTGCCTATCAAAGACCGGATCGCTTCTTTAAAGGAAAGAAGACTGAGTGGGAAAATGATATCATTCGATCTCGATCACGCTTTCGATCGGGTTGATCGAAGATTTCTTTTCCGCACGATGGAGTCTTTAGGATTCAACACTGATCTGATAGCTTTGCTCAACAAAATTGGGCAGCTTTCCACCTCCAGCATTCTTGTCAATGGGAACCTATCACCTTCGTTTCCAATACAACGGTCAGTTCGGCAGGGCGATCCAATCGCAATGCATCTGTTTGTTCTGTACATACAACCACTGCTACGAAATTTGGAAAGAATCTGCAGTGGACCCGACGATCTTGTAACAGCATATGCCGACGATATTACGATCATCACTACAAGCATGGAAAAAATTGAGAGCGTGAAGGTTGCTTTCGATCGTTTTGGTGCGATAGCTGGAGCCAAACTCAACTACAACAAAACGTTGGGTGTAGACATCGGTCACATAAACAACAATACCCGACTGGTTGTTCCTTGGTTACAAACAGTGGACACAGTAAAAATACTCGGAATCAATTTTGCTAATTCTGTTAGATTAATGAGCAAAATCAATTAAGATCCTCTAGTCCATAGTTTTGCTCAACAGCTGTGGTTGCATCGCTGCCGTTCTCTGACTCTCCACCAAAAGATAATCCTTTTGAATACTTGGATCACCTCGAAGATATGGTACGTTTCGTCCGTTGTAACCATCAATAATCTGTATATTGCTAAACTGACGTCATTGATAGAAAGTTTTTTATGGACTGGTCAAATTACGCGTGTCCCTATACAACAGCTAGCTCTACCAGTTGAACTTGGTGGACTTAAATTGCAGCTACCAGGACAAAAATGCAAAGCTCTGCTCATAAATCGGCATCTTATCGGGTTGCAATGCATGCCATTCTACAGCCGATTCTTGAACCAAGTGCAAAACCCTCCAGATCTGCAAGCGATTCCAAGCAACTGCCCGTGCCTTAAATTGGTTGCTTTGGAATTTTCGTATCTTTCTAATGCAACAAAAACGAATCCTTCATCCAGTGGGATACTTAGAGAATTTGTACTAGCAGCAGAACAAGCAAAAGTCGTGAGGGAAAATCCTAACCGGGATTGGAAACGTATTTGGCGAAACATCGCTGATCGCCGACTCAACGGTACAGAGCGTGGTCTCTACTACATGCTGGTCAACAACAAAATTCCTCATCAAGATTTGCTGCACAGAATGCAGCGCGCTGATTCGCCTTCGTGTGAGATTTGTAACGTACCGGAAGACCTCAAGCACAAACTTTCAACTTGCCGACGAGTATCGAGAGCATGGACTATATTGCAGAACAGATTACGTAACATAGTTGTTAATAGAGGTTTCACATTTGAAGATTTGAAAAACCCTATACTCAAAAGAGTCAATCGAGCTGACAGATTGTTAATCCTAAAAATATTCATTCAATACGTAGCCTTTATAATCAATAACAATAATCAAATAGACACTGATACGTTAAGTTTCCACCTTGACTCTGAAATCTGAAGAAATATGTAAATAGCAATAAGTTAAGTAAACTTCAATGACAGAATAAAAACTTTTATAAAAAAAAATCTTAACAAATCAGATGTTAATATTTCCTGACAAAAATAAAATATTGCCTTCAGCATTCATATATGAAATATGGTGAATACAAACCTTATGGATTATTCACGAAGTCCAACTATAAATCAGACTTCTGCCTTTTCAGAATTCATTTGAAACATTTTTCAAAATTTCTCCATAGTAATATCCATATAAACCGGGCCACATAGAAAGCTGAAAATTACACAGAACACGATTTTTATGGTAAGGATGGTAAGGAACAAATGGGAGATTGAGTTTTCAAACTTTTTCATATTTTGAATCGTCTTAATGCTCTTCTTCTTATTGGCATTACGTCCCCACTGGGACAGAGCTTGCTTCTCAACTTAGTGTTCTTTTGAGCATTTCCACAGTTATTAACTGAGAGCTTTCTTTGCCAAAGTTGCCATTTTTGCATTCGTATATCGTATGGCAGGTACGATGCCCAGGGAAATCATGGAAATTTCCATTACGAAAAGATCCTGGACCGACCGGGATTTGAGCCCAAACACCTTTAGCATGGCTTTGCTTTGTAGCCGCGGACTCTAACCACTCGGCTAAGGAGGCCCCAAACACATTATTGAACTGAAATTTTGATCAAAAACTTATTTTGACATGAAGAATCAAAATATTGGTTGACTGGGAAATTTACAGACATTTTTGAAAGTATGAATAGGTCTAGTGCATATTATATGTCCGGTACATTCGCTACCGTGAAATGTATGAAGTTATGACAATTATGAGCGCCATAAACTTTTCGGTGAAATGGGCTATTCGTTGAAACGAGGTATTCGGAGAAACGATATTCGGGGAACAAACATTCAGGAAAAAGTAGCACAACTATTGGCAGGATATTTTATAAGAATACTGGACAGAAACCCTGTAAAACAATAGTGACGTTTGATACGGTATTAACGTGTTGATTCAAAACCTGCAGATAATTTAGTAATGTAGAGGGAGATCCCCCAGTACCGAACAGCACCCAATACCGGACACCGTCGAAAAATTGAGAAATCATGGTCCAATCAAGATGGTGTAGTAGAAGAAAAGGAATCTATTATAGATTCTTGAAATATGCACGCTTTTTCTGGAAAAATAGAGATGTTCGAAAACCGATAAAAATTGACGTATCGCCTCAAATTTTAACTTATTAAGTAATGATTTTGAATATGGAACAATCATCTTGATCTCGCAGAAATAATGGAAATCCGTTATTATTTGAAAGTGAGAATGTATGTTATGGTACAACTTAAAACAAAGTACTATAATTGAACTAAATATGATCAAACTACAATTTTTGTCTAGCACCTCCTGTCCCCCAGTTTCGGACAGCTTCATTTGTTGCATGATATCTTAGTAATTTTTGCAACAATGTCTTTGTTCACTATCTGGACCGGAACTTGGGAAAACACTTCGGCACTAGTTGGCACTTTTCGTTCCTCGATCGACGCGCACTCCAATCACACTCCAACTTGGAACGATCGAAAATTTATTGCTCGGTAGACTTTGGTTTTCATGCAAAAGTGTATTTGATGCGATCTCGCGCGCGGTACGATTATAACTTCCTACTGCTCCGATATCTGAGTGATACAGATGATCAGTTGTGAATTTCTTCACACGATCATAAACGATCTCTCCTATTGCTCTACCTGATAGCAGTGATAAGGATGGGAAGTAATCTACGGGAGATAAAACGAGATCACTGCTGATAAGCATTTGTGGATCGCATCTGTGGTGCCAGAAGGGCCATAATTGCTGCGACTGAACATGGCGGCCGCCTTGAAATCTCTGCATTTCAAATGATAAAAGGTTCAGAAAAATTAAATCTGCACTGGACTACCTACATTTCCATTTCAACTATGTACTTCTGCCGAGCATGGCTCGATTTGTTTTGGATCTTGCTAAACTAATTCTTCCGCTACGCGAAGTTTTTGACACTGTCTTATATACTACGATGACCTTGGCCTACTTCTGCCAACTGGCTATACGACTCGGCAGCTGCCGATCGTTAGTGATGATTGTTTATGATGATGGACTGCTGTGGTAGCTAGACGACTATTGCTTCTCGAAGTGGGCAATATTGGGTGGTTTCTATTTCGCTGCATTCGACCGTTTGCTTTCTCGACGCGTGGAATCGAGCATCGTAGCGGGTTGCTACACGTGGACTGCATGGACATCTATCTGTTGCTTGGAGATTGGGCTTCATCGAACGGATCGTCATTATCGTCGTCAACATCGTCGCCGTCGTCGACGGCAAGTGGAAGGAGTGGCATCAAACGAATCTGCAGATGAGAGGGTGCTTTTTACCTTGAATTTGTGAACATTAACGTACCTTGTCTGAAGAGGAGGCCTCCTGGCCTCCGCGAGTGCCCCAGGCACCGATGAAAACGACGGGATGTCGCTCAAAACTAACGAAGATGGAGATGGCGATGGTCACAAGCTGCCTCACTGGAGTCCTCATCCAGTTCTGACAAAGACAGGCTTCCTTGTCTTCTAGTCGAACGATTATTCGGCGAGGTATTGTGTACGAACCTACGAAGCCAGGCTACCAGGCGAACCATACTCGTGAGTGACGAGCGAAGTGAGAAGAGTTCATTTGGAGGGCTTGCACAGGCAGGGAGAAAAACTGCACTTCTTTCTTCCAGTAGCATGCTATCTATCATTGGTTGAGTTATCGAAGGCTTTGGCCATGCTGAGCGGTCTTGGCGAAGCCAAAAGGGACCTTCGGACCACATCGATTGGTACTGCAACTGGGCAGCTGTCGTACCACGTGAAAGTATATCTGCTGGGTTTTCAGAGCCACCGACGTGTTGCCAAGAGCCATTTTTGGTAATGTGTCGTATTTCAGACACTCGATTGGCGACGAAAGTTTGTTAACGAGAGGGTAGCGATGACAACCAACATTTGACAATCAAAAAAGCGCATTAAGAAGGGTTTCAACGCTGTCGGTGAACTTTTCGTAAAGGTGGCTCAACAGTACAGCCGACGACAATTCTAGACGAAGGATGTTCTGCTTCCGTTTCTTGCGCTTCAGATCTTCTAATGGTGCCACTCTAGACTTCGACGTGATCAATCTTACCGTAATTATTCCAGCAGTCGATACTGAACGAAGATATAGGCATGCTCCATACGCAGCCTCCCAAGTAGCAAAGTTAATTTTATGCTATTCTTGAAGTATTCTCTTACACCAATTCTATAAAACTAGAAGTAAAACCAGTAATTCTACAAACCTACGCTAACCCAATGATAAACCTCTCATAAGTCTAAAGTGGCCCACACTAGAGACGGTGTTGGAGAGCAACTGTCAAATATCTCTTAAAACTTGTAATCATCACTTATGACAATCTTCAACACATTAATAAACCTTCCACAAGTAGTTCTCAGGACAAGTTAAACTCACAATATGTTTATCATGTTGGTTTGGCTAACGAATTTATAAATACTTCTTAATAAAATTATCAATCAATAATAAAACACAATCCAAATTAAAACATTTGTGATGATAACTTTCCGCTTTTTTTTCGATACCTACCTGTGTTTCGGTTGTCACGCTTTTTACATCGTGAATATCATGCATGAAACACCCGAAACGCACAATGCGCCTCGACAATATTGCATTTTCAGAAAAACAATTTCATCAATTTGGTGCCCGAAAATGTTGAACAATCCAGCACACATGGATTCTCCCATCATGGCTCCCTTGCCAAAGCATAGATTATTACAATCATGGCAGTAGTTTTACTCAACACCATCATAGAACCATGATAAATTTTGCTGTACTCGGGCAGGCGCAACAAATATCACTTGAGAGTTCTTAGGCTTAAGGCGATCTTGATGAAGACAAACTAATCTTCTTGAAGAACGTGATAAGATTCGTTCGTTTTATTCAAGAGGAGCACATTTTGACGTTTGTTTATTAACACTTTTCGTTTTTAAAGAAAAGCGTTCATGCTAGATTTTGTTACGGCATGAAATTTAAAGCTACAAAACGACTAAAGGTAAGTATTACCAGCTGTGGATAACTTCTTAATAAGGCCCAGATGTTGAGCAGGGAAAGCAAACATTTAACCACATCCAGAAGTCCACCTTGCAAGGAGGTGTCCAGTGTTCCAGTTTCACTCCTATATCATGGCCAAGGGGAGGAACACCAATGGAATTGGTTATTTGCGTTATTAGTAAGTTGTGCGCCGTGAGTTCAACAACGACTTCCGTGAAGAACAGATCAAAAATCCACGCAAGGATTCATAATACAGCAATCAATAATGTACATATTAGTGCTTTGATTGATGGGGGAGAAATTTATGATCTTCACGGTTAAGAGTTCTTACTCTCGTTCGAGCGCGTTCTTACAGATAAGTACGAGAGTATCATAAAACTGTTGCCAAGATCACTTGTTCTTATTGAAAATGAAGTTTTATGTGATGCATCCGAAGTGTTCTTGAAGAAGTATTTAAAACCAAAAATGGTTCAAAATCATTTCTACTGGGTGAAAATCACTATAAAACCTAGAAGAATATACAAATCTACGATAAAACTATCATAAAAATAAATAAAGCCAGTTAGAATCTAATTTGTAACTTGGGCTGTGACGCATCACAGAATCCGTGTAATTCAACGCTGGATAGAGATGGTGTATAGCACGTCTATCTAGGGATCTCGAAAGACTTGAGAGCGATGGTGTTTCGCCGAAATTCAAGCCAGAAATCCTGTGGCTTTTCGGGAAGAGGGTCGTCCCAATCGCAGCCTTCGATCCATAATGATTGCAGAAATATCTACGCTTGGACAACTACAGGACCGATGAGACCAAGCGGATCGAAGATTCGAGCGGTGTCCGATAGTACAATTCGCTTGGTGATTGGGGTTTGAGAGCTCCATTGTGTCACAGCGTAACGAAACATGTCGGAGCCTGGTTCCCAAATGAGCCCGAGAGTTTTCACCGGCGCCGACGACGAATCCAATTCCAGGGTAGCTCGATCGTCTCGAAGATCGATAGGAATGCTCGTAAAATAATCGATAGCAAATCGTCTTGGACGAATAGTCCGACCATCAATCCATCATTTAACGAAACTCCTGTAGAAGTACGGCATGAAGCATCAAACACGACGCGCAGCTTTGTAGTCGTGCTTTAGGGCTTCAGAACGGCGTGATGTGGCAGATAATACGCTGGAACTTCGTTTTCTTGTGCTGTAACTTCGCGCATGTGTCCCATATAGAGATACTCTTGGATGAATTCACTATACAGAGCCTTCAGTGTACTGTTGAGTTCTAAACGACGTTCCAATCCATAGAGACGCTTGAGATGTCTTGGAGTTTCCCAGCCGATCGATGACGTACTGCTTCTTGGGCAGCGTGACGACGAATCTTCCATCCTTGTCTCGGGTTGTAGTTTGCTGATTTATCTCTTCGCACATGGATTTTTCTACGGAAAAGCTACTCTTCTTGTTGCACGACTCTAGCTCCCAAAATCAAGTCAGCAACTCTCGAAGATCTACAGTTGAACTGATATACGCCGAACTTCTCGAAATTTATTCTGATCTACCAGGAACACGGCCAGAAACTACCCAACCGAAGACGGTTTCTTAGAAGGTAGGACCATCATCTGACATTTTCTTGCGACCTTCTCTCAGCAAATCGAAATAATACTCGGCGCCAATGATCAAATCGATTGGGCCGGGCTCGTAGAATCCAGTATCCGCCAAAAAGATGTCTTCGGGAGCCGCTAATTGTTGGATAGCAACATTTTCGACTGGCAACGTAGCAGTGAGTTTGGGAAGAATGTGTAACTTCACAGTTTCGTTGAACGAAGATATGCTCTGAAACCGTGGAGATCAACTGCTTCGACCATCTTAGATGAACGTACGACGGAGTCACCAATTCCGAAAACTGAAAGATGACTGTTCGATCCATTCAGCTTCAGATTCTGACACAATTGTGAAGTGGCGAAACAGTACTCGGAGCATGAGTCTAATAGAGCCCTGGCGACCAACAATTCATGAGAAACCAATTCCCATTTAGTTATCCGACCGCTACACACCGACTGATATGATAAAACCTAACAAGCTTCTGAAGTCTATTAGCAACGCAACACCGGTCGCCTTAACACCCTTCCAAGTGACAATGAAGCGATAAAAACGTCAAACAACCGGCACACTATCTGTCACAATTAGTTCAAACATGTAGATCAGCACTTCCTGTGAGCCCGATGCATTGGAAAAACTCGTCAGAAATCGTTTCTTCTCGGCTCAAACGGTTGCTGCAGGAGTCTACTCGTCCGTCGGCCACTCGCTGGAATTCTAATCATACTAATTGGAGTTTGCGCGAGCATTGTAAAGGCATTATCATTTTATAATTTGCTCAGCCGGGTCAGTTTCCATCGCTGCAGTGAGCGACCGGGGCTTCAGCTTCACACATCTACCTATGGGCAGAGAGTGGCGGTGAGCGCTCGCGATAATTGGATCAGAAAGCGGATTGGCGGCGTTGCACGATTGTCGAAAGAAAATATGGCCAGAACTAGTTTTACATCCTTAATCAAACAAATATTTAATTTTAACATGTTAATCAGTGTTTTAAATATCTGGGAAGATACTTTTTATTTAATTCGTTACTTATTTAAACCATACATTTACATGCGCAATTTTTTTTTCGAAAATTTGGACATTCAAAATAGAAAACGTAATGTTTTCGACTTGAAAATATCAGAAAAATACGATAGAGTCAATTTTTTTTAATCAAAATATACCTATTTCATGGAAACTCGTTTTAAAATTTATATAAATTTAGCTACACTGTGTCAATAAAAGAAATTGAAGAGGGTATGCAAAATCATGGGTTTTTGTCAAATATGCAATAACAGAAAGCAGTCCGTGGACCGAGTAGTGACCCGATCGTACAGATTTGCAATTTTTCATGTTTTAAGTTAATGAACGTGTGGCCATAGTTTGTTTCAAATTAGTGATGGTCGATTGCACGTGCTTTGAACACTTGGTATGGAATAACCCATATACCAAAATGATAAAATGTTAAAAATTCTGGTAGTTTTGTCCACCTTTTTATATGCAACACGACCATTGTGCGTTGCTGGTCGGTGCAGCGGTAAACATGTATGCAAATCACGACTTGGCCCGTCCAGAGCGCTCAAATTATCAACCAAACCGCGGCTCGGCGCACCGCACCGATTCACTCAACATCACATACGCCGTAGCGCTGGGGCCATAAATCGTTCGGAGGTGTGAAAGGCGTATAATTATTTGCCGTTTTTATGAGTGATCTTATTTTTTATTGTTGTTTTTATCGAAACGGCCGATATCGCGAAAGGGCTGCTGACTGCTGCTGTTGCCGTTGCAATCGCGCCGTTGTTGTTGCGGCTGCAGCAGCGTGTTATGAATAAATATGGTTGTTTGAGCTGCGACCGGGGTGCCTGAGTTCCTGTACTTAGTAATGAAAATCATGAATAGCGAGGGTAAGTGCGTCATAGGCACTGGGGGCTCTATTTTGCCACTGCCGTCCTCGACTCGGACCACTACTGGAGAGGTGCTGTGCACACGCAAAACCAGCTCGGTAGCAGCATGTGTGCCGTGATTGTAATTTTCTAGGTAAATATTGAATTTTTTAAACTCTTTAATCTATAATTGATAGCGGGAACGTTATAATGTAATAATCACCTGCATCTTGCTTTATTTTTTCCTGGTATGTGTTCACGCTAGAAAGGGAATGTCGATCACGGTGATGTACGATGTGTATATTTAATAGGGAAGGGACATGAACCTTCGTGGTTTGCTAGGTTACTAGTCACTACGTTTAATATACTCGGATGACCAATTGCTTCAAGTCATTCTCATTTTAATGGTTTACACTATTCTTATTTTTAAATTCAAATAAAACCCCGGATCAAAAGTTTTTAACTACACAGCTAAAAATATGTTGTGAATTTCAGTTTATTTTCGTGCACATATTTGGAGCATCAACATAAACTGAAATATCAACGATTAATATGTTATTTTTCAATCGAATACGCTTTGAATTTATACCATCATGTGACATTCATGTGACTAAACGTAAATAAATAAATAAATGGATTTCGTTTGAATGGTGCTGAGAGCACAGGCAATGAAGGACGGGACAACGGAGGAAATGCCTTCGTCAGTACTGCGGAAGATGGAAACCAACCAGCCCCCACTTTGAGGGAGGTTAAGGATGCCATTCACCAGCTCAAGAACAATAAAGCTGCTGGTAAGGATGGTATCGGAGCTGAACTCATAAAAATGGGTCCGGAAAGGCTGGCCATTTGTCTGCACCGGCTGATAGGCACAATCTGGGAAACAGAACAGCTACCGGAGGAGTGGAAGGAAGGGGTAATCTGCCCCATCTACAAGAAAGGCGACAAGTTAGATTGTGAGAACTTTCGAGCGATCACCATTCTAAATGCGGCCTACAAAGTATTATCCCAGATCATCTTCCGTCGTCTGTCACCCGTAGTAAACGAGTTCGTGGGAAGTTATCAAGCCGGCTTCGTTGACGGCCGATCGACAACGGACCAGATCTTTACTGTACGGCAAATCCTCCAAAAATGTCGTGAATACCAGGTCCCAACGCATCACCTTTTCATCGATTTCAAGGCGGCATACGACAGTATCGACCGCGTAGAGCTATGGAAAATCATGGACGAGAACAGCTTTCCCGGGAAGCTCACGAGACTGATAAGAGCGACGATGGAAGGTGTGCAAAATTGTGTGAAGGTTTCAGGCGAACACTCCAGTTAGTTTGGATCCCACCGGGGACTACGACAAGGTGATGGACTTTCGTGCCTGTTGTTCAATATTGCGCTAGAAGGTGTTATGCGGAGAGCCGGGCTTAACAGCCGGGGTACGATTTTTACGACATCCAGTCAATTTGTTTGCTTCGCGGATGATATGGACATCGTCGGCCGAACATTTGAAAAGGTGGCAGACCTGTACACCCTGACGCGAGGCAGCAAAAGTTGGACTGGTGGTGAATGCGGCTAAGACAAAGTACATGCTAGCTGGTGGGGCCGAGCGCGACAGGGCTCGCCTAGGTAGCAGTGTTACGATAGATGGGGATACGTTCGAGGTGGTCGACGAGTTCGTCTACCTTGGATCCTTGCTGACGGCTGACAATAACGTTAGCCGTGAAATACGGAGGCGCATCATCAGTGGAAGTCGGGCCTACTATGGCCTCCAGAAGAAACTGCGGTCAAAAAAGATTCACGCCCGCACCAAATGTACCATGTACAAAACGCTCATAAGGCCGGTAGTCCTCTACGGGCATGAAACGTGGACGATGCTCGAGGAGGACCTGCAAGCACTTGGAGTCTTCGAACGTCGGGTGCTTAGGACGATCTTCGGCGGTGTGCAGGAGAACGGTGTGTGGCGGCGAAGGATGAACCACGAGCTCGCCCAACTCTACGGCGAACCCAGTATCCAGAAGGTGGCCAAAGCTGGAAGGATACGATGGGCAGGGCATGTTGCAAGAATGCCGGACAGCAACCCTGCAAAGATGGTGTTCGCTTCGGATCCGGTTGGTACAAGAAGGCGTGGAGCGCAGCGAGCTAGGTGGGCGGATCAAGTGCGTATCGATTTGGCGAGCGTGGGGCAGAACCGAGGATGGAGAGATGCGGCCACGAACCGAGTATTGTGGCGTGAAATTGTTGATTCAGTGTTATCTTTGTAGATGTTAACTAAATAAATGAAATGAATGGATTTCGTTTAGTTTTACTTTGTTCTTATGTTTACACTACTTTGAAATTTAAATATTTTTATCTGTGTAATATTGATGCAGCGTTTCGATTTTGTGAAATTGAGAAAAAAACGAAGCATCAAGTTTTACTGTGGTGTCTAATCTAATATTACACACACCGTAATTAATTGCTCATTCAGCTCGTCCCGACCCACCATACTCACAGAATAAGCCTAAATGCTCACGAGAAGATGATACACTATAAGCTTTGGCCTGAGCATGGTTTTCCGGTGAAACTAATTAGGCTGATACGCACGCTATGTTCAAACCAGCAGATTATGCAAATCGAATCTAGCTCGGATTTTTCCCGCTAGATATCAGTACTTGGTTTATTATTTCATAATCGGAAGGTTAAAAAATATTCTATCGGTGAAATTTTCCCCATACATTTTGTATGGGCTGAAATGTGTAGGAAAACGTGATTTTTATTTATTTGAAGCGTGTTATGAGGTGGAAACCGATTAATGAACGAATCTGCGTATTGAGGATACGGGGCAAATTCTTCAACTACAGTCTGATCAACATCTATGCGCCGACAAACGATAAACCCCAAGACACGAAGGATGCGTTTTATGATTGTCTTGACAAGACCTACGGAGAGTGCCCAAAACATGACGTAAAAGTTGTTATCGGGGATGCCAAAGCTCAGGTCGGAAGAGAGGATTTTGATGAACTCCTGCAGCCGTTGAGTGTTCTCCGCCGATACACACCACGTTTCACTGGCGTATAGCAGCACAGATTTCACATTGGAGATAAATAGTCGAATTTTAATGCGTTGACTAATCTGACTATTCTTCCAGATTCCTTCTTAAACTCGAAAAAGCAACCTTCGCCTTCTTGATCCGTGCACCTATGTCGATCTTGGTACCGCCGTCAGACGCCAATTGGCTACCAATATATTGGAAGTTTTCGACGTTCTCCACTGTTTGCTCGGCTACTGTAAAGCTGGAAGGGCTGGCCGTGTTTGTATCCAACGATTTGGTCATGTTGACGTTGATGTTGAGACTTGCCGCTGAGGAGCGTTCGGCAAGATCGTCGAGCTTACTCTGCATATCAGAGCGCCGTTGAGCTAGGATAGCAATATCGTCAGCCAAATCGAGGTCATTTGAGTGCTCCATAGTAATAGGCAGCCACAGCAGCCCACGTTTTTGTTCACGAACAATGAGAAACAGCTGCGGTGATAGTACACATCTTTGCCTTACTCCAGCTACAACCCGGATGGATTCAGACAAGACCCAGTTGTGCAATACTCTGCACGTAAAGGCCTCATACTGCGATGAGGCCGATGATTTTCTCAGGAGCACCCTTGCGTCTCCGAGCACCCGCATATTTTCGTTTTTGAGTCGGTCGAAAGCTTTTTCGTAGTCAATGAATACCATATACAGGGACTCTTGTTATTCATTGACTTGCCCCAGGATGCAGAGCGTGATAATATGGTCCACATTGCGGCCTTCCTTAGCCGAGTGGTTAAAGTCCGCGGCTACAAAGCAAAGGCATGCTGAAAGTGTCTGGGTTCGAATCCCGGTCGGTCCAGGATCTTTTCGTAATGGAAATATCCTTGACTTCCCATAGAGTATCATCGTACCTGCCACACGATATACGAATGCGAAAATGGCAACTTTGACAAAGAAAGCTCTCAGTTAATAACTGTGGAAGTGCTCGTAAGAACACTACGCTGAGAAGCAGGCTCTGTCCCAGTGGGGACCTTAATGCCAAGAATAAGATAAGGATCGTCTGGCACGAAATCTCGCTGTCTGCCGACGAAGAGTCGCTTCGAATCCATCTCCTAGATCTGGTTTAGGATCACTTTGCATAGGTTTTTGAGAACAATACATAGCAACATGATGCCCGCCAATTATCGCATATAGTGAGGTCACCCTTTTTGGGTACCTTCACTAAGGCGCTTTGCATCTAGTCGGCCGGAAAAGTCGCGGAATAGTTGATGCAACAGTTTATCGGATATTACGGGGCTTGCGGCAAGAGTATCCAGTTCTTCAACGAAGGACCTTTTCATTGTGATATCTTCCAGTCGGCATGTGTTAAATCGACGTCCGATTCTTTCCTTCGTCAACGAATCTGCGCAGACGCACCTCGCCGATGAGAAGGTGATGGTCGGAGGCGATATCGGTGCTACGTTTATTCCGCACATCAAGAACATCTTCTTCCGGCAGATACAGATGTGGTCGATTTTCAGTAAAGCCGGCACGTGAGAACTACGGGACCTTGTGAACCGGACGATGGGGGAAGAGCGATTCTTCGATCACCATGTCGTTTTTGCCACAAAACTCTGTCAACAGCTCTCCGTTTTCGCTCATTTCTCCGAGACCATGGCGTCCCATGACAGACTCATAGCTCGAGTTGTCGGATCCGATCTTCACATTGAAGTCACCCATGTAGATCTTGATATCAACCTTCGGAGTCTTATCCACGGCAGCATTGAGTTGACTGTAAAAGTTCTCTTTGTCCTGCAATTCGGCAGCATCGGTTGGCGCATAACATTGGACTATAGTAAGCTTTCGAACCCGTGTTCTAAATCTGGCGATGATTATGCTCTCATTTATAGGCTCCCACTTCATAAGCGTGGCGGCCGCTAAGCAAAAAGCCAACTCCACGGTGCCGAGGAATATGGCAGAATCTGTTCCGATGGTATTCTGTGTTCTCCAAAGTTTGGTCAACGGACTTCACTAGGATCGGAACTTTTACCAGAAGCTCAGCGCATACCGCAAAGGCTTCATGCCACAAGCTGAAATGTGCAGGGATATGGATGGGGACATCTTGAGTCTGACGATCTACACATAAGGCGAGAACGGATTGTCGAAAAGGCAGTTCCGATTCCGTAAAAAAACTTCGACGGCGGGTGTTATTCGGACGGTCGTTGTGTGCGCGGCGAAAGCGCCCAAGCAGAAGAGGAGAGGCAATCGATCGCAGTGTTAACGATAGCTGTTAAGAACGCATTCAACAGTGCCAGTTGGGAGGCTATTGCCACAGCCCTACACGGAATAATTGGGAGACTGCGGAGGAGGTGGAGATACTGACGGCGGAATCGCCGATGGCTTGAATCGTGGATGGCTGAAGTCAAGCTGCACTTGGCTCATCACAAAATGGAGGTGGTGCTGGTCAGCAACTGCAAGGCGATTCAGCAGTTCGAGATCAACGTCGGAGGACATACAATCTCATTGAAGCGCTCTCAAAAGTACCTTGGAATAATGGTCGACGATAGGGTAAACTTCAACAGCCACTTAGACTATACCTGCGAAAAAGCAGCGAAAGTAGTGTTAGCTGTTAGCTTAGCTAGGACCATTCCCAACATTGGAAGACCCAAAACCAGTACGAGGCGTCTTCTGGCGTCCGTATCATCGTCCATATTGAGATACGGAGTCCCGGTTTAGACTGCAGCGTTGAGAGCCAAACGCAATCAAGCTAACAGGTACGTTCCAGCTTATGGCTATGCGGGTGGCGAGTGCCTATCCTACTATTTTGTCGGAAACAACGTGCGTTATGGCCGGAATAATACCCTGAGTGGCTGAGGACATAGTATGCTACCAGCAATGGTACTCAAGGATGTCAGGAATACCATCAGCTTGGATACAATGGCCAAGTGGTAGCAGGAGTGGAATAACTCGGAGAAAGGAAGATGGACCCACAGGCTCATTCCTAACATGTCGGTGTGGACGACCAGAAAACATGAGGAAGTTAACTTTTTCCTGACCCAGTTTTTGTCCGACCATCCTTCGGAAATATCTACACAGATTCGGACACGCGGAGTCTCCATATTGTCCGGCCTATGCAAATATCGAGGATACATCGGATCCTGTTATATTCGACTCCTCTCGATTCAGAGATATACGAAGCGAGATGATGTCAGAAACCTCAAGCGTCATTTATCCGGACAACATCGTATAGAAAATGCCTCAGCATGAAAGCGCTTGGAGTGCGATAAATAGAGGGATAACGCAGATTATGTCGTCGCTGCAAAGGAGATGTCGGGACGACCAGAGAGCTTCCGGCCGCGATCGGAGTAGGCTAGATCCTCCGTCGGGGACTAGATCGAGTACCCTGGACGTAGCATAGTATCGGTAATAAGTCATTGGGGCTGGCACTTGTCCGACCAACGTCGTGTCAGACTAGGCTGAGTCTATCCGAGTAATTCGCGAAACAGTACCAGCAAAAGTTCGTCGGGGCGCCTGTGAACTGGACGTTTTCTTCCCCTGTAATCACAGGACCGACCTCGGCATCTGTTCATATAGCATCGGTTCGGGAGATCCTCCGACGCCAGAGAAATATTCGTCGGAGTAGGATAGATCTACCGCCGAGTACTACTCTAAGTAGTACGTAACGTAAAACCGGCTTGAGTAGTCGGAGCAACAGTGAACCGGAAGCCATCCTCCAATCGGAATCGCAGGACCGACCTCGGCATCCAACTGGTCAACCAGGAGAGCTCAAAAAGCAGTAGCGGAGAGTCGTCGTAGAGTACTGACGTCCCAAGGCAGCCCAAGAGTAGCCATATTTTCAACCGCCAATCGGACAAAATAAGTAGTCACAGAGACACCGTAGAAAGTTTGCAGTAAGCAGCGTTTTGACGATATTAAGCTCCCACAGCGAACAAGCAGAACAGCTAAAGGCTGAGACTGACGAAGTGCATAAGCACAGCCGTCCCTCGATGAAGTTGTGTGATGTAGTTCTAGGAGAGATCGAGGCATAGGATCTTGAACCTTAACTTGATTTAAGGTGGGAGCTTGTTGGTTTGCATCGTGTACTAAACATATATTAACATTTACTCCGTTGGAATGACACTCATCATATGTGATCTCAGTGGCATTCAGCTGTTGAACAAAGTCCTGCTTCCAGCTTTCAATTTCTTCACTTTAAAGATGCTCTTATTCTTATACCTGCACATTTGGCTTGCGACTAGTAGCCTCTACGGGAAGCATTAAACTCCTGATAGAAATTGAAACAATGAAATGCAAAACGAATGGTTTTTGAATTGCATTCACAAATCTAGATAAAAGCTTTATGTTTCGTTTTGAAACACTGTTAATTTTTACAGTCATATCTCATAAAAAACCTTTTTTTAAATTACACAAAAATTATCAACATAATCGTGAAATACTTCTTGAATTTATCAACTTAAATCTTTTAAATATTTGCCAGCGGTAGCATCTCCGATAGGGGCCCAGATAGCCGTAGCGGTAAACGCACAGCTATTCAGCATGACCATGCTGAGGGTCGTGGGTTCGAATCCCGCTGGTCGAGGATCTTTTCGTAAAGGAAATTTTCTCGATTCCCAGGGCATAGAGTATCTTCGTACCTGCCACACGATATACACACGCAAAAATGGTCAATCGGCAAAGAAAGCTCTCAGCTAATAACTGTGGAAGTGCTCATAAGAACACTAATCTGAGACGCAGGCTTTGTCCCAGTTGGGACGTAACGCCAGAAAGAAGAAGAAGCATCTCCGAATCACCAAAGCATGGGCTTTTTCGATAGCTCTGTGTTTACCCTACGGCTATTTGTGAAGGCTTAATGAAGTCTAATAACTAACCTGAATGTTACCAGACTGGAATTTTTGTCACGATGAGACAATTTCAAACTCAGAAAATTATAAGCTTAGAAGAAAAATAAACTTCAAACAACAAAGCTCAAAATAAGTCATTATTGCCAATGAAGACACAATGTACCTCCGGAACCAGCAATCATCTGTGCCCAATTGCTGCTATTACTCTCCAGAAGCTGGTTCCATTATCATCGCTCTATTTTTTCTCCTAACCACACAAACTCTAAATTCTTGCGATGTGAAGAACTCACGACGGCGAAAAATGAATCATCTTCCGAAAAAACCTATAATTCACTTATCCATTACAAAAACTGACCGACCTGAAACGAACAAACTGGCATATAAATGGCTAATTAATATCACACCACAATTACTAAATTATATCTCGATGCACACGGGACGGGATGGTGCAAAAACCGAAGCTGTGTCGCCACTTTTTCTTTTTTTTGTTATACAGACGTTCGAAATGATGCAGCAGCTTTCAAACCACCATCGCCTGCAAAAATAAGTCATTTATCCGATAGAGAGAGGGCACATCATGATTTTTGGCTGCCGGTACCTTCGGGTGCAGCATCTGTCAAACGCAATTGACTTTTTTTTTGCTGTCGGCTTCCGTTGATGTCTCCGGCTACCGATTCTGGGGAATGATGCCATTGTTAGTGAGCGGTAGCACTTTTTCGGGATAAAATTAATTCCAAGGACTGTTGGACCCTTTATGTGTGTCTTGTACCCCCTATTATCTGAGGGATTAAACTCGATCGTGGCATTACGTAATGACCGGTCATTTGCGACACATGCAGTCAGGTGTTGTGGCCGAGTCAATTAGTCAGCTGACAATTGAGAATTGGCTGTAGGAGGTATTGCGACCGATGATTGGAATTAGAGTTATGTTTTTACCCTTAAAAGTCAGATAAAGGGTACAGACATTGTGTGAGCGTAGGTTCGATACATGGTTCAGTCCGGAAAACTTTTCGTGAGGAATTCATCTATCGATTCTTCCACAGTTGTTCGTTCCTTTGTGTTTTTGAAGATACCACTAAAAATTTACTATGGATTTCTCTATGATAAGCTCTCATTTAATAACTGTGGAAGTGCTCATAAGAACACTAAGCTGAGAAGCAAGCCTTGTTCCAGTTAGGACGTAATAACAAAGAAAAAGAAGAAGAACCACCCTTAAAGTGAGGGCTATTTAATTCACATCATTCGCAGTACTGACAAAAACATTTCTTCCATTGTCTTAACCTTCATTGCCTGCAAACTCAGCTCATTCTGGTGTTCTTCGACATGCCGTTTCCACCTTTCGATCATCTCACGTTCGTTCTTAAGATGCCTCCATCCTTATTTCGCGGTGCAAAGTCATTGCAGAATACAATAAGTTTCTGGTAGAAATTCTGCAAAAATAAAATTCCTTCGTATTTCAGACTACAGACACCGCATAACAAACACCCCATGACCTAACCGTGAAAAATAAACAAACTTCAAGTGCACCATCCAAAACCAATTGCCAACATCGTAGGCAGTAGCGAAAAACAATTTTCCACTTTTCATGCCCGAAGGCAAAAGCAATTACCCACCGTATCGTTTTGATTGCTTTCCAATTTAAACCCACTTCCACCAGCCCCTTCACAGTCGCTTAGCCCACAACCCACCGATCAAATCGATAACGATGACGATCAAGCCAATTGACAGCTTCTTCCGCGGCGAGTGTAGAGGAATGTTGCACACTGGGTACTGGCTGAATGCTCTTCTTGTGTAAACATGCAATGCGGCGTTGGTGCAGCCGAACAGCGAAACGATAGCTGCTAGACACTTCACCGGTTGACAGGTCGAACCTTCCGACGGTTACGAAGCGCCCATAATACTTGCACACAACACGGGAAGTCTCGTTTCAATACCGTCGTCCACCGCCACCGCACACGAGAGGGAGTAAAATTGAAAAATAAATAAATAAAGGTACACAAAACAAACTTGAATCAACAAAACGGGCTTTTTGTAGAAACGAGCTTCCAACGGAACCGCCATGCCATGGGTCGAATCACGCAACCGACCCACCCGCTTGATACACACGAAAAAATCAAAATAGCAACAATATGTTTTGTACTTTTATTTTAAAACTATTTGGTGTAGAATTTTGATGTCCACTGTAAAGCTGGCACAAATACAGGAATGATTCACGTTGCAAACTGGAATATACTTACCTTACCAGTCAGGCTAAGGCCTGGGTGGCCTCTGCTGTACGTAGGAGACGTCTCCATTCGACTCGGTCCATGGCTGCCCGTTGCCAGCCACGCATTCTGCGAAGGGTCCGCAGATCGTCCTCAACTTGATCGACCCATCTTGCTCGCTGCGCACCACGTCGTCTTGTGCCGGTCGGATTGTTTTCGAGAACCATTTTCACCGGGTTGGTATCCGACATTCTGGTGACATGCCCGGCCCACCGCAGCCTCCCAATTTTTGCGAGGTGGACAATGGTTGGTTCTCCCAGCAGCTGGTGCAATTCATGGTTCATCCGCCTTCTCCACGTTCCGTCTTCCATCTGCACTCCGCCGTAGATGGTCCGCAACACCTTCCGTTCGAAAACACCAAGGGCGCGTTGATCCTCTGCACGTAGGGTCCATGTTTCGTACCCATAGAGGAGTACCGGTCTAATCAGCGTCTTGTAGATGGTCAACTTCGTGCGATGGCGAACTTTGCTCGATCGGAGCGTTCTGCGGAGTCCAAAGTAGGCACGATTTCCAGCAACGATGCGTCTCTGGATTTCTCTGCTGGTGTCGTTGTCGGCGGTCACCAGTGAGCCCAAGTACACGAATTCTTCGACAACCTCGATTTCATCACCGTCAATATGAACTCGAGGTGGGGGGCGTGCCGTGTCTTCTCTTGAGCCCCTCGCTATCATGTACTTCGTCTTTGACACATTGATGTTCAGTCCGATTCGCCTAGCTTCAGCCCTTAGTCGGATGTACGTATCCGCCATCGTCTCAAAGTTCCGTGCTACGATATCAATGTCGTCGGCGAAACCAAGTAACTGAACGGACTTTCTGAAAATCGTGCCACTCGTGTCTATCCCCGCTCTTCTTATCACACCCTCTAAAGCAATGTTGAACAGTAAACACGAAAGGCCATCACCTTGCCGTAACCCTCTGCGAGATTCAAAGGGACTCGAGAGTGTCCCTGATACTCGGACTACGCACATCACTCGCTCCATCGTCGCCTTGATCAATCTTATCAGTTTGTCCGGGAAACCGTATTCGTGCATAATCTGCCATAGCTGTTCTCGATCGATTGTATCATAGGCCGATTTAAAATCAATGAATAAATGATGTGTGGGTACATTGTATTCGCGGCATTTCTGCAACACCTGGCGGATGGCGAATATCTGGTCCGTTGTTGCTCGTTCGCCCATAAATCCTGCCTGATATTGTCCAACGAATTCTCTAGCAATTGGTGATAGACGGCGGCATAGAATTTGGAAGAGTACCTTGTAGGCGGCGCTCAAAATTGTGATCGCACGATAATTGGCGCAATCCAACTTGCCGCCCTTTTTGTAGATGGGACACACGACACCTTCCATCCACTCCTCCGGCAATACTTCCTCCTCCCAAATCTTGGAAATAACCCAGTGCAGCGCTCTTGCCAGTGCATCACCACCGTATTTTAGCAACTCGCTAGGAAGTTGGTCCACTCCAGCGGCTTTGTTGTTTTTCAACCGTCTAATCTCCGTTTCTACCTCTTGGAGATCTGGAGGCGGAAGTCTTTCGTCGTCCGCGCGTGCTCCCAAAGTTATTTCCGTGCCACCTCCGCTACTGGCCACATCACCATTAAGGTGCTCGTCGTAGTGCTGCCGCCACCTTTCGACCACCTCACGTTCGTTCGTGAGAAGATTTCCGTCAAAGTCTCTGCACATGTCGGCTTGTGGCACAAAGCCTTTGCGCGAACGGTTAAGCTTCTCGTAGAACTTCCGTGTGTCTTTAGCGCGGAACAGCTCTTCCATCGCTTCGCGATCTCGTTCTTCTTGATGGCGCTTTTTTCTTCGGAAGATCGAGTTTTGTCTGTTCCGCGCCTGTTTATACCGTGCCTCGTTCGCTCTCGTGCGGTGTTGCAGCATTCTCGCCCATGCTGCATTCTTCTCATTTTTCAACTGCTCGCATTCGCCGTCGTACCAGTCATTTCTCTGATTCGGGGCCGCTGGACCTAGTGCTGCAAACTGGAATATACGCATCATGTATTGTTGTAGCATCACTCCTTATCAGAGCGTCGATGGGCGCGTGGTGTACATACGAGTCTATCAGCTGCCAGGTTCTTGGTTCGATTCATGGTTGCTACGAAAACTCTATTTGTTTTAAAACTTTGCCTTCTTAACGTTACTTTCTTGGTTGATGAATTTAAATCCGATTCATTGACGCGATTTGCCATAAGGCGTTTATGTGGATTTAGACAGTTTATTAGCCTGAGTGTTTGTGTGGACTGTTAACATTTCAGCATAAATTCATGAAATAAGGCCGATACAAATTTGATTAACCATGTTGTATAGAAGCTACCAGATCAAACATCAGAAAAACAGCGTGGTGCCGTTTTCATTCCGCTGAGTGTAGTTTTGCAAGTACCGGGCTGAGTTCTGAAATCTGACTCATTTTAGTTTGCTGTTTGCTCGCGCTTGCAAACAGCAAACCGATTACCGAACTCCATTACGATGTCGTCTGCTAGCTACTACTGAATCATACCTTCACGTTGTTGGGTTGACCCACTTGGTCGAGTGTGCGGCTTGACAAACAAACGGGCATGGCACAGCCCTCTTCCATACTGTAATACGTCGCGCTGCACTGCTATTTGTTGCAATTATTTTGATTATTTCGTGTTTGTTTTTCTTCCATAACCGGTTTTAATTTGATTGTCCCGCTTGGTTGCACTGTTCAAGCCTTCCAACGAACGTCAACCTGCCTCGTTTATTAGTGTCATCGTTTGTTGGTTTGTTTGGCTGATGCTAAGTAGAAGCTGAAGTTTTGCGTAAGCAGATAGGATTGGAATCAGAGTTTTGAGAGGCCCTACGTTGTGATTAGTTTTTGGTCCCGAAGGGGCAGACGAATAAACGAACGATTTATCTATAACTGATTTATTTCCTCCTCTGAAAGACAGTGCTCCTGCGTTTACATATGGTCGGCGTTAAATCAGAGTGGACCAAGTGACATTCTTCATATTATGAGACAAATAGGCTTGAAGTCTAACACTCTGTAATTTTTTAAATCATTTAAATTTTGGTTCAATATTTCTACACATCTCTGTGTTATATTCATGTGAAGTAATAATCATGAAAAATCATAATCCAAACTGCTGATAGAATGATTTTTTAATGGACTTTGTGCACTTGGTCCACTCTGACTGAACTAAAGACCACCGTTCAGTGAGTTGGTTCACTTTGACTGAACAATTTCCAGGAAAATAACAATCATTTATGCTTGCATGGTCAAACTGGGTGCATACCTCTAAGATAAACAGATTGCCAAGACCCTTCGACACCAGTATCGAGTTAGTATATTTTGACAGATGCACACCGTGTACTAATCGGTCTAGCAATTGAGGTCCATAAACGCATACCTGTCAATGGATACAAACTCTAGCGGAATGAAATGGTTTATCACTGAATTCGGTTCGAAGATTTATCATCATTTTGAAATATTATGATATTATTTAGTCAAGATTCAGCAGAAGTTAACCTTAAATAACAATGTTCGAAACATATCATGAAATCAATGCTTTCAAATAGTAACAGAATTGCATATCCTACTTAGGAATATGCTGCCAGACATTATTTTCCAGTGAAGATAAAAGTTCTGTGTCTCTATCGTTACAATCGGGAAACAATATTGGGCACAGTGCAAAAAAATGCATATAGAATATGAATTCAAATAATTCATCATTAACCTTTACGTCTCAGAACCTCGACAAGGCATTTTCTAATAGATGCCATTTCATCTATTTTCATTCGATTTTTTTAAGTCACGATCAATTGCCTTTGAAAAGGTACATGCTCTTAATCGTGAATGGCTAATGCAAAATTTGGGATCATGCCGAAAATATTCCGGGTTCTACTGGGGTCACGACGGTGCCGTAATTGAGAAATGTGATTATTTTTTGTATTATTTCAATTACAGCACTGTTGTTTCAAAATACAACGTATTAATAGTAGTTTACGGCACAAGTTGCAGAATGATGATTTTTACAGCACGAGTCGTAAATATATCCTACGAGGCTTGCCGAATAGGATAATTACGATGAGTGCTGTAAAAATCGAGTTCTGCAACGAGTTACATACAACATTTTTTGCAATTTCGTAGAAGACCACTTCAGGGTATCAGAAATGATATCGGAATGCATTCACCATTATTTCACAATTTCTGAAAAACTGTTGTGTTATGATTCATTACGCAACTCAAAATAGTTGCGTAATGTGAAAGCGTTGTGTAGTGAATCATTACAGCACTGGTTTCAGTTGCGTTATGACTATTCCCGCACAGCATACTTCAGTCCAGAAAAGTAGGCCGTTACATGACAGATTGGCGTGATGAAAAACAGCCTATTACGATGAGAAATTGCAAAAAATGATTTTTGCAATTTTGACGCTCAACAACGATCGGCTACGGGACACAGAAGCAGCCCAACAATACGCGCAGTAGTTAGAAGTGGTCCTGCTAACGGAAGAGCAGCTTAGCGCCACCTTAATAGTATGACGAGTATAATAGTACTATGAGCTTTGGAAAGTAATAAAATTTTCAACTAGAAATAACTTTCAACCGACAGTTTGCAATTCCAACACCCTCAGTTTTATCTTGCTGAATAGCTGCACTTTACATCAAAATTGTATTACTGAACTCATAAATGTTACATGAGATGGCAAACATATTTTTGGAAACTGCACATAGTGTAGATGTATCGACGAGAATAATAAATTTGACAACATTTTTTACGCACTTAAAGCTTTAAAATGTACTGTCCGAAAAATTTGGATTTCTTCGATTTTGATAGATTTTTCCATATAAAATTCACGACAAGGTTATTGTTAAGCTTAAACCGTTAAGGTTCATATAAAATGTATGAAACAACATTCGGCGGCGAAATTTTTTTTAAACTTATGCTTCTAATAACGAAATCCAAATATTGAAAAGATTATTCGACAACAATCAAGGTTTTGACACCGTGGGGCATGTTCTTATTAAAAGATCAGTGGATATTTTTTCAAAGTATATCTACTGACACTCAATAAATTTTGCCAAGATTTAAATCTTCCACGTTCAAGGGCTCATGGAATGCTTTAGGTGTTAATCATGAAATTTCCTATCCTATTTCACCCCGCAGCATTTTTCTGTACAAGAGATAATGTTCAAATTTAGGCTGATGAATGCAGAATCAATCAAATATATCCAGCATATCTCAGAATTGATTCAAAAATTAACAAAATCACAATCTGAACGTAGGGTAAGTGTTCCCTTAGTTGTAGGTGTTCCTATAGTTGCGGTAGTGCCGTTTTCACTGATTTTATTACATTAACCACAGAACCGACACTGCCAATCGGCGTATTGGCTTGTTGGTACACGGAATAGGTGAAACAGCGTTCAAACTGCTTTAAAACTGATGAAATATCACTAAAATAGCTAAAACTTTACTTGCTTGTACCAATAGTTGCGGTAAAGTGTTCCTATAGTGGAGGATCTCATAAGAAAACCACGCATACCGCAACTATAGGAACACAAATTAAAAATATACCGCAACTAAAAGGAACAGTGTACCTATAGTGGAGGTACTGCTGTTTGCGTTTGACGTGTAAATCTTGCTCGAATGCGTTCCAAATGCGGTAACACAAACTAATCGAAGGACACTTAGCAACCATGATCCATATCACTGCCAACCTAGAAAAGAAAAACGACCTTTGACTTCGCCTTGCTTGTTGAAAATCTTACCGCATTTGGTGTTCCCGCATTTGCATTTCAAACGCACACAGCAATATTACTTTTCACTGACATGCCGTGGGTTACTGCGATGAAATAATTTTTCTCATTAAGTCAATGGTCGTTACATCCCGTTACAACATAAACATTAGAGTGGTTCAAAAAATCGTTTTTGCTCCACACCGCTCATTCGATTCTAGATCAAATTTTGAGTGTCCTCCCAAAATTTGAGCTCATTTGGATGAAAACTGAGACTGCACAAGCCCTTCAAAGTTTATATGGGAATTACTATGAGAAAAGCAACCAATTCATTCAATCGGTCATAGTGTTTGCCCATGTGCTCTTGGGGATTAGAGCTACGTTGATACTGTGAGATACAATAATCAGCTACAACTTTGCCGAAGACCGTTTTTACATCGGACGCCCTAGTAATTAGTTATTGATTTTTGAATGAGTTGTAAAACTTTGGCTATAATGATTGGGCTGCACTACAGGCATCACTGGATATATGCAGTAAAACATAGTAGCCATGATTTGTGCGTGCTATCTTTCGCGCCAGGTGCAGCAATGTTGCCTGTTCAGAAGTTAAATGAGCACTGCTGAAGAATTTGTGACTGGATATAAATCAATAACTAATTACTGAGGCGTTCGATTTGAGAACGGTCTTCGGCAAAGTTGTAGCTGATGAATGTATTTCACAGTATCAACGTAGTTCTAATCTCCAAGAGCACATGGGCAAATACTATGACCGATTGAATGAATTGGTTGCTTTTCTCATAGTAATTCCCATATAAACTTTAAAGGGCTTGTGCAGTCTCAGTTTTCATCCTAAAGAGTTCAAATCTTGGGAGGACACTCAGAATTTGATCTAGAATCGAATGAGCGGTGTGGAGCAAAAACGATTTTTTGAACCACTCTAATAAACATGTACATTAATGGCGCTTCTTGAATTAAGGCGGTTAAATGACGTTCAATCGTGCTTAATACCTCCACATCTACCCTATTTCAACCACCAACGTTAAGTACAATTAATAGTATTCTATCAGAAAAATATTTAAACTTCCAACCATAACGAACATTTATTCCATATTTTTGGCGCAGTAGATATCCAATTCCTATTATAGGGCACACAACTTTCATTCTTGCAGGCAAATATAATAAATATAATAAAATACAATATAATACAGATAATTCCAGAGGTTTTGTTTTGTAATTCTCATCTGCGTCATCCTCAAAAAAAAAAAACTTTAAAATATTGATAGTCTGATTGAAGAATGTATAGTTTTGAAAGACAAGACTAAGTCCGCGTCAAAGGTAAAAACTTACTTCCAAATTCGAATTAGTGAAAATCGCTAGATCCTCGAAATCTGCGTAATCGTAACAACCCTGTACATCGAGATTTTCACTTCTTAAGAAATCCTTGTACTACCTACTTTCAGAAGAAAAAAAATTACTACCCTACTACCAACTTTCCATTCATAACGCCATAGATGCTCTTCAGAATGGCGTCACTAATTTAGGGCCCACCATTAACGTTCCCGACTACCTAGTAGCTTGTTAGAACAAATTCATAGAAAGAATAACAGTTGTTAAGTATGCAAATTTCCAACTTAAACAACTGCTTCGAAACAGGTCCCAGCATGACCAAACAGACAGTTTTACATTCAACTCTTTGCGTGCCATTCATAAATGCTCAGGATGCTGAGGGCCGGCTAGAAAAACAGATCATTCCAACAGAACGAATCGGTTTTCCCCGTCAATCGAAAAGGTGCTTCGGCTCCTTATTTTTCTGTCGTTTCAAAACCATCAGCTTGGGAAAAACCATCCGTTGATTTCTCTTTTACCTCACAGTGCAGCGTCAGGGCGAATGAGAAGCCAAGAAGCTGCACCGGATTTTCTTTTTGAGGTGCAATCGTTACCTGGTGACAAGTGGTCCAATATTTGCTAATAATTGGGCGCAATTGAACGGGATGAATGGCTGGGGGAAAATCCCGACTCGGATCGATTGTTGGACACGGCTGTTGTGAATAAAAGCAGGGATTTTTTTTTCCTGGGACGATGGATGAGACAAACGAAGTTCATTCATACCTTTCATTGCACTAGGTAGCTACTACGGTAATTTTTTTAAGTGAGGATGATTTAGATCAAGGATGTTCTTGATGATTTTTTTTTTATTTGGGAAGAGGTTGTACCTGACAGAAAGAAAATCAAAGATTTGCTTTGAGAAATTGTTTGATCGGGGAATTTAATTGCCAATATGCGAAACTTGTAATTTGTATCGATGGGGTTTTCTTAAACTGGGTTTTAATTGCAGTGGTTCATGAACAGCCAGTAACGGAAGCATAGGGCGGTTCAAATAACAAGTTGGAAGTTTTCTTTACTTGAAAAAAGGTACAAAACATTAAATGTGTTTTAAAAAGAGTTAGATACATTTGTTTAAATGTTCTATGCTACAAGGGTAATAAATAGATGAGTATACAAAAGCTTTTGCGTTATGAAGTTCAATAATTTTCACAATTGGTTTTTAATTAAAAAAATGGGTAGTCAAAAATGTTTAAGATTTTTCTGATATTGCGTCGTTTGGCTATTCAAACTTTTATCAGGCCACTTTGTATAATAATCAATACTGTCACGTTGAATAATTTGACGTTGAACGTTGAACTTCATTTATCATTTATTTAGGTTGAACGGAGAACGATTTAGGCATACCTATGTTCATAAGATTAAATGAGAAACACGTATTTGTTTCCAGCGAAAGCGCAAAACGTGAAACAATACTCAGATTCTGTGGAAAGCAGAACGATAACTTCTAATTGTAGTGCTTAGTTTAATATAATATAATAAATAATCATAATTTGTGAAGTTTGAATATATTTTGTTCCATCCTTTAACTAAATGTGGACAAATTTCCACCTCGACTGCACAATTAAGATTTGATAACGCCCGGAGCTGAGTCAAATGCAAAGCTTGTTAAAACTAACGATCGAGTGAGGAATCCGATAAATTTCCAAACAATTTCCGCTCGTTTCAATTAACTGAACTATCCGACGACTTCCTGTAAATCCTGGCACAGCAAAACTATCGCCGTTTGTGCCGCGGCTCATCTGAACAAATATGAAAATGAGCCGAATGAGGTGCAATAAAATTATTAATATAAATTATAGGATTATAATAACTCGCATCCTCCGTCTGTTTGTGTGTCGTCGAAGCCGCGCAGCTTTGCTCGGTGCCGATCGCGCATCAGCGAAGCTGCTAGCGATGACCGGCCATTCGCCTCTGCACGTTGGGGCTCCCCTTCAGCCCTCTGGATCAGTCCCCCCAACGAATCCCATCCCGCGGTGCCATTTTCTTCGATTCCCTTATTTATGCTTTGTTTGTTCATGCCGGCTGTCAACTCTTCTTTCATCTCGGTTTCTCGCTCGTTGCCGAGTGAATCTTTTCCCCGTTTTGCATTTCGAGTCTCCATTCGTTCGTTGACTCGTTCCCGATTGCGGCTGCGTGGCCATTCAGCGCGAGGATTGTCAAATTCAAAATTTATTGAAATCAATATTGGTTTTCGTGTTTTATTGGAGAGCCTGTTGTGAGTATGTCTCTTTGTGCCCATTTTTCCTCGAAAGCTTTACTTTCGGGTTTTTGTTCGCTTCAAGTGGTGGTTTGCCCTTTGATGTGTCCCGATCCCGTCATCGATTGTATGGTTCTAACGATGCCGCCGCCGTCGGGTTTCGTTTAATTCCTAATTATTGATCAGCGGCGATTAACACGGTATTGTTCGATCTGTGTGTCCGGCGAATGACGTTTTCTCGGATCGTAACTGATTGTGAGAAGCGTTTTTCTAGTAGCAATGGATTTGCCTTGGAATCAAACCATTTGAATGAAGCCATCAGAGAACTGTCATGATGACGACTTATTGCGATGTGTAAACTATAACTCTGTTAATTAATCAAATATAAATATAATTGTAATTGATAAATGTGCAATATATTACATATTTTCACTTTACTATCTTAATATCTGCACAAAAAAAAATAGAGGAAGATCTTCCAGTACCGAACACCTATGTCGATCAATTCATTATTCCAATTTTTTTTTCTAGTGTCATGTGGTCGGCGTTAATTCAGAGTGGATCAATTACAAAGCTTGACAAAATTAGATTATTTTTCCATTAGATGCGAAACTTCCTTACCTCCATATCACTTTGATCAGATTTGAAGAACGTTGTAAACTGCGAGTGATATGTAACAAATTTACTTTGGATGATCCAAAAAAACATAAGAGTATGCAGTCAGAGTGAACCAAGTGCTTATTACCATAATAACGAAAATGGTCAGCGCGCTGATGAATACGAGGAAATGAAAGACATTTCAAATGATTTGTCAGATTTTTGTTCACATCGAATGATTCATCTTCTCATCCATCAATAGAAATTCATAAATATTTCTAGATTCGGTGCATTTGATTTTGATTTCTTACCATTTACCATATTTGGATGAGTGGTCAGAAATTGCATGAATTTCTGTGCAGACAAAGCGAATCAAGTGTCAAAAAGCAATAAACTGATTGATTATTGCATATTTGAGTCGATTTCAGAGGCCGATAGAAGTTTTTGATAGTTCTATGGTGTCTGTATGGAATGTCCTAGAACCCGCTCATTGGAACAGTGTATTTCGGCCGGCACTCAAAATTTTTGACTGAACACCTATTGGAATATTTCTGGTCATCAATGTCCTGACCCTACAAAACTTTAATTTTCAAGCTATCGTAATGTCACTGATTTTGGTATTTACTATAAGGATTATTTAAGAATTTACGGTACTGATATCGAAGGATGTTGATTATCTGTTTATTACATTGACATGTACCCAGTTTGATCATGCAAGCATTAAATGATTGTCATTTTCCTAGAAATTGTTCAGTCAGAGTGAACCAAATCATTGAACGGTGATCTTTAAATCAGTCAGAGTGTACGAAGTACATATAGTCTATCAAAAAATCGTTAAATTAGAGGTTTGGATTATGTTTTTTCATGATTGTCACTTATATCGTTTGGAAGTAACTCAAAGATGTGTAGAAATATTGAACCAAAATTTGAACGAGTTCAAACATTGCAAAGTGTGAGACTTTCAACCCATTTTTCTCAAAATATTCAAAATGTCACTTGGTCCACTCTGACTCAACGCCGACCATGTTATCTATTCATGATGCGGTTATTTTTTTTATTCGTATCATTCCAAACATTACATTCATTTCTTATATCTAGGTGTTCACTTTCATCCTAATTTGGTAAAGCTTGAAGCATTTATTCATATTTTGTTAACAAAATATTACATTTCATTATTCGTAGCAGTTCAGGTTTGTTACAGGTGAGTTGATTTCACCTGCTTATAGGTGAAAAAAAGCTTTAAATTAACTTACCCTTACTAAGCCTGGATATATAACGCATTTATTTTATTTTTAATTTGTTCTAAAGTTTCAACATTGGATATTCTATGTAACTCATTAGTACTATTTCAGGAAGGGAGCTTCAGAAAAAAAATTCACAAACATATTTTGAATTCTCTGCAGAGCATTCTTTCTGGTATTACAACAGCTAGTCTATATTGGTACAGCATACAACATGACTGGCCTGAAAATTTGTTCGAAGATCAAAAGCTTGTTCTTAAGACAAAGTTTTGATTTTCTTTTAATGAGTGGATAAAGACATTTTATAAATTTATTACATTTGTATGCCCTCAATGTGATTTTTGAAAGTTAAGTTTTTAACTAGCATGAGCCCTAGATACTTGACTTCATCTGACGAATCGTGACAACATGTCTACTCGAAGGTATCAAATTAAGAGCTTTTGGTTTATGTGGGAATATTATAAGTTGAGTTTTGGAAGCATTAGGATATACATTCCATTATTGCAAGTATGAAGTAAATATATCCAAACTTTTTTTGCAATCTACTACAGATGACACACAGGCTTCGTCCTTTTACGGAGCGGCCTGTGTCATCAGCAAACAAAAGTTTTGGACATCCCTGAGGTAACTCAAGTAAGTCAGATGAGAAAATATTGCATAATATTGGCATAACGCTGCCTAGAGGAACACCAGCTCTACCAGGAAGTCTGTCAGCCTTGGAGTTCTGATAATTAACCTAAAGTATACGATTTGACAGATAACTTTGAATTATTCTAACGATGTATGTTTAAAATTTAAACTTTTCAATTTTACAATTAAGCTTTCATATCAAAAACTTTCGAATGCCTTTTCTATGTCTAAAAGAGCAAGACTAGTAGAATATAATGTGTGTAATACTGTGTATCGTGTGACAGTTACGAAAATACTTTACGAATAGATTATCGACTGACGGGATTTGAACCCACGACCCTCTGGTTTTGCTGAATAGCTGCACGTTTACGACTACAGCTATCTGGGCCTTAAATTTATGTGTTTAGTAGAGTATGATCAAATACCTATATCATTATTTGATAGCAATTGATCTTTCTGGTTCATCAATTTGTCATCTGAAAACTATTCTAACACCCTTCAGAACTGCGTCAGTTTTTGGGGAAAGTGGTTATTAGGGTTAAAGGGGCATTCGAGGAACTAACTTTTGAGGTGATGGCATTCGGATAAACCACATTCGGAGAAATGTAGCACAATCTCGCATTTTGTGCCATATAGCAGTATCTGAAGTGATACACTCTTAAAATAATGGAAATTACTGTGGACGTAATTCATAGTATGACTGAATGACACATGATGTAAATGATAAAACGAGACAAAAATGTGTCCTTGAAGATGTATTGAACAAAAAATGTTATTTTTCACGTTAACGGATGCGAAAGCGATGGCACTATAATCGGAATTTCCCGAATCAGACGCTATGGTATTTGAAATGTGACATAAATTTACGTCATTCGGCTCGCTTCTCCAAAAGACGTAAAATCAGATGATTTTTTCGGAGTGTGTAGATTTCCATTCGTCGATTTCCTATTTAGAATAGTATACAAAATTGAGCCGAGTTTCGTGATGTTTGATTGCCGACTTTACCAAAATGTTGGTCAAAAGTAAAAATCTTACAAAAATTGTTCAAAACCCCTAATTTATTGACAAAACATGATTTATGAAGACAATTTGATAGAAATGGTCGCTGAAACAACTAAACCGATATTCCGGTTCAAAATAAGCATATTTCATTATGTTTCCTAGAATAAAACCTAAAAAATATAGAAACGTAATTATTTGCATATCAATTGTGTAGTGTGATTGAAGTTTAGATGATTTTTCAAATTATTTGTAGAAAAAAAAACGATATTTTAGTTAGTGACAAAAGTTGATAACCAAATGTTATTTTTCCATGCAAAATGTCCAAGTTTGGGGACCCGTATCTCAGCTTCTGGAAGCCCGATTTTGCAGAAATGTTGATGACGAACAACAAATAACTGTATATACTGAGCTTACTTAATTTCAGTAATTTTCCGAGGAGTTTCAGAGGGTTGGTCAAACAGAAAAGTAAGTTATCGCGAGATTTTTTGATTTAATTTGAAAATGGTAAATTTTGGTTGGTAAGTTTCTTCGTCAAAGTTGTTCACTTTCGAAAGTTACATAAACTCGCACACCACCGAACCCACAGCAAAAATTTTTCGTAGGTTCTCAATAAGTGTGGTGCTCATTCAGAGATATTCCAAGCTATGAATGTCAAAAATTATAGTGACATTAGAGAGCATGTAGCCGTTGCTCCATAATAAATTAATTAATTCAGATAGACCTATAAATAGGTAAGGTTGAGGTACGCCACAGCATATTGAAAATATGAATTACCTTTACGCCATAAGCTAGATAATCTGCCATAAAAAGCTCATAAGCTCTCAAACGGCCATGAAGGAGTTCTCCGAAGGTCAAGGAATTTTAGAATCTCCGGAGAAAGTAGGAGAAAGAATGAGTCGCGGTCGAAGCCGAACTTGAGCGAGCATTCAACATAAACCGTGGCACTCCCGAATTATTTCGAAGAAGTTCGTGGGAAATATCGAACTTCCGTCGAGTTCGGTCGATGGCACCTTCCCAAATCTGAGGATCTGAGGATTAGTGTAGAAGTGTCATTATTACTTTACTGACTTTACTGATATTTCTGTAACCTAATTTGTTCTTTGTTCCCTTTGTCTCAGTGCGTAGTACAAAGTACAAGTTAGTAGAAAGTGCGTTGCCAAAATAGCAATCAGGTAATGTGCTCACAGTGCTCGTCTTTAAGAAACCCGTGCATGTGCTAATTGTTATATAAATAGACCGTGGATATCTTCTTTCCATCAAGGCGGGTCCACTGTATACTCAGGTGACACATTATGCTCACTTTATGCGAAAAACCAGAGCGGGTGTGGTGAGGAAGGGCTGGCCGTTTTGTTTACAAACATTGGTGCCGTGTTGGCTCAGCTGTCAATTTGTTGTGCTTCGCGAAAGTTAGTAAATTTAATTATGCAAATTCGACCAGCACGACGATGTGGACACGCTAGATTTGGTGCCGGTATTGGGAGAGGACCACCAGAAGATTGTCGGCGGTGTGAAGAGTATCGAATCGACTGCGGCAGACATGATCAAGACTACGCAAGCCACCCGGAAAACCTGGGAACTGACCGAAGAGGGCAAGCAAATATTGGCCAATGGAAGTCACGAGGCTGTGCTGTTGAACGCCGTTCCGGAAGCGGGAATCCCACAGGCAGAACTGATGAAAACTTCGCCTAACGCTAAGGTGGGATTCAGCAAGGCCATGTCCAACGGTTGGATTTGGATGGACAAGTCCGGGGGAGCCCCAATGATCAAGAAAAAGGTGGTAAAGATTGAAGATGTTGTTAAGGGGCATGTCAAAGCTGTGGCGGAAGGTAGGGATAAGGATATTCCGGATAACATCAAGAATGAGTACAAGAAGCGGACAATTTTTTACCGAGCCTGTCACCAAGAGCTTTGTACTTTCGAAAGGCCCGGAATTCTCGACTAGTTTGATGAAGCTGGAAACCGATTTAACGGTGGAGATGTTGGCCAGCGGTATTTGGAAGGATCTCAAGTTCAAGCCGTACAATTTCGATGCCCTGGGCGTGCCTCCGGAGCGTGGACAACTGCATCCCCTGATGAAGGTTCGTTCCGAATTCCGATCGATTTTCCTGGAGATGGGATTCTCCGAAATGCCAACGAACAACTTTGTGGAGTCGAACTTCTGGAACTTTGATGCCTTGTATGTGCCTCAACAACATCCGGCCCGCGATCAACAGGCTACTTTCTTCGTTTCGCATCCCAAACTGAGCAATAAGGAGGCGGAAAAACGTTCTCCGAACGCATACGACCCGAGTCAGTGCTCGCATGCTGTACAAAGTGGCCCGTCAGGAGGGTGGTTTCAAACCAGTCAAATACTTCAGCATCGATAAGGTTTTCCGAAACAAAACTTTGGATGCAACGAATTTGGCGGAGTTCTATCAGGTGGAAGGTGTAGTTGCGGATAACGGACTGACGCTGGGCGATCTTATCGGAACGTTCAATGCTTTCTTCAACAAGCTTGGCATCACGAAGCTGCAGTATAAACCGACGATCAATCGGTGTACGGAACCGTCGATGGAAATTTTCTGCTTCCATCCGGGTCTGCAGCGGTGGATCGAGGTAGGAAACTCCGGTGTCTTCCATGCGGAAATGTTACGTTCGCTGGGCGTCCCGGAGGGCGTCAACGTCATCGCCTGGGGTCTATCGCTGGAGCGGCCAACGATGATCAAGTATGGCATCAACAACATTCGGGATTTGATTGGACCCAAGGTCGACCTGAAGATGGTGCAGGATGGACCGATCTGCCGGATGAACCGCAGAAATGTGAGATGTTTTTGATTTTATTCTATCCGTAATATATTACCGTTTGAAACGTAAATAATATCAAATTCTTAGCGACACCCTGGATTCTCGGGCACTGTTCAAACAGAAATAAAATAATGATAAAATACAAATTTTACATCTATTTCAAGAGTTTAATGCAAATGGTGAGGGTATCTCTGTTGAATAAAAATAAGCCTATGTACCGTGAAGGCCCCATACTCAGCGCACTTAAGGCTTTGGGATGGTACACAAATTATGTCACGCTAAATTTCAACTTTTTTGACCCCCTCCCCCCCCCCCCCTTTGTCACGTTTTTTGTATGAGTCCTCCGAAATTTTTGTAAGGCTTGTCACGCTTGGCTTGACCCCCTCCCCCCCTCGGAGCGTGACGTCATTTGTGCATGACCCCTTTTCAAATTTCAAACAGCTGTAATTAATTGAAAACAAAACACAATACTCTGAAATTTTTGGAGGAAATACTTATTGATCTTATGTATAAGGAAAAAATATAAAAGCTTCACATATTAAGGCCCAAGTAAAAATAGAGCAAATGTCAAAAGTGAAAAAGCAGCTTTCGGCGTTAAAATCGACAAATCGAAAAAAATAAGAACACACAGCTGTTTTATTTGCAAAATAAAAAGGCTGTGTGTTTTTATTTTTTCCGATTTGTTGATTGGTTGGTTGGTTTGACTTTATTAACGAGATTTTTAGCCCTGGGCTAGTTCATCTCGGGACCAACGGCTTTACTTCCCTTCCGAAGGAAGTCGTCACTATAACTTTTTACGTCATAAGTGACTATGTCGGGGATGGGATTCGATCCCAGGTCCTCGGCGTGAGAGGCGAGTGTTCTAACCACTACACCAGGTCCGTCCCCGATTTGTTGATTTCAAGGGCGAAAACTGCTTTTTCATTTTTGACATTTGCCTCATTTTTTCTTGCACCTTAATGATTTTTATTGCAAATTTTTAATTTTTCTCAAGGGTGTCCGTTAGACTGATGCAAATTTTGAAGTTTTTGCTCCCCTATGCTTAAACGATGTCAATTATAATAAAAATCATTCTCCCAAAATTTGAAGTGATTCGGAAGAAATTTGTTTGTGCACACGCCATTTGAAGTTTATATGGAAATTACTATGGGAAAGGCGAACCTTTTGTGTTCAGTCCTCTAACTGCTCGTCATAATAATCAATGGAAAAGTGAACATACTCTTCTCATGTGAAATCTTCCCAGCTACAACTTTGCCGAAGACCACATTTTGATTGGACGTAAGGATAATTTGTCATCATTGATAACAAATTCTAAATCATGCTGAGATGATCATTCACTTATTTTCAGAGCAACACTGCTTTTTTGCTGTAGAACATAGTAGCCTGGATTACTTTGATCAATTCTTCCCGCCAGGAACACCACAGTTGCCTGCCGAGCAGTTGGTTAAGCATGCAAAATACAAACCCACTTTATGATTATGAATAGCAATTTATCCTGACGTCCAATCAAAATGTGGTCTTCGGCAAAGTTGTAGCTGAAAGCATTTCACATGAGTAGAGTTTGTTCACTTTTCCATAAAATATTATGACGACGAGATAGAGGGTTGAACACAAAAGGTTGGTGTTTTCCATAGTAATCTCCATATAAACTTTGAATGGCGTGTGCATAAACAAATTTCTTCCGAATCACTTAAAACTTTGGGAGGATGCTTACCATAAGAGAAATCGTTTAAGCATAGGGGAGCTAAAATTTCAAAATTTGCATCACTATAGTGTGCGTGTTTCTAACTCTGCGCACTCATTTTTGCAATGATCCTTATTCTGCGCATTTAGGTTCCTAACTCTGCGCACTCGATAAATTATTTATAACAATTAAAGTATTTCACTAAAAGCTTTACTAGCAGTTAAACTCTGAATTAATCTTCATTTTCTTGCTTCATACGACTTTACGTCCCTAGTGTAGCGTGAAATGTCTCTAACATTTAAGTTTACTAAGTGAAGTGAATTTTATCTATAATGCAATAGACTGGCCCAGCTCAGTATGGGAGAAAAATAAAGTTGTATGATTCCACGGGGCACCCTCCAGGATTATTTCTTGGGGTTAGAGGAAGCCTTTCTGAAAAATTTAGCTCATTTGGTCGTTACATGAGCTGGCGCATTTGAATTGAAGTTAATATGGGATTTTCAGCTCAAACATATGAGTAACAGCACATCATCTACTGTTTCGGTCAGGAAAATTGATGATCGCGTTCAATTGGACCCAGAATGTCAAAAACACTACTTGATGTAATAGCGAAGAATATTGTAGAAGATTGTACCATGATCAAAATTAAGAAAGTTGGTGTTTTAACCATCTGAAGTATATCATGCAATACTGCATGTATTTCTTCAACATAGCTTGGAGGTAACCACTAAGCGCATCATAGTCGCCTATGACGCTGGGCGAGCTGAGGCACATGTCGCATGCATATAAGTGACTGTACGGGAGTGCTGATCTAAGCCTAACTTTCAACAACTGAAAAAGTAATGAAAATGAGACCAAATTCAGATACAACTTTCTGCAATTATGTTCATTAGGGTATCAACTAGTGTATTTGTCATTCTGGGCTTATTTGAACGCGAACAATTAGTATACGGAACGAAACAGTGACATAGGATCAATTTTCAATATATTTGAGACGAATATCCCAAACAAACTTCATATCGATTGCGCCAGCTGGTGGAGCAACCAATTGAGTTGAAATTTTGAGAGAGCGTTTTTCTTACCCTAAGGCTCATATCTAGGGGGTGCCCCGTTAAGTTTTACAACTTTTTTGTTTAAGGGCCAGTCTAATAATGCAATCCATGATAATTATTGTAACTGAATGACATTAAGTGCAACTCTCAATAATCGAAATCATCATATGATTTCCAAAACATGTAATTAACTTAGTTTTGTAAAATCTAAACCAACATACAAAAAGGGTACAAACTACGTCTTTTCTGCGTTAACCCTTGGCGTGTAAAGGAAAATTAGCTTGGACTGTTTATGTATGTTCACTAGAAAATATAAAAACCAAATTTTCTTTGATTCGGTTCGGGTCCGGGTTAGGTATTAAATAATTGTCTCGGATTCGGGTCAGATCCGGGTTTGAAGAAAATAAATAAGAACCTGGTTCTGGTTTGTTACATGTGAAACCCGACAATTCTACTAAATACGAAGAATAGTTTAAGCGAAAGGGTATAAGCACTATAAGGTACCGTGGGGCAAGTGGGTAATGGATTTCGCATAGTTGGTATTCTTCAAATCCTAGAGACTTTAAATTAAAATGGGGCCGTGTATATTTTTTAGCTTGACTCTCACCAAATATAAGCAGTATGCTGAAACTTATTTTTGTGTAGAATTTAAAAAAAAAAAGTTCAGAAAAAGTTTTTGAAAAACATCACAAACATTTATCGTTTTAAACAATAAATTCAAAAACTAACAGTTATATTCACGATTTTCATTACCTTTGACATTTGTTAAGGCGTCCCAATGAAAATAACATCAGTAACATGTAAACAAAGAAAATTTTATTCTTGTTACTTGAATTTTCTTCTGCTCAGTTATGTTTGTTGAAATAATTCGACAACATTACAACTGCAACATTTCCAATGTTAGTTCATGGGACAGCAATTGCATTTCTACTCTATAGAATTTACACCGCTCGTTATTTGTTAAGGAAATCGGATATGACGTCGGATAACTCATCGGGAGAATTAAAACGGAATGCTTCAATAAAATGTTTAGAAACTTTTTTATGTGGATACACCTATACCCCATTTTTTATGTTTTGAACTAGCTTTACATAGACATTCCATGAGATTTCCATGCGTTCTTCTATATTAGAACTTTTCAATTAACGTCTTCGTTTAAATCGACTGTCCGAAGTAAACATATTACTATCGTAATATTTGGCAACCTTTTTTTAGAGAAGTTCCAAGATTTGGCCATGATAATAGATTTTAACGCTTTGAGTATAGCGTTTCTTGAATTATCAGCACGTTCTGTTGTTCTATGATAATTGCGAACCTTGTATACTTAAAGCTATCTAAAGAGAAAACACAAATTCAATCTCTAAAGAGAAACTTTTCACTTGCCCCACGTGATTGGAAAATTGACGGTGTTTCAATTTAGTTATTTTTAGTTCTACGTCGAATGAATTCTAAAACTTTTTGTATTGCAGTTTAAAACTGTCAGAGAGGAGAACTTAGAAGTGGTACCGAAAATTATTTTCCGCAATTTTTTTCCGCTGAAAATATTAAAATAAGATTGCACGCCGCCAACTTGTTACGGAGTGATAGTTGACAGGTTAACGATTTTTCGCTCTAGTATGCAATAATGGCTGAAAAATTTCAGAAATCTCTTACCTATCGTAATGTTCTCAATGGCCTCAAAGGTTTACACATAAGTTTGAAGCGTTAATTCACATATTAAGTTAAATATACCAATTATTTTCACTTATCCCATTTACCCACTTACCCCGCGGTACCTTATCCATTCTTAATGTATTGTTCATCACTCAATCGAGTGCATGCATGCATTAGATACTGTAAAAATCGCGAAAGGGATTGAGGGCACGGAGTGTAGAAATCCTTAAAACATGATGGACGCCATTTTTTAATCTTCCCTTACTATGATGGTCTCCTCAAACAATTTTCCAAAGCATTTCTATTCCATATCACGATGGTAGCGACAAGTCGATGGTTCCCTTCTATATCGACCTCTGGAGGGTTGATTGTACGTTGAAAATAATGTTTTATAACTGCTGCGCATAGTAAGGAACATAGTTGAAAAATGGTCCCTTACTATGCGCATTTAAGAAGAATAAGAAAATGAAGAAAACAAAAGTTGCACTTTACCAGTGATGATTGCTCGACAAATAAACTAGTACCTACGTACTAAAAATCTGAAATATATTCTTTTTAATTTGCTTCTAATGACTTAAGTGATGAGGTACTCCCTTAGCATTTTTGCTAACGGCAGTAAATTTGGACGTTTTTCAATATTGTTAAAGCTATTTTATTTTTTTATTAAAGTAATAAACGTTAATTTGTCAAGAGAATTCTTCGCGTACTATTTTATTACTATTGTAGCAATATATGAAAAAAAAATGGAAACAAAAATTTAAGTATTTTACCAGATTTTGGTGGATTTTGGTAAAAGTGCGCAGAGTTAGAAGCTGCGCAGAGTTAGGGGCCTTCACGGTATCACGTACATTTGTGTGACATTTATGAAATTGTTTATATGTAAATTTATAAAGATAATTATAAAATAAACCATTACAAGATATAAACAATCGATATTTATTTTGATAATGTTTATTCGTTTGCGTCTTAAAACCTGAAAAGGTGACACATGCTGAAAAGAACCCTTAAGGTGAAGGTGAATCGAAGCCAAAGTTCAAATTTTCAAAAGCACGGATCTGGAGAGCCAAACATCTGTTTGAGCTGAAAACTTAATCGATTGGTCACCACCAGCTAGTGACCAATCGATTAGGTTTTCAGCTTAAACGGATGTTTGGTTCTCCAGATCCGTGCTCTTGAAAATTTAAGGTTTGGCTTCGATTCATCTTCACCTTAATAATTAATAAAAGAAGCAGGGCACTGTCAAATACGGCCACACAAATCGTAAAGCACCGTTAATGGCAAAATAATCCCTAATGATTGCATGATGGCATGGCATGGCATGATCACTCTATTATGTAATCTTTTAAACGAGCACAGTGTTTTGGTTTAAAAAATAAAAAAAATAAATATGACTTCCCAACCCGAACCAACCTAACTAAATACAACGTATTGTTAGGTAAATGAAACTGTTTAATTTAAAGTGTATTCTAAGAAAGGCGTTTGAAAATTTTTAGGTTTAGTTTTTCGTGGTTGGAACTTAAACAGACAATCAATTAACGGTAAGCACAACCATAAGGCATGTCAACTATTGAACTATTCTAACTCTATTGGGCTGCAAAACGGTGAGTCGACAACTAGGAAGGAGCGTTCAACACAGCTCTGGTCCTCACAAGTTCCTACCTCACGCTTCCACGGGTCAAACGATGACAAAGACCGCCAGCTAAGGATTGCGTACTTAGCTGGTAGTGCAGCCTGGGCACTGTTGTCCTTCTGACATCAGCTAGATTGAGGAGGTACGTCTCGAGCGTCTGTTCACCAGGAGGTGCGGCTCAAACAGCGTCTGTTCTGGTATCCAGCGGCTGAGTAAGAAATGCTGAATCGCGCACAGCTAAATCCAAGGTGGTAGCCCCATCAGCGCAATCGTCCTAGTGTTAGTTGGGACGTTAAACAGAGCTGGCACGATGGCGCTCCGGCGAGACAGGAGTGTTGGCGTAGGCCCAATAAGCCACCCGTAAAAAACCTTATTGCGAATAACATAGGAGATAATACGACCCGAAACAATCGGCAAAGACCCACGCGACGAAATAAGGATTACGATTGGAAACTTGGAACATGGTACTGCAAGTCACTTGGTTTCGCAGGCTGCGACAGGATAATCTATGACGAACTACATCCCCGTAACTTCGATATCGTAGCGCTGCAGGAACTTTGTTGGACTGGACAGAAGGTGTGGAAAAGCGGGCATCGAGCGGCTACCTTCTACCAAAGCTGTGGCACCACAAATGAGCTAGGAACTGGCTTCATAGTGTTGGGCAAGATGCGACAACGCGTTATCGGGTGGCAGCCGATCAACGCAAGGATGTGCAAGATGAGGATAAAAGGCCGTTTCTTCAACTACAGCATCATCAACGTACACTGCCCACATGAAGGGAGACCCGACGACGAGAAGGAGACGTTTTACGCGCAGCTGGAGCAGATTTATGACGGATGCTCTCCGCGTGACGTGAAACTTGTTGTTGGCGACATGAACGCACAGGTAGGACGAGAGGAGATGTACAGACCGGTGATCGGGCGGAACAGTCTGCATGCCGTATCTAACGACAACGGCCAACGATGCGTCAACTTTGCAGCCTCTCGTGGTATGGTAGTCCGAAGCACCTTCTTCCCCCGCAAAGATATCCATAAGACCACCTGGAGATCACCCGATAACCTAACCGAGAACCAAATCGACCACGTTCTAATCGACGGAAAATTCTTCTCTGACATTACCAATGTTCGCACATACCGCAGTGCGAATATAGATTCGGATCACTATCTAGTTGCTGTATGTATGCGCTCAAAACTTTCGACGGTGAACAACTCGCGTCGAAGCCAAACGCCGCGGCTTAACATCGAGCGGCTACGGGACTCAGAAGTAGCCCAACAATACGCGCAGCAGTTGGAAGTGGCCCTACCAACGGAAGAGCAGCTTGGCGCCGCCACTCTTGAAGATGGCTGGAGGCACATAAGATCCGCCATAGGTAGTACCGCAACAGCAGCACTAGGTCCAGCGGCCCCGAATCAGAGAAACGACTGGTACGACGGCGAATGCGAGCAGTTGAAGAATGAGAAGAATGCAGCATGGGCGAGAATGCTACAACACCGCACGAGAGCGAACGAGGCACGGTATAAACAGGCGCGGAACAGACAAAACTCGATCTTTCGAAGAAAAAAGCGCCATCAAGAAGAACGAGATCGCGAAGCGATGGAAGAGCTGTTCCGCGCTAAAGACACACGGAAGTTCTACGAGAAGCTTAACCGTTCGCGCAAAGGCTTTGTGCCACAAGCCGACATGTGCAGAGACTGTGACGGAAATCTTCTCACGAACGAACGTGAGGTGGTCGAAAGGTGGCGGCAGCACTACGACGAGCACCTTAATGGTGATGTGACCAGTAGCGAAGGTGGCACGGAAATAATTTTGGGAGCACGCGCGGACGACGAAAGACTTCCGCCTCCAGATCTCCAAGAGGTAGAAACGGAGATTAGACGGTTGAAAAACAACAAAGCCGCTGGAGTGGACCAACTTCCGAGCGAATTGCTAAAATACGGTGGTGATGCACTGGCAAGAGCGCTGCACTGGGTTATTTCCAATATTTGGGAGGAGGAAGTATTGCCGGAGGAGTGGATGGAAGGTGTCGTGTGTCCCATCTACAAAAAGGGCGACAAGTTGGATTGCGCCAATTATCGTGCGATCACAATTTTGAGCGCCGCCTACAAGGTACTCTCCCAAATTCTATGCCGCCGTCTATCACCAATTGCTAGAGAATTCGTTGGACAATATCAGGCAGGATTTATGGGCGAACGAGCAACAACGGACCAGATATTCGCCATCCGCCAGGTGTTGCAGAAACGCCGCGAATACAATGTACCCACACATCATTTATTCATCGATTTTAAATCGGCCTATGATACAATCGATCGAGAACAGCTATGGCAGATTATGCACGAATACGGTTTCCCGGACAAACTGATAAGATTGATCAAGGCGACGATGGAGCGAGTGATGTGCGTAGTCCGCGTATCAGGGACACTCTCGAGTCCCTTCGAATCTCGCAGAGGGTTACGGCAAGGTGATGGCCTTTCGTGTTTACTGTTCAACATTGCTTTAGAGGGTGTGATAAGAAGAGCGGGAATAGACACGAGTGGCACGATTTTCAAAAAGTCCGTTCAGTTACTTGGTTTCGCCGACGACATTGATATTGTTGCACGCAACTTTGAGACGATGGCGGACACGTACATCCGACTAAGGGCTGAAGCTAGGCGAATCGGACTGAACATCAATGTGTCAAAGACGAAGAACATGATAGCGAGGGGCTCAAGAGAAGACACGGCACGCCCCCCACCTCGAGTTCATATTGACGGTGATGAAATCGAGGTTGTCGAAGAATTCGTGTATTTGGGCTCACTGGTGACCGCCGACAACGGCACCAGCAGAGAAATCCAGAGACGCATCGTTGCTGGAAATCGTGCCTACTTTGGACTCCGTAGAACGCTCCGATCGAGCAAAGTTCGCCATCGCACGAAGTTGACCATCTACAAGACGCTGATTGGACCGGTACTCCTCTATGGGCACGAAACATGGACCCTACGTGCAGAGGATCAACGCGCCCTTGGTGTTTTCGAACGGAAGGTGTTGCGGACCATCTACGGCGGAGTGCAGATAGAAGACGGAACGTGGAGAAGGCGGATGAACCATGAATTGCACCAGCTGCTGGGAGAACCAACCATTGTCCACCTCGCAAAAATTGGGAGGCTGCGGTGGGCCGGGCATGTCACCAGAATGTCGGATACCAACCCGGTGAAAATGGTTCTCGAAAACAATCCGACCGGCACAAGACGACGTGGTGCGCAGCGAGCAAGATGGGTCGATCAAGTTGAGGACGATCTGCGGACCCTTCGCAGAATGCGTGGCTGGCGACGGGCAGCCATGGACCGAGTCGAATGGAGACGTCTCCTACGTACAGCAGAGGCCACCCAGGCCTTAGCCTGACTGGTAAGGTAAGGTAACTCTATTGAAATATATGTGCATTTGCATTAGTATTAGTTTCATTCCAATTCCATTTGATTCAAATAAACACTTAACTTTAAATTATAGCAAATAAAGGAAGAAGGGTTAAGAATTGTCTTTCTGTGGGAAATACAAGATAAATAAACTATTTTTTTCTTAATTTTATTTAGAAATCTTTACCGTTCGGTAAAAAATCATCGTGAACTCATTTTGTTTTTTGTTTTTTTGCATTTTTACTATGTTTGTCACTGTTTGATTTATAGCTGCGTTTTGTTGGCATATGTCTTCCATAAAGCGTCTTATTGTAAATGTCCACGTTGGCTTCCAGTTTGCCCTCCATGTATAGGTTTATATGTCGTACTCTTATAATAGTGCGGATCTTAAAGTATCGTTGAGCAACCGTAGCATCACAACCGGGAAATATTCGTGAAGCTTCATCGACAGTTTTCTGTACTACATTTGTTTTGCTTTCAAATCCGGCTCTTCCGTTTGTGGAAATAAAAACCTGCTCCAGTTGGTATCCCATTTCGATGAACTCGTTAGTGGGCGAAGTTAATCCACCATAGGATAAGTTCGCTAGGTATAGTGGCAGATGCTGTGGATTACATTTACTCGTCGGTGAACCAAGCTCCGGGTGCGTTGTTTTCAACTTATGCGCTACCCATCCGAGTAAGTAGACAAAACCATCGTATTCCTGGTCAGACAATAAAATATCAGTCGGCAGCGATTTTTGCGCAACTTGTACTGCATCTGATTCACGAATCACATAGCCTTCAAATTGTTGCTCCAATTGCAAAATATCAGAGGGCTGGGCAGGTAAGTTTACACAAACCTGATTCACTACGTGATCATAAGGGCCATCGTTGATACCGCCGATCGATGCTGATTCTGATAAAATAAAGTAGAATAAACTTATTAGTGTTGAGAAACATTAATAGTAAAACTGTAAAATAATTCTACGTCATTAACATTTTTTGCGCTATTGTTGAATACATGATCTAACGGTAATCGGACACGTGACATTCTGGCTAATGTCATAGAATCCTATTTTCTAGGGTAGAGGAGAATGGCAAATAAATAAAAAAAATTACCATTAAATTAGAATGTTTGAATGTCAAATTTTTGTATTTGTTTGTTTGAAATAGGAGCTACAATAACAAAAATAATAACTAAATTTGTATGGCAAAAAAAACAAAACAATATCATATTTTGCGATTGTGATAACAAAATAATAACGAAAATGTAGGCAAAAGTAAACCACGAAATATGTTATTATTTAAATATAATAACTTAATAAGCTATTCGCGTGTAGATCAAAACAATGGCAAATTTAGTGTTTTACCTTTAGTATTTAAATTTGAAAAATATACTTTTTGCCTTCCTGCAAGAAAAATCTTTGCTTTTTAAATCTTCATTCGAATAGTAAAATGAGCTCGACCAAATCTAGCAAAAAATACTGATTTCAGCGAAAAAATGTTGGTGTGCAAATACCTTCTGTCGTATGTTGGGTGAGGCTCGCTGTAACCACATCATCATCGAGACATTCCGGAAGAGTTGGATCCACCTCAGCTGTTCTGAACATCTTTGTGGTTAAATACTCCTCATGCCCATCATAGTCGTCCGTGCAATTGGTATTTTGCTGTGTAATGCTAGCAGTCTTACCCAGAATGATCATTCTTACACGGTAAATGTCATCCATAGGCGTTGGTCTGTCA